>NC_083571.1:112045943-113245943 GCF_027579695.1 Neoarius graeffei | reverse complement strand
TTTCACCCATCTGAAGCAATGAACACACACAAGTGAGCAATTAGCACGCACACACATACCCAGAGCAGTGGGCAGCTATGCTACAGTGCCCGGTGAGCAGTTGGGAGTTAGGTGCCTTGTCCAAGTACACTTCAGCCCATGGTTCAGGCCATGGCTGCCCCATGTGAACTTAACTGCATGTCTTTGGACTGTGGGGGAAACCAGAGCACCCAGAAGAAATCCACACAAACACAGGGAGAACATGCAAACTCCACACAGAAAGGCCCCCGTCAGCCGCTGGGCTCGAACCCAGAACCTTCTTGGCTGAGGCAACAGTGCTAACCACTACACCACCTTGTTACCCTATGGATGTAAACTAAACTATGCATGTACGCACACACACACAATGGTTTCTTTAGTGCTATAATTAAGCACTAAATAAATAAACTGAAAACTCAAACTGAAGACCCGAAAGGCTACCAAAACTTCATTAGATATTCTTCACGCATATTTATAAGAGAAAAACATCCCAATGGACATAAAAAAACTGGAAAAGAGACATGTCAGTAATGTAAAACTTCCATGCTAGCGAGTGACTGTGACAATTTGTAAACAAACATGCCTGCCAGGTTTGCTTCATTAAAAGTGGAAGATTTGAGAGAATTTTGGCTGCCAGGTTGCTCCGTTGTGTGTAGCTGTCAATGTTGATTTTAAAAGTAAGTAAGTAAAATACACAGGGAAAATAGTAATAATAATAATAATAATAATAATATTCAGCTTGACTGCGCTAGAATTGGCCTTCGCTAACACTATACCGGCCAGAAGGTAACTGCACTGTCACACTAACAGCACTGAGTCACGGGTAAGCTAGCGTTGGCCTTTGAGAATGTTGATATGAAGAGAATGTGTATGTATAATAATAATAATAATATTGGCTGGCTTTTTTTTGTGGTCTATAGTCCATTCAGCTACTTGTCTTCGACTCATTTAATATCATGCTAGCTGAATGGAATATATCTGAGATACCACTCAAAGCCAGCCAATATTATTTAATTATTATACACACAGGCCACTTTTTTTATGGAATAAAATCATGTACTCTGTTCCCTTCTAGCAGCTTTCATTCATTTGGTTCAATGCAATATTGTTAGCACTAATATATAGTGGCGGGCGGCATGGTGGTGTAGTGGTTAGCGCTGTCGCCTCACAGCAAGAAGGTCCAGGTTCAAGCCCCATGGCTGGTGAGGGCTTTTCTCTGCGGAGTTTGCATGTTCTCCCCGTGTCCGCGTGGGTTTCCTCCGGGTGCTCTGGTTTCCCCCACAGTCCAAAGACATGCAGGTTAGGTTAACTGGTAACTCTAAATTGACCGTAGGTGTGAATGTGAGTGTGAATGGTTGTCTGTGTCTATGTGTCAGCCCTGTGATGACCTGGCGACTTGTCCAGGGTGTACCCTGCCTTTCGCCCGTAGTCAGCTGGGATAGACTCCAGCTTGCCTGCGACCCTGTAGAACAGGATAAAGCGGCGAGAGATAATGAGATGAGATGATATATATACAGTTAGGTCCATAAATATTTGGACAGAGACAAAATTTTTCTAATTTTGGTTCTGTACATTACCACAATGAATTTTGAACAAAACAATTCAGATGCAGTTGAAGTTCAGACTTTCAGCTTTAATTCAGTGGGTTGAACAAAATGATTGCATAAAAATGTGAGGAACTAAAGCATTTTTAAAACACAATCCCTTCATTTCAGGGGCTCAAAAGTAATTGGACAAATTAAATAATTGTAAATAAAATGTTCATTTCTAATACTTGGTTGAAAACCCTTTGTTGGCAATGACTGCCTGAAGTCTTGAACTCATGGACATCACCAGACGCTGTGTTTCCTCCTTTTTAATGCTCTGCCAGGCCTTTACTGCAGTGGTTTTCAGTTGCTGTTTGTTTGTGGGCCTTTCTGTCTGAAGTTTAGTCTTTAACAAGTGAAATGCATGCTCAATTGGGTTGTGATCAGGTGACTGACTTGGCCATTCAAGAATATTCCACTTCTTTGCATTAATAAACTTCTGGGTTGCTTTGGCTTTATGTTTTGGGTCATTGTCCATCTGTATTATGAAATGCTGACCAATCAGTTTGGCTGCATTTGGCTGGATTTGAGCACACAGTATGGCTCTGAATACCTCAGAAATCATCCGGCTGCCTCTGTCCTGTGTCACATCATCAATAAACACTAGTGACCCAGTGCCACTGGCAGCCATACATGCCAAAGCCATCACACTGTCTCCGCCGTGTTTTACAGATGATGTGGTATGCTTTGGATCATGAGCTGTACCACGCCTTCACCAAACTTTTTTCTTTCCATCATCCTGGTAGAGGTTGATCTTGGTTTCATCTGTCCAAAGAATGTTCTTCCAGAACTGTGCTGGCTTTTTTAGATGTTTTTTAGCAAAGTCCAATCTAGACTTTTTATTCTTGAGGCTTATGAGTGGCTTGCACCGTGCAGTGAACCTTCTGTATTTATTTTCATACAGTCTTCTCTTTATGGTAGATTTGGATATTGATACACCTACCTGCTGGAGAGTGTTGTTCACTTGGTTGGCTGTTGTGAAGGGGTTTCTCTTCACCATGGAAATTATTCTGCAATCATCCACCACTGTTGTCTTCTGTGGGCATCCAGGTCTTTTTGCATTGATGAGTTCACCAGTGCTTTCTTTCTTTCTCAGGATGTACCAAACTGTAGATTTTGCCACTCCTAGTATTGTAGCAATTTCTCGGATGTTTTTTTTTCTGTTTTTGCAGCTTAAGGATGGCTTGTTTCACCTGCATGGAGAGCTCCTTTGACCGCATGTTTTCTTCACAGCAAAATCTTCCAAATGCAAGCACCACACCTCACATCAACTCCAGGCCTTTAATCTGCTTAATTGAGAATGACATAACGAAGGAATTGCCCACACCAGCCCATGTAATAGCCTTGGAGTCAGTTGTCCAATTACTTTTGGTCCCTTTAAATACAGGGTGGCACATGTTAAGGAGCTGAAACTCCTAAACCCTTCATCCAATTTTAATGTGGATACCCTCAAATGAAAGCTGAAAGTCTGGACTTTATGTCCATGTCCATTATATAACTATAACTTGAATATGTTTCAGTAAACAGGTAAAAAAACAAAATTTGTGTCAGTGTCCAAATACATATGGACCTAACTGTATACACATATCTGTGTAGTCTGTTTTATCTGTTGTCTGGGCCTCCTGTTTAACTCCACTTTGGATGGTCCTAAGCCTGGCTGAGAAAGGAGGAAAGTTAGGTGTGGGACTAGCTACCCCAGCCTGTTAAAAATACACCAGCTACAGAAACACAGACAAGAGCAACTTGAGAACAAGTTGACAACAAGGCTTGGGGAAGAGATGGGTTTTCATCAAGAAGATTTACAGTATGTCTCGTCCAGGACAGTCAACATTGGAACATGGAATGTGAGAACCATGTATGAAGCATGGAAGGCAGCACAAGTGGCAGTGAGATGAGACTACAAGTTCACCTTGCTAGGAATCAGTAAGACCCAATGGACACAGTTGGGACAGAAAAGACTTGCCACAGAGATTCTGCTATACTCTGGACACGAGTAGGACAACACCCCTCATATGCAAGGAGTGGCACTAATGCTGTCCAAAATAGTACAGAAAGCACTTATAGGGTGGGAAGCTCATGGACCAAGGATCTTCACAGCAACCTTCCATACCAAGAAGAAGATGATCATCCTCAATATCATCCAGTGCTATTCACCAACAAGCAACAGTGACGAGGAGATCAAGACCAGTTTTACAGTAGGTGCCAGCCCATCCTGGATACATACCCAGGGAGAGATGTTACCATCCTAAGAGGGGACTTCAACACAAAGATTGGGGGAAAACAACCCTGGGTATGAAGAAGTCATGGCGTGCTGAAAACAGTGAGAGGCTTGCAGACCTGTATGCCTTGAACAATCTGGTCATCTACAGCAGTGTATCCCTCCACAGAAGAATACACAAGGCAACTTGGGTGTCACCAGGCCCCTCAACCATGAGCCAGATAGATCATATCACCATTGCCAAAAAGTTCTGAAGATCCCTACAGGAAATGAGAACGAAGTGAGAAGTGGACTTTGACTATCACCTCGTGGTGGCTAGGCTGAAGCTGATGTTGAAGAAAGACTGGACAGGAAGTGCAGTGCAGTGCCAAAAGTACAACACCACCTTTCTAAAAGACACATAGAAGCTGGAAGTGAGATGGTGGCGCACACAGTTGCAGCAGCTCAGTGTCTTTGCGGTTGGTGCCATGTATGGTTGTTTTTGTATGTGACTGTAACGTTCTTACACAAGGGTGGAGCACAGAAGATGGCAGGACAGAGTTCAGGTTGATATACCGTTTTTATTGCTACACTTTTCAGTCTAACAACTATGAATGAATTTTACAGACACACACACACTGGCGTCTGGTTTGGGGAAGAGCTCCGCGGTTCCTGCTGGCAAGCGAGCGATGAATTGCTCCAGCACCACCTGGTCGATGATCCCCTCGGCGTCGCGGTTGTCAGCCCTCAACCACCGCCAGCAGGCGTCCCGGAGTTGCTGGCCAAACACGAACGGCCGGCCAACTTCCTCCAAGCGCAAAGCGTGGAAGCGCTGGCGTGCTGCTCCAGTGTGCACCCCACACGCTGGAGGACGGCCTGGCGGAGGTCCGCGTAGGCCAGCCGGCGGTCGGTGGGGAGCTGTAGCGTGGCCAGCTGTGCCTCTCCTGTTAGCAGAGGGAGGAGGTGCACCGCGCGCTGCTCCATCGGCCACCCCGAGGCCTCCGCGACTTGCTCGAAGAGTGCAATAAATGCCTCGGGGTTGTCCTGCGGACCCATCTTGGCTAGGGTGAGGGGGGACGGGCCCGCAGTGGGAGCGCTGGTGGACCCGGCCGATGTGAGGAGGTGGCGGAACGCCTCCCGATCTTCTTGCTGGGCCAACACCAGGGCCTCGAATCGCTGCTCCTGCTCCTTATGGAGCGTGACTAGCGCCTGGTGCTGGCTTTGCTGGGCCGTGGTGAGGGTGTGGACCAGGTCGGCGAATGGGGAAGACTCCACGGGGCGGTTCAGCATCTGCGCTCCAGTCCCGGGTTTCGGCACCACTGTAACGTTCTTGTACAAGGGTGGAGCACAGAAGACGGCAGGACAGAGTTCAGGTTGATATACCGTTTTTATTGCTACACTTTTCAGTCTAACAACTATGAATGAATTTTACAGACACACACACACTGGTGTCTGGTTTGGGGAAGAGCTCCTCAGCTCTCTGCTCTCCCTCTTTAAGTAGGGCGCGGTCACTGGGAAGACACACAAACACAGGTTAATTGCTCTCAGGTGTAGTGATTCTCCCACTTACCTTCCCTGACTCCGCCCCCCGTCACAGACCAGCGCTTGACCACGCCCCCCCGCCACAGTGACATTTATTGTTTTGTGTATGTTCTGTCGGGCAAATAACATCTACAGCTGGCATGATCTCCTCAAGATCGGACTTTGTTATGAACGATGCATAACGAGAGTTCCTCCACACACACAAGATTCCGGTGGAGTTAGCGAGGAGCCCCAGCTCTCCATAGATTACCATCCCAGTAGGGAGGAGGCGCAGGCGGTGTAGAGAGAGGAGGCAAAAGCGAGGCTGCAGGGCTGGTGGGCTAGTCAGGCTATGGAGGCAGCCATTCAAACCACCACTTCCCAGCCTATTTCTCATGAATGCCAGATCCCTCATGAACAAAATGGATGAATTGAGGCTACAGACTGCAGCGAACAACACTGTGAAGGATTCGTGCATTTTGCTTACCACAGAGACCTGGCTTCACCAATCCATCCCGGATTATGCCATTGAGTTAGCAGGCTACACCACACAGTGCCATGACAGAACAGCAAACTCCGGTAAGAGCAGAGGAGGGGGGCTCTGTGTGTACGTGAACAACAGCTGGTGTACCAACACAGTGATTGTAGACAGTCACTGCTCTTCAGAGTTAGAATATCTGACTGTTAAATGCAGGCCCGTTTATCTTCCAAGGGAGTTCACTGTGGTCTTGATAACAGCTGTTTACATACCACCGGATGCTAATGCTAGCTCAGCTATCAGACTTTTGCATGGAAACATCACCAACAAGAAGAACACGTATCCTGACGCCGTGAATATAATAGCAGGGGATTTTAATCATGCAGACTTAAAGGCAGCACTCCCGAAATTCCACCAGCATGTTAAGTGTGCTACAAGGGGAGATAACACCCTGGACAAGGTTTACTCTAATATCAAACTGGGCTACAGGGCCAGACCACTACCACACCTGGGCCAGTCCGACCACCTGTCGTTGCTTTTAATCCCCGCATATGCCCCCCTCAGGAAAACTGCTCCTACTATCTCTAAGACTGTTGCCACATGGCTGGAGGGTGCCTCCCAGCAGCTGCAGGATTGCTTAGAGAGGACCAACTGGGGGGTCTTTTAACATCAGGACCTGGAGGTGTTCACAGACAGTGTCCTATGCTACATTAAGAACTGTATAGACACTGTCATGGTGGACAAATGCATCCAGGTCTACCCCAATCAGAAGCCCTGGATGACACGGGAGGTTTAGTAGCTGCTAAAAGAGAGGAACACCGCCTGGTGGTCTGGCAACAAAAAACTCTACAGCACAGCTCGAACCAACTTAAAGAGGGGCATCAGAGAGGCCAAGGTAGACTACAGGAGGATGATAGAGGACCATCTGAGCAGTAACAACAGCAGGCAGGTGTGGCAGGGAGTCCAGCATCTGACCAACTACAGGACCAACCTTGGAGCTGCTGAAGGTGACCCACACTGGCAGAGGAGCTGAATATCTTCTTTGCCTGCTTCGAGATCATAGCACCAGAGTCGGCACCGCTACACCATACGGCATACAGCAGTGTAAACCTCATAATTGAAGAGCATGAGGTGAGGCGCACGCTGAGGGTCGTCAACCCGAGGAAGGTGGCTGGTCCTGATGGTGTCCTGGGACGCATGCTGAAGGACTGTGCAGATCAGCTGGCTGGAATCTTCACAAAGATCTTCAACCAGTCCCTGGCACAGTCCACTGTCCCACCCTGCCTTAAATCCTCAATTATAGCCCCCCTGCCCAAGAAACCTCACATTTCTAGCCTCAATGACTACTGACCAGTGGCACTCACCCCAGTGGTGATGAAGTGCTTTGAAAAACTGGTCCATAGTCACATCACAGCAGCCCTGCCCTGCAGCCTTGATCCCCACCAGTTTGCCTACAGAGTGAATCGATCCACGGAGGACGCCATAGCCATAGCACTCCATACTGCACTATTACACCTGGAGCAGCAGGGGAGCTATGTGCAGATGCTCTTTGTGGATTATAGCTCTGCATTCAACACCATCCTCCCTCACAAGCTAGTGGTCAAACTGGGGGACCTGGGGCTTCCACACACTATCTGCATGTGGATCAATAGCTTCTTCTCTGATTGCAGACAGAGGGTTAGAGTGGGCCACTACACATCCAAGGCCCTAAGCCTCAGTACCGGTTCCCCCCAGGGCTGTGTGCTGAGTCCCTTGCTCTACTCCCTCTACACACATGACTGCTCCCCTGTCCATCACAGCAACACCATGGTAAAGTTTATGGATGACACCACAGCGGTGGGGCTTATCCCCGGGGGGGGACAAGTGTGCCTACAGAGATGAGGTGGAGTGGCTGTCAATGTGGTATAGAGCCAACAACCTGCTCCTCAACACCTCAAAGACCAAAGAACTCATCATAGACTTCAGGAGAAAGAAAACAGAGGTACCACCACTAATCATCAAGGGGGACTGTGTGGAGAGGGTGGCAGACTTCCGATTCCTGGGAGTCCACATTGAGGAGAGCCTATCCTGGAGTGTGAACACCTCTGAGCTACTGAAAAAGGCCCTGCAGAGACTGTATTTCCTGAGAATACTCAGGAGGAACAACATCACACAAAGACTGCTGGTATCCTTCTACCGTGCTTCCATTGAGTGCATACTAACATACTGCATGTGTGTATGGTACACCAGTTGCACAGTGGCTCAGAGGAAAGCGCTCCAGAGGGTCATCAACACCACCCAAAAGATCGTCGGCTGCCCTCTTCCCACACTGGAGGAACTACACAGTTCTCATTGTCTCAAAAAAGCCCAGAACATTATAAAAGACACCTACCATCCCGGTCACTCCCTGTTTGAATTGCTGCCTTCAGGCAGACAGTACAGATCAATACACGCAAAGACAAATAGACTCAGACACAGTTTTTATCCAACTGCAATAATAACCCTCAATGCTGCTAAATAATGTGCAATACAAAACCTGACTGTGAAACAGACCGATGTAATGACAGAAAGTATGCATGTCTGCAGATGTATGTTCATATGGTTACTGTCTGCCCATACTGTCTTTTTTTTAATAACTGGGTGTTTTCGTAATGACAGGAAGTATGCATGTCTGTAGATGTATGTTCATACGACAACTGTGTGTCTGTACTGTCTTTTTTTGCAATGACTGGGTGTGTTTGACTGTGTGTTCATGTATGCTGCTAATACTGTTACATGTTTTCTATGTATTCTTTTTAACTTAAATTATATTTTAGAGACTCAATGAACGAGGCACTGACTGTAGAGCACTTTAAATTTCGTTGTACTTGTGACAATGACAATAAAGACCTATTCTAAGAGTACAGAGTGGCCCTAAACAACAAGTTCCATGTACTGCAATAACTAAGGGAGGATGAGATAGAGGCCACAGACAGCAAGTGGAAAAACATCAAGGAGGCAGTAACATCAGCCTGCAAGGAAGTGCTTAGCCCCATGAAGTATCAGCACAAGGATGAGATAACCACAGAGACCCTCTGCAAGATCCAAGAGAGGAAAGAGAAGAAAGCTGCAGTAAATAACAGCAGGAAAATAATTCAGAAGACAAGGGCACAAAAAGCATACACAGTCCTAAGTCCCCTCTTAGAATGGTAACATCTCTCCCTTGGTATGTATCCAGGATAGACTGGCACCTACTGTAAAACTGGTCTTGATCTCCTCGTCACTGTTGTTTGTTGGTGAGTAAACAATGTTGTCAAGAAGAATATCACAGCTGACAAGATAAGTTATGTTGATGGACTGGCAATAGAGGCAGAAAAAGCAGCAAGAAGAAGCAATATGAAAGACCTGTAAGAAACCACCTAGAGGCTGTCAGGAAAGTTTACTGAACCAGACAGACCTGTTAAAGACAAGGAAAGGGACCATGTGCCATCAGACTGGAAGGAGAACTACCTCATCAGGATCCCCAAGAAAGGCATCACACTCCTGTCCACACCAGGGAAAGTGCTCAGGAGGATTCTCCTAAACTAAATGAAAGATCAAATTGATGCCCATCTAAGGGACAAACAAGTTGGCTTTCACAAGGACAGATCCTGCATAGACCAAGTCTCTACTCTACAAATCATCATCAAGCATTTGGTGGACTAGAACTCCTCCCCAACATCAATTTAATTGACTGTGTGAAGGAATTTGACAGCGTGGATAGGGAGACGATCTAGAAACTTCTCTGCCATTATTGAGTGCTAGTTAAGATGGTCACCATCATTGGAGCTCATATGAAGGAATGAATTGCAGAGGAGCACATGGAGGGCAGCTCACATATGCCTTCAAAGTGTGGACAGGAGTTCATCAAGGCTGTCTATTCTCCTCTTTCCTCTTCCTTTTGGTAATTAACTGGATTATGAAAACATACAAAGCCCAGACCAGGACAAGAATCCAGTAGACACCCTTTACAAAGCTTGATGACCTGGACTCTGTAGATCACTTAATGCTACTGTCCCATACCTGTCAGCAGATGCAGGAGAAGACTGACAGAGTAGCTACCACCTTAGCACAAGTAGGCCTCCACATCAACAAAGGTCATGAAAGCCAATGCAGTCTGCACAGGCCCAATCAGACTGGAGTGTGATGCATTGGAAGAAGTCGAGGTCTTCATCTATCTTGCCAGTGTTGTCAACATCCAGGGTGGAACAGATGCAGATGTGAAAGCATGCATCAGCAAAGCAAGAACAGTTTTCCTGCAGCTGAAGAACATCTGGATCTCCAGGGAACTGTGTCTCCAAACCAAGATCAAACTTTTGAACAGCAATGCCAAGTTTGTCCTCTTGTATGGATCTGAAACAGTGATCAATATGAAGAAAGTACAGTCCTTCATCAACACTTGCCTGAGAAGAATCCTCCAGATCTACTGGACCACCACCATCAGCAACAGCAACCTCTGGCAGAGAGCAAATACTTAGTTCTGAAATACTTAGAAATACTTAAAAGACACTGGACATGGATCAGCCACACAGTCCACAAGCCTGTAGTGACCAACACCAGATAGGCCCTGACCTGGAACCCTCAAGGCAAATGGAAGAGTGGATGGCTGTGAAACACCTGGTGCTGGAACCTTGATGAAGACTTCAAGAGATTGGTCTACACCTGGAGCTAGCTTGAGCGGAAAGCCCAAAATAGATGTATCTGGAAAGCCCTTGTTGGTGCCCTATGCCCCAGGTAGGGTAGCAGGCAGGAAGCAAGTAACTGGCCTCCTACTTTAATTCTCAGTCACTCCTCTTAAGTAAGGGCATTAAAATCAGGTTAACAAAGTTAGTACTGTCTGGCATTTTGCTCTAAAAATAATCTATTCTGCTAACTATGTAATTACATTTTACTGAAGAAGGTACTAACAGCTAGCAAGACCTATAAATAAACAACCCCCCCAAAAAAATTAACATTAATAATCAAACATAACTTACTACAATATTTGTCCGTAAGAAAGTTAAAATAATAAGCTGTACTCTTCACATGGAGGAACTGTGGAATTCAATCCTTGAAGCTCTCCAAAGCTCATCCAAGGAAGTCCTTGGGTACTCCAAGAGGAAGAAGCCAGATTGGTTTGAAGAAGCTGCAGATGAAATCCATCCCTTGCTGGAGGCCAAGAATACTGCACACCAAGCCTCCTTGGCAAACCCGGCATCAAAGGTCCTCCTGCAAGAATGGAAGAAGGCAAGGTCAATTACACAATGCTGGCTTCACAAGACCCAGAACAGTTGGTGGCTCAACAAAGCTCAAGAAATCCAGTGTTTTGCATTTGACAACAACACCTACGAATTCTACAATATCATCAAAGGCATATATGGCCCCACTTGACATACGGTGGCCCCTGTCCGATCTGCAGATGGTAACACTCTTCTTAAGGACAAACAGGACATTCTAGACCGATGGGCAGAGCATTTTTGGGAACTGTTGAACAGAATCAATCCATCAGACCCTACAGCTCTCAAAAAACTCCCAGCGCTCCCTCAAGTTCCTGAGCTGGATGAATCTCCCACTCTTGATGAAATCCGATATGTTGTCCATTCCCTGAAATACAAGAAAGCTCCTGATGGAGACACGACACCTGGTGAAGTGTGCAAGTGCGGTGGACTGTACCTTCTTGTGAAACTCACTGACTTCTTCTCACTTTGCTGGAAGCAGGGCACTATCCCTGACACATGAAAACACTCAACCATTGTCACCATCTACAAGAAGAAGGGGGACCGTTCCAACTGTGGCAATAGTCGAGGACATCCCTGTTGGATGTTGCTGGAAAGATACTCACCTGAGTTATGCTCCACCATCTCATCTGTCATGTCGCCGACAGAGGACTTCCAGAGTTGCAGGCTGGATTCCGCTTCAAGTGCAGCACCATTGATATGATCTTCGTTGCCTATCAGCTTTTGGAAAGGCAAGGGAACATCAAAAGTATATCACATTTGCCTTCATCAATCTGCACAAAGCGTTCAATACTGTGGACCACGAAATGCTCTGGAACCTTCTATGCAAGTTTGGTTGCCCTCCAAAATTCCTCACCATTCTCCGTCAGTTCCATGATGGAATGACTGCAATGGTCCTTGTTGGTGGAGAAATGTCCTCTGCATTCAATGTCATGGTCAGCATGAAGCAAGGCTGCATTATCGCTACAGTATTCTTTAATATCTACCTTGTTGGAGTCACCCTCATCTCCAGAAATGCACTTGACGTGCATGTGCGAATCCGTTACCGCTTGGATTGTAACCTCTTCAACCTTTGGCATCTCTCAGCCCACACAAAGACCTCTACTATGACAATCGTTGAACTCCAATATGCTGACGATGCTGCTGGCATATCCCTCCATCCTGTGGGCCTTCAAAGGACCGTTACATCCCTTCATATGGCCTATACACAGATGGGATTAACCATCACTGTCTTGAAGACTCTGACCCTGCAGTCTTCACTGTTCCACAATGAGCCCCCAACGGCCATCACAATCGACAACGCAGTACTGGAGAACACAAGCTCTTTCACGTACCTCGGTAGCATTCTCTCTGACTATGTCTCATTGAATGAAGAGATCACCTCCCATATCAGGCATGCTTCTTCAGCATTTGGCCACCTCCATAAGCATGTCTTCACGAACCACAACCTCTGCATCCGCATGAAGGTTGTGGTCTATCATGCAGTCCGCATCTCGACCCTTCTTTACGGATGTGAAGCCTGAATGTTGTACAGGAAGCAAATCAAGTCCCTTAAAGCCTTCCATATGCGTTGCTTCCAACGCATACTTGGAGTGACTTGGAAGGACAGGATCCCCCACACGCAAATCCTCAGCAAGACTAACTCTACAAGCATGGAGTCCATGATTCTCTATTGTGCCCTCCAATGGACTGGACATGTCATCTGAATGGCCCCCAACCGAATGCCCCAGATGGTCCTCTACGGAGAACTCACAGAAAGGACCCGCTCCCATGGAAGACCCAAGAAGCACTGGAAGGACTTCTTGAAGTGGTCCCTGCGGTTGTGCAAACATCTCTCCTGCCAATCTTGAGATTCTTGCCAAGTACTACATGAACTAGAAGCAGACTGTGTCCCAGGGAGTCCACCACTTTGAGGAAGAACAGACCAGACTGAAGGAGGAGAAATGGGCCCAGTGACACCTTCTGCAATTCCTTCCCTCTGCTCCTGTGCCTGGTTCCTTCACCTGTCATCATTGTCCCAGGATCTGCCAGTCCAGGATTGGGCTTCTCTCTCATGACAACCGCAACAGCAGCAAGACCTGGGAAGGCAAAGAAGACAACGAAGAAGAGGGCCTCGTCATCGTTGAATATTGATAGACAGCCATAAGCAAGTAAGTAAGTAAGTAAGTAAGTAAACTGGTTACAAGTCTGAGGCTCTTTGAGATCATACTATCATAATATGGAGAAGCCATGCATCTGGGTGGGACAAGTGAAGAGCGCACTGTCCAATAAAAGCTGAGATTTTTTTTCTGTGGAAAACCCACTGAAGAAATACTCATTGACTCCCAGTGAACCTTTGCTTCCACATATATTAAAAACCTGTAGTTCAGTGATCAGTAATCTTTGGTCCAATTAAAACACTGTGTGCTTGAATCTGCTATAGGATCCTACAGAAGAAGTGTGAGTATCAGCTCTGTTTGTGGGGCATCTAGAGCTTCAAAGACTGCTACACATGCTACACATGCTGGTGTAGTGGTTAGCACTGTTGTCTCACAGCAAGAAGGTTCTGGGTTTGAGCCCAGCAGCCAATGGGGGCCTTTCTTTGTGAAGTTTGCATGTTCTCCCCATGTCTGTGTGGGTTTCTTCCAGGTGCTCCGGTTTCCCCCACAGTCCAAAGAAATACAGATTAGGCTAATTGGTGGCTCTAAATTGACAATAGTGTGAATGGTTGTTTCTCTCTATGTGTCAGCCCTGCGATGATCTGGCGACTTGTCCAGGGTGTACCCCGCCTCTCACCCATAGTCAGCTGGGATAGGCTCCAGCTTGCCCACGACCCTGCACAGAATAAGCAGCTATGGATAATGGATGGATGGATGCTCTAGCTACCGAAAACAGCTTGCAGTAACTGAATGAAGAGCACAATATTGCTGTGAGATATTTTATATTTGATACACTAAAATACTGAATTTCACCATTAGTAATAAATAATAGACACATTGGTAGATATTTTATTGTTGTATTTTCATGAAATTTTAGAGGATGCAGGGCTTGCCTTCTCATTGTGCTTGGCAAGAGGATTTCTAGGAACAAATGACGACATGGTAGCAGTACTTACTGCTTCATCATATATCATGGTATGCTGGAAGGGCTTGGCACGGGTGTGCATGTGCACAAAGATGAATTTTCATTGTTTCACAGCACCCCTGGTGGTTATTCACATACACCCATGAGCAACTACATTATACACTATAATATGCAGTCCATCTGTATATGTGAGGACAGAAGAGCACGTGTGTCTTCTTTTTTATTTTATATTACACCTTCCCACATTATTGAAGGAGAAGAACAGGTACCAGGGCCAATTAGAATAGAAAGCATGTTTTTGTCTGATCACCAAGATGTGTACCCATTGTTTGGCTAATGTTGCATTGATCATAATGGGATCTGCAGGCTTAGCACAAACACAGAGGCATCTGTGTGTAGGATCCCCAGGGCTGCACCACTCATACTTAGTATTCCTCAAAGGGCAGAGCTGGCAACTTAGGCTGCTTGGCACACTGCTGTGTAAGGCAGCAATGGCACAGTGGCAGTCTGACACTCTGGCTAGACTAATTTTACATGCAGAATATTAAGCCTTGTTCCAGTACTTTATTGCTGTGTGAATTATAGTAAATCATCACATATTTTATTTTGGCATTAAAATTTTGTCCTCCATTTAATTAATGCCTACAAACAAAACATCTTAATGTATCTAAGAATATAACTTTCTCTGAAAGGTTTACTCCTCTTTAGGAAGGCTTCATTCAGTGACGCTTTTGGATCATTATATGCCACATTTTAAAATTAGATCGTTCATTTTTCAAAAATCCTGCCTTCTATTCTGTCCTCTAGCAAACAAAGAAACTCTCTCTCACACACACACACACACACACACACACACACACACACACACACACACACACACACACACACACTTTTATCCATGTATATGATCACACAGAGGTCTTTTTTTTCAAGCATATGGTGGTGTTTTGAATGATTCTGACCTTTTATATAATGACAGACTGCTTGAAAAATTTTATGAACGCACAGGATTGAAAGCACTTTAACACATGGAAGCATATTCTTCCAACTGAGTAAAGTAATAAAAGGTTTTGTTTTGTTAAAATATCTTTCTAGACAGAAAGGATCTGGAAATCCTCCATGGCAGATGAGCTGAAATGTCACCTGTTCATCGTTACAGTTGAATCAGTCTTACTGTATGGGTGTGAAACATGGACCCTAACCAAAGAACAGGAAGCCAGACTGGATGGATGCTCTACCAGAATTTTGCAAATGGTCTTGAATGTGACATGGAGGTGTAAATTGTGTGACACACAACTCATTTTACACAAGACTTAAAAGGCATTCATAAGTCCTGGTAAGTCTTATCGCCTCTCACACTCAAGTCAGCTTCACCTCTGTCACATTAGTGACAGGTACACCCTGGGGATCCTGGTCTTGCAACTGGGAGAGCTAATGGAGCACTGGTACCAGCATGTAAAGTAGTCTCTTTCAGACTGGAATATTAGAGGAGCTTGTAAAAGGCAAGATAGATAGCCTGATGGTGGATAATGAATTAATGATTATTAGTATTAGTTTTTCTTTCTTTGATTATAATATTGAAGTTGGTATTAGTAGAAGACATGAAACTTACCCCCAGTAAGTCCACAGTGAAGAAGAAGAACTACCATCACTTCAGATTGGGAACCATCAATGTAAGAACTGGCAAATGTGAATGCAGATTGTGTGATGCAGTGTAAAAACTTATTTCATGATATACAACCCCGATTCCAAAAAAGTTGGGACAAAGTACAAATTGTAAATAAAAACAGAATGCAATGATGTGGAAGTTTCAAAATTTAATATTTTATTCAGAATAGAACATAGATGACATATCAAATGTTTAAACTGAGAAAATGTATCATTTAAAGAGAAAAATGAGGTGATTTTAAATTTCATGACAACAACACATCTCAAAAAAGTTGGGACAAGGCCATGTTTACCACTGTGAGACATCCCCTTTTCTCTTTACAACAGTCTGTAAACGTCTGGGGACTGAGGAGACAAGTTGCTTAAGTTTAGGGATAGGAATGTTAACCCATTCTTGTCTAATGTAGGATTCTAGTTGCTCAACTGTCTTAGGTCTTTTTTGTCGTACCTTCCATTTTATGATGTGCCAAATGTTTTCTATGGGTGAAAGATCTGGACTGCAGGCTGGCCAGTTCAGTACCCGGACCTTTCTTCTACGTAGCCATGATGCTGTAATTGATGCAGTATGTGGTTTGGCATTGTCATGTTGGAAAATTAATGTCTTCCCTGAAAGAGATGTCGTCTGGATGGGAGCATATGTTGCTCTAGAACCTGGATATACCTTTCAGCATTGATGGTGTCTTTCCAGATGTGTAAGCTGCCCATGCCACATGCACTAATGTAACCCCATACCATCAGAGATGCAGGCTTCTGAACTGAGTGCTGATAACAACTTGGGTGGTCCTTCTCCTCTTTAGTCCGAATGACACGGTGCCCCTGATTTCCATAATGAACTTCAAATTTTGATTCGTCTGACTACAGAACAGTTTTCCATTTTGCCACAGTCCATTTTAAATGAGCCTTGGTCCAGAGAAGATGTCTGCGCTTCTGGATCATGTTTAGATACGGCTTCTTCTTTGAACTATAGAGTTTTAGCTGGCAACGGCGGATGGCACGGTGAATTGTGTTCACAGATAATGTTCTCTGGAAATATTCCTGAGCCCATTTTGTGATTTCCAATACAGAAGCATGCCTGTATGTGATGCAGTGCCGTCTAAGGGCCCGAAGATCACGGGCACCCAGTATGGTTTTCCGGCCTTGACCCTTACGCACAGAGATTCTTCCAGATTCTCTGAATCTTTTGATGATATTATGCACTGTAGATGATGATATGTTCAAACTCTTTGCAGTTTTACACTGTCAAACTCCTTTCTGATATTGCTCCAGTATTTGTCGGTGCAGAATTAGGGGGATTGGTGATCCTCTTCCCATCTTTACTTCTGAGAGCCGCTGCCACTCCAGGATGCTCTTTTTATACCCAGTCATGTTAATGACTTATTGCCAATTGACCTAATGAGTTGCGATTTGGTCCTCCAACTGTTCCTTTTTTGTACCTTTAACTTTTCCAGCCTCTTATTGCCCCTGTCCCAACTTTCTTGAGATGTGTTGCTGTCATGAAATTTCAAATGAGCCAATATTTGGCATGAAATTTCAAAATATCTCACTTTCGACATTTGATATGTTGTCTATGTTCTATTGTGAATACAATATCAGTTTTTGAGATTTGTAAATTATTGCATTCTGTTTTTATTTACAATTTGTACTTTGTCCCAACTTTTTTGGAATCGGGGTTGTAACATGCATGCAGGAAGTGAGACAGAAGGGAGAAGGTGAAATCTGTTTTAATGATCCTATGGTGCATAATCCACAATGGTATGAAAATGGCAAAAGCAGGTGTAGCTGTAGTCTTAGCTCCTCATGTGGAGCTATTAGATGTAAATCATATAATCGAGGGAAGAATGACTATGGTGTGCGTAACTGTACATGGTGTGAAGTTAACGGTTTTCAGCTGCTACTGCCCAACTGAGGAATATGTTGATTCCAGCAAACAGTCATTTTATTACACACTACAAAAAAATACGCAAAGCCAAAACCGAGCATCATTCTTTCAAAATAATAGCTGCTGGCGACTTCAATGCAACAATTGGGGATGATTGTGATCTTAGCAAATGGTGGAGTGTTGGCCAGTTTAATGACAATAACCTGACGAGTTTCAATGGATCAAGGCTCAAAGAGACAGTTGAAAGTAATAACCTCTACCTACTGAACACTATGTTTGCCACAAGATTAGAAGAACACAGATGGTCTTTCAAATCGAATCTTGGTTATAAGCAAAGACTTGATTACATAATGGCTGAATGGTATGTGAAACAGGCAACCAAAAATTGTAGGGTTTATCCCACAGAGAGTGATCCTTTTGAATCCGACCACCGTGTTGTCATGATGCAAGCCTGGTTTCCAACCAAAAAAAAGATCAAACAATTCTTTGCCAAGAAAGCTGTATCTGAAGTCAGTCGAGATGTTTGATATCTTAGAGATGATATATCCATATGTGTAAACTACAGCGCAAAACTTGACCAACTCATGGTGCCTGAATCAAGCTCACAAGAGGTAGATGAAGTGGAAGATTTTGTTCTAAAATAAATCCAGCAAGCCTCAAAAGAAACAATCCCTCCCATGACAAAGACCATTGTTAACAAGCCCTGGGTCAAACAAGAATACCAAGAGCTATTGATTAAATGCCACAATAAGAAAGATCCAGTGAGAAGACTCATCTCATCTCATTATCTCTAGCCGCTGTATCCTTCTACAGGGTCGCAGGCAAGCTGGAGCCTATCCCAGCTGACTACGGGCGAAAGGTGGGGTACACCCTGGACAAGTCGCCAGGTCATCACAGGGCTGACACATAGACACAGACAACCATTCACACTCACCTTCACACCTATGGTCAATTTAGAGTCACCAGTTAACCTAACCTGCATGTCTTTGGACTGTGGGGGAAACCGGAGCACCCGGAGGAAACCCACGCGGACACGGGGAGAACATGCAAACTCCGCACAGAAAGGCCCTCGCCAGCCACGGGGCTCGAACCCGGACCTTCTTGCTGTGAGGCGACAGCGCTAACCACTACACCACCGTGCCGGCCCGTGAGAAGACTCTAGGAAATGAAATCAAGAAACTCTCCACTCAATTGAACAACACTTATTACAAACTCAAGGCAGACCAACTGAACCTTGCAAGCAGACAACAGAAAACAGAAGAAGAATTTAGTCAAGTTTATTTGTATAGCACTTTTAACAATAAATATTGTTGCAAAGCAGCTTTACAGAATTTGACCAACTTAAAATATGAGCTAATTTTATTCCCAATCTATCCCCAATGAGCACGCCCGTGGCAATGGCGGCATGGAAAAACTCTCTCAGATGACACGAGGAGGAAACCTCAAGAGGAACCAGACTTAAAAGGAAACCCATCCCCATCCGGGCAACAACAGACAGCATGACTATAACATTAACAGTCCTAACAAAGTCAGCTTTGTTGATGCTATAAACCCCCCACCAACGGAAACCTGAGTGCAAAACCGTTCACGACAACCACAGTCCCAAAGTCAGCAAGTCAACTGCAGTCCACAGCCACAAAAACACCACTGCAAGAGTCCAGAGCATCCTCCAGGCATGACCCCCAACTGTCCACATGGGGCCACCCTCCACAGGAGCAATGCAATGAGACTCCAACCAGACTCAGGACACCAGGATGGACCAGGCAGGTCCGACGAGCAGAAGAGGCCAGCATCTCCATCACAGGACCAACATGTAACTCAGAGGGACAGATTTGGTGGGGGGAGAAGAGAGAGAAAACACAGGTTGTTAGGTATGCCCGATGTCACCTGAATAAGTAGGAACAGTATACATATTGCACTGAGTACAAGCAGGGACTCCGGCAACTAACTATGACAGCATAACTAAAAGGGGAGAGCCAGAAGGTAACACAGGCATGAGGGAGCCCCGGGACATAAAGCAGCCAGCCACTACACCGTCAACAAACTCGAGTGAGCAAGCGAGTGGGGACTGACAGCATCCATACATCCCAGTTTACCAAACCCTCTACAGTGGTGCTTGAAAGTTTGTGAACCCTTTAGAATTTTCTATATTTCTGCATAAATATGACCTAAAACATCATCAGATTTTCACACAAGTCCTAAAAGTAGATAAAGAGAACCCAGTTAAACAAATGAGACAAAAATATTGTACTTGGTCATTTATTTATTGAGGAAAATGATCCAATATTACATATCTGTGAGGGACAAAAGTATGTGAACCTCTAGGATTAGCAGTTAATTTGAAGGTGAAATTAGAGTCAGGTGTTTTCAGTCAATGGGATGACAATATCACCCAGAGGTAACATATATAAAGAAAAAAGCAGTGGACCAAAGACAGAACCTTGTGGAACACCAACCTTTACCTCAGTATGTCTAGAAATATCACCATTTATATCAACATACTGATAACGATCAGTTAAATAAGACCTGAGCCAGGAGAGGGCTGTTCCCTTAACTCCCACAACATTTTCTAGTCTATCCAAAAGAATGCAATGATCAGTGGTATCAAATGCTGCACTATGGTCAAACAACACAAGCAGCGAGACACAGCCCTGATCAGACGCCAGCAGTAGGTCATTTACTACTTTAACCAAAGCTGTCTCTGTGCTATAATTAGGTCTAAATCCTGACTGATACATTTCATGGATGTTATTCCTATGTAAATATGCGCATAACTGCTGTGCCACGGCTTTTTCAAGGATCTTGAAGATAAAGGGGAGGTTTGATATTGGCCGATAATTGGACAGCTGACAGGGGTCCAGGTCAAGTTTTTTAATCAGGAGTTTGATAACTGCTAGTTTAAAGGATTTGGGTACATAGCCGATCCTAAGAGAAGAATTTATTATTTTTAGAAGCCTAACCCGGTTTCTACCAGTTTTAGCAAGAAACAAACTTCCATTTATTTCCATTTATGCACATACTTATGCACCTGTTCAATGCTGACCAACAGAATTAATCTGATTTACAGATTAATATATGAGTATATTAAAAGCATCTAAGAATACAATTTATTATTTACTGTATATCTTTTATTCTTTTATATGTTTTATGCCTAAACTATCAACAAAGCCTGTATTATTATATGGTAGCTGCACCAATCTTAAAGCCATGGAATGAAAGCAAAGTATCTAGGCCTCTAAATGCACTATGTCGGTGCATTTCAAACAATTAGAACATCATGAAAAAGTTCATTTTTATCTTAATTTACTTCGAAAAGGTAAACTTTCATAGATTTTATTTTCATTATGCGTAAAGTAAAATGTTTCAAGTTTTAATTTTGATGATTATGGCTTATAGCTCATGAAAATCAGAAATCCGGATCAATCAAAAAAGGATGTACAATACAAAAATGTCCAGCTTCTGAAAAGTATGTTCAATTATACTGTACATTCAATACTTGGTTGTGCTCCTTTACCACAAATTACTGAATCAATGCAGCGTGGCATGGAGGTGATCAGCCTGTGGCACTTCTGAGGTGTTACTGAAGCCATTTTTGCAGAATCCATTGAGGAGCTTCAAAATGTTCTGCAGATTTATGACAACACTTTCACTCACTTTGGATTGCAAATGTCTTATGTTCAGATGGAGATGATGGCCTTTAATGTGGATGAGGAGGTGAGAAGTAAGGAGTTTCTCATTTGCCTTGGTGATAACAAGATCAAAAATGTCCGTAGCTTTAAATACCTTGGATATACCATCATGAACTCTGGTGACAATTCTGCATTCCTTGGTACTAGGATTGGAGCCGCTTTTCAAAAATGGAACAAGCTAAAACAGATTCTAACTGACCATCGCATCCATCTCTCAACTAGAGTAAAGTTCCTCACAGCATGTGTTCGATCAAGGCTGTTTTACAGTATACAGGCATGGCAGTTAAATGCACAAGAAATGAGTAAAATTGAAGTTGTATGGCACGGCCTCCCCGTAAAATGGTAAAAGGTGGATTTAAGCGCAAAAACACACCTGATAGAAATAATCAAGATAAAGATATCAAGGGAAAGATAGAATGGAGCTTTGAAATATCAAATGCGGAACTACATGAGAAAACAAAGACCCTTCCATTAAACTATTCTGCCATAAACAGCAATTAAGATATATTGCACACATATGTCGTATGGGCAATGATGAACTCCCAAAACAACTATTGTTTGACACAAGATCTTCTAAGTAGTCAAAATTTGAAAAACTTTTGGGTTTAGACACAGAACAGATAAGACGTACAATGATGGATGAATCAGACTTCTTGCAACTACTCAATAGGATTCTTCCTACCAAGACAGAAGCACCTTAAGGAGGACACTCTACAAAGGGAATATGATGATGATGATGATGATGATGATGATGGAGGGACTTCATTAGAAATGTGGACCTATACGGAAACCTACCCATGCTTTCGGCAAAAATAAAATCCCCTAGGCTGAAACTGGCTGGCCATTGCATGCGACATGAGGACCTCCCAGCAAATCCATTGGTACTCTGGGAACCGAAGCACGGCTGGGCCTTGCAGGGGGGTCAATTTCTAACATACGTCAACCAGCTTAAGTGGGACACCAGTCTTGAGTCTACTCTGGAATTGAGGGCATGCATGCTGGACAGCAGCGTGTGGTGAGAGTGCACAGTTGGCTGGGGAAACCTGAAATGACGATGATGATGATGATGATGATGATGATAGACAAGAGATTTTCCTCTGAGCAATATCAAGTGTGAAGAAACTATACATTCACTGTTACTTGATCAGAAATCAAGAACTAATGTGAAACTTCTTTGTTAAAAATTAATATCTGTAATTGTCAGTGTACAGTTGGTTCTTTTCTGCTGAGTTTCTAATCCACAAAAGTTCCAACCATGCCGTCCACCCACTATAATGTACATGTACTCTATTTTGTCAAATGTTTGTAGACACCTGACCATCACACCCATGTGCAGTTCTTCCCTAAACTGTTGTGACAAGGTTGGAAGTACACAACTGATGTCTTTGTATGCTGGAACATTACGACTTCCCTTCACTGGAACTAAGAGGCCCAAAGCCGTTCCAGCATGACAATGCCCCTGTGCACAAAGAGAGCTTCATGAAGGCATGGTGTGCCAAGGCTGGAGTGGAAGATCCCTGCACAGAGTCCTGACATCAACACCATCGAATGCCTTTGGGATGAACTCAAACAGTGACTGTGCTCCAGGCCTACTCACCTGATAATGCTCTTATGGCTGGATGAGCAAATTCCCACAGCCATGCTCTAAAATCTAGTGGAAAGCCTTCCCAGAAGAGTGGAGGTTATTATAACAACAAATGGGGACAAAATCTGGAACATGATATTCAACATGGGATGGTCATTTTGTGTAATTATTGAGAGAACTTTATTATCTCATCTCATTATCTCTAGCCGCTTTATCCTTCTACAGGGTCGCAGGCAAGCTGGAGCCTATCCCAGCTGACTACGGGCGAAAGGCGGGGTACACCCTGGAGAAGTCGCCAGGTCATCACAGGGCTGACACATAGACACAGACAACCATTCACACTCACATTCACACCTACGGTCAATTTAGAGTCACCAGTTAACCTAACCTGCATGTCTTTGGACTGTGGGGGAAACCGGAGCACCCGGAGGAAACCCACGCGGACACGGGGAGAACATGCAAACTCCGCACAGAAAGGCCCTCGCCGGCCCCGGGGCTCGAACCCGGACCTTCTTGCTGTGAGGCGACAGCGCTAACCACTACACCACCGTGCCGCCCAACTTTATTATTATTATTATTATATTTTTAGCTTCTTAGGTATAAAGTCCATGACCAGATACACTGACCAGATGAAAAGATGAATATAAAATCCATGGATTGAATATCTCAAAACAATTTTCACATACATAGTATTACGCTCAGGGTGGCACAGTGGTGTAGTGGTTAGCGCTGTCGCCTCACAGCAAGAAGGTCTGGGTTCGAGCCCTGTGGCCAGCGAGGGCCTTTCTGTGCGGAGTTTGCATGTTCTCCCCGTGTTCACGTGGGTTTCCTCTGGGTGCTCCGGTTTTCCCACAGTCCAAAGACATGCAGGTTAGGTTAACTAGTGACTCTAAATTGACCGTAGGTGTGAATGTGAGTGTGAATGGTTGTCTGTGTCTATGTGTCAGCCCTGTGATGACCTGGTGACTTGTCCAGGGTGAACCCCGCCTTTCGCCCGTAGTCAGCTGGGATAGGCTCCAGCTTGTCTTCGACCCTGTAGAAAAGGAAAAAGCGGTAGAGATGATGAGATCTCGTCTCATCATCTTCCGCTTATGTGGGGCCGGGTCACGGAGGCAGCAGTCTGAGCATGGAAGCCCAAACTTCCCTTTCCCCAGACACCTCGGCCAGCTCCTCGGGAAGAACACCGAGGTGTTCCCAGGCCAGCCGAGAGACATAGTCCCTCCAGCGTGTCCTGGGTCTTCCCCGGGGCCTCCTCCCAGGGGGACATGCCTGGAACACCTTACCAGGGAGGTGTCCAGGAGGCATCGGAAAGAGATGCATGAGCCACCTCAGCTGATTCTTCTCAATGTGGAGGAGCAGCGGCTCTACTCCGAGCTCCTCCCGAGTGACTGTGCTTCTCACCCTATCTCTAAGGGAGTGCTCAGCCACCCTACGAAGGAAACTCATTTCGGCCACTTGTATCCGTGATCTTGTTCTTTCGGTCATTACCCAAAGCTCATGACCATAGGTGAGAGTCGGAACGTAGATCAACCGGTAAATCGAGAGCTTCGCCTTTTGGCTCAGCTCCTTCTTCACCACAACGGACCAGTAAAGTGACCGCGTCACTGCAGAGGCTGCACCGATCCACCTGTCGACCTCACACTCTATCCTTCCCTCACTTGTGAACAAGATCCCGAGATACTTAAACTCCTCCACTTGAGGCAGGACTTCTCCACCAACCTGGAGAGGGCAAGCCACCCTTTTCCGGTTGAGAACCATGGCTTCGGACTTGGAGGTGCTGATTCTCATCCCAGCCGCTTCACACTCGGCTGCAAACCGCCCCAGTGCATGCTGAAGGTCCTGGTTTGAAGAAGCCAACAGGACAACATCATCCGCAAAAAGCAGAGATGATATCCTGTGGTTCCCAAACAGGATTCCTTCCAGCCCCTGGCTGCGCCTAGAAATTCTGTCCATAAATTATGAACAGAACCGGTGACAAAGGGCAGTCCTGCCGGAGTCCAACATGCACTGGGAACATGTCTGACCTACTGCCGGCAATGCAAACCAGACTCCTGCTCCGTTCGTACAGGGACCGGACAGCCCCTAGCAAAGAGCCCCGAACCCCATACTCCCGAAGCACCCCCCACAGAATACCATGAGGGACATTGTCAAATGCCTTCTTCAGATCCACAAAGCACATGTGGACTGGTTGGGCAAACTCCCATGAACCCTCGAGCACCCTATGAAGGGTATAGAGCTGGTCCAGTGTTCCATGACCAGGATGAAAACTGCATTGTTCCTCCTGGATCCGAGGTTTGACTATTGGCCAAATTCTCCTCTCCAGTACCCTGGAGTAAACCTTCCCTGGGAGGCTGAGAAGTGTGATTCCCCTATAATTGGAGCACACTCTCGGGTCCCCTTTCTTAAAAAGAGGGACCACCACCCCAGTCTGCCACTCCAGATGCACTGTCCCTGACCGCCACACGATGTTGCAGAGGTGTGTCAGCCAAGACAGCCCCAGAACATCCAGAGACTTGAGATACTCAGGGCGGATCTTATCCACCACCAGTGCCTTGCCACCGAGGAGCTTGCAAACCACCTCAGTGACTTCGGCTTGGGTAATTGACTAGTCCACCTCTGAGTCATCAGCCTCTGCCTCCTCAGTGGAAGACATGATGGTGGGATTGAGGAGATCCTCAAAGTATTCCTTCCACCGCCCGACAATGTCCCCAGTCAAGGTCAACA
Source organism: Neoarius graeffei (assembly GCF_027579695.1). Taxonomy (NCBI): domain Eukaryota; kingdom Metazoa; phylum Chordata; class Actinopteri; order Siluriformes; family Ariidae; genus Neoarius; species Neoarius graeffei. The sequence goes on along the minus strand of NC_083571.1, from coordinate 113,220,322 downwards.
GCTCCCCACCTGCACTGTAAACAGTGTTGGCAGAGTACTGCTTCCCCCTCCTGAGGCGCCGGACGGTTTGCCAGAATTTCTTCGAGGCCAACCGATAGTCCTTCTCCATGGCCTCCCCGAACTCCTCCCAGTTCCGAGTTTTTGCCTCCGCAACTGCCTGAGCTGCAGCACGCCTGGCCTGCCGATACCTGTAAGCTGCCTCAGGAGTCCCGGAGGTCAACATGGCCCGATAGGACTCCTTCTTCAGCTTGACAGCATCCCTTACTTCCAGTGTCCACCACCGGGTTCGGGGATTGCCACCACGACAGGCACCGGAGACCTTGCGGCCACAGCTCTGAACAGCTGCATCTACAATGGAGGTGGAGAACATGGTCCACTTAGACTCAATGTCCCCTGCCTCCCTCGGAAGCTGGGAGAAGCTCTCCCGGAGGTGGGAGTTAAAGACCTCCCCGACAGAGTGCTCGGCAGACGTTCCCAGCAGACCCTCACCATACGTTTGGGCCTGCCAGGTCTGCCTGGCTTCCTCCTCCGCCAGCGGATCCAACTCACCACCAGGTGGTGATCAGTTGACAGCTCAGCCCCTCTCTTCACCCGAGTGTCCAAGACATAGGGCTGGAGATCAGATGAAACGACAACAAAGTCGATCTTCGACCTCCGACCTAAGGTGTCCTGGTGCCACGTGCACTTATGGACACCCCTATGCTCGAACATGGTGTTCGTTATGGACAAACCGTGACTAGCACAGAAGTCCAATAACTCAATATTACGCTCACTGTCCACTTTAATAGGAACACCTATACATCTGCTCATTTATACAGTCATCCAATCATTCAATCAAGTGGCGGCAGTATAATGCATGAAATCATGCATACGAGTCAAAAGTTTCAGTTAATATTCACATCAAACAGAATAGGGAAAAAATGTGATCTTTGTGACTTTCAGTTTCAATTAAATTTTCCTTGTATAGTGCGTTTAACAAGAGACATTGTCACAAGGCAGCTTTACAGAAATATATAAATTCTGGATATACATTTTAAACATATGAATTTATAAATTTATGCCTAGTAAGCAAGCCTGAGGCAATGGTGGTAAGGAAAAACTTCCTGAGATGACATGAGGAAGAAACTTTGAGAGGAACAAGACTCAAAAGGGAACCAATCCTCATATGTATTCAAGGTAAGAGATCATGTGTCTTCAATTATTCATGGGTGATAAAAGCGTGATTTATAAAATAACTCGCTTCTATAACTGTCCTATATGGTCAAAAAGTATAATTGTGTAACTAGGATATTCATTATAGTTTTGATATGAAGTCTATTTTGTTAGTTATCAACTGTTTATTGATGAAGACTTGAGTGCAAAATTGTTCATGGCAACTGTAGCCCTAAGCCACTGTAGCAAAACTTAGATTAATTGTCTAGAGCCATCTTCTAAGTGTATCTTTCAACTGTCCCTCTGGGGCCAGTCTCTCCAGGAGCAAAGTACTAGGAACTCCAGCTAGAAGTAGGGCATCAGGATGGATCGGGGGCTGTGCATATGGTATCTGGTCATTTCGCACAAAAGTCTTTTCACACAAATCTAAAGTCATTTTGTACAGTTGTTGCAACCACCCCTGAAGTTACCCAAGTGTCAAGTGTTTGGGTGTAAAAATAAGCCTGAACATTGAAGCAGTTACCAAACATGCACATAAAAAGTAAACAGTGAGCACACTCACCCAGACTTTGGGAGCATTTTGCTGCCTCTAAACTCCATCACTGGCCACTTTTTTTGTTGTTGTTGTTCTCCAAAACCTTAAAATTTTCCTCGTATTTTATGTGACATGCTTCTGTTTGTTTATATTCATTGAAAAAAGTGATATTTTTAGATGGCAAGAATCATGTTGCTATGACAGCATGTTTACTAGTATCTGTGTCAGTCCTGCGTATGCGTTACCTAGCCGAATGAGATTTAAACTTCATAACAGTGAAGTCTGCTGATTGGTGGATTTTGTTGCCAGTAAAAATTACATGGTTACAGAAAATTTCTGAATAGATTTTTAGAATTAGAAGCCTTTATTTGTCACATATACATTACAAACCTGGAAGTTGACTGTAGCTAAACTGGTGTACTGTGTTAAATTGTTTGGAGGGAGGATTGGTGACTAACATACAGGCTTCATCAAACATAGAGGCTTCAAGATGGTGGAGTGGAGAAATACTCAGTGGATCAGTGGACTGAGTGGATCAGAATCACAGCAACTTCCATAAGAAATCAATCAGACATCTTTAAACATGATCAGTAGGTATTTATAATAAAGATTAAATGTTCTTAGAACTAAGGGTGGCACGGTGGTGTAGTGGTTAGCACTGTCGCCTCACAGCAAGATAGTTCTGGGTTTGAGCCCAGTGGCCGATGGGGGCCTTTCTGTGTGGAGTTTGTATGTTCTCCCCGTGTCTGTGTGGGTTTCCTCTGGGTGCTCCGGTTTCCCCCACAGTCCAAAGACATGCAGGTTAGGTTAACTGGTGACTCTAAATTGACCGTAGGTGTGAATGTGAGTGTGAATGGTTGTCTGTGTATATGTGTCAGCCCTGTGATGACCTGGCGACTTGTCCAGGGTGTACCCCGCTTCTCACCCATAGTCAGCTGGGATAGGCTCCAGCTTGCCCATGACCCTGCACAGGATATGTGGTTATGGATAATGGATGGATGGACCATAAATCGTACATATGGGGCCATCCTTACAGGAGCGAAGTGATGAGAACTCCAGCCAGAAGTAGGGCAACAGGATTGATCAGGCAGGTCCAGAGAGCAGGAGAGATCAGTCTCCCTAGTAGCTTGACAGAAAGAGAAACAGAGAGAGAGAGAGAGAGAGAGAGAGAGATTGTGAGCTATGCTTATTGTAATATAATGGTTAAAACAGTGTACATTATGAGTTGAGTGCAAGCAGGTACTCCAACAAGGCTATTTATGACAGCATAACTAAAAGAGAGAGCCAGAAGATAACACAGATGTGAGGGTGCCCTGGGACATAAAGCAGCCATCCACTCCACTGTCCACAATCCTGAATTAACTTGACTTTAACCATGGCATCGTTGTTGGTGCCAGATAACCTGGTTTGAGTATTTGAGGAACTGCCGATCTCCAAGGATTTTCACATATACCACTCTCTGGAGTTTACATGGAATGGTGTGAAAAACAAAAACATTGAGTGAGTAGTGGCGTGTGGGTGGAAATGACTTGCTGATAAGAAAGATCTGAGGAAAATGGCCAAATTGGATCAGCCTACCAGGAAGGATATAGTAACTCAAATAATCACTCTTTATAATAGTGGTGAGCAGAAAAGCATCTCAGCATGCACAAAAAATTTGAACCTTGCAGTGAACAGGTTATAACAGCAGAAGACCACATCGGGTTGCACTCCTGTTAACTAAGAACAAGAATCTGAAGCTATCATGGGCACAGGTTCACCCAAACTGGACAGCTGAAGATTAGAGAAAAAAAAACAACCTCACCTGGTCTTTTTCCAGTCTACAACTATCCAGTTTTGGTGAGTCTGTACCCATGCTAGCCTCAGATTCTTTTCCTTCCCTGACAGGAGTGGATCCTAATGTTGTTGTCCACTGTTGTAGCTCCTCCACCTCATGGTTCAATGTGCATTCTGAGATGCTTTTCTGTTCATCACAGTTGATTTGAGTTATTATACCCTTCCTGTCAGCTCACACCAGTCTGGGGTGGGTTTCCCAAAAGATAGCACAAAGATAATTGTTAAATGGTAGTGCGAGCATCACAATGAACACTCTTCTCCTAGTTAAGATGTTCTTAGCATTAAGAGGCTTTTGGGAAACCCTCCCCTGGTCATTCTTCTCTGATCTCTCTCATCAATAAGATGTTTCAGCCTGCAGATCCTCACCTCACAGGATGTTTTTTTGTTTTTCACACCGTTCTGTGTAAAATCTAGTGACTGCCGTGTGTATAAACCCCAGGAGATGAGCAGTTTCTGAAACACTCAAACCAGCCCATCTGGCACCAACAACCACACCATGGTCAAAGTCACACTTCGAGATCACACATTTTGCCCATTCTGATGTTTGATGTGAGCATTAACTGAAGCGTTTGACCTGTATCCGCATGATTTTATGCATTGTACTGCTGCCACATCATTGAATGATTGATTGCATAACTGCAGAAAAGAGCAGGAGTATAGGTGTTCTTATTAAAGTAGACAGTGAGTGTCTACAAGCACTCTAATAATGATTTTCAGATAAGCGTAACATGTACCAGATATTTTAGGGAGATTACAGGTTTGTCACTGACAAGTCAACACACTGAATGACTGGCTGCAAGGCTTCTGTCAAGCACAGAACAGATACAAGGAAATAACATAACTATCAATTAAAACTGAAATCACAAGCATGCTGCTCTCCTGTTCTATCCATCTGTCATGGCATGCCATGCCATCTATGCAATTATTTTGCCTTATGACTGCTGTGGCAAAAGAGAAGCTCACTTATTATATCATCTCCTACGGCAATACAGACTTGATGTTCTTTTAAATCTACACCTTTTGACATAACATCCATTACATTTGCCTTTGAAAGATGGCATGGCAGCATAGTGGGTAGCATTGTTACTTCACAGCTTCAGGATCCCTAGTTTGATCCTTAGCTTGGGTTATCGGTCCGTGTGAAGTTTCTCAGAGTTTCTTCTGGGATATCTGGCTTCCTCCCACTGTCCAGAAACATTCATGTACGTTAATTGGCTTTGATAAATTGTCCATAATTGTGAATGAGTGTTTGAATGGTGTCCTGTGATGGATTGGCATCCCATTCAGGATGAAAACTCCTACTTTGTACACAGTGTTATGAGTTGCTTCTTTCCTGCTGAGTTTCTAATACACAAAAATTCCAACCATGCTGTCCACCTGACTATAATATACAGTGTCTTGCAAAAGTATTCATCCCCCTTGGTATTTGTCCTGTTTTGTCACATTACAAGCTGGAATTAAAATGGATTTTTGGAGGGTTAGCACCATTTGATTTACACAACATGCCTACCATTTTAAAGGTGAAAACTGGTGTTTTATTGTGACACAAGCAATAATTAAGATGAAAAAAAAAACATAAATCTGGAGTGTGCATAGGTATTCACCCCCCAAAGTCAATATTTTGTAGAGCCACCTTTTGCTGCAATTCCAGATGCAACTCTCTTAGGGTATGTCTCTATTAGCTTAGCGCATCTAGCCACTGGGATTTTTGCCCATTCCTCAAGGCAAAACTGCTCCAACTCCTTCAAGTTAGATGGGTTGTGTTGGTGTACAGCAATCTTCAAGTTATGCCACAGATTCTCAATTGGATTGAGGTCTGGGCTTTGATTAGGCCATTCCAATACATTTAAATGTTTCCCTTTAAACCACTCCAGTGTCATTTTAGCAGTATGTTTAGGGTCATTGTCCTGCTGAAATGTAAACCTTCATCCCAGTCTCAAACCTCTGGCTGACTCAAACAGGTTTTCCTCCAGAATTGCCCTGTATTTAGTGCCATCCAGCTTTCCTTCAGTCCTGACCAGCTTTCTTGTCCCTGCAGATGAAAAACATCCCCACAGCATGATGCTGCCACCACCATGCTTCACCGTAGGAATGGTGTTTTCAAGGTGTTGGGTTTGCACCACACATGGCATTTCCCATGATGGCCAAAAAGATCAATTTTAGTCTCATTTGACCAGAGAATCTTCTTCCATGTGTTTGGAGAGTCTGCCACATGCTATTGGGCAAACTTCAAATGTGTTTTCTTAAACAATGACTTTTTTCTGGCCACGCTTCCATAAAGCCCCACTCTGTGGAGCGGATGGCTTAAAGTGGTCCTATGGACAGATACTCCCATCTCCACTGTGGATCTTTGCAGCTCCTTCAGTGTCATCTTCAGTGTCTTTGTTGCATCTCTGATTAATGCCCTCCTTGCCTGGTCTGTGAGTTTTGGTGGGCGGCCTTCTCTTGTCAGGTTTGTTGTGGCGACATATTCTTTTCATTTTGCTATAAGGGATTTAATGGTGCTCCCTGGGATATTCAAAGTTTGGCATATTTTTTATAACCCAACCCTAATCTATACTTCTTCACAACTTTGTCTCTGATGTATTTGGAGTGGGCGCCATGATGGTGTAATGGTTAGCATGGTCACCTCACAGAAAGAAGTTTCTGGGTTCAAGCCCAGTGGCTGACAGGGGCCTTACTGTGTGGAGTTTCCATGTTCTCCCCATGTCTGCAAGGGTTTCCTCTGGGTGTTCCGTTTTCCCCCACAGTCCAAAGACATGTAGGTTAGGCTAATTCGAGGCTCTAAATTGGCCATAGGTGTGAATGTGAATAGTTGTTTGTCTCTATGTGTCAGCCCTGTGATAACCTGGTGACTTGTCCAGGGTGTACCCTGCCTCTCACCCATAGTCAGGTGAGATAGGCTCCAGCTTGCCCATGACCCTGCACAGGATATGTAGTTATTGATAATGGATGGATGGATGGATGGATGGATGGATGGATGAATGGATAATGGATGGATAGATGTTTGGAGTGCTCCTTGGTTTTCATGTTGCTTGCTTAGTTGTGTTGCAGAGTCAGAGTCCTTCCAGAACAGGTTGATTTATACAGATATCATGTGACACTTTGATTGCACACAGGTGGATCAAACTAAATCAACTAATTATGTGACTTATGAAGTTAATTGGTTGGACCAGCTGTTATTTCGGGGCTTCATATGAAAGGGGGTGAATACCTATGCACACTCCAGATTTCTCTTTTTTCATCTTAACTATTGCTTGTGTCACAATAAAACAACAATTTTCACCTTGAAAGTGGTCGGCATGTTGTGTAAATCAAATGGTGCTAACCCTCCAAAAATCAATTTTAATTCCAGCTTGTAATGTGACAAAACAGGACAAACACCAAGGGGGACGAATACTTTTGCAAGACACGAGACACATTTTATAAGGTTGGAGATCCAGAGCAGGGCATCTGAGTACGTTCCTCTTTATACAATCTCTCCAGATCATCCAGGGTCCTCGGCCCTGTCTTGTGCTCTCTTCTCTTCAGCTCATCCCACACATTTTCACTGGGGTTCAGGTCATAAAATGACATCATTTTAATCCTTCAGAGTCATATACACTGTTGCATAAATCATGTTATTCACTAAAAAGCATTTTGGGAATAAAGAGTTCTTTATAGCATGCTGCTATGCAAAAAAAAAAAGAAAAAAAGCATGCCACTGCTTTTCTCTCTCCCCATATTCATACTACACTTTATTTCAGATCCCCTCTTTTCCTTTTGTTTGCAACCTCAAAGGTCATATACTCAATGAAAAAAGCTTCTGGGGACTTCTGATAAGCTGTGAAGTAAACACAAACAATTGAGTGTCAATTTGTGACTCCTCTACACAGCTGTGATCGAGGTGAACAAGCTTGAATGGTGATCCTGCATAAACATGCTTTTCTGCATCTAGAAAGGGAATCCCTATCTATATTTTCAAAGATTAAAAAAGGTATTTTTATTTATTATTGTATAATAATAATAATAATAATAATGGCGGCACGGTGGTGTAGTGGTTAGCGCTGTCGCCTCACAGCAAGAAGGTCCTGGGTTCGAGCCCCGGGGCCGGCGAGGGCCTTTCTGTGTGGAGTTTGCATGTTCTCCCCGTGTCCGCGTGGGTTTCCTCCGGGTGCTCCGGTTTCCCCCACAGTCCAAAGACATGCAGGTTAGGTTAACTGGTGACTCTAAATTGAGCGTAGGTGTGAATGTGAGTGTGAATGGTTGTCTGTGTCTATGTGTCGGCCCTGTGATGACCTGGCGACTTGTCCAGGGTGTACCCCGCCTTTCGCCCGTAGTCAGCTGGGATAGGCTCCAGTTTGCCTGCGACCCTGTAGAAGGATAAAGCAGCTAGAGATAATGAGATGAGATGAGATAATAATAATAATAATAATAATTGTCAACCCTGCGATAACCTGGCGACTTGTCCAGGGTGTACCCCGCCTCACGCCCATGGTCAGCTGGGATAGGCTCTAGCTTGTCTGCGACCCTGTAGAACAGGATAAGCGGCTAGAGATAATGGATGGATGGATAATAATAATAATAATTTTTTAAACTTCAGAGACAACTATATGCTCATATTTTCCCCTTATAAATTGCTCAAGAGTTTTGGCTGGAACTTCAGATACAGTGTGTCATCTTCCAGGTGCAGTAAGATAATCCCCTTCACTCCAGATTATGGTCCGACTCCTGCAGAAATCCTCCAATTCGAGCAATAATTAACAGTAGCTCATCTTTATTCATGAGCTTTTTCAAAGCAGACATGAAAGGAATTGGAGTTGAGTACATGTCTCACATTTCAGAAACAAGCTGTAACATTTTTATAGCAGAAGTTCTGGAAACATTAGTCATGCCGTCTGTCTTTTGCAATTCCAGAGGCTTATTCGGCTGTGCCTATTTCAGAAAGCACACACTTCCTGTAGATGTGTTGACCAGAGAAGTACTATTGATTGAAAATATGTTGCAGAAATGCTTAGACTGTGGACTACTCTAGCGACTAAAGCAAATTTTGGGTTTGTGCAATAATTACGAATGATTGTATCTTATGTAAATGTAACAATGTTAATAAGCTAACTAGTCTTTACATAGAAAATCACTCATTTGTATTCATCTACAAAGATAATTTATATAACCGAAATGCAGAGTACGTGCAAAATTTACATCTCACCTTCAGTATACATACCAGTTGCTGCTGCAAATGACTACAGAAAAATAGTGGCTAAAATAAATCCAAAGCTTTTAGGACTTGAGAAAGACATGAGCAGGAACAGCCTTTCTTTGGCATGTGTGAAACTGCATTCCTAAATTCTTGCCTCCTGCACAGGAATTTGTCACAATATTTTAATGTCAATGTCACAAGAATACATTTAAAGCGAGACGGCCTTTAGATTTCATAAAATTGGTGAAATTTATTTCACAGCTGGCAGTTGGTATCCACAGTGTTGCATTACTGCCATCTACAGGTTTACCCTTGAGCGTGCACTGACCATTCCATCATTCTGTCGCTAAACGAACAGCTGATCACACCGAGGTGCTCGCTGACCGCCGATATTTATTAGTTTGGTCCTGCATTTCCTTTCCTTCGTATATAACATAACGTCTTTTCTTCTCGCTTTCTGTTACTGTAGTCGGTCTTTCACGTTTCATTCACACACTCACGTCCTCCATTTTTCTCTCCTGTTTCAAATTTGTATCCCACAATGCCTTGCGCAAACAGGGAAAGCCCACTACGTGATGCATGACGTAGTATCTTGAATTGGGTCATGGTGAAGCAGGAAAAATAGCAGAGACTTTAGGGCCACATGGCACTAAATTCAGTAATTGTTCAATTAAAAAAAACGAATAAAATTGGAAGTCTGTGATTTGGATCCAGTAGCTTTCGGTCCACAAAACAAAAATAATTGGGTGTCAGGGAAAATTCGTTTTATGACCTACACTTGAAAAATCTGAAAGGCAGTCTAACTTGAAACATTTTTAAAAATATTAAAATTTTGTTTGAGCCTATTTGCTCTCTTTTCAATCCATTTAAATATTCACTTATAGAAATGGGGGTTGGATATACAGTATAGTCACAAAATATTTTTTCACATCTCAAGAGTCTGACATCTAATGAAAATCTGTGTTTTGTTGTCCTGTGGAAACGCACCTCCTCTGTGTCATCTGTACATACAGTACATTGGTGCTTGAAAGTTTGTGAACCCTTTAGAATTTTCTATATTTCTGCATAAATGTGACCTAAAACATCATCAGATTTTCACACAAGTCCTAAAAGTAGATAAAGAGAACCCAGTTAAACAAATGAGACAAAAATATTATACTTGGTCATTTATTTATTGAGGAAAATGATCCAATATTACATATCTGTGAGTGGCAGAAGTATGTGAACCTTTGCTTTCAGTATCTGGTGTGACCCCCTTGTGCAGCAATAACTGCAACTAAACGTTTCATGCGAGCAGTTCATGTGAGGAAACCTACCAACATCCCAGAGTTGAAGCTGTTCTGTACGGAGGAACGGGCTAAAATTCCTCCAAGCCGGTGTGCAGGAATGATCAACAGTTACCGGAAATGTTTAGTTGCAGTTATTGCTGCACAAGGGGGTCACACCAGATACTGAAAGCAAAGATTCACATACTTTTGCCACTCACAGATATGTAATATTGGATCATTTTCCTCCACCAAGTATTATATTTTTTGTTCATTTGTTTAACTGGGTTCTCTTTATCTACTTTTAGGACTTGCATGAAAATCTGATGATGCTTTAGGTCATATTTATGCAGAAATATGATAATATTTCTGGGATAATAAAAGGCTTAAAATCTTAAATATAGAAAATTCTAAAGGGTTCACAAACTTTCAAGTACCACTGTATTTCAGGAAGAGGTTTTATTTTTTTTCCTTTTTTATAATGCCTGACCTTGCCTTTGCTAAGAGCCTTTCCAGTGCACTTGGCATTTTGAAGAATTAAAATGTATTATTTGCACTGGAAAAGTGTAGACTGCCTCACAATGCAGGGTAAATTACTGTTTAAATTCCCTTTCTTAGAAAACTAGAGTTTAAAAAACAAAACAAAACAAAAAAGCCCTTCAGGTTGGCCACAACAGTACACCTGAGAAGAACCATAGGCTATTCTAAACAATCAGTCCTGACCAACTTTCCTGTCCCTGCAGATAAAAAATATCCTCACCGCATGATGCTACCACCACCATGCTTCACTGGAGGAATGGTGTTCTCAGGATGTTTGGTTTGCACCACACAAGTCATTTCCCATGATGGCCTAAAAGATCAATTTTAGTCTCATCTGACCAGAGAATCTTCTTCCATGTGTTTTGGGAGTCTGCTGCATGCTGTTGGGCAAACTCCAAATGGGTTTTCTTAAGTAATGACTTTTTTCTGTCCACTCTTTCATAAAGCCCCACTCTGTGGAGTGTACGGCTTAAAGTGGTCCTATGGACAGATACTCCCATCTCTGCATCTTTGCAGCTCCTTCAGTGTTCTCTTTGGTGTCTTTGTTGCATCTCTGATTAATGCCCTCCTTGCCCAGTCTGTGAGTTTTGGTGGGTGGAACCATCTCTTATCAGGTTTGTAGTGGTGCCATATTCTTTCCACTTTGCTATAATGGATTTAATGGAACTCTGTGGGATATTCAAAGTTCAGGATATTTTTTATAACCCAACCCTGATCTATACTTCTCCACAACTTTGTCTCTGACCTGTTTGGAGGCTCCTTGGTTTTTATGTTGCTTGCTTAGTAGTGTTGCAGAGTCAGGGTCCTTCCAGAACAGGTTGATTTATACAGACATCATGTGACAGATCATGTGACATTTGATTGCACACAGGTGGATCTTAATCTACTCATTACATCAATTATGTAGTGAATTGGTTGGACCTGGTCTTATTTAGGGGTTTCATACGAAAGGGGTGAATACCTATGTGCACGCCAATTTTCTGTTTTTTCATCTTAATTATTGTCTGTGTCACAATAATAATCTCGTCTCATCTTCTTCCGCTTTATCCAGGGCCGGATCGCGGAGGCAGCAGTCTAAGCATGGAAGCCCAAACTTCCCTTTCCCCAGACACCTCGGCCAGCTCCTCGGGAAGAACACCGAGGCGTTCCCAGGCCAGCTGAGAGACATAGTCCCTCCAGCATGTCCTGGGTCTTCCCTGGGGCCTCCTCCCAGGGGGACATGCCTGGAACACCTCCCTAGGGAGGCGTCCAGGAGGCATCCGAAAAAGATTCCCGAGCCACCTCAGCTGATTCCTCTCGATGTGGAGGAGCAGCGGCTCTACTCCAAGCTCCCCCTGAGTGACTGTGCTTCTCACCCTATCTCTAAGGGAGCGCCCAGCCACCCTGTGAAGGAAACTCATTTCGGCCGCTTGTATCCGCGAGCTTGTTCTTTCGGTCATTACCCAAAGCTCATGACCATAGGTGAGAGTCACAACGTAGATCGACTGGTAAATTGAGAGCTTCGCCTTTTGGCTCAGCTCCTTCTTCACCACAACGGACCGGTAAAGCGACCGCATCACTGCGGAGGCTGCACCGATCCGCCTGTCGATCTCAAGCTCCATCCTTCCCTCACTCGTGAACAAGATCCCGAGATACTTAAACTCCTCCACTTGAGGCAGGACTTCTCCACCAACCTGGAGAGGGCAAGCCACCCTTTTCCGGTTGAGAACCATGGACTTGGAGGTGCTGATTCTCATCCCAGCCGCTTCATACTCGACTGCAAACCACCCCAGTGCATGCTGAAGGTTCTGGTTTGAAGAAGCCAACAGGACAACATCATCCACAAAAAGCAGAGATGAAATCCTGTGGTTCCCAAACAGAATTCCTTCCGGCCCCTGGCTGCGCTTAGAAATTCTGTCCATAAAAATTATGAACAGAACCGGTGACAAAGGGCAGCCCTGCTGGAGTCCAACATGCACTGGGAACAGGTCTGACTTACTGCCGGCAATGCGAACCAGACTCCTGCTCCGTTCGTACAGGGACCGGACAGCCCTTAGCAAAGAGCCCCAATAATAATAAATAATAATAATAAAATAATAAATAACAAAATAATAATAAAAGTGACAATAATAATAATAATAATAAAAAATAATGATAAAAACGGGCGGCACGGTGGTGTAGTGGTTAGCGCTGTCGCCTCACAGCAAGAAGGTCCTGGGTTCGAGCCCCGGGGCCGGCGAGGGCCTTTCTGTGTGGAGTTTGCATGTTCTCCCCGTGTCCGCGTGGGTTTCCTCCGGGTGCTCCGGTTTCCCCCACAGTCCAAAGACATGCAGGTTAGGTTAACTGGTGACTCTAAATTGACCGTAGGTGTGAATGTGAGTGTGAATGGTTGTCTGTGTCTATGTGTCCCTGTGATGACCTGGCGACTTGTCCAGGGTGTACCCCACCTTTCGCCCGTAGTCAGCTGGGATAGGCTCCAGCTTGCCTGCGACCCTGTAGAAGGATAAAGCGGCTAGAGATAATGAGATGAGATGAATGATAAAAACAATTTTCACCTTTAAAGTTGTTAGCATGTTGTGCAAATCGAATGGTGCTTACCCCCAAAAAATCCATTTTAATTCCAGCTTGTAATGCAACAAAAGAGGACAAACACTAAGGGGGATGAATACTTTTGCAAGACACTGGAGCTCACAATAGTTCATAACATTCACCAAGAAAGTCAGAGTTGCTTTGATGTGGCCTATAATTAATAACAAATATAGAAGAGAATGTTTGACGAGTGTTCTGTGAGAGTAACATATTCAAAAGACAAAAAAAAAATTACCCTCTGACATTTTGGCAGCCAAAACATCATAAACGCGTAACAGCACCACCACCCCCTTTCTCTGTTTCACAGCATATGGGAAATAATAATTAGGTACAGAGGCCTCAACTACAGTGGGTACTCCATTAAAATATAGCCTGGGTTTATTAAGATAGACTGTAACATGTCCAGCCGATGTTGTGCAATTAAATTATTTGTCAGTGCTTGTTTTCCATAAACATCATGTTAATTGGTAGAGAGAGCATCCAGTTTGATCGTCTATATTGCTTTTAGGACGCTCATTCTAGATGTTTTATTTGAAGATTATTTATGATTACATTTTATTATGTAATAAAGCATGCTAAAGTTGAGTTTTGAACTTGGGATAATGGCTGATAAACAACCATTCACACTCACATTCACACCTACGGTCAATTTAGAGTCACCAGTTAGCCTAACCTGCATGTCTTTGGACTGTGGGGGAAACCGGAGCACCCGGAGGAAACCCACGCAGACACGGGGAGAACATGCAAACTCCACACAGAAAGACCCCCGTCAGCCACTGGGCTCGAACCCAGAACCTTCTTGCTGTGAGGTGACAGCGCTAACCACTACACCACCATGCCACCCAATTTGGACATTTCTGTATTGTAAATCCTTTTTAAATTAATCTTAGGAAATATTCTAATAATTTAGGATACTGGATTTCTGATTTTCATGAGCTATAAGCCATAAATCATCAGAATTAAAACAAAAGCTTGAAATATTTCACTTTAATGATGAAAAATATATGAAAGTTTACCTTTTTGAATTAAATTACAAAATATTTAACTTTTTTCCAGATATTTTAATTGTTTGAGATGCACTTGGGGCGGCACGGTGGTGTAGTGGTTAGCGCTGTCGCCTCACAGCAAGAAGGTCCTGGGTTCGAGCCCCGGGGCCGGCGAGGGCCTTTCTGTATGGAGTTTGCATGTTCCCCCCGTGTCCGCGTGGGTTTCCTCCGGGTGCTCCGGTTTCCCCCACAGTCCAAAGACATGCAGGTTAGGTTAACTGGTGACTCTAAATTGACCGTAGGTGTGAGTGTGAATGGTTGTCTGTGTCTATGTGTCAGCCCTGTGATGACCTGGCGACTTGTCCAGGGTGTACCCCGCCTTTCGCCCGTAGTCAGCTGGGATAGGCTCCAGCTTGCCTGCGACCCTGTAGAAGGATAAAGCGGCTAGAGATAATGAGATGAGATGCACTTGTATGTAAATCGCCTGCAGTGTCGTCTATCCCTGTATGGAATAAAGATGTGCATGCGATGGTTTCAAACTGACACCATGAAAGACCTAATATTCGATCAAGATGGTGCCATTTATATGAGGATGCTGTCTTTGTGGATTACTAACTGTCCTATCCTCTATCATTTATTCTCTTCACAGAGGAGTGACCATCTCTTTCTGAGCTCTAGAACAGGGGTTAATAGATGTTGAGGTGGTGAATGTTTCATGAACCCACCAGTGACCCAGCTCATGCTTTTGGTCTCCTATCTCTGGAATCCTTAATGTTTCCACTGCTTCTTGGATACTGGTCTGCCTTAAAAAGAGTAGATATTTTCTAGCACAGTAATCTCAAGTAGATGTTCATGATGCTTTTTTTTTCCCACTGAAGTGCTTGTCTTCCCACATACACCACTGATTCATACTTTTGAAGGTGAAGAAAATACTTGAATCACCAAAATGGTTTATAGCATCAGATTCCACGATGAGTGCACCAGCTCCCAAAAGCATGAAGACTAAAAATGAGACAAAGACAACTAAAAATTTTGTGGCCAACTGAAAGTGGCAAATCACATTACTTTTGTTCACAGAGCTGAGCAACTGTACAGTCGACCTAATATCTTTTGAATATAGGGTACAGTTTCTGAACAGAACCTGGAAAAGTTAACAAGGCATGCAGTATAAAATAAAGATGAATGTGTGGAGCAGGAATAAGATGGATCACGTTAATACATTACAAAAAGTCTTCGTACTGCAGTGTTGGGGCTGACAGTGCAGGCTTCTTATTTGATGAGCAATTACTGTATTCTAGTCTGGGTTTGTATCATGATGATTCATTCATTTCCACAGTATAATTATGTGTATAAGGGAACCATTTGGAAAACACTGAACTCATCAATCTTTTGGGCCCCGATTTCCTCCCCCACATCCTATATTTCACACCACTGAGACAACTCTCTCTGATGCCAAACCACCCTTAATTGTCCTGATTCCAGATGCCTTCTAATTACATCAAGTGCTTTGGATCTCGTTATGGGAGAAAAAAAAAATCCTTCCTCTTGTTCCGCCGTTTTTTTTTGCAAAGTACTCTGCATCCTTCTCTACATCCTTCATGGAGAGAAATTCCCTAGTCACCTTGGCCTCCAGCAGCTGTGCCCTGGATAAACAAACACGCATCACTGAGCATCACTCAGCCTGTGCACGTTGGTTTGATTAAAAATGCCTCTATGCAATTGCAACGGCCTTGATACTTCAGAGCTTGCTAATAAATAAATAAATAAATGAATTAATTAATTAATGAATGCGTGCTCGCTCGCTCACTGTACTAGTGTAGGGTTATGGTGTGGGGATAGGACTGGATGGGTCAGGGTCAGCAGCATCTGAAAACTTTGCAGTAGATTCAGACTCATGTTTCAGAAATGCTCATCAGTTCTGTACGGTAAATTCGTTCAAGATAGCGAACGGGAACAATCTGCTTTTTCACAATAGCAACTGCACTTGCATGTTTGGGTTTTATCCACCTAGCATACCTAATTATTAATTCATCAATTATTAATTATAACATGGATGTAATGCACACCTATTTCTATTTCACACTCTGCTCAGAACACTTAATATTGTTCTCATCCTTGGGATCAAGGACATTAAACATCCTTTATCATCCTTTATTCTGTTCTATTGTGTATTTTTTTTTTTTTTACCAGGTTAAAGTTGAATTCTTGATTCTAATTGGTCAGAAGGTATTAAATGTATTAAAAAGTAAGTATTAAAGCTAGACGGCCTTTTGATTTCATAAAATCGGTGAAATTTAGTTCCCTCTGAAATGTGGTTATTGTGATATTTATTTCTTCAATATCTCAAAAAAAATATCAGGCCATTCTGTGGCTGGGAAGTTATTTAATTTGAGGGGATTAAAGCAAATAATGTGCATGAAATTGCTCGCTTCGCGCAGTCAAGCAGACAGAGGAAGTCCGTGTGCGCATGCACACCTTCTTTTGGGTTTCACGGAAACTGGCATCCACAGTGTTGCATTACTGCCATCTACAGATTTACCTTTGAGCGTGCACTGACAGTTCCATCATTCTGTTGCTAAACGAACAGCTGATCACACCGAGGTGCTCGCTGAGCGCCCATATTTATTAGTTTGGTCCTGCATTTCCTTTCCTTTGTATATAGTATAACGTCTTTTCTTCTTGCTTTCTGTTACTGTCGTCAGTCTTTCATGTTTCATTCACACACTCACGTCCTCCATTTTTCTCTCCTGTTTCGAATTTGTATCCCACAATGCCTTGCGTGAACGGAGAAAGCCCACCACGTGATGCATGACAAAATAGTGGACAATTCAGGGCCACGTGGCCCAAAATTCATTCATTGTTCTATAGTAGAGTAGAGTAGAGTAACTTTATTGATCCCTAGAGGGAAATTAAAGTGTCAAGTAGCTTATACAAAAATACAAAAAAAAACAAAAAAACATATTAAGATACAGAGAAATATTTTAAAAAAATATTGAAGTCTGTGATTCGAATTCAGCGGCTTTCAAGTCAAGTCAAGTTTATTTGTATCGCGCTTTTAACAATAAACATTGTCGCAAAGCAGCTTTACAGAATTTGAACGACTTAAAACATGAGCTAATTTTTTCCCTAATCTATCCCCAATGAGCAAGCCTGTGGCGACGGTGGCAAGGAAAAACTCCCTCAGACGACATGAGGAAGAAACCTCGAGAGGAACCAGACTCAAAAGGGAACCCATCCTCATTTGGGCAACAACAGACAGCATAACTATAACATTAACAGTTTTAACATGAAGACAGTTTCGTTGATGTTATAACTCTTCATTGATGGAAACTTGAGTGCAAAACTGTTCATGACAACTGCAGTCCTAAAGTTAGCAAGTCAACTGTAGTCCTCAGCCATAAAAGCATTACTGTAGGAGTCCAGAGCGTCCTCCAGGTATGACTTACAACTGTCCTCATGGGGCCGTCCTCCTCCACAGGAGCAATGCGATGAGACTCCAACCTGGAGTTTTGTTTAGAGGACCAGCTTTCGGTCCTCTAAACAAAAATTATTGGTTGTCGGGGAAAATTATTTTTCTGACCTACACTTGAAAAATCTGAAAGGCAGTCTACCTTTAAAAGTAAACATTTTTAACTTTAAAGTAAGTTAGTTAATGTCATGTTGACAGATAAAAAGAAACTTTTTACTCATCCATTTATCTATTACAACCCCAAATCAGAAAACAGTATGGGAACATATGGAAAATGTAAATAAAAAAAAGAAAGCAGTGATTTCTAAATGTACTTTGACTTGTATTTTATTGCAGACAGTATGAACCCAAGATATTTCATGTTTTGTTGGTCAACTTCATTTCATTTGTTAATATACACTACCGTTCAAAAGTTTGGGGTCACCCAGACAATTTTGTGTTTTCCATGAAAAGTCACACTTTTATTTACCACCATAAGTTGTAAAATGAATAGAAAATATAGTCAAGACATTTTTCTGGCCATTTTGAGCATTTAATCGACCCCACAAATGTGATGCTCCAGAAACTCAATCTGCTCAAAGGAAGGTCAGTTTTATAGCTTCTCTAAAGAGCTCAACTGTTTTCAGCTGTGCTAACATGATTGTACAAGGGTTTTCTAATCATCCATTAGCCTTCTGAGGCAATGAGCAAACACATTGTACCATTAGAACACTGGAGTGAGAGTTGCTGGAAATGGGCCTCTATACACCTATGGAGATATTGCATCAAAAACCAGACATTTGCAGCTAGAATAGTCATTTACCACATTAGCAATGTATAGAGTGTATTTCTGATTAGTTTAAAGTGATCTTCATTGAAAAGAACAGTGCTTTTCTTTCAAAAATAAGGACATTTCAAAGTGACCCCAAACTTTTGAACGGTAGTGTACATCCATTCCTGCATTTCAGTCCTGCAACACATTCCAAAAAAGATGGGACAAGAGCAATTTAGGGCTAGTGATGAGGTAAAAACAATTAAATGATGTTACTTGAAACAGGTGATGTCAACAAGTGATTATAATCATGATTTAATACAAAATCAGTATCCAGGAAAGACTTAGTCTTTGAGGAGTAAAGCTGGGCTGAGGATCTCCAGTTTCTCAACAAATGCATGAGAAAATTATCGAAATGTTTAAAAATAATGTTCAAAGAAAGATACAAAGGGAATTGGATATTTCACCTTCTCTGGTGCATAATATCATTAAACAATTCAAGGAATCTGGAGGAATTTCAGTGCATAAAGGGCAAGGGCTCAAGCCTAATCTTCACACCCGTGATCTCTGATCCCTCAGACAGCACTGCATCAAGAACTGACATTCATCTATTGCTGATATAACCACATGGGCTCAGGATTACTTTGGTAAACGCTTGTCAAGCACTATTGTACAGAATTACATCCACAAACACCAGTTAAAACTTTACTGTGCAAAAAGGAAGCCTTATATTAATTGTGTCCAGAAGTGGTGTCAACTCCTCTGGACTCAGAGGCATCTGGGACAGACCATCACACACTGGAAATGTGTATTGTGGTCAGACGAATCAGTATTCCAGGTTTTTTTTTTTTGAAGAAATGGACACCGTGTGCTCTGGACCAAAGACAAAAAGGACCATCCAGAATGTTACCAGCAACAAGTCCAAAAGCCAGGGTCTGTCATGGTACGGGGTTGCATCAGTGCCTTTGACTGCATTAATGCAGAAAAGTACATTGAGATCTGGGAGCAACATATGCTGCCTTCAAGACGACATCTTTTCCAGGGAGATTTCAACAAGACAATGCAAAACCACATTCTGCACACATTACAAAGGCGTGGCTGTGGAAGAAGAGGGTGTGTTCCCTCTGTCTGCAAAAGAGAATGTGTGGTGAATTTTGAAATGAAAAATATGACATTGATGACCCTGCACTCTTGCACATCTTAAGACCGTAAGCTACCCGGGAGCGTTCTGTGGGGAAAGCCATAGGTTGTAGCTCCAAGATCAGTGAACACTGAGACAGAAAAGATCTGCAGGTACCTGGTTCCCCGCTGTAGGGCTGAGGCGAAGGAAGTCTCAGTTCGTGGCGAGTGGCGGTGGCGGGAGGTGAAAGAGGTGGCTGGGCAGGGGTAGGCACGGCTTGGGAGTGCTGGAGTTGTGTGGCTAGAAGTTTGAGTGAGTTGGACAGGGTGGCCAGGTTCTGGGTGATCTGCTTGAGTTCCTGTTGGTGGGTGCCGAGGATGGCTCCTTGCTGCTGCATAACTGTTCTCAGATGGTTCAGTTCCACTGGATCCATGTTGGCCAGAATGTACTGTTATGGGAGGTGAAATGTGGTGAGTAGGATCCAAGAGCAGAACACAGACCAGTAAATCCAATAATGAAAAAGATTTAGTAGAAGTAAAAATAAACCAAAAATAATCCAGAAAAAAATAGGAACAAAAAACGAGGCAGGCAAGGACAAAAAATGCTAGCAAAAAAAAATAGTCCAGACAAAAAACTTGAGACAAAAATGTAGCACAACAAACATGAAAAAAGACAAAAAATGTAGTGCAAAAACTGTGACAAGGAACAGGCAAAACAGAGAACAAAAATCCAAGAAGCAATAAGGGCGCAAAGATGACGTGAAGAAACCAACGAGACGTTCTGGCAAAGTCCCCTTCTGAGAACAACCTTTTTATACACAGCAGAGCAAACCAGGACGTGAATGCCGGCAAGATGAAAGTCCTGTCCTGGATCCGAATTAGCGCTGAATTGGGAGATAATAAATCTCCATATTGGAAGTCTGGGTCGGATCATGACATAAAATGCATGAGGTAAAACATCAAATGATGTGCTGTTGTACTGTTTTGAGCGCAATTCGGGCCAAAGATTATTTACAAATCATGGTTTTCAGTTTTAATTTCATCATACTTTTTCTGATTCAGGGTTGGACACCATTTCGTCTGAAAACATCAATCTCTGTAAGTTTGCAATATTTTAGCTATAATTGCTACCTCGAATGGGACTTGCTGTCTCACCAATTATGTCATAGCTACTGGAATTAATGTTAGATTGAGTTCATGCCAGGGAAGCAAAAAAGACACTTCATTTTATATGAGTCTTTGCTTACTGCATTACTGGGGCATTTTACTGAGGTAGGGCCAGGAGCACTCATTCTCAAGTTCCACACTGCAGTGTGGTGACTTATATAACTTCAAACACACAGATAGCTACAGTGCAAAATACATTGTGAAGCATGAGAAGGTAATGGCTGGTGACAAATTGACATTATTCATAATATTTTTTCGACACTGGTGAATTTGATTGGATGCTACACTGAAATGACTAGATGCTAAGTTAAGCCCTTTTGATTAATTTACCCTGTATCATACATCAATCATGATTGATTTACCCAACATTAATCATTTACATCAATCATTGACTGGATGAGAGAGAAGACCTTCGAGATTTGTAGCAAATACTTTGAAGGTCTAAATAAAAGTGTAAGGAGTAAAAATAATTTTTCCTTGGAAATGTTATTATGTAAGAGGACAAGTATTCAATTTCAATCATACTAAAGTACAGTATAAATACTGCAAATAGTACTTAGTTATAGCAACAAAGTACTGCACTTAAAGGTAGACTGCCTTTCAGATTTTTCAAGTTTAGGTCATAAAAAATTTTCCCTGTCACCTAATTCTCATCTCATCTCATTATCTCTAGCCACTTTATCCTGTTCTACAGGGTCGCAGGCGAGCTGGAGCCTATCCCAGCTGACTACGGGCGAAAGGCGGGGTACACCCTGGACAAGTCGCCAGATCATCACAGGGCTTGTCACCTAATTATTTTTGTTTAGTGGACTGAAAGCTACTGAATTCGAATCACAGGCTTCCAATTTTATTAGTTTTTTTAATAGAATAATTAATGAATTAACATCACGTGGTCCTAAATTTTCCGTTATTTTTTCCTGCTTCACCATGACCCAATTCAAGATACTACGCCATGCATCATGTGGTGGGCTTTCCCTGTTTGCACAAGGTGTTGTGGGATATAAATTGAAACAGGAGAGAAAAATGGAGGATGTGAGTGTGCGAATGAAACGTGAAAGACCGACTACAGTAACGGAAAGAAAGCGAGAAGAAAAGACGTTATGTTATATACGAAGGAAAGGAAACGCAGGACCAAACTAATAAATATCGGCGGTCAGCGAGCACCTCGGTGTGATCAGCTGTTCGTTTAGTGACAGAATGATGGAACTGTCAGTGCACGCTCAAAGGTAAACCTGTAGATGGCAGTAATGCAACACTGTGGATGCCAGCTGCCGTAAAACCCAAAAGAAGAAGGTAAACCTGCGCATGCGCACATGGACTTCCTCTGTCTGCTTGACTGCGCAAAGCGAGCGATTTCATGCACATTATTTTCTTTAATCCCCTCAAATTAAATAACTTCCCAGCCACAGAGTGGCCTGGCTTTTGTGAAATATTACAGAAATAAACATATATCACAATGACCACATTTCAGAGCAAACTAAATTTCACCAGTTTAATGAAATCGAAAGGCTGTCTAGCTTTAAGGAAAGAGCCTCAGCCAATAAGTTTTCCTCTTCAAAGCAGAGATGTTTGGTTTTCTGATTTCTCAGTAACATGACAAACTGAGAAAAGCAAGAGAGGCTGGTGAAAAAAACCCTAAAAAAAACCCCAGCTGCTTATCGCTGCTATAATATTAGTGATAACAAAACTAATTGGTCACACATTATAATGGTTAAAAAGCATGATGAGTGTACAATATTCGGGTTCTTTTAAGCATTACTTTTCATCTATATTCTAATCTTCTTACATTTTTATATGTCTATGACACCTTCAGAAGACCTCAAGAATGTTAATTTATTTTGGGTACAGGAGAAATACTGGAATGTGGTTTCTATGGGTTGCTGGGGACTTGGGCAGGTTATATCACCGTTCATTTATAAAATAAAAATATTATTAATTTGCAAATTGCTGTACTATAAGAGGAATAAAGCACTTTGTGGCTTTCTGTTAAAGGAAAATAATCAGCAGTGGATTGATAATGCATCACACCACCACAGCATTGATTATTTTCTGATAACAGCATACCCTCTCATGTTTTATCTCTTACATGCTTAATAATAATAATAACAACAATATAGGGTGGCACGGTGGTGTAGTGGTTAGCGCTGTCGCCTCACAGCAAGAAGGTCCTGGGTTCGAGCCCTGGGGCCGGCGAGGGCCTTTCTGTGCAGAGTTTGCATGTTCTCCCCATGTCCGCGTGGGTTTCCTCCGGGTGCTCCGGTTTCCCCCACAGTCCAAAGACATGCAGGTTAGGTTAACTGGTGACTCTAAATTGACCGTAGGTGTGAATGTGAGTGTGAATGGTTGTCTGTGTCTATGTGTCAGCCCTGTGATGACCTGGCGACTTGTCCAGGGTGTACCCCGCCTTTCGCCTGTAGTCAGCTGGGATAGGCTCCAGCTTGCCTGCGACCCTGTAGAAGGATAAAGCGGCTAGAGATGAATAATAATAATATTTTGCCCCAATTTTAAAACGCAGTGTCTTGCAAAAGTATTCATCTCCCGTGGTGTTTGTCCTGTTTTATCACATTACAAGCAGGAATTAAAATGGTTTTTTGGAGGGTTAGCATCATTTGAATTACACAATATGCCTACCACTTTAAAGGTGAAAATTGTTGTTTTATTGTGACACAAACAATAATTAAGATGAAACACCCCCCCCAGAAATCTGGAGTGTGCATAGGTATTCACCCCCTTTCATATGAAACCCTAGCTGGTCCAATCAATTCACTTCATAAATCACATAATTAGTTGATTAAGTTCCACCCGTGTGCAATCAAAGTGTCACATGATCTGCTACATGATGTCTGTATAAATCAACCTGTTCTGGAAGGACCCTGACTCTGCAACACTACTAAGCAAGCAACATGAAAACCAAGGAGCCTCCAAACAGGTCAGAGACAAAGTTGTGGAGAAGTATAGCTCAGGGTTGGGTTATAAAAAATATCCCAAACTTTGAATATCCCACAGAGCACCATTAAATCCATTAAAGCAAAATGGAAAGAATATGGCACCACCACAAACCTGATAAGAGAAGGCCCCGCCCACCAAAACTCACAGACCGGGCAAGGAGGGCATTAATCAGAGATGCAACAAAAACACCAAAGATAACACTGAAGGAGCTGCAAAGATCCACAGCGGAGATGGGAGTATCTGTCCATAGGACCACTTTAAGCCATGCACTCCACAGAGTGGGGCTTTATGGAAGAGTGGACAGAAAAAAGACATTACTTAAAGAAAACATGTTTGGAGTTTGCCCAACAGCATGTGGCAGACTCCCCAAACACATGAAAAAAGATTCTCTGGTCAGATGAGACTAAATTTGACCTTTTTGGCCATCATGGGAAACGCCATGTGTGGCGCAAACCCAACACCCTGAGAACACTATTCCTACAGTGAAGCATGGTGGTGGTAGCATCATGCTGTGGGGATGTTTTTCATCTGCAGGGACAGGAAAGCTGGTCAGGACTGAAGGAAAGATGGATGGCACTAAATACAGGGCAATTCTGGAGGAAAACCTGTTTGAGTCAGCTAGAGGTTTGAGACTGGGACGAAGGTTCACATTCCAGCAGGACAATGACCCTAAACATACTGCTAAAGTGACACTAATGGTTTAAAGGGAAACATTTAAATGTATTGGAATGGCCTAATCAAAGCTCAGACCTCAATCCAATTGGGAATCTGTGGCATAACTTGAAGATTGCTGTACACCAACACAACCCATCTAACTTGAAGAAGTTGGAGCAGTTTTGCCTTGAGGAATGGGCAAAAATCCCAGTGGCTAGATGTGCTAAGCTAATAGAGACATACCCCAAGAGACTTGCAGCTGTAATTGCAGCAAAAGGTGGCTCTACAAAATATTGACTTTGGGAGGTGAATACCTATGCACACTCCAGATTTCTGTTTTTTCATCTTAATTATTGTTTGTCTCACAATAAAAAAAACACCAAACAATTTGCACCTTTAAAGTAGTAGGCATGTTGTGTAAATCAGATGGTGCTAACCCCCCCAAAAATCAATTTTAATTCCAGCTTGTAATGCGACAAAACAGGACAAACACCAAGGGGGATGAATACTTGTGCAAGACACTGTATATACTTTTCTGTTGCACCATTTGGGAGCCCAACTTGTTTAACCTTAAAGTGTCTGAGTGATACAAGCAGACCTGTGATTCAGTCTGCTTTGTGGAATGTCACAAATAGCTCTGTTCCAGCTGCATTATTTGTTTGTAGATGCTACTTTCATTTACCTGCCACTGTGGCTGGTAGTTTGTGCAAATTCATTGAGCATTTGGAGAGTGCTACTTTCCAACCCAGCTGCGTGGGTTTCCTCAAGCCACTCCAGTTTCCTCCCACAGTCCAAAGACATGCAGATCAGGTCAACTGGTTACTCTAAATTGCTCAGAGGTGTGAATGTGAGTGTGAAATGTTGTTCGTCTCTGTGTGAGCCCTGTGATAGATTGGCGACCTGCCCAGGGTGTACCCAGCCTCTGGCCCAAAGTCAACTGGGATTGGCTTCAGCTTCCGCTGCAACCCTGATGGATAAACGGTATTGATAATGGATGGATGGATGGATGGATATCCCGACAGTACTTCTCCCCGTCAGCAGAGTAATGTCTGCAGTTCTAAGTTGTTCATTTTCTGTTTACTTCCTGGTTTGAGTTTGGGTTCCCTCTTTGCCTAATCTGTGCAAATTGCCCTCTTGGTTTAAAGATTTGTGCCATTACTGTGTTTGACCATTGCCTGCCTAATGACTCGGACTTATTGTGTTTTAATAAACCCGGATCCTCACTCTTCTACTGAATCTTGGATCGTTACAGGACTTTTATTTATGGATTGCTCTACTTTTCAGAAAACTTTTCAAATTACAGTGAATCTTGAATTCAGATATATCCAAATGCATGTTTTGGGACTGGATGCAGTTTTTAATCTCCCATTTATTCTGAACACATATAGTAATTAAATGACTGATTCTCGTTCAGAGCGGCACGGTGGTGTAGTGGTTAGCACTGTCGTCTCACAGCAAGAAGGTTCAGGTTCGAGCCCCATGGCCAGCGAGGGCCTTTCTGTGCGGAGTTTGCATGTTCTCCCCATGTCCGCGTGGGTTTCCTCCGGGTGCTCCGGTTTCCCCCACAGTCCAAAGACATGCAGGTTAGGTTAACTGGTGATTCTAAATTGACCGTAGGTATGAATGTGAATGTGAATGGTTGTCTGTGTCTATGTGTCAGCCCTGTGATGACCTGGCGACTTGTCCAGGGTGTACCCCGCTTCTCGCCCATAGTCAGCTGGGATAGGCTCCAGCTTGCCTGCGACCCTGTAGAAGGATAAAGCGGCTAGAGATAATGAGATGAGAGATTCTCGTTCATAGGGTGCCCAATTAATACAATGGACAACTTGGATATTTATTCTAATTCTTCCCTGAACCTTGCAATTTATATATGATATATTGATTTCTGGCCTAAACTGTCTTCTTAAAACAACAAATCCACATATTGAAGCTCATTTCACATGTATTGTAAATACCATGACCAGTACTATGAAAATTAATTATTTGAATGTTTATTCACAATCCTTGTCTTTATAAATAACAAAATCATGCAATATAAATAATCTGAATTCTGTTTTTGGTGTTTTAAAATGACAAGACTGAAATATTTACTTTTGTTTGCAACTCCATCTATCAATCCATCCATTATTTATATACTTATCCGTCTGGATTGCAGGGAAAGCTGGAGCTAATCCCAGCTGACTATGGGCGAGAGGTGGGGTACACCCTGGACAGGTCGCCAATCAACCGCAGGGCTAACACAGAGATGAACAACCATTCATGCTCACACCTGTGGGCAATTTAGAGTCGCCAGGTGACCTAATCCACATGTTTTTGGATTGTGGGAAGAAACCGGAGCACCCAGAGGAAGTCCACACAGGCTGTTTGCACATCAATTTCATTAATATGAACTATAATTGCCCTTAATGAAACAGACAGGGATATTAAATAAAGATCAAGTGAAATGATCAGATTATTCCTGTCTCATAATGCTGCTTTTTTTTTCTTGCAGTGAGTTCTGCAGCAATGCGTGCAGGCCAGTGCGGCCCATGGTGACTCAGACAGAGGGGATGATACATGAAGATTCAGTGCAGAAAAGCCAAGTCTGAAATCCCTCTGGCCGCCAGCCATGTCGAGAGCTTAGAGACAAGATCCCATGGTAAAATTTGAAAACCAAATCAATTTGCATGGAGGCTCAATTCCATCAGTCAGTAAAATATTCGAATCGTTTCCAAAAAAAGTGGGATTTTCAGTGCAATTTATAACTTCCTACATAACTTCCTGAAGAGGTAACATGCAATTCATGAGTCATCTGGGCAACTCAGATTTCAGAAATATCATGTTAAACCAAGGTGCTCTGTACTGTATTGCATCATGCAGTTAGAAAACTAGATGAGAATTTCCTTTCTGGGGCAGGTATTACAAACCTGGAAATGTTTCGTTACATTTAATATCCCATTCTATGCCTATATCTATATAATTCTGAACCTTGGGTTTGGGGACATGCATGGATGGGTTACCATAGAGACATGACATAAGAGTTTATTTTATTTATTTTTTTTTTAGATGGTCCTTGGGTTGGAGCAATCCTTAATTTGAAAGTCATAATCTGATGAGTAGAATTTATTGAGTATTTTTTCCTTAGCTCTACATTCCTCAACAGTCTACAATTCTTACATCTACGACTGCATCCCAAACAATTAGAATATCTGAAAAAGTTCAATATTTTCCATTCAGTTACTTAAAGCTAGACAGCCTTTCGATTTCATAAAATTGGTGAAATTTAGTTTCCTCTGAAATTTGGTCATTGCGATATATGTTTATTTCTGTAATATCTAAAAAAAAAGGCCATTCTGTGGCTGGGAAGTTATTTAATTTGAAGGGATTCCCAAGCAAATAACGTGCATGAAATCGCTGTCTTCACGCAGTCAAGCAGACAGAGGAAGTCCGTGTGCGCATGCGCAGGTTTCCCCCGCTTCTTTTTCTTCTACTTTTGGGTTTTACAGCAGCTGGCATCCACAGTGTTGCATTACTGCAATCTACAGGTTTACCTTTGACCATGCACTGACAGTTCCATCATTCTGTCGCGAAACAAACAGTTGATCACACCGAGGTGCTCGCTGACTGCCGAAATTTATTAGTTTGGTCCTGCGGTTCCTTTCCTTCACAACATAACGTCTTTTCTTCTCGCTTTCCGTTATTGTAGTCGGTCTTTCACGTTTCATTCGCACACTCACGTCCTCCGTTTTTCTCTCCTGTTTCAAATTTGTATCCCACAATGCCTTGCATGAACAGGGAAAGCCCACCACGTGATGCATGACGTAGTATCTTGAATTGGGTCATGGTGAAGCAGGAAAAAATAGCGGAGAATTTAGGGCCACATGGCCTTGAATTCATTAATTGCTCTGTTAAAAAAAAGAATAAAACTGGAAGTCTGTGATTCGGATTCAGTAGCTTTCGGTCCACTAAACAAAAATAATTGGGTGTCGGGGAAAATTCTTTTTATGACCTAGATTTGAAAAATCTGAAAGGCAGTCTACCTTTAAGAAAGTGAAAATCTAATATATTCTCGACTCATTACACATAAACTAAAATGTTTCAAGCATTTTCTATTTTAATTTTGATAATTATGGCCTACAATGCAAATCCAAGAATCCAAGGTGTTTGAAGTCCAGTAAGAAGTTTCCGCAGTCTATGATGATTTGGGGTGCCATGCCATCTGCTGGTGTTGATCCACTGTGTTTTATCAAGTCCAAAGTAAACACAGCTGTCTACCAGGAGACTGAGCACTTCATGCTTCCATCTGCTGACAAGCTTTATGAAGATCCCAATTTCCTTTTCCAGCAAGACTTAGCACCTGCCCACAGTGCCAAAATTACTACCAAATGGTTTGCTGACCATGATATTACTGTGCTTGATTGGCTAGCCAACTCGCCTGACCTGAACCCCAAAGAGAATCTCAGGCCTATTGTCAAGAAGAAGATGAGAAACACCTGACCCAAAAATACAGATGAGCTGAATGTCGCTATCAAAGTAACCTGGGCTTCAATAACACCTCAGAAGTGCCACAGGCTGATCACCTCCATGCCACGCTGCATTGATTCAGTAATTTGTGGTAAAGGAGCACAACCAAGTATTGAATGTACAGTATAATTGAACATGCTTTTCAGAAGCTGGACATTTTTGTATTGTGAATCCTTTTTGATTGATCCGGATTTCTGATTTTCATGAGCTATAAGCCATAATCATCAAAATTAAAACTTGAAACATTTTACTTTAAGCATAATGAAAATAAAATCTATGAAAGTTTACCTTTTCGAAGTAAATTAAGATAAAAATGAACTTTTTCATGATGTTCTAATTGTTTGAAATGCACCGACATAGTGCATTTAGAGGCCTAGATACTTTGCTTTCATTCCATGGCTTTAAGATTGGTGCAGCTACCATATAATAATACAGGCTTTGTTGATAGTTTAGGCATAAAACATCTAAAAGAATAAAAGATATACAGTAAATAATACATTTTATTCTTAGATGCTTTTAATATACTCATATATTAATCTGTAAATCAGATTAATTCTGTTGGTCAGCATTGAACAGGTGCATAAGTATGTGCATAAATGGAAATAAATGGAAGTTTGTTTCTTGCTAAAACTGGTAGAAACCGGGTTAGGCTTCTAAAAATAATAAATTCTTCTCTTAGGATTGTCTATGTACCCAAATCCTTTAAACTAGCAGTTATCAAACTCCTGATTAAAAAACCTGACCTTGATCCCTGTCAGCTGTCCAATTATCGGCCAATATCAAACCTCCCCTTTATCTCCAAGATCCTTGAAAAAGCTGTGGCACAGCAGTTATGCGCATATTTACATAGGAATAACATCCATGAAATGTATCAGTCAGGATTTAGCCCTAATCATAGCACAGAGACAGCTCTGGTTAAAGTAGTAAATGACCTACTGTTGGCGTCTGATCAGGGCTGTGTCTCACTGCTTGTGTTGCTTGACCTTAGTGCAGCATTTGATACCATTGATCATTCCATTCTTTTGGATAGACTAGAAAATGTTGTGGGAGTTAAGAGAATAGCCCTCTCCTGGCTCAGGTCTTATTTAACTGATCGCTATCAGTATGTTGATGTAAATGGTGATTTTTCTAGACAGACTGAGGTAAAGTTTGGTATTCCACAAGGTTCTGTCTTGGGTTCACTGCTTTTTCTTTATATATGTTACCTCTGGGTGATATTATTCATAAACATTGTATTAGTTTCCACTGTTATGCTGATGACACACAGTTTTATGTTTCTGCAAAACCTGATGAGAGACACCAGCTTAATAGAATTGAGGAATGTGTAAAGGACATTAGATGCTGGATGCTTATTAACTTCCTTCTGCTTAACTCTGACAAGACTGAAGTACTTGTACTAGGACCACATGCAGCTAGAAGTAAGTTTTCTGATTACACAGTAACTCTGGATGGCCTTTCTGTTTCTTCATGTGCAGCAGTAAAAGACCTCAGAGTAATTATTGACCCCAGTCTTTCATTCAAAACTCACATTGATAACATTACCCGGATAGCTTTCTTTCATCTCAGAAATATTGCTAAGATAAGAAATTTAATGTCACTACATGACGTGGAAAAACTAGTTCATGCTTTTGTTACCTCCAGGTTGGATTATTGTAATGCCTTACTGTCTGGATGTTCCAATAAGTGCATAAACAAGCTCCAGTTAGTTCAAAATGCAGCAGCAAGAGTCCTTACTAGAACTAGAAAATATGACCACATCACGCCTGTCTTATCCACACTGTACTGGCTCCCAGTCAAATTTCGTATTGATTATAAAATACTACTACTGACCTTTAAAACACTGAATGGTCTCGCGCCATAGTACCTGAGTGAACTTCTGGTCCTCTATGACCTGCCACGCCTACTTAGATCAAAAGGTGCAGGCTACCTGCTGGTACCTTGTATAGTGAAGGCTACATCAGGGGCAGAGCCTTTTCTTACAAAGCCCCAAGCCTTTTGTTAATGGTGTTTATGAGGCAAAGGTGTAGATCTGGAGGGTCCTCAGACATAGAGTGTTTTGGTAAACTGGGCTGTATGGATGCTGTCAGTCCCCCACTCGCTTGCTCACTCGAGTTTGTTGACAGTGTAGTGGCTGGCTGCTTTATGTCCCAGGGCTCCCTCATGCCTGTGTTACCTTCTGGCTCTCCCCTTTTAGTTATGCTCTCATAGTTAGTCTTGTTGGAGTCCCTGCTTGCACTCAGTGCAAAATGTATACTGTTCTTACTTATTCAGGTGACATTGGCCATACCTAACAACCTGTGTTTTCTCTCTCTCTCTGTCCCCCCCCCCCAATCTGTCCCTCTGAGTTACATGTCGGTCCTGGGATCGAGATGCTGACCTCTTCTGCTCCTCGGACCTGTCTGATCCATCCTGTTGCCCTGAGTCTAGTTGGAGTCTCATTGCATCACTCCTGTGGAGGGCGGCCCCATGTGGACAGTTGAAAGTCACACCTGGAGGACGCTCTGGACACTTACAGTAATGCTTTTATGGCTGAGGACTACAGTTGACTTGCTAACTTTAGGACTGCAGTTGTCATGAACAGTTTAGCACTCAAATTTCCATCAATGAAGAGTTTGTAACATCAACGAAACTGACTTCATGTTAAAACTGTTAATGTTATAGTCATGTTGTTTGTTGTTGCCCAAATGAGGATGGGTTCCCTTTTGAGTCTGGTTCCTCTCGAGGTTTCTTCCTCATGTTGTCTGAGGGAGTTTTTCCTTGCCACCATCGCCACAGGCTTGCTCATTGGGGATAGATTAGGGACAAAATTAGCTTGTTTTAAGTCGTTCAAATTCTGTAAAGCTGCTTTGCGACAATGTTTATTGTTAAAAACGCTATACAAATAAACTTGACTTGAGTTGACTTGACTTGACTTAGGGTAAGCTTGGTTATTCTTAAGTTTAAGACTAAGTTTCATGATTGTAAATGTGCAGATAACAGCAGTGTAGACAACAGTATTCTTATTATAGTTTTACTTGATTCCAGTCCAACTATTTTCTCTGTTGAGGATGACAACCCACACAATCCTTTTTCTATTCCAACTGGGGTAGCAAACTGATCCTGTCCTTTGCCTTGGAAACTTGAAATGATATGATTGTGTTTGCTCAGTGTATGTCTTAGGGATACTAAGAAATCTGTAAGTTGCATAGCTCAACAATTTGCTGGGTTTGCTAAACACAGGCTCTCTGAACCTAAAAAAAAAATGTTTCTAATTTGTTCAGGGACTATGATTAATATATATTATTTTACAAACAGGACACTTTTCCCATTGAATAAAAACATGTATTCTATTCCCTTCTCATGGGTTTATTGATTGCATGCAATATTGTTATCATATCGCTTATCCTATGTGTATTATGCTGCTCTACCCAATGGAGAATGAGCTTGTAATATTGTTATAATATTGCAAGTTATCAAAACACGATGTCACACATCAGAGCTCATGCGAATATCTAATGACAAAACTTTTCTGCTGCGCATGCACACAATCACTTCTTTGTCCGCCAGGAAGGAGAGAAGATGAGACTAATCCAGTGCTACTGCTCAGATTAGCTATTCTATAATTAAGCACTAAATAAATAAACTGAAAACTGAAACTGAAGATGCGCTGAACACCCGAAAGGCTACCAAAACTTCATTAGATATTCTTCACGCATATTTACAAGAGGAAAAACATACCAATGGACATCGAAAAACTGGAAAAGAGACACGTCAGAGACGTAAAACTTCCACGCTAGCGAGTGACTGTGATAATTTGTAAACAAACATGGCCACCAGGTTTGCTTCATTAAAAGCGGAAGCTTTTGAGAGAATTTTGGCTGTCAGGTCGCTCTACTGGGTGTAGCTGTCTATGCTAATTTTAAAAGTAACTAAGTAAATCTCATCTCATTATCTGTAGCTGCTTTATCCTGTTCTACAGGGTCGCAGGCAAGCTGGAGCCTATCCCAGCTGACTACGGGCGAAAGGCGGGGTACACCCTGGACAAGTCGCCAGGTCATCACAGGGCTGACACATAGACACAGACAACCATTCACACTCACATTCACACCTACGCTCAATTTAGAGTCACCAGTTAACCTAACCTGCATGTCTTTGGACTGTGGGGGAAACTGGAGCACCTGGAGGAAACCCACGCGGACACGGGGAGAACATGCAAACTCTGCATAGAAAGGCCCTCGCCAGCCACGGGGCTCGAAGCCGGACCTTCTTGCTGTGAGGCGACAGCACTAACCACTACACCACCGTGCAGCCCTGTGAGGCGACAGCGCTAACCACTACAACTAAGTAAATCACACAGGGAAAATAATAATAATAATAATAATCGGCTTGACTGCGCTCGCATTGGCCTTCACGAACACTACACTGGCTGGAAGGTAACTGGACTACCACACTAACAGTACTGAGTCGCGGGTAAGCTAGCATAGGCCTTTGAGAATGCTGATATGAAGAGAGTGTGTATGTATAATAATAATAATAATATTGGCTGACTTTTTTGTGGTACGGTATATCAGATATATTCCATTCAGCTACTCGTCTTCAACTCGTTCAATATTATGCTAGCTAAATGGAATATATCTGATAGACCACTCAACGCTCGCCAATAATATTTAAATATTCTCACTTTATTGCTTTAAACTACATGATTACAGTGTTTTAAGTGAGCATAAACCACATGGATATATACTGTACATAGCTATTAGAGTAACTTTTAATGCATGATGAGGTGGAGGTGTTGGTACAGTTTATGATATGGTGTATGGCTCTTGGTCTGAAATATTTTTGTCTTTTCTATTACTAGGACACATTGGGGATCTCATCTCATCTCATCTCATCTCATTATCTCTAGCTGCTTTATCCTTCTACAGGGTCGCAGGCAAGCTGGAGCCTATCCCAGCTGACTACGGGCGAAAGGCGGGGTACACCCTGGACAAGTCGCCAGGTCATCACAGGGCTGACACATAGACACAGACAACCATTCACACTCACATTCACACCTACGGTCAATTTAGAGTCACCAGTTAACCTAACCTGCATGTCTTTGGACTGTGGGGGAAACCGGGGCACCCGGAGGAAACCCACGCGGACACGGGGAGAACATGCAAACTCCACACAGAAAGGCCCCCGCCGGCCCCGGGGCTCGAACCCAGGACCTTCTTGCTGTGAGGCGACAGCGCTAACCACTACACCACCGTGCCGCCCACATTGGGGATATAAATTAAAATTATACATTTTGGATTTCTGGGGTGGCATGGCGGTGTAGTGGTTAGCACTGTTGCCTCACAGCAAGAAGGTTCTGGGTTTGAGCCCAATGGCTGATGGGGCCTTTCTGTGTGGAGTTTGCATGTTCTTCCTGTGTCTGTGTGGGTTTCCTCCGGGTGCTCCGGTTTCCCCCACAGTCCAAAGACATGCAGGTTAGGATAACTGGTGGCTCTAAATTGACCGTAGGTGTGAATGGTTGTTTGTCTATGTGTCAGCCCTGCGTTGATCTGGCAACTTGTCCAGGGTGTACCCTGCCTCTCATCCATAGTCAGCTGTGATAGGCTCCAGCTCGCCCGCGACCCTGCACAGGATAAGCGGTTACAGGTAATGGAAGGATGGATGGATGATTTGAATTCACACTTGTTACAATTTATAGTCCTCCTGCAGTGTACAGTGACCTTCTAAAGCCTAGGTCACAACCGGACGTACGATTTTTTGGCCGTGCAATTTTTGGCATTTCCCAAATCGCTGCGGTTTTTTTGTTCGTGGAGAAAGACGCACGTTGGCTGTAAGTTTGTCTTGCAACCTGAAAAAAATGTAAGCGCCCGTAGAGTTTGTTTGACATGACAAAGAACCTCTGCGGCCGGTCTGCGGCCAGTCTACGGCTCGAAAATCAGCACGTCACACGCGCACCCTCCATGCGTTTCACGCACGCCCTCCATGCATTTCTTGCATTTTTTGCACGTAGACTGGCCATAGGAGCACGTACGGTCGGTTGTGACCGAGGCATAAAAGAATACAGTATCTCCAAGCAATGTGAATGAGAATGGCAGAAAAATAAACTGGAGATCTTCTGAATAGCATCGAGGGAATCTCAATAACTACAATCTGGTCTTGGTCGAAGCCAGAATACCTGATCAAATTTGATAGAAAGCAATAAGAACAATATTAGGCTCTTGTTTAAGGAGACATATTATAGGTGACACTTTTCCACAAGTTGACATATCCCTGAGGTCTTAATGAAATGTCTGTGACATGCTTTGGTCAAAATACCACAAGAATAAATTACCACAGCTCCCTTCTCATCATGTCGAAACAGCCCTATTCAGAATGTCTGGTTTGAGTGCCAGTTCCTTTAAATGATAATGAGTCACTGCTCACCCCACACCCCTCATCCATGGGATGTGATGAGGCTTCATGTGACAATGGCAACTGTTGAGTGTTAACGTTATTTTTCATTTGCACGTGACATCATAGCTAATTATGCATGAGGCTTTGAGCCGGAAGTTGGCCATGTTGGAGGATATACACAAACTCACGTGGTGCACATTTACTATTGAAGATATGCTCGAGAGGCTGTTACTCTCAAGAATTCCTTTTGTTTCTTCGCTACGCCGAGTCTTTGTGCTGTAACTGGATGCAGGTTTAACTCTATTCGAGATAAGGGGACTTATAAGTTCTTTAGAATTCCAGCAATTATAAATAATCAAGGAGAAAAAACAAGAGAGTTGTCCACAGAGCGTAGACATCACTGGCTGCCCAACATAAACCAGGCTGATCTCAGCGATGAGAAAGCAAAAACCACATGAGTCTGCAGTGAACATTTTATCAACGATAAGTGCTATGAACTAATTATTTATGAAAGATCACAATATCTCATCTAATCTCATTATCTCTCGCTGCTTTTTCCTGTTCCACAGGGTTGCAGACAAGCTGGAGCCTATCCCAGCTGACTACGGGCGAAAGGAGGGGTACACCCTGGACAAGTCACCAGGAGATCACAATATATAAGAAATATTGGATCATTTAATAGCCTGGTCATGCAGAAACTTGCCGTGATCATCGAGTGTGTGATCCAACAATCAAAGGCTCCTACGATTATTTAATTTTATAAAGAGCTGTGTATAATTTTTGATGCTGCTGCTTTTATTTTCCTTTTTCTTTCCATTAGGGAAACCGGCTGATCTCGACAATTTTATGGATCCACACTGGGCTCCAACCAGGGACGTTGCTAGACATAAAGCTCTACTGAGGCACAGCCCCCCCCATATCTTTTTTTTTTTTGGAAAGCTTGCTGCAAATGAAATATGCTATAGGACATACAGCTTCACTTAAAAATATATACTTTTGATGTGTGAACTTGCACATCCTCACTGTACCTTCCTTCTCCAATTTTGTGTGCTTGGCTGCATGCGTGTTCCCTATATTCACATGGATGTGCACAGATGCACAGAATGTGCGCCTTGTATTTCGGGACAGAAAGTTGCCTACATTGATGCACCTTGAAGTAGAAAAACATCCATTCTATTCCTGATATTATCGATCTAAATTAACCATAGGCTATTTTCAGGGTATACTATCTTTATTTTTAAAGCATATACGCAGAACCATGGCCTCACTTTTTGTTATAAATGCCTTAAGACCTCAAGAATGGCACAGGAATAGTTTTAAGCATTAACAATAAATCTAATGTAGTAATTTTTATGATTAAAGTGATTCATATAGGTAGCAGTCTGAGTGAATGACCTTGACGTCTGTGATGTCACAGCAGGAAGTCTATTGGTCTCATCGCCATTTCCGCTATGCTAAAACACAGAGCTGACTGCAACTCCGATCCTCCATTTTGAGGTAATTTATCGGCATACCATGTAAATGTGTTGCTGGCGGGTGCAGCAACACAACAGAAGGTGGATTTATTTTGCATTAATGGCCCAATAATGTTCAAACTGCAAAGATTTGGACATGTTTTGCGAGAAGTTCACGGGCACATTGGGCACGTATGAAGTGGTCTCTCCTCTGCTCTGCACATTTTACTGAAGACTTGTACGAAACCTCTGATCTGTTGAGGAGCATTGGCTATAAGCCCGTACTGAAAAAGGGTGCAGTACCAACAATTAAAGGAATATAAAACTATAAGAAAAAGAAAGTAAGTTCAGTTGCACCAATTCTCCCGGAGTGTGAGCCGAGGGTTGTTGGTAAAACCTGGGACAGAATGGGACATATTATCGCTCGGGCAGTGACCTCCCCACGGTTGTTGCTAAAACCGGTGACGTCCCATCCTGGGTTTTAGTAACTGCCTGAGCCGAGCACTAATGGCGGAGTACTCAGTATGGAGAAAATGGAGAATAAGTGGACCAACCGTCTGATTTCTCTGCTGGATATGCTCGCCTCAACAGCAATATTTCACCCTTACATGGAAGAAGTGAATGAACAGAGAACTGAACGAGCAACTGAAAGTCAGATTGTTTAAAAACAATCAGCCACAAGCTTGGCCTTCAAGAAGCAAAAACACGGATGGGTAAGATGCGACTCTCATTTGGATACAAAACAACAAAAACAACACTCGTTGTTTACCTGCATTTAGATTAATGCATGTAACTTGTATTGTGTGTTTAAGTTAGCGGTATAAGATTATTTAATTTGCTTCAGAATGTGATTGTCTCAGTTCATCTGATTATTTAATTAGCCCTTTTACGTTTTGTCAGAGAAAATGCATGCATGTACAAGTATATTGCATGAGTTATAACACCTATCCTGTTTTAATGAGAGTCAACCCACAATCAATGAAGTCAAATCAGTCTTAGTTGAGCAAGTCGGTAACGGTATTTCTTACTTTCACCATAAATTTTTATTTATATGACTTTGGTCTATAGCTGTAAAAGGCCTTGGCCTTAAAACCGGTTACCGCAGTGACGTCACGCACTCAGGGCTGGCTGGCTCAGCAGGGCAGCTCCAATGCCAACTTTGCAGTCGGTTTTAACTCTCAAAAATAGATATAATTTTTTATTCCCATTTATGTAGCATACAAGAGTCAAGGATGGAGATACTATCCACTCAGAAATTTATTTAAAAATAAAGGTTCTGCGTATCTCCTTTAAGCTCATGGTCATTATAAGGGCCATACATCTACATGCTATAATAGTATAATTTGTTTCTTTTGTTTCAGGACAGTCTAGGTTATGATAATATTTGCATATTTATATCAGGCTTTTCTATCAAGGAAAAACATTTTGTGTTTATGAATTTTTCATGTTCTTGAATATATGCCACTATAGGAAGCATGGCAACCGAAATATCTTTTCATATTTGTGTGGATTGTCTGGAATCTGGCAACATAAATATCATGATTGTGGGATATCTTACTGTATGTCTTTGCAGTAATTTGTAAAAATATATCATGTACCAACATAACCACGTAATGTAAGCTACATTAGAATATCAGTCCGAAGTTGGAGACAAATTGTTGCTGTAATTTGCTGTTGCTGTAATTGCATACATACATACATACATACATACATACATACGCACGCACGCACGCACGCACGCACGCACGCATGTGCCCCAGTAAAATGGGTCTGGAAACACAGATGGCTCCAACACAAAATATAGGCCAGAATAAAATCAAAGATGGTACTAAAGCGGTAGCTCAAAATGCTAGGTTTAGAGATTGCATGCAAAATTATTGAAGAATCTTCCCAAACAATCACAAAGTCAATTGAACAAGATTCATGTCAATCCTCTATCTCAAATACTGCAGCCTCCTTGCCCGGTGAGTGCTCCTTTATAATTAAATATGTTATATAGTGTGTTAGATACCTGTCTTTTGAAGCAGTCAAAATGATTGTTTTAAAAATAGATGTGAGAAATGACTACAAGCTTCGAAAGGTAACTTTCTTGGAAAGACCATCCAGTGAGTTAAAATAAGTTGAATAAGTTATCTCATAATTTGAATAAGTTATCTTATTCTGTGAAAGCGGCACAGTGGTGTAGTGGTTAGAGCTGTCGCCTCACAGCAAGAAGGTCCGGGTTCGAGCCCCGTGGCCAGCGAGGGCCTTTCTGTGTGGAGTTTGCATGTTCTCCCTGTGTCCACGTGGGTTTCCTCCGGGTGCTCCGGTTTCCCCCACAGTCCAAAGACATGCAGGTTAGGTTAACTGGTGACTCTAAATTGACCGTAGGTGTGAATGTGAGTGTGAATGGTTGTCTGTGTCTATGTGTCAGCCCTGTGATGACCTGGCGACTTGTCCAGGGTGTACCCCGCCTTTCGCCCGTAGTCAGCTGGGATAGGCTGCAGCTCGCCTGCGACCCTGTAGAACAGGATAAAGCGGCTAGAGATAATGAGATGAGATGAGATCTTATTCGGTAAAGCTGCTTTGGGACAATGTCTTTTGTTAAAAGCGCTATACAAACAAACTTGACTTGATTGAAAAATATTGTTTGACTGTATATCCTCCAACATGACAGCAGTCAATGATGCAAGCAGTGGTTGCAAATGAAGAGTTTGGTTCCAAAACGTGATAAACGCCAAATTTGAAAAATTGAAACTCCTGATGGGGCGGCACGGTGGCATAGTGGTTAGCACTGTCGCCTCACAGCAAGAAGGTCCTGGGTTCGAGCCCCGGGGCCGGCGAGGGCCTTTCTGTGTGGAGTTTGCATGTTCTCCCCGTGTCCGCGTGGGTTTCCTCTGGGTGCTCCGGTTTCCCCCACAGTCCAAAGACATGCAGGTTAGGTTAACTGGTGACTCTAAATTGACCGTAGGTGTGAATGGTTGTCTGTGTCTATGTCTCAGCCCTGTGATGACCTGGTGACTCGTCCAGGGTGTACCCCGCCTCTCACCCATAGTCAGCTGGGATAGGATCCAGCTTGCCTGTGACCCTGTAGGACAGGATAAGTGGCTACAGATAATGGATGGATGAAACTCCTGCCACCAAACCATCAGCAATTATCATATCTTACTCGTACCATATTCAGTTTTCACCAAAACATGATATCTGCCATTGATTTACACACTGCATAACGGCCTTTCATTCCAAAACGCAACAAGCGCCATCACCGATTTTTCTCAAAACCAGACATATCCATTTGGCTAATCAGAGGCCATCACTGGCATGAAGTCTTCTTAGATGGCTGCGCTCATGAAGTAGGAAATCGCTTCGTCACTTTTCTCATTTATTGGACAATTTCACACAGAATTATGAATAATTTCGATAAAATAATCTAAAAAAATTATAAAATAAAATAATCTGTCATGAAAGAACATGGTCAAATGCACTTTAAAAAGAAAGGGATATGTAGCATTTTGGGGAAAAAATGCCGTGGCATGGATATGTAGCGACTTGACAAAAAAATAATTACTTGGCTCAGTTAAAAGCTGTTAATTAGTTCCGGATTTCATTTTTGAAGTTTATTATCACTAAGGAGTTAGTCAATGCATTTTAAAACAGGATACAGTGGTTTTCCTTTTATCACTTCCCGTAATCAGAAAAAAAGATTTTTCTCGAAACAATGGAATTGGATATACAGCGTTTTGCAACCAAACTCTTCACATGAAGAA
Source organism: Neoarius graeffei (assembly GCF_027579695.1). Lineage (NCBI taxonomy): Eukaryota > Metazoa > Chordata > Actinopteri > Siluriformes > Ariidae > Neoarius > Neoarius graeffei. The sequence goes on along the minus strand of NC_083571.1, from coordinate 113,180,080 downwards.
TTGTAGATATTGCATTAAGTAACGACAGTACCTTTCTCGAAAGTTAGCATACATCCATTACCTCAGCATTTAGCATTAGGTAGTGCTAAATGGCCAAAGAAAGACATTGCATAATCTCATCTCATCTCATCTCATCTCATCTCATCTCATCTCATCTCATCTCATTATCTCTAGCCGCTTTATCCTGTTCTACAGGGTCGCAGGCAAGCTGCAGCCTATCCCAGCTGACTACGGGCGAAAGGCGGGGTACACCCTGGACAAGTCGCCAGGTCATCACAGGGCTGACACATAGACACAGACAACCATTCACACTCACATTCACACCTACGCTCAATTTAGAGTCACCAGTTAACCTTACCTGCATGTCTTTGGACTGTGGGGGAAACCGGAGCACCCGGAGGAAACCCACGCGGACACGGGGAGAACATGCAAACTCCGCACAGAAAGGCCCTCGTCGGCCACGGGGCTCGAACCCAGAACCTTCTTGCTGTGAGGCGACAGAGCTAACATTGCATGATTATTTTTTTAAATACTTACATTTCCCTCATCTGCACTTTTACCACACACAGTTGGTACTGATCCGTCTTTTAGGAACAATTTCAGTGCCAGTCCTGTGTTGTATTGGCCCAGGTTGGTAAAGTAGTCAGAGAAAAAGTGCATAGTCAGCACACACAAACAGGTTTTTGCCAGCTGTCATCAAAAATAAACTCAATCCACTCAGCTCTGCTGTCCTCTGAGGCTGGTGGTTGATGTAACAATGTGTGCTGCTCTGTGTCACTGAACACAGAGCAGACTTTAGCTCACTTCAACATAGTGCTAGCAGGTCCGATGCTTGAAAGGGGGAAAAAAAAAGATGCACCTTCGCCATGAATAGCAGTCCTCAGATGGTGGACGGTATAATTCTAATGAGCTCCCCTCTTGACATCAGGAGGGGAGCTAAACCTGAATGGCTTGTTGAATCACATGTTATCTGAAATAGGCAGCCTAAGAGAAACTGACTGGGTTGTCTTATTTCAGAGTTTGTCGGTTGGTAGGTGTAGTATTAGGTAAAATACCTGGGTAGGAACCTTGTAGAGTTGTATTGTGTTGCACGGGGGAATATAATAAAGTACGGAGTAAACCGACAAGATGCGTCTGTCATACATCCTGTATCAAGCCTCCAGATATTACTCCATTACAAATATAAAAAAACAGAACATGGTGTTTTGCAATGCTAGACATGTTTACTGAAGTTACAGTAAATGAAAAATGTTTCACTGCTTACCAAGCACTTATGCTGGAAGGAGTTAAAATGTTTACATCAGCAGATGCTGAAAAATGTTTTGTTGTTTGCTAAGCAAAAGTGTTTCACAGCTAAACATTATAGTAAAAGGCAGGATAATCCATATGTGTCCTTATTAATATTGATCCTGTTAAGAATCTGTGAAGAAAAGTGAATAGTTCTCTATTTACAGTTTTCATACTGTTTACTAAGGCCTACTCATGCATCTTCCCAGGGAAAATCCTTTATTTAGAAATGGGGATGTAGTATTCAGTAAAATACCTGGGTAGGAACCTTGTGGAGTTGTATTGTGTTGCACAGGGGGATATACAACCCCGATTCCAAAAAAGTTGGGACAAAGTACAAATTGTAAATAAAAACGGAATGCAATGATGTGGAAGTTTCAAAATTCCATATTTTATTCAGAATAGAACATAGATGACATATCAAATGTTTAAACTGAGAAAATGTATCATTTAAAGAGAAAAATTAGGTGATTTTAAATTTCATGACAACAACACATCTCAAAAAAGTTGGGACAAGGCCATGTTTCCCACTGTGAGACATCCCCTTTTCTCTTTACAACAGTCTGTAAACGTCTGGGGACTGAGGAGACAAGTTGCTCAAGTTTAGGGATAGGAATGTTAACCCATTCTTGTCTAAGGTAGGATTCTAGTTGCTCAACTGTCTTAGGTCTTTTTTGTCGTATCTTCCGTTTTATGATGCGCCAAATGTTTTCTATGGGTGAAAGATCTGGACTGCAGGCTGGCCAGTTCAGTACCCGGACCCTTCTTCTACGCAGCCATGATGCTGTAATTGATGCAGTATGTGGTTTGGCATTGTCATGTTGGAAAATGCAAGGTCTTCCCTGAAAGAGACGTTGTCTGGATGGGAGCATATGTTGCTCTAGAACCTGGATATACCTTTCAGCATTGATGGTGTCTTTCCAGATGTGTAAGCTGCCCATGCCACACGCACTAATGCGACCTCATACCATCAGAGATGCAGGCTTCTGAACTGAGCGCTGATAACAACTTGGGTGGTCCTTCTCCTCTTTAGTCCGAATGACACGGCGTCCCTGATTTCCATAAAGAACTTCAAATTTTGATTCGTCTGACCACAGAACAGTTTTCCACTTTGCCACAGTCCATTTTAAATAAGCCTTGGCCCAGAGAAGACGTCTGTGCTTCTGGATCGTGTTTAGATACGGCTTCTTCTTTGAACTATAGAGTTTTAGCTGGCAACGGCGGATGGCATGGTGAATTGTGTTCACAGATAATGTTCTCTGGAAATATTCCTGAGCCCATTTTGTGATTTCCAATACAGAAGCATGCCTGTATGTGATGCAGTGCCGTCTAAGGGCCAGAAGATCACGGGCACCCAGTATGGTTTTCCGGCCTTGACCCTTACGCACAGAGATTCTTCCAGATTCTCTTAATCTTTTGATGATATTATGCACTGTAGATAATGATATGTTCAAACTCTTTGCAATTTTACACTGTCGAACTCCTTTCTGATATTGCTCCACTATTTGTCGGCGCAGAATTAGGGGGATTGGTGATCCTCTTCCCATCTTTACTTCTGAGAGCCGCTGCCACTCCAAGATGCTCTTTTTATACCCAGTCATGTTAATGACCTATTGCCAGTTGACCTAATGAGTTGCAATTTGGTCCTCCAGCTGTTCCTTTTTTGTACCTTTAACTTTTCCAGCCTCTTATTGCCCCTGTCCCAACTTTTTTGAGATGTGTTGCTGTCATGAAATTTCAAATGAGCCAATATTTGGCATGAAATTTCAAAATGTCTCACTTTCAACATTTGATATGTTGTCTATGTTCTATTGTGAATACAATATCAGTTTTTGAGATTTGTAAATTATTGCATTCCGTTTTTATTTACAATTTGTACTTTGTCCCAACTTTTTTGGAATCGGGGTTGTAATAAAGTATGGAGTAAACTGACAAGATGCGTCTGTCATACGTCCTGTATCAAGCCTCCAGATATTACTCCATTGCAAATATCAATAACAGAACAGTAGGCATTCCAGATTTCCAAATGTATGTACACAACCACTGAAAAAGCTAATTTTTCCATAATATATCCCCTTTAAAGGTCCTGGTTTGAGCAGACTGTACAGAGTTTAGTATGTTCTTGTTCTCCCTGCATCCAAATTGGTTCCCTCGAGGTTCTCTGGTGTCCTTCCACCACCAAAAGACATGTCAGTAGGTGGACTGATGGCTCGAAAGTGTGAAGGAGCGTGCGAATGTGTGTGTGTGTGTGTGTGTGTGTGTGTGTGCTTGGTGCCTCCCACCCAGAGAATATCGGCTGCCTCACGCCAACTGTTCCTGGGATTGACTTTGGATCCACTGCAACTGTGACCAGGATGAAGTGGCTAGTGAAGATGAATGAATGAAAAAAGATTTTAGCAGCAGTGATTTCTCAGAGTTTAAGGGCTGAAATTCAGCAGAAGACTGCCAGCAATTCTTTATATCCTACTCTATCCTCGCCATCATCGTCTGCTTTTAACTAAGATCTATTTTTTAGTGCTTTATATAATGGTCATTTTGTAGAGCACTTTGAACTGCTTTTGAATGAATGATGCTCTATATAAAAAAAAAAAAATAGGGAGGCACAGTGGTGCAGTGGTTAGCACTGTCACCTCACAGCAAGAAAGTTTTAGGTTTGAACCCCTTTCTGTGTGGAGTTTGCATATTGCTGGATTTCACGTGACGTCACATCCGCCTCATTAGTTATTCAAAACTTTATCTGGTGGTCGACCAAAGCTCAGTTGACAAAGCGTTTGTATGAAGAAGGTGCATTGCTCACATGAAAAATGCCTCACGCTTGCGTTGTTTTAGGTTGTTCAAATCGATCAAACCGTGAAACTGATCAAAGTTCCTTCAGGGTTCCCCGTGAACTAATAAAAAAGGGTGAACGAACACAGGATTTCACAAAAAGACGTTTGCAGTGATCACTTGGTGAAAGGTTTGTATTTCCCTCTCAGCTCTGGCCTTAGTGTTTTCCAAGTACTTTTCTTGCTATGTGTCGTTATTTTATGGTACTTTTCTTTAGTCACAAAGCGCTAAAGTTTCCAGCTGTTTCTTTGTTTACTCCTCACTCCTCACAAAGTCCATATGCATGAAGGTCGCGACAAAATTCTTCCCCAGCCGTACAGTTACAATGCGCCGTGATCACTTCTCCGTCTTGTTTAACTAAGATCCAGGTCTTTAAAGGGGTTTCTGATGATCTTTGTGAATGATTTAGCTGAGAGATAAGAGCCAACACAAGTGAGAATCAAGTGAACTGTTGTTTCTTTACATTTCAACTTGCAGCGCTTCGTTGTAACGACGCGAATGAAAAGCTTAAAAAAAACCAGACTTACACGGGCAAAAACAATACAGGATTCATTCAGCAGCGACTTGATACCGAGGTCCTTTACCCAACCACATATAAAAAAGTTGTAAGCCTCCGTACTCTTCCACACTTTCATCTGTTTTGCGGTGTAGAAGGACGTCTGCAACACCAGATAGTTGGAGATGTCGGGGAACTCGACTGAAGTGTAGTTTTCCAGATCGTATGACAAATCCTTCTTTCCCAGACTGTAGGGGTCGATTCCATTGCACATAGTAATCTTCTGAATATATCTAAAGCCAGCAGTGGCTTCTAGATTACAAGCGTACTCTGATAAGTTATCGCTAGTTGTTTGCACTACGGCAGCTGTTTAGACCACCAGCTATTTCACTTCCAGTAAAACCGCTAAGAAAAGTCACGTGACTGAAACCCAGCAATTCTTCTGTGACTGTGTGGGTTTCCTCCAGGTGCTTCAGTTTCCTCTCACAGTCCAAAGACATGCAGGTTAGGTTAATTGGCTCTTCTAAACTGCCCATAGGTGTGAATGGTTGTTTGTTGTCTCTGTCTTAGCCCTTCTATTGACGACTTTCAGATTACTCATAATGCTTTGCGCCTTGGGGGGTAAACAAAATATAAACAAACTAAAAGAACATGGCGTCACACACCGACAGTAATCTTTTGAATTTAAATCTCTCAAAAACCTTCAAAGAAGTGTCAAAACTAACAAAACCAAAGCTTAAAGAAGTCTGCAAAGCCTTTTCTGTGGACTTCAAGAAATCAATCGGTAAAAAAGCAAATGTAAATATTGCATTGAATGTTTTGAACATCTCTCCTTCGGGTGACAGTGAGTCAGCAGCCTTCTTCATTTGTCAACACGGGTGTTCCAACAATTACTGACCTGCTGAATGTAAAAGATTGGCAGAAGAGCTGAGAAAGATCAACACTGATCATAGAAGAATCCACAGTGAAATGGTTTTTGCTGGGTGCTGGTTATGATGAGAAAGCTGTAAGAAAATACAAAACGCTTCGTGCATGGGAACACAAGCACAGAATTCACTCAGTCAAGTCAGTACTGTAAACACAGCAGAACTGTCACATTTATTTTTTAAGTTGAAGTTGATTTCCTTCACTCTGATTTCCATTGAGCTCATACGCTACCAGATTACGACAATCTTTGGGCTGTTAGAGGAAGCTGTTCGGACTACAGGGTCAAATACTACACTCGATCTCCCAGCAGAAACACTAAAAGCAGAAGGACATGTAAGCTTACTGACACTGCATCGTTTGCGCTTTGTTTTGGGAGTTGATCCTTCAATAAAGTCGTCCTTTTCAGTTCTTTGACTTGTTTTGTTTTTCAGTTTTCACACTTTTTATGAATAAACACAAAGACAGACAGGTTGTCGGCTTTGTGACTTGGATCATCAGACTTTACTCCACCATTGAAGTGTGCGGAACACAGTCGCGTGTTGTCTGTCGGTGTAAAATCTTGATGGCGAATTCTGTCCAATCACTCTTTTTGACGCTTAGCCTCTTTAGGTATTCTATAAAACTTTAACTCAGGAAAAGTCGTTTTTCCCCATGTGAATTCGAAGAAATAACTAAGATTATCTGACTTAGTAAACAAATATACCACCTGGTTACCCCCCAAGGTGCAAAGCATTATGGATATGTGAAAGTAGTCTATAGACCCCTTTCACTGACGTCACCCGAAACCGGAAGTAAACAGACCCTGTGCCATATTGGAAGACCAACAAACTCGTGATTAGGGGGAAATAACGGCAGCGGTATGTGAACCCACAAGAATAAAGTGGAGTGGCAAACGACTTAAACAAACAAATCTGAGCTGTTTTATTTATGATTTATTGGCCCAACAGTAGACTTGAAAGAAACCTGTGTGAGACTTGGCAAAAAACTGTGGATATAATGGATAAGTCTGTGCATGATCTGTGGACACTTTGAGGTAAGCAAACGCAAGAAATTCAGATTTAAAACATGCTAAATTGGCCCCAAGTTGATAACTGTATGAGGAGCAAGCCTCCCAGACTTCTACAATTTAATAATAATAATAATAATTTAGGATGGGATGGTTTGGGGCTTGCTCACTGCTGCCAGGTTGGTTGTTGAGTAGCCTGACTGTTTTTTTTTTTTTCTTGCGTGTGGTATCATTGTTGACGCGAGGTTGTTTTTTGAACATGCCAATGTGGACACGATTTCCCCTGATGAGTTATGACTTCAGACGCGATGCGTGTGTGGAGGTGTGGAGTCCGTGTGATATGTGCGTAAGATAGGCTTCTCATGTGTTTGGAGATCCGCGCTCCGAGACAAGCGCAAGGCTTCTCATGTGTTTGGAGATCCGCGCTCCGAGACAAGCGCAAGCACCCCAAGGGAAAAAAAGGGACCCCCCGAAAATATCAGCATACTTCGAACACTGAGTGTAGGCACTGGGTGTAAACAACAAATAGTTTACAATGTCTGGGTAGCAAACAGATGGCAGAATTGGTGTCAGGTCCTCCTTATGTTTCCATTCTCCCTTGCCGCGAGTCTTATCATATGGGTCAAACCCATCAATCACAGCCAGTTTCTCCACATACCGTGCCCTTTCTGCAGCTGGTAATGTACTCACATAACCAGAATTATCATCCATCGTGTCACTTTACTCTCGCTCGTACTTTGTTTTATATTGTGAGTGCATGTACTTGGTCTTCCAATATGGCGCCTAACAAAATCTCGCGGCGCGGTGACGTCATGTGAAAGGGGTCTATAGTTTGGTGACCCCACCCCTTACCCAATGTCAGTTGGGATTGGCTCCAGCTTCCCCATGACCCTAATGGATAAGCGATAATAATAATCAGATAATAATAATAATAATGGTAATAATTAACAGTTATTCCACAAAATCGAGTCATACATGAGCTGATAGCCGATGAGGCCCGTAGCACCTAGTCGGCTATAAGCCATGTATGACGAGACTGAGTGGAATAGCTGTTTTATTCTTTCCACAGGCGGCACGGTGGTGTAGTGGTTAGCGCTGTCGCCTCACAGCAAGAAGGTCCGGGTTCGAGCCCCGTGGCCGGCGAGGGCCTTTCTGTGCGGAGTTTGCATGTTCTCCCCGTGTCCGCGTGGGTTTCCTCCGGGTGCTCCGGTTTCCCCCACAGTCCAAAGACATGCAGGTTAGGTTAACTGGTGACTCTAAATTGACCGTAGGTGTGAGTGTGAATGGTTGTCTGTGTCTATGTGTCAGCCCTGTGATGACCTGGCGACTTGTCCAGGGTGTACCCCGCCTTTCGCCCGTAGTCAGCTGGGATAGGCTCCAGCTTGCCTGCGACCCTGTAAAGGATAAAGCGGCTAGAGATAATGAGATGAGATTCTTTCCACATTCACTGCATTTTGAGAAACAGAGCATTTTTATTTTTTCAAATTCAATAAACAAAAACTTTATATAGAATATCCAACAAAATTATTTCCACTTAGAATGTAAACAAACCGGCGAAATGACAGGAGCAATTTGTGAAAAATGCTATAATAATAATTCTTGAAAAAAATAACAAAGGTATGTTCTTACAATCAAATACTTTTATTCCATATTTTGTTGCTTTTTTGTATTTTGGGGGTTTTGTTTTCAAGTAGAGTTTTTATTTCGTCCTCGGTTGGTTCACCAACACGCTCCGCCATTTTGTTTTTCTCTACTCATGGTATATGGGCTGATATCCTAGTCGTAGAGTAGCCAATCAGAGCACGGGATTTCTCATATCCAATGAATATGGATAGAATACAAATACTTATTAAAATATTTGAGAACCCCTGCCTTTAACTAACCACATTTGAGCTTGTGCCATGTTCCCATATTCTTTGTTGAGAAAACAAACTTCGTCTTGACCCTCCAATCTCTACAATTACCAATGGTCTCTTCTCCAACATGCATTTTTAATGAAGTTGTCACTCAACAGCTTTGTTCTATTGTACTAACAATTATGATGCATTTCAGTCATGTTTCCAGAAGCTTGTTAAGACAGAATCTACCCTTATCAAAAAGAAGTATACTTCAAGTTCATTTTATTAAATATACTTAAGTTAAAGTATATTTCCTTAAGTATACTTTTGTGTACCAAGTATATTGTTATCAATGTGCTTACAGTATACTTGCAAGTAAACTAATCTAATAATTCTTGGGACTAAATTGGCCCACTTTTAGTTTATAAAAAGTATACTTTAAGTCTAAGAGGAGTAAACTCTGAGTATACAACTAGTATTTTTTTATTTTGTATTGCAAGTATACCACAAGTAAACTTCTCTACTAATAGATATAATGATACTAATGGATGCCAACTGGGGTGCGCACTCGAAAGAGCTATTTAAGAAACTGAACATTATTCCTTTTCAGGAGAGAGTAAAATGAGCGAAAGCAAAGCTGGTGTTTAAAGCTTTGAATGCGCAGTGTCCCTCTTACATAAGAGATAAATTTAAGCTCTTTTACCAAATTCATACAAAGGAAACCTGAAATTCGGCACTCAATTTGATTCTTCCAAAGTTTAAACAAGGATTTGGTCAACGGACTTTTGCATTTAGCTCTGCTAAAACCTGGAACAGTCTTCCCCATGATCTTAAATGATGCAAATTGTTCGATGCGTTTTGCAGAAGATTAACTAGTTTTAATATTTCAGAAAATTAGTATTTTATAACTCTACTTATACTCCAGTTAGTTTTTCTGTACTTTCTTTTAGTTTGTTTGATTTATTTAGATTTTGATGAGGGCCGCGTGTAGATTATCTTTAGATATTAAGTGTTACCTTCAATAAATAAAGAAAAAAAAATAGATTATTAGTTCTATACTTGTAGTCCACTCTTTAGTTTACAAAAGCATGCTTCATAGTGTACTGGAAATATACTATGAGTTTACTTGTTTTATACTTCTAGTCCACTTTTTAGTTTACTAAAATATACTTTGTAGTAGACTGGAAATATACAGTACTATTGGTTTACTCGTTACACACTTCTAGTCCTCTTTTTAGTTTATAAAAGTATACTTTATAGCATATTGGAAATAGACTATTAGTTACTGGTTATATACATCTAGTCCATTTTTTAGTTTTGAAGTTTACTGCAATTACCCTTCTCAGTATACTATTAGTTTTCGAGCCCTAACCCTTACCTCATGCACACTACCAGGAGACAACTTAAGTGTTTTGTACCTTAAGTTACAATGAAGTTATAAAGGTAGGAATTCACAAAATAACAACAGATACTCAGAATTAAGAACATCATTTTCTTTAAAATCAAAATTTAAAGCAACATTGTATTAAATGCCAAAGTACAAAAACATGGCAATGACAAATTAAATTGACATCCAAGCTCTAAGGAAAAAAAATGTAATTCTCTCACTCAGGAGAAATTAAAAAAAAATAAAATAAAATAAACTTATATGGAACCACAAACATACCTAACAATGCTGTCTATAAGGGACAAATATTTTAATAATTTATTACACTTTTGTTAAGTATATCTTGATCAAAAGTTTAAGTTTAAGCTTAATATACTTTGACTTTTCTATATACTTTTCAGTATAACCCAAGTATACTTATGTATAACTTTATTAAAGCAGATATGCAGAACCTTTATTTTTAAATAAATTTCTGAGTGGATAGTATCTCCATGCTTGACTCTTGTATGCTGCATAAATGGGAATAAAAAATGTATTTTTGAGAGATAAAATCGACTGCAACAGCTGCCCCGCTGAGCCAGCCAGCCCTGAGTGCGTGACATCACTGCGGTAACCGGTTTTAAGGCCAAGGCCTTTTACAGCTATAGACCAAAGTCATATAAATAAAAATTTATGGTGAAAGTAAGAAATAGCGTTACCGACTTGCTCAAGTAAGACTGATTTGACTTCATTGATTGTGGGTTGACTCTCATTAAAACAGGATAGGTGTTATAACTTATGTAACATACATGTAAATGCATGCATTTTCACTGATACAATGTAAAAGGGCTAATTAAATAATCAGATGAACTGAGACAATCACATCTCATCTCATTATCTCTAGCCGCTTTATCCTGTTCTACAGGGTCGCAGGCAAGCTGGAGCCAATCCCAGCTGACTACGGGCGAAAGGCGGGGTACACCCTGGACAAGTCGCCAGGTCATCACAGGGCTGACACATAGACACAGACAACCATTCACACTCACATTCACACCTACGCTCAATTTAGAGTCACCAGTTAACCTAACCTGCATGTCTTTGGACTGTGGGGGAAACCGGAGCACCCAGAGGAAACCCACGCGGACACGGGGAGAACATGCAAACTCCGCACAGAAAGGCCCTCCCCGGCCACGGGGCTCGAACCCGGACCTTCTTGCTGTGAGGCGACAGCGCTAACCACTACACCACCATGTCGCTCCACTTGAATCATAAAAATTACTATTTTAGATTTATTGTTCTGCAATGACCTGGTGACTTGTCCAGAGTGTACCCCACCTCTCACCCACTGTCAGCTGGGATAGGCTCCAGCTTGCCTGCTACCCTGTAGGACAGGATAAGTGGCTACAGATAATGGATGGATTTATTGTTAGTATTAGATTTATTGTTAGTATTATTGTTAGTATTAGAACTATTCCTGTGCCATTCTTGAGGTCTCAAGGCATTTATAAATGAAAGTGAGGCCATGGTTCTGTGTATATGCTTTAAGTATATCTCTGATAAGTAAATAAAAAGTAAACTGAAAGCATACTCTCTTATTTTTAGTTTAAAAGAAGTATACTAGAAGCATACTTGAATAAACTTTTTTTTTAGGTAGAATGGTAGAACTTAGTGATGGCTGAAGTGGTCAATGACAGTCGTGGAAGAATTATTCAGATCATTTACTTAAGTAAAAGTACTAATACCACACTACAAAAATACTCCACTACAAGCAAAAGTCCTGCATTCAAAACCTTACTTAGAGCGATTAACCAGGAAATTTTGAAATTATGGGGTTATACAATGTCATCATTATACATTAATACAAGATGTTCTAGATGAAAAAATTAAGTGGACTTTTGCTTAAAAAAACATGTTAAATTTGTAACTTCAGTCCGTTGGGCCATTTCCCTGGATTAGCCAGATACATGGATGTATTAGGAGACAAAAATGAGGGTGGCGCTGTGTGACGTAGGATTCTGCACATCTTCCTCATTCCATCCTGGATCCAAGACATTTGGCCAAGTGGCTTCATCAAGTAAAGCGTGAAAACTTTACTCCGGGAAAAAGCAGCAAATTGTACAGTGAGCATTTTACAGAAGATTGTTTTGTGGAGGACTTCTTGTGGAGGAAGCAAACATTGTGCAATAAAATGGTTCCTGTTTGTGGTTTACTATTATATATGATGTATTTGCATTAATATTAGTGCTGCATTAATGTTTTTGTTGCATTTTCCTGCTGTAAATGTTTAAGGTTGAGCTAATTTTAGTCACTTTATATATTGTTTGCTAGTTTAATCTACAACAAATCATATATTTGTTGCATCACTGTCCTGTGTGAACCATGTATCTCTATAAAAAAAAAAAAAAAGCTTCTCATGAGCTCAGAAAAACAGTCCTGTTTTCATTTGTGCATTTTCCAGCTAATCCAAGAGGGATATTAAATAGTTTATTTAGCTTAAGAAGTAGGAACATTTTCTCAACCCATAAAGAACACTTAATCCATCAGTTTATCAAAAACATTCAACATTACCACATTTGAATATACACAACTTTTCCTGGACATGAGAAAAAATTATAATCTGAAAAGTAACTAGAGCGGCGGCTACAATTATCGACACCTTAATGATCTTTTGGCCGTTGCAAAAGTAGAAAATACTTTCAATACGTAAACTGTGCACAAATAATTACTCAGACTTCCACTGGAAAAAAACAACAACAAAAAACAAGTTGATTCCAGATTACTTAGTGTAACGAGTTGATTCCAGATTACTTAGTGTAACGAGTTGATTCCAGATTACTTAGTGTAACGAGTTGATTCCAGATTACTTAGTGTAACGAGTTGATTCCAGATTACTTAGTGTATCAGATCACATGACACCATTCCACAATTACAGTATCAACATCCAGATGATTATTTCTGAAAAATAATCAGTATATGGTATTAAGTTAACAAAACATAGTTTTTATTTAAAATTTGTTTTACATAGACATATATTTAGTACAAAATATATTTTATATAAATATATGGATGTCGGTGTTTACGTAAATGAGGAAGTAATTCTAATGTTTGTAAACAAATGAACTGATAATGTTTAACCTGCATCAGAAAATCTTTTTCTTCCACTTTCTACCAACTTTCTAAGTATTTTCGTAGATCACATTTTGTTCATCATTCGTTGTTGTTTGTATTAATTTCTAGTCTTGTCGTTTACCAATAAACATCAACAGGGAATTGATATTATAACCACATAGAAATCCAGGTCAAAGGTCGCATGTCATTCCTCAAACCAAAATATAAAATGTCTACTGATATTGTAATATGTGGTCGATATTTACAACAAACTGCAAAAAAACATTCTGAATTGAATAGAAAAATCTGAATATTTCAGGCATGTAAATTTTTTATATGCTAGGAATTTAATTCTGGTCTAATTCTATTTACTGCAATCGGATTCCAAATACTCTATAAACATTCCGTTCTGTTATGAATCAGAAAATAATTATAAATCATAGCACTTTTATTTTTTTAAAGTACTTCATCGACTTCAACAATGTGACACAAAGATCGATCCATAACAGTTGTAAATGTCCCTTAATTCCACAGGGTGTCGATAATGGTGGACACCGGTGAAAGTGATCGCTATTATCAACACCTCACGTGATTCTCAAATGCATGTTTAGATACAAAATGGCGACTGTCAAATGAAAGAGTAAGAAACAAAGTAGGTTTTGATGAGGAGATCATGAAATATCGGTGAATTTGATCAGTAAAAACACGTCCATGATCTTTCCACCATGCTCACCTGCGATGATAACGTCTGGGTTTTCCGAAAAATTGCTAATCGTGCTCAAAAAAATTCCATCTCAGGTAATGAGCTGTGTCATCAGACGACAAGATCAAAGGGTGAGGGGGGGTCTTCCAGTTGATTAATTAACCAATAATAACTGTTGTAACTGAAACTCACCTTTGTAAGATTGTTTTTTATTGGTAAATCTGAAAAGGTCTCGATAATTATGGACTGTTGATAACTGTAGCCGCCGCTCTAGTAGCAAAAGCTGGCAAATGTAGTGGAGTAAAAAGTAGAATATTTGTCTCTGTGATATTGTGGAGTAGAAGTATAAAGGTGCATAAAATTGAAGTACTCAAGTAAAGTACAGGTACCACAAATTTGTACTTAAGCACAGTATTTGAGTAAATGTACTTAGTTACTTTCCACCACTGGTTCAGCTCGTGCATACCGTATGCTTGTTTTGGTTTTGCTGCATTTGAGCCCAGTCTCGAACACCATCATGTATTTTGAGTGATATGGCTTATTTATGTAATTAAACAGGGCCCAAAGAGAGAATAGCCTCATATTATTTATTTATGCACATATAAATCTTGAGGGCGGCACAGTGGTGTAGTGGTTAGCGCTGTCGCCTCACAGCAAGAAGGTCCTGGGTTCGAGCCCCGGGGCCGGCGAGGGCCTTTCTGTGTGGAGTTTGCATGTTCTCCCCGTGTCCGCGTGGGTGTGCTCCGGTTTCCCCCACAGTCCAAAGACATGCAGGTTAGGTTAACTGGTGACTCTAAATTGAGCGTAGGTGTGAATGTGAGTGTGAATGGTTGTCTGTGTCTATGTGTCAGCCCTGTGATGACCTGGCGACTTGTCCAGGGTGTACCCCGCCTTTCGCCCGTAGTCAGCTGGGATAGGCTCCAGCTTGCCTGCGACCCTGTAGAACAGGATAAAGCGGCTAGAGATGATGAGATGAGATGAGATATAAATCTTGATATCCCTGCTTATACAGGGATATTCTCTCCTGACAGAATAATTATCCATCCATCCATCCCACTTATTTGTCAGGGTCATGGGGGAGCTGGAGCCAATCCCAGATAACTTCGGGTGAGAGACGGGGTGCACCCTCAGCAGGTCACCAATCTATCGCAGGGCTGTAATAATTGTGATTTTTTTTTTCATTTTTAACAAAAACAAATAAACAAACAAACAAAAAAACCTATGCACTGTAGCTTGAGCTTATTTTGTGAAATAACATTTCATGATTCATAGTCCTAATTATAGGCAGCACGGTGGTGTAGTGGTTAGCATTGTCGCCTCACAGCAAGAAGGTTCTGGGTTCGAGCCCAGTAGCCGACAGGGGCTTTTCTGTGTGGAGTTTGCATGTTCTCCTTCTGTCTGCATGGGTTTTCTCCTGGTGCTCTGGTTTCCCCTACAGTCCAAAGACATGCAGGTTAGGTTAACTGGAGGCTCTAAATTGACCGTAGGTGTGAATGGTTGTTTGTCTCTATATGTCAGTCCTGCGATGATTTGGCGACTTGTCCAGGGTGTAAAGCCTTTTTGACCATTGATTCTTTTTCTATGCAATCTATCTATCTATCTATCTATCTATCTATCTATCTATCTATCTATCTATCTATCTATCTATCTATCCATCTATCTAGACAGAGGAGCTATAAGAAAGCTGGATAACACCTAAATATATTTGTGGTCATACTACCTGAATCCACTTTTATAATCTCTATCTTTCTCAGGTTTCTATACCGGTTGTCACAAAAAATGTCTAAAATATTCCATCTTCCCACAAACTCAAAATGTCAGTGACATAATCGACAACCCCAAATCAGAAAAAGTTGGGACGATATGGAAAATGCAAAAAAAAAAAAAAGGCGGTGATTTTTAAATTTGCTTTGACTTGGATTTCATTGCGGACGGGATGAACCCCAAGGTATTTCATGTTTTGTCTGATCAATTTCATTTCAATTATTCATGGACATCCAATATACATCCAGCATTACATCCCAAGTTTTTCTGATTTGGAATTGCACACATATATATTATTTTTTACCTCCACCAGCTTTGGAGGAGGATATGTTTTCACCTCCGTTTGCTTGTTTGTCTTTTCCCAACGTAACTCAAAAAGTAGTGAATGGATTTAGATGGAATTTGTACTGTAGGAAAGGTGAGTCATGGGCCAAGGAACAATTGAATAGATTTGATGCAAATCTGGATATGTATGCGGAACAAGGATTTTTATATCTATTCCCAGTGTAACTCAAAAAGTACTGAACAGATTTGGATGAAATTTGGTGTCCAGCTTTGGTAATATCCTAGATTCAACTGATGTGGCTTGGTGGTGGTATGCACTCTATCGAGTGCCTTTCTAGTTTTGCATTTGTAATATAGATTTGCAAACTTATGTGCACACAATGAAAACATTTAAAGGGGAACTGAAGTCATTTTTAAACTTGTTTTATTTCTTAATTAATGTTATTCAATTACGTTTTCAGTTTTAGTAACCTTATATCGTGACTCGTATTGGCAACTAATTGCAATTAAATATTATACTTATTGGCCTATTTGGTTTTTAGCCGTGTTGAATTTAGTGCGTTTGGTCCACGGCAGGCGTCGCTTATCCGCGCGATCTTCACGAGACTTGTGCGAGACTTTGAAACATGAAGTGTCAGCCAGGTGTTAGTGCCAACATTTTGAAAGCTGTTTCCCAAACGAAATATTGCACAAAAATGAGTTTAAATGACGATTACTGCCGACTTTTTTCAAACTTTCCTGATTGCTATCAAAACAAACAAAACTTCCAGCTTGATTACATCAGCATTCGAAAGAGGGCGCGCGCGTCTTTTGACAACGTTGGCAGATGTTGGTCACTTTGATTTCCGCTGTACGTTTTACTTCCGTCCTACGATGTCTCGCACAGGTCTCAACGAATCTCATTTACGGCCATTGCTTTGACATACAGACTGATATATTACAGAGCATATTTCAAACACTCAGAACTTGCTATAGCAGCGACAAAATAGCTGTCAGAAATGCATTCCTATATTTAATAAAATGAGAAATAGAATTTTGATAATAAAAAAAATTCCTTCAGTTCTCCTTTAACATCTGCTGAATTAATAGTTGGGATGTATTTTGGCGGTTGCTTTACACACTGTCTGCTATTGCAATATCCAGGTGCTCAAACAAGATCAGATCAGACGATCTACAACTAATTTAAAAATATCATTTTGAAACAATTCTCTTTCACACGTCTCCAACTAGGTTTGCTTTTCCCTTCATCTTGAGCTTGCCAGTCTTGCTTAAATTGAAGAAGTGAATAATTAATTCAGTGCCAATGACGGTAAGCTGTTTTTGCTTTTCTACTTAACATGAATAGTTAGTGGTGTTAGTTTAGAATAAGGGTGCATTGCACTGGTACAGTTACATGCCGTCTTCATTTGATGTTAATTAAAGACCATTATCTGTCAGCAATGGTCCAGAAAAGTGGCACATTTTGTGAATTAATGTGATTTGCAGGAAGACCTCTCTCATATATTCTTTACTAATCCTTTAGATCACTAAATTCTGTCTCACTTCGTGAATCTCAAGTAATAGATAAAAAGAACCACAGAAAGGCCTGACCATTAGAGCTATATCAGACTGTTTTGAAGTAGCTTAAAGTATAATATTTTACTTTAATCTTCTCCAATTTTCAGGGATTTCTTAAAAAATAATCTTGTCCAATTATCTGATTTAATGTCACATCTAAACTTAAAGCTAGATGGCCTTTCAATTTCATAAAATCTGTGAAATTTAGTTCCCTCTGAAATGTGGTCATTGTGATATATGTTTATTTCTGTAATATCTCACAAAATATGAGGCCATTCTGTAGCTGGGAAGTTATTGAATTTGAGGGGATTCTTTTGGGTTTTACGGCAGCTGGCATCCACAGTGTTGCATTACTGCCATCTACAGGTTTCCCTTTGAGCGTGCACTGACAGTTCCATCATTCTGTCGCTAAACGAACAGCTGATCACACCGAGGTGCTCGCTGAGCGCCAATATTTATTAGTTTGGTCCTGCGTTTCCTTTCCTTCATATATAACATAACGTCTTTTCTTCTCACTTTCAGTTACTTTCCTCCTCCTGAAATATGTACAGATGGTACAGAGGAGGTGAGTTTCCACAGGGCAACAAAACACACAGATTTTCATTAGATGTCAGATTCTTGAGACATGAAAAAAATATTTTGTGAATATACTGTATATCCAACCCCCATTTCTATAGGGGAAAATATTTAAATGACTGCGTGATTTCATGCACATTATTCTCGCTTTCCGTTACTAGTCAGTCTTTCACGTTTCATTCGCACACTCATGTCCTCCATTTTTCTCTCCTGTTTCAAATTTGTATCCCAAAATGCCTTGTGTGAACAGGGAAAGCCCACCACATGATGCATGACGTAGTATCTTGAATTGGGTCATGGTGAAGCAGGAAAAAATAGCGGAGAATTTAGGGCCACATGGAGATAAATTCATTAATTGTTCTATAAAAAAAACAAATAAAACTGGAAGTCTGTGATTCAAATTCAGTAGCTTTCAGTCCAATAAACAAAAATAACTGTGTGTAGGGGAAAATTATTTTTATGACCTACACTTGAAAAATCTGAAAGGCAGTATAGCTTTAAAGATTTTTAACAATATTAACATTTTGTTGGAGCCTATTTACTCTCTTTTTAAGCCATTTAAATATTTTCCTCTATAGAAATGGGGGTTGGATATACAGTATATTCACAAAATATTTTTTCACGTCTCAAGAATCTGACATTCTAATGAAAATCTGTGTGTTTTGTTGCCCTGTGGAAACTCACCTCCTCTGTGCCATCTGTACATATTTCAGGAGGAGGTTGTACTTTTTTTTCTTTTATATAATGCCTGACCTTGCCTCTGCTAAGAACCTTTCCAGTGCTCTTGGCATTTTGAAGAAATAAAATGTATTATTTGCACTGGAAAAGTGCAGACTGCCTCACAATGCAGGGTAAATTACTGTTTAAATTCCAGAGTCCCTTTTTTTGAAAGGTAGAGTTTAAAAATAAATCTCATCTCATCATCTCTAGCCGCTTCATCCTGTTCTACAGGGTCGCAGGCAAGCTGGAGCCTATCCCAGCTGACTACGGGCGAAAGGCGGACAAGTCGCCAGGTCATCACAGGGCTGACACATAGACACAGACAACCATTCACACTCACATTCACACCTACGGTCAATTTAGAGTCACCAGTTAACCTAACCTGCATGTCTTTGGACTGTGGGGGAAACCGGAGCACCCGGAGGAAACCCACGCGGACACGGGGAGAACATGCAAACTCCACACAAAAAGGCCCTCGCCGGCCACGGGGCTCGAACCCGGATCTTCTTGCTGTGAGGCGACAGCGCTAACCACTACACCACCGTGCCGCCTAAAAATAAATGAATAAATAAATAAATAAAAAACCTTCGGGTCGGCAACGACAGTACCGAGTAGACCCGTAGACTATTCTGAACAATCAAGGTAAATTCACAGGTGGGCAATCAACTTTTTTTCTTGCACTTGATGCTTTATTTTTCCTGAATATTTCCAGTAAATCTGAAACTGATAAAAACCTGTGTAACCAAATGACCCCAACTTGCTGCTTCTCAAATTGTTCAGCTGATGAATAAAGCAGGTGAAAGAGAGAACAGAAATGTACTGCAGCTGAAGATCTCCTTGCAGCGCAGCCTGGCCTTTATCTGATTGTGCTCTTCCACTCCACTGATTATCCTCATGCCAGAGCAGCGATTGGCTCCAACTCAAACCACTTTCCCATTATGCAAATGATTTCCACTAAGAAAAATGCTACTCATGGTGCCCATCAACTCACTCAGGCTGGCAGTTCTGAATGCAGACCCCCCCAACACACACACACTCCTTCATACGCCTGGAAAAAGGGGTCTATCTCTGACGCATAGCTCCGTATTCATATTGTACTGGGATAGGAATAGAGAATATTCTTGCTCAATCAATTTATATAACCATTTCAAGAGCTTGCGTGCATTTTCTATAGCAAGGAATGAAATTATACAAATGTGTGTGGGATACCAGCTGCAAAAGTGAGATGCACTTAGATAGCCTTGGGTTGTTTGGATGATGCCATTGTCATTCTGCACACATTTCACCTCAAACCATAGAAATAAATCCCGTACCATGCTCTATTAACTCTTTTAAGCCCTGCAGCGTGATAGACCAACTTTCCCTGTAGCACTCACTTTCTGATCTGTTGTTTGTCATCAGCAGTTATGGGTTGAAAATTAGACCCTCAAGCATGGCTGTGTGTTATATTATGTGTGTGTGCTTATATTGGTAAGACTAATTCAGTCTTCTATCAACAGTCAGAAAAAATGAGGTTTGTTTCTCTGTTTCTGTCTATACTTGTGTCTTGGAGTATTGCCTGGTCATTAATCAACTTCATATGGCACCATTTCTTTCTTCGAGCAACTAGCAACCTTTTTCTAGCGACAAGAGACGATATAATCACCTTGGGAAATTTGCTGCTGTTTTATTTAATGGGCACTGAACTTACTTAGACTGAAGCTACTCTGTCAGCACTTCTCTTCAAAACACAGTGAAAGGTTGCATATTTAGGATATAATGATGCTTAGTGACAACCTGGGCCTTGGGGAAGGTGCAAACCATAGTAATTTGAACTAGAAATCCCCCCGGAGTAGATGGAATGAGTAAGAGGTATATGTGTGGTGGCTTACATAGCCTACATTTAGACATTTTCAATTATATTACATGGACATGAGTCTTTTACAGGGAAATGCAGCACTCATATTTTTCATACGAGCTCCATCCAGGACATGGAGAACCAAAACTGTGGCATAGTTCTCTAGATGTCACTCATGAGGAAATTGATGAATTGTTTTGATTAATTTGGGCACTTTATGTGAATGTGTCGATATAATAAAAAGAAAATCACACGTTGGCTTGAAGATATGAAGTTTATCTTCTCATGTTGAAAAACTCGCATTTTTCAAATGAAATACATCACGGATCTGGGTGGCATATTTAAATAATATCGGCTGGCTTTGTTTCGTGGTAGATCAGATATATTCCATTCAGCTCGCATGATATTGAACAAGTCAAAGTCGAGTAACTGAACGGAATATATCTGATATACTATGAAAAAAAGCCAGCCAATATTATTCTTAGTGTGCTTGCAAAAGCACACTATTGTTCTTCTTAAGTTTTATTTTTATTATTATTATTATTCCGTTTCACCCGTTTTTTTGATCCACTCCTCCTCCTAGGGCTTTCAAGATAGAGACACCATTCCAACGCTGAAACGTAGGGCCCAATCTGGAATGGCATGCTTGTTAAAATGGTTGCACTACCCCTTGTTGTTCGTTCGGTATTCCCGTTTTTCGGCAAAATCCCGTGCCATTGAAATGAATGGGTAGAACTTTGGAGTGATGATGTCATAAGGAGCTCCTCCACTCTAGTATGCTAGCTGTTAGCATGTTAGTATGCTAGCTGTTAGCATGTTAGTATGCTCGCTGTTAGTATGTTAGTATGCTAACTGTTAGCATTAGCATGTTGGCATGCTAGCTTTTAGCATGCTAGCATGATAGCATGTTCTGCTACAGCTCAGCAAGCACACTTTGCATTTTCTCTGCGGAAATGCAGTCTAGTTGTTATTATTATTATTATTATTATTATTATTATTATTCCGTTTCACCCGTTTTTTGGATCCACTCCTCCTCCTAGGGCTTTCAAGATAGAGACACCGTTCCAACGCTGAAACGTAGGGCCTGATCTGGAATGGCGTGCTTGTTAAAACGGTTGTACTACCCCTTGTCATTTGTTCAGTATTCCCATTTTTAGGCAAAATTCTGTGCCATTGAAATGAATGGGTAGAACTTTGGAGCAGGGGCGTATCACCCGCAGGGGATGCGTACGTTTCATCCCCCCCACTTTTGTTGAAACACAATTTCATCCCCCGCACTTTTGTCAGATTAAAATGACATCATTATGAAAATTATACAGCTACTATAAAATCTGTAACAAGGAAGTAAACTATTGCCATAACGTTAGACAAAAAACAGCCACGCAACGGACTCAAAACAGTTTTTCTCACCCGACCAATCAGCAGTGCCGTGAATATAATAGCCAGTATGCGTAGCGTGCCGAAAGCGCTCAATAATACAGTATCTGGCTGCAGAGCTGCAGAGCCAACACCAGTTTTACCGCTCCTGATTCACCGTTCCAGGTTTGACGTCGCATGCGGTGCTTACTGTGCCTGGCTCTGCAGACAGACCCTTCTCAAAGCGCTTGCGATGCCGTCGTTCAAACAGTTGTCCCAGGTGCCATGCCCTAAAAGATTGTGTTAATAGTAGTTACTAGTTGTAAAGTCAGTTGAGGCAAGTTTTTTATTACGAGTGTGTGTGTTTGTACCAAGTCTACTTTTCATGCATTATAACTGCTTATCACTTTTTAGAAGAGTTTTTCAATTGAGATTTAAAGGCAATTCAAATCGAATGAATGTTCAATAATTGTTGTACAGTAATGTTATTTGGCCATTAAGTGTTTGTTGTATGTGTAGTCTATTGCATCATTTTCAAATTTTATGCATTAAACCTGATGTAATGCATGATGCAAACAAGTTTTGTACACGAGTTTGAATAATTAAAGACATTAAAAGCAGGAACTGCCCCGTCTTATTTGAATGCTATACTAAAGAGGTCCTTCCAGGATGCTGCGCTTCTCCAACATGAACTGATTAGCCATGCCTCCTGCTCACACAAAGCAATCCCAGTCCAAACTGTTATGCATGATGGTGTATGATCTATACACTGTGTATGACTTCTTGGGCTATGTGAAGTTTTTGGTTTTGTTTATATCAGTGTATACCAGTGTAGGCAGCAATACTGACATCTCTGTTATAGAACAGTATCCTGTTACCTAGAATTATCACTCAATACTTTTTGCCTTCACTTACTGAATAATTACATAGCCCTGGCAGTAACAACACCAAAACCCAACATGATAGATCTCTGCATGAAATGCAGAACTTGGCTGGAGTCAGCTGGATTTATAGGCTTTCTGCTGTCCTCCCTTTCATTTGCATCCATGGACCATGGGTATGAAAAAGTTCCATATCGGTCATTGACAGTACATCACAGTGTACACGCCGGGCATGTATATAGCCATAAACCGATTTCTAATGATATGGCTTCCCCATTCCAGAACACCCCCACATTTGGAAAGCTTGATACACCCCTGCTTTGGAGTGATGATGTCATAAGGAGCTCCTCCACTCTAGACGTTAGAGCGGCAGCAGCAGAAAAAAAATTAAAACTGCGATTTTACAGTCAAAATCCATGTTTTAAACCCTGTAAAACCTCTGAATTAAATTGAAAAATATATAAAAGGGTGGAAAGGAGATTTCACTGTGCGAAGTGCAGTGAAATCTCCCTTCAAAATGATGTGAAAGAGACTTTGAGCCAGAGAAGGAGTGAGAGCTGTTGACCAAAGCCATTTAAAACAAGGATTTCAGAGCGCGAAAACACATTCTCATATCTTAACCCTTTACTGCTGCTGGCAACATTTGAGCAAGCACACTCCAGCAGTTTCTGCAGAGGAAATGCAATCTAGTTATGATTATTATACATACACACTCTCTTCATATCAGCCTATCAGCATTCTTGAAGGCCAACACTAGCTTACGCACGACTTGGTGCTGTCAGCACGGCAGTGAAGTCACCTTCCAGCCGGTGCAGCGTTCATCAGTAGTGTTAGCGAATGCTAATAAAGCGGTCAAGCCATTGCTATGAAGAGGAAGTAGCACAGGTTAACAATCAAGAAACTAAGATTTCTGTCTCCAGACTCTTCTTCAATGCTGCACGCTCGCTACAGTATATTTGACTCAGATTTAAGTTTTCATTTCCCTGTGTAATTTACTTAGTTACTTTTAAAATCAGGGCGGCACGGTGGTGTAGTGGTTAGCGCTGTCGCCTCACAGCAAGAAGGTCCGGGTTCGAGCCCCGGGGCCGGCGAGGGCCTTTCTGTGTGGAGTTTGCATGTTCTCCCCGTGTCCGTGTGGGTTTCCTCCGGGTGCTCCGGTTTCCCCCACAGTCCAAAGACATGCAGGTTAGGTGTGACTCTAAATTGACTGTAGGTGTGAATGTGAGTGTGAATGGTTGTCTGTGTCTATGTGTCAGCCCTGTGATGACCTGGCGACTTGTCCAGGGTGTACTCCGCCTCTCGCCCGTAGTCAGCTGGGATAGGCTCCAGCTTGCCTGTGACCCTGTAGAACAGGATAAAGTGACTAGAGATAATGAGATGAGACTTTTAAAATCAACATTAGCAACTACACACAATGGCGTGAACTGGCAGCCAAAATTCTCTCAAAATCTTCCATTTTTAATGAAGCAAACCTGGTGGCCATGTTTGTTTACAAATCGTCACAGTCGCTCACAAGCGCGTAAGTTTTACATCTCCGATGTGTCTCTTTTCCAGTTTCTCGATGTCTGTTGGTATGTTTTTCTCTTGTAAATACAGTGGGGCAAAAAAGTATTTAGTCAGTCACCAATTGTGCAAGTTCTCCCACTTAAAAAGATGAGAGAGGCCTGTAATTTTCATCATAAGTATACCTCAACTATGAGAGACAGAATGAGAAAAAAAATCCAGAAAATCACATTGTCTGATTTTTAAAGAATGTATTTGCAAATTATGGTGGAAAATAAGCATTTGGTCAATAACAAAAGTTCATCTCAATACTTTGTTATATACCCTTTGTTGGCAATGACAGAGGTCAAACGTTTTCTGTAAGTCTTCACAAGGTTTTCACACACTGTTGCTGGTATTTTGGCCCATTCCTCCATGCAGATCTCCTCTAGAGCAGTGATGTTTTGGGGCTGTCGCTGGGCAACACGGACTTTCAACTCCCTCCAAAGATTTTCTATGGGGTTGAGATCTGAAGACTGGCTAGGCCACTCCAGGACCTTGAAATGCTTCTTACGAAGCCACTTCTTTGTTGCCCGGGCGGTGTGTTTGGGACCATTGTCATGCTGAAAGACCCAGCCACGTTTCATCTTCAATGCCCTTGCTGATGGAAGGAGGTTTTCACTCAAAATCTCACGATACATGGCCCCATTTATTCTTTCCTTTACACAGATCAGTCGTCCTGGTCCCTTTGCAGAAAAACAGCCCCAAAGCATGATGTTTCCACCCCAATGCTTCACAGTAGGTATGGTGTTCTTTGGATGCAACTCAGCATTCTTTCTCCTCCAAACACGACAAGTTGAGTTTTTACCAAAAAGTTCTATTTTGGTTTCATCTGACCATATGACATTCTCCCAATCCTCTTCTGGTTCATCCAAATGCTCTCTCGCAAACTTCAGACGGGCCTGGACATGTACTGGCTTAAGCAGGGGGACACGTCTGGCACTGCAGGATTTGAGTCCCTGGCGGCGTAGTGTGTTACTGATGGTAGCCTTTGTTACTTTGGTCCCAGCTCTCTGCAGGTCATTCACTAGGTCCCCCCGTGTAGTTCTGGGATTTTTGCTCACCGTTCTTGTGATCATTTTGACCCCACGGGGTGAGATCTTGCGGGGAGCCCCAGATCAAGGGAGATTATCAGTGGTCTTGTATGTCTTCCATTTTCTAATAATTGCTCCCACAGTTGATTTCTTCACACCAAGCTGCTTACCTATTGCAGATTCAGTCTTCCCAGCCTGGTGCAGGTCTACAATTTTGTTTCTGGTGTCCTTTGACAGCTCTTTGGTCTTGGCCATAGTGGAGTTTGGAGTGTGACTGTTTGAGGTTGTGGACAGGTGTCTTTTATACTGATAACAAGTTCAAACAGGTGCCATTAATAGAGGTAACGAGTGGAGGACAGAGGAGCCTCTTAAAGAAGTTACAGGTCTGTGAGAGCCAGAAATCTTGCTTGTTTGTAGGTGACCAAATACTTATTTTACCAAGGAATTTACCAATTAATTCATCAAAAATCCTACAATGTGATTTCCTGGATTCTTTCCCCCATTCTGTCTCTCATAGTTGAAGTGTACCTATGATGAAAATTACAGGCCTCTCTCATCTTTTTAAGTGGGAGAATTTGCACAATTGTTGGCTAACTAAATACTTTTTTGCCCCACTGTATGTGTGAAGAATATCTAATGAAGTTTTGGTAGCCTTTCAGGTGTTCAACACGTCTTTCTCTTTCCTGGCGAACACAGAAATAGTTGTGCACATGCACAGCATAAAAGTTTCTCATTGGATATTCGCATCAACTCCAACATGTGATGTCGTGTTGTCTTGACAACGTGGAATATCATAACAATATTGAATGCTCATTCTCCATTGAGTAGAGTGGTGTAATACACTTTGGATAAGCGATACGATAACATTATTGAATGCTATCAAACCAAATGAATGAAACTCGCTTGAAGGGAATAGAATGCATTTTTATTCCATTGAAAAAGTGGCCTGTATGAAAAATAATTCCTAATATTTCACTCTGATGATGTCGCTCCTAATGTTTGCCCGCTGACTAGACAAATGTTGCTGAAATGGTGAACCAGTTCAAAATTAAAATTCTTTTGATTAACGTGCATATATATAATATGGATATGTCCATATAATATAAAGAACATTACACAGTGGAGCAAAGATATGAAGAGATATCTATATTTAATATATATATATATGTTATTTACCAGGCGGGGTACACCCTGGACAAGTCGCCAGGTCATCACAGGGCTGACACATAGACAACCATTCACACTTGCGGTCAATTTAGAGTCACCAGTTAACCTAACCTGCATGTCTTTGGACTGTGAGGGAAACCGGAGCACCCGGAGGAAACCCACGCAGACAACATGCAAACTCCGCACAGAAAGGCCCTCGCCGGCCACGGGGCTCAAACCCGGACCTTCTTGCTGTGAGGCGACAGCGCTAACCACTACACCACCGTGCCACCTTCTCCTGAAATGTTTTCTTTTATTTCATCTTCCTCAGGGTAGTAAAACTCGCTTTCGCTGTGAACACTGTCATTATTACTATCCATGCTGTAAAATTAATGCTATTTTGAATCCTCATTCACGGCTGTAATGCAAATTGCTTCCTTCTTGGTATACAAGTGCACTTCCATGGCAGGAAAAAAAACAACTACATTTTGCCGCCTATGTAGTCCCCTATTTATACAAATAGGAGTCATTCAGGATTCAGCCATGTTTTTGCTCTGCGTTAGCAAGTTAGAGGTTTTTAGCTTTCTCCTGAAATGTTTTCTTTTATTTCTTCTTCCTCAGGGTAGTAAAACTCGCTTTCGCTGTGAAGACTGTCGTTATCGCTATCCATGCTGTAAAATTAATGCTATACTCCTGAGAAATGCTGGCAAAAATTTATAAGATTTTTGATCATCTTATAAATAAATCTTTTTTTTTTAAAGATTTTTTGGGGCTTTTTCCACCTTTATTGGATAGGACAGTGTAGAGACAGGAAATGAGCAGGAGAGAGATTGGGAAATGACCTCGGGTCGGAATCGAACCCGGGTCCCTGGATTTATAGCATGGAGCCTTATCCACCTGAGCCACGACACCCCCAAGCTTATAAATAAATCTTTGTAAAAAAAGATAAATATTTTCAAAAAATTCTACTATGTTTGTTGTTGTTGTGAACGAGCGAGTCGCCAGAGGTCCATAACTGGGTCCGTAACTGGGGTCCATACCATAGGATACAGACCTGCTCACCAGCCAGTCAGAGCACAGGATTTGATGGAAACCGCACCGTGAAAAAAAAATCTCTGTATTTCATTCTATTTCGAAAAAGCATAGGCTAATTGTTTTGAATGTCTCGCCTTGTACATTTGTATGTGCTACAAGTGGTGTATTCTGTGTGAGTGTTTGAAGGTGCAGCCATCACCATTGCACTCCTTGAAAACATTAATGTTTTCTCCCTGGAAAGTTATGTATTCAATGACATTGAACTGACAGAGATACATGCTCTTTGTTTTTAGCATGTTTTAACATTTGTTTTAAAGCCCTACACAATCCCAGTAACTGACAAAATTTGTTTTTTGTATTCAGGTTACACTCTAACAGAGTCAGAAACACAATAAGCCAGTGACAGGTAGAATCATGTAAAGTCCCATCTCCATCCCCAGCTCTTTTCAAACCAAAATGATGGCCATTGTTAGTCTTATACAATTAGCAGTCGGCTGGGTTTTCTTGAACAGGATGGCCTGGCATGGAGTCAAATCCCCAGCCTGAATTATTGTTTCAGCCCACTCCTGGATGTGACTGCCAATGGTGTACAAGGCTACAATGAGACTATACACATCTTTAAATGATGATTGCACTGTGTATGGTCTCATTGTAGCCTTGAACATCATTGGCAGTATGAAAAGTTGTGGTTCAGTAATTGATACAGTGGCTATTCATAGACTGATCAGAGAATAATGTTAAAAGTAAACCTATAAATCAGCTGAATAAATAATTTATATAATTTCCCAATATATTGAGGATTAGTAATATAGTCTATAAAAGCAGATGTGATATAAAGAACTAGTGGAGCTTTTTAAAATTGGTAGCTATCTATTCTTATCCCTCAATAAAGAGGACTTTTTAATACTACATTACATTACAGCCATTTAGCAGACACTCTTATCCAGAGTGACATACAACATACCCATGGCAGCCTGGGGAGCAGCGGCCATGCTTAAGGGCGCTTCAGCTGGTCCAGGGAATCAAACCAGCAATCTTTTGGTCCCAAAGCTGCTTCTCTAACCTTTAGGCCATGGCTTCCTCATTTTAAAGCTAGACAGCCTTTCGATTTCATAAAATCGGTGAAATTTAGTTCCCTCTGAAATTTGATCGCTGTGATGTATGTTTATTTCTGTAATATCTCACAAAATATCAGGCCATTTTGTGGCTGGGAAGTTGTTTAATTTGAGTGGATTAAAGCAAATAATGTGCATGAAATCGCTCGCTTTGCGCCGTCAAGCAGACAGAGGAAGTCCATGTGCACATGCGCAGGTTTACCTTTTTCTTCTTCTTTTGGGTTTTACGGCAGCTGGCATCCACAGTGTTGCATTACTGCCATCTACAGGTTTACCTTTGAGCGTGCACTGACAGTTCCATCATTCTGTCGCTAAACAAATATTGTTGACCGCTGATATTTATTAGTTTGGTCCTGCGTTTCCTTTCTTTCGTATCTAACATAACGTCTTTTCTTCTCGCTTTCCGTTACTGTAGTCAGTCTTTCATGTTTCATTCGCACACTCACATCCTCCATTTTTCTCTCCTGTTTCAAATTTGTATCCCACAATGCCTTGCACGAACGGGGAAAGCCCACCACATGATGCATGACGTAGTATCTTGAATTGGGTCATGGTGAAGCAGGAAAAAATAGCGGAGTATTTAGGGCCACGTGGCCGTAAATTCATTAATTGTTCTATTAAAAAAAATAAATAATAATAATAATAATAATTGGAAGTCTTTGATTCGAATTCAGTTACTTTCGGTCCACTAAACAAAAATAATTGGGTGTCGGGGAAACTTCTTTTTATGACCTACGCTTGAAAAATCTGAAAAGCAGTCTACCTTTAAAGAAACCTTTTAACTCGAAGTGTAATGAATACAAAATATATGACTCTTCTCTGCTGAATGTTAGTATACTCTGGAATTATTAACGGCTCAAAGAAAACAAATCCCAAAAGAAATCAGTCCTCAAGCTTATATTTACATGTAATTATTTTCTTCAGCCTGAGCAAATTAATTTGATTCCAAGACTATTGCTGTATATCATGGCTGATTGATATTAGGCCAGGAGGAAAACATGGCCTAATGGTTAGAGAAGCAGTTTTGGGACCAAAAGGTCACCTGTTTGATTCCCTGGACCAGCAGGAATGGCTGACGTGCCCTTGAACAAGGCACCTAACCCCAGGCTGCTCTGGGTGTGTTGTACAGTACGTCACTCTGGATAAGAGTGATTGATAAATGCCAGTAAGGTATTGCAATGTAGTATATCTGAAACTTCATTCTCATCAAGCAACCACAGGAAAGGTAGATTATCTAACCCTTAAGACTGACTGACTATAACTATACTGAGCTATCAATTGGATTATTGCCAGATACCATATAAACCATGCAGTATGTATTAGTAATGCATATAACTAAGTCATCATTATAGAGGTCAATTTCATCTCATCTCATCTCATTATCTCTAGCCGCTTTATCCTTCTACAGGGTCGCAAGCAAGCTGGAGCCTATCCCAGCTGACTACGGGCGAAAGGCGGGGTACACCCTGGACAAGTCGCCAGGTCATCACAGGGCTGACACATAGACAACCATTCACACTCACACCTACGGTCAATTTAGAGTCACCAGTTAACCTAACCTGCATGTCTTTGGACTGTGGGGGAAACCGGAGCACCCGGAGGAAACCCACGCGGACACGGGGAGAACATGCAAACTCCACACAGAAAGGCCCTCGCCAGCCCCGGGGCTCGAACCCAGGACCTTCTTGCTGTGAGGTGACAGCGCTAACCACTACACCACCAGAGGTCGATTTGTAAGACAAAAATATTTAAAGAGGGCCTGCACACATAAGAAGAAGCCTTTATTTGTCACGTGTGCATGCAAGCACACAGTGAGATTCCTCCTCTGCATTTAAACCATCTGAAGCAGTGAACACACACGTGAACAACAAGCACACACACATATATGGGTCCGTCTCAGAAATTGGTCTCTCATTTGGGACATTATGGTCAAAAAATAAATTTTCTAATTTTACTTTTTTTTTTTTGCATTTACCTAACACTCAATGTTTCTTTTATCATGTTTAAAAAGAATAAAGATAGTATCTTGCTTTATCTGGCCTCCACTGTGAAGTTTTTTTTAATTACAATTCAAATGCTTTTGTAAAATTGATTTCCATATAAAATAACTCCATCATGAAGAATTAAAGCCCCTCCTTCACAGATGAGTGAAAATATTGAATAAATTTCCTCTTTTTGATTGCTTGGGTTAAAAATGCCAAGTTATGATGACTGAATTGATTATTCATTTAAATATGAATAATATGATTTATTTATTTATTTATTTATTTATTTATTATTTTTATTTTTGAACATGTATAAAAAAATGTACTGTATGTAACTATTTGTACATACAAAAGAAAGACAACGAGAAAGTCACAAAAAAAGAATAAATAAAATAACATAAAGAGCTAAGACATTACAATACACCGCACACTGTTCGAAAAAGGAGTGGGAAGAAGTACAATACTTTTTTAATTTCCCACCCCTTTTTAACTACCCTGAAATCCAAACTACATTAATACACCTATAAAAATATATACCATACAGTATATACACTTCATGAATATCTATATAAATATATACTATGTACCATATATATACACTTCATAAATATCTATATAAATATTTAATTACAAAATTCCATACACTTCATAAATATCTATATAAATATATAATTACAAAAATAAATATCTACTACATACCTATCCCTGTAAATATGAAGATATAAACTATCCCCATAAATAAATATATACCATATATACCATATACTAAGTTAGTTCTAATATAACAATCAACCCTATTCTATTTATCCCTCATCATCCTCCGTTGACATACTTCCTCTTCTATATACTTGTTTAAAATATTTTTTGTACCTTTTTTTAAACAGATTTATATTTGCACTTTGTTTTATTTCTGTCTCCAGTCTGTTCCATAAAGTCACCCCACAGCTCGATACGCACATGCTTTTCATATTTGTTCGAACCTTTGGTTTTTTAAAATTTAGGTCTCCCCTTAGATTATATCCCCCCTCTCTCTCACTAAACATTCCTTGTATATTTTTTGGCAATAGATTATTTCTCGCTTTGTACATTATTTGTGCTGTTCTGAATTTGACCAGATCCATAAATTTCAACGTGTGATTTTATGAATAGTGAGTTTGTGTGATCTCTGTATCCTGTTTTGTTTATTGTCCTTATTGCTCTTTTCTGTATTGTACATATCGGCTGCAGAGTGGTTTTGTAGGTGTTTCCCCAGACTTCAACACAGTAAGTCAGATATGGCAAAAATAATGAGTAATATAGAGTATGCAAAGATTTGCAATCAAGAATATATTTTATTTTCCACAGAATTGCCAAGCACTTTGCCAGTTTTGCTCGTACGTATCCTACATGAGGTTTCCAACAGACTTTATGATCCAAAATCACACCAAGGATGATACATTTTGGGTATTTGATATGGCGAAATAGGACACAATGGAAAAATCAAGAACACACCGGAAAGATGAGAATAATGGCGGTGGTAAAAGAACAGCGACTGTACCGGCTGAAGGTCGCACGGGTCTCTGCTGCGGCGCGCAAGCAACGGGACATCACTACCGCACCGGACGGAGAGGGGGTGGGGCAAAATGACTGGCCGTAGATTCTATCAAAAGTTCGATCTAAATTGACCATGGTTGCAAAATATTGGCCAAAAATACACAAACACTACGAAATATGAAAGTAAGATGAAAAAGAAACATTCTATTGCCTTATACTGCAAGACTAAAACAAAATAGCACTGTCAAAACTCACCTTTTCAGCGATAACATCCGAACAGATCACTCGCGTAACAGAAAGACCGCAAATGGAAGCACGATCAACTTCTAACTGTTGGAGTGGAAAATTCCATTCTACACATGCAAATTTTTAATGTGTGTCCTTCCCCGCACACAAATAACACGCTACGGTAAAAAATAGACCACGACTCATTTTATAGCTCAGAAATTCATACAAGACCAGCTACCATCGTAACATATTCTGTAAGAAACATATTCTATACCTAACTTTCAGCTTTCATTTTAAAAAAACAAAATCACAGATTTATAACTAAATGTTTATATGGCATAGTGATTTTAAGTTACTACTTTTGGTGAGGTCGTGACCTTGACCCTGAGGCTTTCCGTTTAGATCAAAACACACGATCGTATTGGTTTTGGGTTTGCGGAAAATGGAGTTACAATGGTGATCAAATATCTTGCATGATGTTTTATTACGGTTATGATTATTCTGTGCGTGCACCAATCCTTAGGTGTATAAAGTTACAACTTAAAATACAATTAGTGATAACTGTAGACTTTTCAGTGGACTACAACCTTTTTAAGGGAATGTGATGTAGTCAACCATGTCCAGATAAAGCTGCCATTTTTCCACAAATTTGCAGAATTTTTGCCAAATTCTGAATATTCACATCAAAGATTTAGTTTTATCTGTATTATTTCTTTCACCATTTTATTTCAAATTAAAACCAATATCACGATTCAAAACCATATAGTTTATTGACTGTGAGTATATTTAGTGGGGTACCCCCACAGTACCCAGTTTCTGAGACAGACCCATATCCAGAGCAGTTGGGGGTTAGGTGCCTTGCTCAAGGGCACTTCAGCCCAACCTCAGGCCATGGCTGCCCATGTTAACCTAACCGCATGTGGGGGAAACCAGAGCACCCAGAGGAAACCCACACAGACAGAACATGCAAACTCCACAATGAAAGGCCCCCACCAGCTACTGGGCTCGAACCCAGAACCTTCTTGCTGTGAGGTAACAGTGCTAACCACTACTTCTCTACACCAGGCCCTGCCTTTGATTGTGATTCTCTAGCTCTTTTTAAACAGACATTCCACAATTTTATTGTTGAGAAGTCCCATCACATTGCTGACTTTGGTTGTTTACACTGAACCAAACAAAGCAGGCATAAAGTGGCCTCAGTGTGCTCAGTGTGTTTCTAGATAGCATGCTGGTGTTCTGGAACCAGAGGCATGACTTGTTACACAATGGATCATCAGTGTATAGTTTATGAATACCCAAGCAGGGTTCTAACTAGGCCTTTTCAGTGTATCTGGCCGATACGCAATGTTTCCTTACTGCTACGCCCACAATATTGCCGACACACCTGTAGAAGTTGCCGCAACACTAATAAGACTTGTTACTATTGAAAACGTGGTCTTTTATTTAATTTTCTCTTGTTATCCCCATGCAGGGGTAACAGCATGCTGCCATGCCATGCGAATGTTCTACATTTGGACATACTCCACTCCTTGTTAATGTAAGCACCCGGGGCATAGCTGCCCGAGTAGTTCCGTGTGGAGATCATCACTGATCATGCTAGTCTGATTTACTTCCTTCATTATGCTGTGTGATAAAGCGCCATCCGTGTTAAGAGGCGCTTATGAGAGTGACTTTCAGGGAGGCCTGCAAGTGCCAGGAAATGCACTAGAATGCATGTCCAAGCACGTAGAACCTAAGGTGACCCCCAAAACCCATGGCCGTTATGAATGGTGCCACTACGCTGATATTTTGGTCTAGTTAGAACCCTGCCAAGCATACCATTGCTTACAAAACATAATAGTAGGTGAAGTGAGTGTTGAGGTGCTTTTGCTCATCGTGCACATTTATACCACTCTTCAAATACAAGCAAAGTTGGTGTGCATCATATGCAACACATTATCACTTAAATTAAATAATTAATGTTTAAGGGAAGTAACAAATATGTTTACGTCCTTTACTTGAGCAGGTTGAGCTGGGAAAAATCTGTCATAGAAGACTGCACTCACAAGCAGTGAGAAGATGAGAGAGAGAAACGTGATGAGGAAGAAAGGAGTGTCAGATTCATGCGAGCAACATGTTTGTGTAATCAGAAATATGTTGGAAGAGAAGCTGAAGAGAATTGGGAAGCAATCTGAGGTAGAAAGGCACACAGACCTCAGACACCATAAACAGAGATGTTTGGTTCTTCTTAGTCAATTCTCACTGGTCTCTGAAAGAAGAATGTCAGTGTCAAAAGCATCACATCTCTATCGCACAACGCTGTCCGTGCCTTTTACATATCCATCTTTATATTTATATATACAGTGCTGTGCAAAAGTCTTAGGCACATGGAAAGAAATGCTGTCGACCAAACATGGCTTAAAAAATAATAAAATGAAATGTTTCAACATTAAAAAATACTATAAACAGTAAGGAGTAAGCCATGATAAATGAAACAAAGTCAATATTTGGTGTGAGATGACCCTTTGCTTTTTAAAAAAAAATAGTAGTCTCAGGTACAATGAGTGCAGTTTTATAAGGAAATGAGCTGTAGGTTTTACTGAGCATCTTACAGAACCAGTTCTTCTGGACACGTTGACTGTCACTCTCACTTCTTAAGTTTGCACCAAAACCCAGTTGCTTTCATTCCGTTTTCTTTTTTAATCTGAAAAGAGCTCTCTTAAGGAATATGTTGCTTAGATACAAAAAATTTTTCTGTAAGATTTAAATTTGTGCTGGAAAAAAAAAGAACGTTTGGAACTCTAAAATGTTTTTGTATTGACAACGTTAAGTCAAAGTCCCTCTCACACCAGAATCTGATCTTCCCAGGCAGTCTCCTGTCCCAGTATTAACCAACTCTTTAAGGCATAATGGGTGTAGCGCTGATCTCTGTTTCGATAGCCCTCGGCCTCTCATCTATACAGCTAAGGTTACAGTCAGGGTCTAGTCCTCTGGTAACCGCAAGAGTTTGACTCCCTAGTTGCCTCTGTATTGCAGCATGCCTTGCCAGATGGTAGCAGGTACAATTTTTCTGATGGTCTTTGACATGACCTGACAGCGAGTAGAACTCGTAATCTCCCAGTTCAGAGGCAGACACACTAACCACTAGGCCAACTCACAGTAACTCGATCATGTACCGGTAGAAGTCATAAAATAGAAATCTATCACCAAGTTCTCATCTCATCTCATTATCTCTAGCCGCTTTATCCTGTTCTACAGGGTCGCAGGCGAGCAGGAGCCTATCCCAGCTGACTACGGGCAAAAGGCAGGGTTCACCCTGGACAAGTCACCAGGTCATCATAGGGCTGACACACACAACCATTCACGGTCAATTTAGAGTCACCAGTTAACCTAACCTGCATGTCTTTGGACTGTGGGGGAAACCGGAGCACCCGGAGAAAACCCACAGGGAGAACATGCAAACTCCGCACAGAAAGGCCCTTGCCGGCCACGGGGCTCG
Organism: Neoarius graeffei; assembly: GCF_027579695.1. Classification (NCBI taxonomy): domain Eukaryota; kingdom Metazoa; phylum Chordata; class Actinopteri; order Siluriformes; family Ariidae; genus Neoarius; species Neoarius graeffei. The sequence goes on along the minus strand of NC_083571.1, from coordinate 113,144,451 downwards.
AACCCGGACCTTCTTGCTGTGAGGCGACAGCACTAACCACTACACCACCGTGCCGCCCCTATCACAAAGTTTGTATGAAAAAAATAACAGGGTGCCTAAGACTTTTGCACAGTACTGTACATTTTCAAATGTATGCTGATTGAGCCTGATCATCCAACTCCTGCCTCACACATCCAAATTCAACCACATAACGGTACTCATCCTTCCCAGTAACTTATCCATCACTAATCATCATGATGAATTATCCACAATGAATCTCACTCCGGAATTCTGATAAGGCACTAATGTGTTATCCGTGTCCTGACACACTCATCGCAACAGGACAAAGTAGTCATCCCAAACATTAAAGCAACTTTATCTCTCATCTGCCACTTGGATGGCTTTTGAAGCTCATCTCTGACAAGAAGAGGGCCCTCTGATGCACCACTGTGACATGCACAGCCTGATTAGTTGTCATTAACTTTCCATGGAGGACTTTGTAATGGCAGAATGGCGATGTTGACAGGGAGGACAAATGGAGAGATTGCTCCTCTTCTATCCATAATCACTGTATTGGTTTCTTTGCCATTAAGCTGTCTGGCCAGAACCATTTTACAAAAGCAACTGCTCATCAGTTTCTAGCTACAGGGATTTAAAAAAAATAAAAATATCACAGGATATCATAGGGAATGCTGCGAATACTAAACCCACCCCACCCCTAAACTGACTAATTTATAGCTTTTCACATGAGTTCCTTTGTGGGACCTTTTACAGTTTGACACATGAAACCTTCTGTAGGAGAGAGTGGAGAGACCTGAGACAAGTCTTCAGTTTTTGTAGATTGTGTGAAATTCATTGCAGGTAGCATTACATTCATATTGCATTACAGATAATTTAAGTCAAGTTTATTTTTTTAGCGCTTTTAACAATAGACATTGTCGCAAAGCAGCTTTACAGAAAATTAAAGACTTTAAACATGAGCTAATTTTATCCCTAATCTATCTCCAGTGAGCAAGCCTGTGGCGACGGTGGCAAGGAAAAACTCCCTCAGATGACACGAGGAAGAAACCTCAAAAGGAACCAGACTCAAAAGGGAACCCATCCTCATTTGGGTGATAACAGACAATGTGATTATAAATAACTTGCTTCTATAACAGTGTCCTATATAGTCACAAAGTATAACTGTGTAACCAGGAAATTCATTATAGTTTTAACATGAAGTCTGTTTTGTTGAAGTTATAAACTCTTCATTGATGGAAACTCAAATGCAAAACTGTCCATGACAACTGCAGTCCTAAAGTTAGCAAGTCAACTGAAATCCTCAGCCATAAAAACATTACTGTAAGTGTCCAGAGCATCTTCCAAGTGCAACTTTAGACTGTCCATATGGGGCCGTCCTCCACAGGAGCAATGTGATGAGACTCCAGCCAGACGTAGGGTATCAGGATGGATCAGGCAGGTCCGAGGAGCAGAAGAGGTCAGCATCTCAGACTCAGGATCGACACGTAACTCAGAGGGACAGATAGAGTGAGGGGGGAGGGGAGAAACAGAGAGAGAGAGAAAACACAGGTTGTTAGGTATGCCCAATGTCACCTAATGAGTAAGAACAGTGTACTTTTTGCACTGAGTGCAAGCAGGGACTCCGGCAAGACTAACTATGACAGCATAACTAAAAGGGGAGAGCCAGAAGGTAAAACAGGCATGAGGGAGCCCCGGGGCATAAAGCAGCCAGTCACTACACTGTCAACAAACCTGAGTGAGCAAGTGAGTGGGGGACTGACATCCATACATCCCAGTTTACCAAAACACTCTAGGCCTGAGGACCCTCCAGATCTACTCTTTTACCTAATAAAAACTATTAACAAAAGGCTTGACTAAACAGATATGTTTTCAGCCTAAACTTAAACACTGAAACTGTGTCTGATTTCCGAACACTACTTGGAAGGCTGTTCCATAACTGTGGGGCTTTGTAAGTAAAGGCTCTGCCCCTGATGTAGCCTTCACTATACGAGGTACCAGCAGATAGCCTGCACCTTTTGATCTAAGTAGGCGTGGCAGGTCATAGAGGACCAGAAGTTCACTCAGGTACTGTGGTGCGAGACCATTCAGTGCTTTAAAGGTCAACAGTAGTATTTTATAATGAATATGAAATTTGATTGGGAGCCGATGTGGATAAGACAGGGGTGATGTGGTCATATTTTCTAGTTCTAGTAAGGACTCTTGCTGCTGCATTTTGAACTAACTGGAGCTTGTTTATGCACTGATTGGAACATCCAGACAGGAAGGCATTACAATAATCCAACCTGGAGGTAACGAAAGCATGAACTAGTTTTTCTGCGTCATGTAGTGACATTAAATTTCTTATCTTAGCAATATTTCTGAGATGAAAGAAAGCTATCCAGGTAATGTTATCAGTCTGAGTTTCAAATGAAAGCCTGGAGTCAATAATCACCCCGAGGTCTTTTACTGCTGCACGTGAAGAAACAGAAAGGCCATCCAGAGTTACTGTGTAATCAGAAAACCTACTTCTAGCTGCATGTGGTCTGAGTACAAGTACTACTGTCTTGTCAGAGTTAAGCAGAAGGAAGTTAATAAGCATCCAGTGTCTAATGTCCTTTACACATTCCTCAGTTCTATTAAGCTGGTGTCTCTCATCTGGTTTTGCAGAAACATACGACTGTGTGTCATCAGCATAACAGTGGAAACTAATACCATGCTTACGAATAATATCACCCAGAGGTAACATATATGAAGAAAAAAAGCAGTGGGCCTAAGACAGAACCTTGTGGAACACCAAACTTTACCTTCATATGCATAGAAAAATCACCATTTACATCAACAAACTGATAGCGATCAGTTAAATAAGAGCTGAGCCAGGAGAGGGCCATCCCCTTAACTCCGACAACATTTTCTAGTCTATCCAGGAGAATGGAATGATCAATGGTATCAAATGCTGCAGTAAGGTCAAGCAACACAAGCAGCGAGACACAGCCCTGATCAGACGCCAACAGTAGGTCATTTATTATTTTAACCAAAGCTGTCTCTGTGCTATGATGAGGTCTAAATCCTAATGGATACATTTCATGGATGTTATTCCTATGTAAATATGCGCATAACTGCTGTGCCACAGCTTTTTCAAGGATCTTGGAGATAAAGGGGAGGTTTGATATTGGCCGATAATTGGACAGCTGACAGGGATCAAGGTCAGGTTTTTTAATCAGGGGTTTGATAACTGCTAGTTTAAAGGATTTGGGTACATAGCCGATCCTAAGAGAAGAATTTATTATTTTTAGAAGCGGTTCAATTACTTCAGGTATTATCTGTTTGAATAGACATGTACAGTGGTGCTTGAAAGTTTGTGAACCCTTTAGAATTTTCTATATTTCTGCATAAATATGACCTAAAACATCATCAGATTTTCACACAAGTCCTAAAAGTAGATAAAGAGAACCCAGTTTAAAAAATGAGATGAAAATATTCTACTTGGTCATTTATTTATCTGTGAGTGGCAAAAGTATGTGAATCTTTGCTTTCAGTATCTGGTGTGACCCCAGTGTGCAACAATAACTGCAACTAAACATTTCCGGTAACTGTTGATCAGTCCTGCACACCGGCTTGGAGGAATTTTAGCCCATTCCTCCGTACAGAACAGCTTCAACTCTGGGATGTTGGTGGGTTTCCTCACATGAACTGCTCACTTCAGGTCCTTCCATAACATTTCAATTGGATTAAGGTCAGGACTTTGACTTGGCCATTCCAAAACATTAACTTTATTCTTCTTTAACCATTCTTTGGTAGAATGACTTGTGTGCTTAGGGTCGTTGTCTTGCTGCATGACCCACCTTCTCTTGAGATTCAGTTCATGGACAGATGTCCTGACATTTTCCTTTAGAATTCGCTGGTATAATTCAGAATTCATTGTTCCTTCAATGATGGCAAGCCGTCCTGGCCCAGATGCAGCAAAACAGGCCCAAATCATGATACTACAACCATGTTTCACAGATGGGATAAGGTTCTGATGCTGGAATGCAGTGTTTTCCTTTCTCCAAACATAATGCTTCTCATTTCAACCAAAAAGTTCTATTTTGGTCTCATCTGTCCACAAAATTTTTTTCCAATAGCCTTCTGGCTTGTCCACGTGATCTTTAACAAACTGCAGATGAGTAGCAATGTTCTTTTTGGAGAGCAGTGACTTTCTCCTTGCAACCCTGCCATGCACACCATTGTTGTTCAGTGTTCTCCTGAAGGTGGACTCATGAACATTAACCTTAGCTAATGTGAGAAAGGCCTTCAGTTGCTTAGAAGTTACCCTGGGGTCCTTTGTGACCTCGCCGACTATTACACGCCTTGCTCTTGGAGTGATCTTTGCTGGTCGACCACTCCTGGGGAGGGTAACAATGGTCTTGAATTTCCTCCATTTGTACACAATCTGTCTGACTGTGGATTGGTGGAGTCCAAACTCTTTAGAGATGGTTTTGTAACCTTTTCCAGCCTGATGAGCATCAACAACACTTTTTCTGAGGTCCTCAGAAATCTCCTTTGTTCGTGCCATGATACACTTCCACAAACATGTGTTGTGAAGATCAGACTTTGATAGATCCCTGTTCTTTAAATAAAACAGGGTGCCCACTCACACCTGATTGTCATCCCATTGATTGGAAACACCTGACTCTAATTTCACCTTCAAATTAACTGCTAATCCTAGAGGTTCACATACTTTTGCCACTCACAGATATGTAATATTGGATCATTTTCCTCAATAAATAAATGACCAAGTATAATATTTTTGTCTCATTTGTTTAACTGGGTTCTCTTTATCTACTTTTAGGACTTGTGTGAAAATCTGATGATGTTTTAGGTCATATTTATGCAGAAATCTAGAAAATTCTAAAGGGTTCACAAACTTTCAAGCACCACTGTAGGTAAGGGATCTAGTACACAAGTTGAGGCTTTTGATGTGGAGATTAATGAAAGTAATTCAATTCCTCTAAGGGCAATAAAACATTCTAATTGCTGATCTGATACAGTTATATTATTAACTACAGGGTCAGTTACATTGTCTGACCTTAAATTAATAGTTTGAATTTCTAATGGAAGAACTGATTACTTTTAGAAGAAGTTCAATTGCTTCCAGTACCCGGACCCTTCTTCTATGCAGCCATGATGCTGTAATTGATGCAGTATGTGGTTTGGCATTGTCATGTTGGAAAATGCAAGGTCTTCCCTGAAAGAGACGTCGTCTGGATGGGAGCATATGTTGCTCTAGAACCTGGATATACCTTTCAGCATTGATGGTGTCTTTCCAGATGTGTAAGCTGCCCATGCCACACGCACTAATGCAACCCCATACCATCAGAGATGCAGGCTTCTCAACTGAGTGCTGATAACAACTTGGGTCGTCCTTCTCCTCTTTAGTCCGAATGACACGGCGTCCCTGATTTCCATAAAGAACTTCAAATTTTGATTCGTCTGACCACAGAACAGTTTTCCACTTTGCCACAGTCCATTTTAAATGAGCCTTGGCCCAGAGAAGACGTCTGCGCTTCTGGATCATGTTTAGATACGGCTTCTTCTTTGAACTATAGAGTTTTAGCTGGCAACGGCTGATGGCACACTGAATTGTGTTCACAGATACGGTAATGTTCTCTGGAAATATTCCTGAGCCCATTTTATGATTTCCAATACAGAAGCATGCCTGTATGTGATGCAGTGCCGTCTAAGGGCCCGAAGATCACGGGCACCCAGTATGGTTTTCCAGCCTTGACCCTTACGCACAGAGATTCTTCCAGATTCTCTGAATCTTTTGATGATATTATGCACTGTAGATGATGATATGTTCAAACTCTTTGCAATTTTACACTGTCGAACTCCTTTCTGATATTGCTCCACTATTTGTCGGCGCAGAATTAGGGGGATTGGTGATCCTCTTCCCATCTTTACTTCTGAGAGCCGCTGCCACTCCAAGATGCTCTTTTTATACCCAGTCATGTTAATGACCTATTGCCAATTGACCTAATGAGTTGCAATTTGGTCCTCCAGCTGTTCCTTTTTTGTACCTTTAACTTTTCCAGCCTCTTATTGCCCCTGTCCCAACTTTTTTGAGATGTATTGCTGTCATGAAATTTCAAATGAGCCAATATTTGGCATGAAATTTCAAAATGTCTCACTTTCGACATTTGATATGTTGTCTATGTTCTATTGTGAATACAATATCAGTTTCTGAGATTTGTAAATTATTGCATTCCATTTTTATTTACAATTTGTACTTTGTCCCAACTTTTTTGGAATCGGGGTTGTAGAACACAAACTGTCCCAAGCCTCCACTGTCCCAAGTTTCCCTGCTCCCCCCATCAAAGTGATGTAATGTAAATATATGTCCACTGCTTTATATAATTCAGCTGAGATGTGTGTGATTAGAAGTGGAGAAAAATGTTGGTGTCAGCATTACTGCTGTGGGATGGAAGGGAATAAATATGCTTGCATGCAGAAGTATGAGATGATGAAGAATGCAGAATACATGCTGAGAAGGAGACCTGAGTATCTCTTAATGAGGTGCTCGTGTGTGATCACTTTGGCTGGAGCTAATCCCTGCTGTCTTCGTTCTGCTTGACTGGTGCCTGTTCGCTCCAATACCACTGCATCAGTGGAGCATGGCCAGCACACACCTTCATCGTGCCCGACAACATGAGGGGCTTTGCATTGATTAATACGTGAATACCCAAGGGATGTATTTATGACAACCCTTAGAACATGGTACTTTTACTTCATTGTTAATGAGGCTTACACAGTAGCTAGACTAAGAGGAATGTAATGACAGGGCAGAGTAAGCCAAAACAAAAGAGATGTGCTTTGGAATAACATATTATATGTAACCTGAAGATTTTATCTGTCCAGATTTTTTTTTTTTTATCTGAGCAGATTGTAGAGCCTCAAGTGTCAATACATTAGCAGCTAATTAACCAGGAAGACGATGGTAATACACAACGAGACCGTCAATGATGGCGTAGCTCACTCCGGCCCCATCTAGTCCAGAAGGAACGATCTAAAGTGGGCCACCTTGCGCAATAAATGTTGCAAGCCATATACACTATATACAAGCTATATATAGAAGCTATATCCACCCAAGGAATACCGACCTATTTGCCAGAAAGAATCCAAAATGGCGAGGAATAGACCAAAAAAAGCGATCTTTGTTAAACTGCTCATTAAGGCTTAATTAGTCCATAACTTCATTAATAATTGTAATAAAGCAAATCTGGGTAGAAGTTATATGCACCCTAGGTACCCCTACCTTCATGCTAGAAAGAATCAAAATCGGTGGAGAATTGAGGGAGAAGAAGCAATTTGTGTGGAAACTGCTCATTAGGGATAGATTAATTACTCCATATCTTCATTATTAATTGCAATTATATAAATTTGGGTAGAAGCCATGTACACCCAAGGCAGACCTACCTTCCTGCCAAAAAGAAAAATCAGTGAAGAATTGAGAGCAAAGAAGTGATTTTCATGAAATGTGGATGAAGCTGGACGGACGACGGACAACACATGATGGCATAAACTCATCACCTGTCGGCTGGATGAGCTAATAATGGTAAAACAACACTAAAATGCACTGTAAGAAAAACTCACCTCATCTCATTATCTCTAGCCGCTTTATCCTTCTCCAGGGTCGCAGGCAAGCTGGAGCCTATCCCAGCTGACTACGGGCGAAAGGCGGGGTACACCCTGGACAAGTCGCCACGTCATCACAGGGCTGACACATAGACACAGACAACCATTCACACTCACATTCACACCTACGGTCAATTTAGAGTCACCAGTTAACCTAACCTGCATGTCTTTGGACTGTGGGGGAAACCGGAGCACCCGGAGGAAACCCACGCGGACACGGGGAGAACATGCAAACTCCGCACAGAAAGGCCCTCGCCGGCCACGGGGCTCGAACCCGGACCTTCTTGCTGTGAGGCGACAGCGCTAACCACTACACCACCGTGCCGCCTGTAAGAAAAACTGATTATCGAATTAACAGCAACAAAATGTTTAAAATGAAAAAATACATTCTGAATGATATGTTTCCGAGCTGTAGTGAGTAGTCCTGACAATCCTGTAATCATAACTTAGGCACAAAAGAAGCCTGATTATGGATGACAGACAGTAGACTGCAGCCCATCAGATGAAAGAGAGTATGTGTGTGTGAGAGAACAAAGCAAGCAGGAGTCAGAGTGTAAGTTAATTTAATGTAATAACAGGAAAAAGGGTTCGGATCCAGCATCTGAGATGACCTAAAAACACTGATTTTGGGTTTCCAAAATCATTATCTGTCTGTTTATATCCAGCATATTTTCAACTGGTTCAGACTTTTAATGCTTTTACATTGTGGCCATGATAGTACTTAAAGCTAGACGGCCTTTCGATTTCATAAAATCGGTGAAATTTGGTTCCCTCTGAAATGTGGTCATTGTGATATATGTTTATTTCTGTAATATCTCAAAAAATATCAGGCCATTCTGTGGCTGGGAAGTTATTTAATTTGAAGGGATTAAAGCAAATAATGTGCATGAAATCGCTCGCTTCGCGCAGTCAAGCAGACAGAGGAAGTCTGTGTACGCATGCGCAGGTTTACCTTCTTCTTCTTCTTTTGGGTTTTACAGCAGCTGGCATCCACAGTGTTGCATTACTGCCATCTACAGGTTTACCTTTGACCCTGCACTGACAGTTCCATCATTCTGTCGCTAAATGAACAGCTGATCACACCGAGGTGCTCGCTGACCGCTGATATTTATTAGTTTGGTCCTGCGTTTCCTTTCTTTCGTATATAACATAACGTCTTTTCTTCTCGCTTTCCATTACTGTAGTCAGTCTTTCATGTTTCATTCGCACACTCACATCCTCCATTTTTCTCTCCTGTTTCAAATTTGTATCCCACAATGCCTTGCGTGAACGGGGAAAGCCCACCATGTGATGCAGGATGTAGTATCTTGAATTGGGTCATGGTGAAGCAGGAAAAAAAAAGCAGAGAATTTAGAGCCACATGGCCCTAAATTCATTAATTGTTCTATAAAAAAAGAATAAAATTGGAAGTCTGTAATTCAAATTCAGTAGCTTTCAGTCCACTAAACAAAAATAATTGGGTGTCGGGGAAAAATCTTTTTATGACATACACTTGAAAAATCTGAAAGGCAGCCTACTGTACCTTTTAATGATATTTTTGCATATATGATGATGTATTTATATCCATTACCTCACTGGTGTGGGTCAGTAACCAAATTAAGGATGCTTATTTGTGAGGAGGAAGGTACATATTCTTCTAAGTTGTTTGAGTTCAAATTTTCAAAAAAATTATTTTTACACAATGCATACATATGGACAGTTGAAAGTCGCACTTGGAAGACGCTCTGGACTCTTAAGGCCAATTTATGCTGACAACGCAGTCCTCGCAGATGGTGTCGCAGATGGCGTCTGCGTAGCCCCCCTTCGCAGACGCTCTACGCGCACCTCCCAAAAATTGTGACCACCGCAGAAGCCTCGCAGACAAGAGGGCTCTGATTGGTCCACTCTACATCCGCTGTACACGCACTTCCGCTTCCCTACTTTCCCGGTTTGTTTTGTTTTCACGACCGCCATTTTTAAAAACACGAGCGAAGATGGAGCAGCACGAAGAGCGGTTGATCGAGGAAGTGAGGAAGTACGTACATCTATACGACTCCAATTCTAGTCATTATAAGTAACCGGAGGATAAACACTCCACTAACCACACCCACCAACTACTCCTAGCGACTTCGCGCCCCCTTGCGTTGTGATGGTGAATAACATCGCGCACGCCTATTACTCCCCGCTCAATGATAAATTACAACTGTCTGCGAAAAGCTATCTGCGAAAGCCTTGTCGCAAGAGCATGCAGAGGCCCTTACAGTAATGCTTTTATGGCGGAGGATTACAGTTGACTTGCTAACTTTAGGACTGCAGTTGTCATGAACAGTTTTGCACTCAAGTTTCCATCAATGAACAGTTTATAACATCAACGAAACTGACTTCATGTTAAAACTGTTAATGTTATAGTCAGGGCGGCATGGTGGTGTAGTGGTTAGCACTGTCGCCTCACAGCAAGAAGGTCCGGGTTCGAGTCCCGTGGCCTGCGAGGGCCTTTCTGTGCGGAGTTTGTACTCCCCGTGTCTGCGTGGGTTTCCTCCGGGTGCTCCGGTTTCCCCCACAGTCCAAAGACATGCAGGTTAGGTTAACTGGTGATTCTAAATTGACCGTAGGTGTGAATGTGAGTGTGAATGGTTGTCTGTGTCTATGTGTCAGCCCTGTGATGACCTGGCGACTTGTCCAGGGTGTACCCCGCCTTTCGCCCGTAGTCAGCTGGGATAGGCTCCAGCTTGCCTGCGACCCTGTAGAACAGGATAAAGCGGCTACAGATAATGAGATGAGATGAGATGTTATAGTCATGTTGTCTGTTGTTGCCCAAATGAGGATGGGTTCCCTTTAGAGTCTGGTTCCTCTCGAGGTTTCTTCCTCATGTCGTCTGAGGGAGTTTTTCCTTGCCAGCGTCACCACAGGCTTGCTCATTGGGGATAGATTAGGGATAAAACTCACTCATGTTTAAAGTCATTCAAATTCTGTAAAGGTGCTTTGCGACAATGTCTGTTGTTAAAGCGCTATAAAAATAAACTTGACTTGATTTGACATTTTGTCCATTCACTTGACGGATGAAAATAATCCTTGAATATGCTGTAGGTGCAGAGTGCTCAGGTAGCAGTAGTCAAGTGCCCTAAGCACTACATAATAAGTATACGTGTGCAGGGTTTTTTTTCCCTTTAATTTAAATTGGATGGTTTGATGGGTATCGCAATGCTGACTAGTCTGTCAGTAAACCCATCGAAGGAAAAAAAAAACCAACAAAATTCCAAGATGACACTGCGGAAGTCAGTGAAATTAATGTACATATGTACACTTCAAAGAGGAAGTGTTGCTGTTCTAAGATGACTGGATGGAGCAGTGTGACACATGATGAGCTTAAGCCCTTCTTACTGCAGATCCAGGTGGGGGTATGAGGGATGAATAAATGCTACTCTGACTTTCGCAGCCTTATTTGAGCAGCGAATCAAATTGGATTTATCCACGATCATAACTCTGGCAGTCTTGAACCCATTTCCCTCTGTATGCTTAGTCAGGATCAAAGCCTGCCCCAAAGTTGTAACTTCAGTGCCATTTCCTTGTTGACCCCTGGTGTGTGTGCAGCTTGAATCTTATGTAAGCTGGGTGTATGCCAGGCTAATCTTCTGGATGGTAATCATTATGATGAGAGGCCTGTTGTGCCCTTGATGTGCAAAGGAAGGCAGCAGGACTCTGCACTCATCACTCACTGAGCTTTGTTTTGAGTGACTCTTTCAAGCTTACATCATCACTCTCTTTCAATATCCTCCCTGCTCTGATCTTGCGCTAAATGTCAGCCCAGCTATTCCCAGCTCCTCTCTGATTCACAGGGAAAGATATTTTGCAAGTGAGCATGTGTCTCCATTACTGTCTCTGCTGTTAGCTTGTGTGTGTGTGTGTGTGTGTGTGTGTGTGTGTGTGTGCGCACAGGACTCAGCAGTAATCAGCAGTGATTGAAAGTGACATGAGATGCAAAGGGCACATGCCCATGGCACTTCTAAAACAAGGTGCCACAGTGTAGAGGTGCCTCTCAGACAGTGACAGTGTCGGGTGGCAACAGTTTGACCTGCTACACTTTTGATTTTCACATTCACTCACATCGTGTAAGTGGCAGAGTAATATTACGATTCAACAGGATTGCGCTGCATTTGGGAATAAATGTATTACTTATATCATGCAAGATAATTGAGAAATGAGAAATGGAAATGTGACATTATTAAACGCTCTGCAATCAAATTGATAATTAAACTCATGGTACTCGAGGATGGGAGTTTTATAATTAGTGTGACAATTTAGTCTGAGCTCAAGGTGGGTGGATAATGCCTTGTTTTATCTTATATAAGTCTCATTGGGGGCGGCATGGTGGTGTAGTGGTTAGCGCTGTCGCCTCACAGCAAGAAGGTCCGGGTTCGAGCCCCGTGGCCGGCGAGGGCCTTTCTGTGCGGAGTTTGCATGTTCTCCCCGTGTCCGCGTGGGTTTCCTCCGGGTGCTCCGGTTTCCCCCACAGTCCAAAGACATGCAGATTAGGTTAACTGGTGACTCTAAATTGACCGTAGGTGTGAGTGTGAGTGTGAATGGTTGTCTGTGTCTATGTGTCAGCCCTGTGATGACCTGGCGACTTGTCCAGGGTGTACCCCGCCTTTCGCCTGTAGTCAGCTGGGATAGGCTCCAGCTGGCCTGCGACCCTGTAGAACAGGATAAAGCGGCTAGAGATGATGAGATGAAGTCTCATTGGCAAACACTAATCAAAATCCTGGCAATATCTATGACAGGTGAAGTGAATTACATTGATTATCTCATTACAGTGGCATCTGTCAGTGGATGGGATATACTGTATTCGTCAGCAAGAGAGAGAACAGTCAGTTCTTGAAGTCGATGTGTTGGAAGCAGGAAAAATGAGCAAGCGTAAGGCTCTGAGCAACTTTGGCAAAGGCCAAATTGTGATCCCAAGATGACTGGGTCTGAGCATCTCCAAAATGGCACATCTTGTGGGGTGTTCCTGGTATGCAGTGGTTAGTACCTACCAAAACTGGTTCAAGGAAGGATAACTGGTGAACCGGGACAGGGTCATGGGTGTCGAAGGCTCATTGATTCACATGAAGCATGAAGACTAGCCCATATGGTCCAATCCAGAAGAACAGAAGAGCTACTATAATACAAACTGCTGAAAAAGTGAATGCTGACACCTTTCTGTTTTAACCAGATAATATTTTGGTATATATTCTATCCACATTCACTGGATATGAGTAACTGTGTGCTCTAATTGGCTACTTTACTACAACCCTGATTCCAAAAAAGTTGGGACAAAGTACAAATTGTAAATAAAAACGGAATGCAATGATGTGGAAGTTTCAAAATTCCATATTTTATTCAGAATAGAACATAGATGACATATCAAATGTTAAACTGAGAAAATGTATCATTTAAAGAGAAAAATTAGGTGATTTTAAATTTCATGACAGCAACACATCTCAAAAAAGTTGGGACAAGGCCATGTTTACCACTGTGAGACATCCCCTTTTCTCTTTACAACAGTCTGTAAACGTCTGGGGACTGAGGAGACAAGTTGCTCAAGTTTAGGGATAGGAATGTTAACTCATTCTTGTCTAATGTAGGATTCTAGTTGCTCAACTGTCTTAGGTCTTTTTTGTCGTATCTTCCGTTTTATGATGCGCCAAATGTTTTCTATGGGTGAAAGATCTGGACTGCAGGCTGGCCAGTTCAGTACCTGGACCCTTCTTCTATGCAGCCATGATGCTGTAATTGATGCAGTATGTGGTTTGGCATTGTCATGTTGGAAAATGCAAGGTCTTCCCTGAAAGAGACGTCGTCTGGATGGGAGCATATGTTGCTCTAGAACCTGGATATACCTTTCAGCATTGATGGTGTCTTTCCAGATGTGTAAGCTGCCCATGCCACACGCACTAATGCAACCCCATACCATCAGAGATGCAGGCTTCTGAACTGAGCGCTGATAACAACTCGGGTCGTCCTTCTCCTCTTTAGTCCGAATGACACGGCGTCCCTGATTTCCATAAAGAACTTCAAATTTTGATTCGTCTGACCACAGAACAGTTTTCCACTTTGCCACGGTCCATTTTAAATGAGCCTTGGCCCAGAGAAGACGTCTGCGCTTCTGGATCATGTTTAGATACGGCTTCTTCTTTGAACTATAGAGTTTTAGCTGGCAACGGCGGATGGCACAGTGAATTGTGTTCACAGATAATGTTCTCTGGAAATATTCCTGAGCCCATTTTGTGATTTCCAATACAGAAGCATGCCTGTATGTGATGCAGTGCCGTCTAAGGGCCCGAAGATCACGGGCACCCAGTATGGTTTTCCAGCCTTGACCCTTATGCACAGAGATTCTTCCAGATTCTCTGAATCTTTTGATGATATTATGCACTGTAGATGATGATATGTTCAAACTCTTTGCAATTTTACACTGTCGAACTCCTTTCTGATATTGCTCCACTATTTGTCGGCGCAGAATTAGGGGGATTGGTGATCCTCTTCCCATCTTTACTTCTGAGAGCCGCTGCCACTCCAAGATGCTCTTTTTATACCCAGTCATGTTAATGACCTATTGCCAATTGACCTAATGAGTTGCAATTTGGTCCTCCAGCTGTTCCTTTTTTGTACCTTTAACTTTTCCAGCCTCTTATTGCCCCTGTCCCAACTTTTTTGAGATGTGTTGCTGTCATGAAATTTCAAATGAGCCAATATTTGGCATGAAATTTCAAAATATCTCACTTTCGACATTTGATATGTTGTCTATGTTCTATTGTGAATACAATATCAGTTTTTGAGATTTGTAAATTATTGCATTCCCTTTTTTATTTACAATTTGTTCTTTGTCCCAACTTTTTTGGAACCGGGATTGTACTAGGCTATGAGCTCGTATACTGTGAGTAGAGAAAAACAAAATGGTGGCATGTGTTGCTGAACAACCGAGGATGAAATAAAAACTCTACTTGAAAACAAAACCCCAAAAATATAAACAAAGGAACAAAATATGGAATGAAAGTATTTGATGGTAAAAACATATGAGATGAGATTATTATCACTTTTTCACAAATTGCTCCTGTCATTTTGCTGGTTTGTTTACATTCTAAGCAGAAATGATTTTGTCTGACCTTTTGTATAAAGTTTGTATTAATCGAATTTGCAAAAAATAAAAATGCTCTGTTTTTCAAAATCCAGTGAATGTGGATAGAATAAAACAGTTATTCCACTCAATCTAATCTTATATAGCCTATAGACGATTGGGAGCTACGCGCCTCGTCGGCTATCAGCTCATGTACAACTAGATTTCAAGTAATAACTGTTTATACACACACACACACATCTCATCTCATCTCATTATCTCTAGCCGCTTTATCCTGTTCTACAGGGTCGCAGGCAAGCTGGAGCCCATCCCAGCTGACTACGGGCGAAAGGCGGGGTACACCCTGGACAAGTCGCCAGGTCATCACAGGGCTGACACATAGACTCAGACAACCATTCACACTCACATTCACACCTACGCTCAATTTAGAGTCACCAGTTAACCTAACCTGCATGTCTTTGGACTGTGGGGGAAACCGGAGCACCCGGAGGAAACCCACGCGGACACGGGGAGAACATGCAAACTCCGCACAGAAAGGCCCTCGCCGGCCCCGGGGCTCAAACCCAGGACCTTCTTGCTGTGAGGCGACAGCGCTAACCACTACACCACCGTGCCGCCCCCCACACACACACATATATATATATATATGGGGTCCGTCTCAGAAACTGGTATCTCATTTGGGACATTATGGTCAAAAAAATAAATTTTCTAATTTTACTATTTTTTTTTTTGCATTTACCTAACACTCAATGTTTCTTTTGTCATGTTTAATCAGAATAAAGATAGTATCTTGCTTTATCTGGCCTCCACTGTGAAAATTTTTTTGATGACAATTCAAATGCTTTTGCAAAATTGATTTCCATATAAAATAACTACAGCATGAAGAATTAAAGCTCCTCCTTCACAGATGAGTGAAAATATTGAATAAATTTCCTCTTTTTGATTGCTTGGGTTAAAAATGCCAAGTTATGATGACTGAATTGATTATTCACTTAAATATGAATAATATGATACATTTTGGGTATTTGATATGGCGAAATAGGACACAATGGAAAAATCAAGAACACACCGGAAAGATGAGAATAACGGCGGTGGTAAAAGAACAGCGACTGTACCGGCTGAAGGTCGCGCAGGTCTCTCTGCTGCTGTGAGTGAGCAACGGGACATCGCTACCGCACCGGACGGAGAGGGGGCGGGGCAAAATGACTTGCCATAGATTCTGTCAAAAGTTCGATCTAAATTGACCATGGTTGCAAAATATTGGCCAAAAATACGCAAACACTACGAAATATGAAAGTAAGATGAAAAAGAAACATTCTATTGCCTTATACTGCAAGACTAAAACAAAATAAAACTGTCAAAACTCACCTTTTCAGCGATAACGTCCGAACAGATCACCCGCGTAACAGAAAGACCGCAAATGGAAGCACGATCAACTTCTAACTGTTGGAGTGGAAAATTCCATTCTACACATGCAAATTGTTAATGTGTGTCCTTCCCCGCACACAAATAACACGCTACGGTAAAAAATAGACCACGACTCATTTTATAGCTCAGAAATTCATACAAGACCAGCTACCATTGTAACATATTCTGTAAGAAACATATTCTATACCTAACTTTCAGCTTTCATTTTAAAAAACAAAATCACAGATTTATAACTAAATGTTTATATGGTGTAGTGGTTTTAAGTTACTACTTTTGGTGAGGTCGTGACCTTGACCCTGAGGCTTTCCGTTTAGATCAAAACACACGATTGTATTGGTTTTGGGTTTGCGGAAAATGGAGTTACAACGGTGAGCAAATATTTTGCATGATGTTTTATTACGGTTATGATTATTCTGTGAGCGCACCAATCCTTAGGTGTATAAAGTTACAACTTAAAATACAATTAGTGATAACTGTAGACTTTTCAGTGGACTACAACCTTTTTAAGGGAATGTGATGTACTGTAGTCAACCATTTATCATGTCCCAGATCAAGCTGCCATTTTTCCACAAATTTGCAGAATTTTTGCCAAATTCTGAATAGAGTATTCACATCAAAGATTTAGTTTTATCTGCTTGGAAACTTGAAATGAAGATCATTCAAATTCAAATCTCCAGCAAGGAAGACAATAAGAACAAACAAATATTTTTCAATTAAACTGATGAGCCAAATAACTGAAATACACTTTTTATCTTTGAAGCAGGATAAAATATCACACAAAAAAAGAACTAGTCACAAATACTGGTGTTAGTTAGAGTAGTTAGTTTAGTTTGATTCCTCCTGGACTCAAGTACAGTGGTGCTTGAAAGTTTGTGAAACTTTTAGAATTTTCGAAACTTCTGCATAAATTTGACCTAAAACATCAGATTTTAACACAAGTCCTAGAAGTAGATAAAGAGAACCCAGTTAAACAAATGAGACAAAAATATTATACGTGGTCATTTATTTATTGAGGAACATGATCCAATATTACATATCTGTGAGTGGCAAAAGTATGTGAATCTTTGCTTTCAGTATCTGGTGTGACCCCCTTGTGCAGCAATAACTGCAACTAAACGTTTGCGGTAACTGTTGATCAGTCCTGCACACCGGCTTGGAGGAATTTTAGCCCATTCCTCCATACAGAACAGCTTCAACTCTGGGATGTTGGTGGGTTTCCTCACATGAACTGCTCGCTTCAGGTCCTTCCACAACATTTCCATTGGATTAAGGTCAGGACTTTGACTTGGCCATTCCAAAACATTAACTTTATTCTTCTTTAACCATTCTTTGGTAGAACGACTTGTGTGCTTAGGGTCGTTGTCTTGCTGCATGACCCACCTTCTCTTGAGATTCAGTTCATGGACAGATGTCCTGACATTTTCCTTTAGAATTCGCTGGTATAATTCAGAATTCATTGTTCCATCAATGATGGCAAGCCATCCTGGCCCAGATGCAGCAAAACAGGCCCAAACCATGATACTACCACCACCATGTTTCACAGATGGGATAAGGTTCTTATGTTGGAATGCAGTGTTTTCTTTTCTCCAAATATAACGCTTCTCATTTACAGGCGCGCGGGAACACATTTTAGGTCAGGGGTGCTGCATATTAAGTAGCCTAGTTAATGGGGGTCATGGGTTTATATATATATATATATATATATATATATATATATATATATATATATATGTGATAGATGTGGCGATCCCAGCTAACGCCAACATCAGGAAGAAGGAACATGAGAAACTTGAGAAGTATCAAGGGTTGAAAGAGCAGCTGGAACGGATGTGGAAGGTCAAGGGTTGCGTGGTCCCCGTGGTAGTGGGGGCACTTGGGGCAGTAACCCCCAAACTGGGAGAGTGGCTCCAGCAAATCCCAGGAACAACATCTGAAGCCTCAGTCCAGAAGAGCGCAGTCCTAGGAACATCGAAGATACTGCGCAGAACCCTCAAACTCCCAGGCCTCTGGTAGAGGACCCGAGCTTGAGGATGACATGGATACCACCCCCCCGCCGGGGGTGAGAAGGAGATTTTTTTATATATATGCCATTATAATGCACTTTAAGATTGATACCTTGACATCACTGCAGCGCGGTACCTGACGTTCCATAATCTACATGTAACGCATGTAAGCAGCCGAGTTGCCCACTCTTCAGCTGCTCCTCCTGCTCCAATGGAGTTTACTGACTGTTGTGACTTGACAGCAGCTGAAGATAAAGCAGCTGTATTACTGTTTGTAGACAAATTTGCTGAGACATTTTCACTGGCCACCGTCTCTCCTGCAGTCCGTTTATGTCGATGTGGTGTGAAAAACTCATGTATCCATTTCTGTGCCATTGTCAGTTGCTTTGGCGTAGATGCTAGGCTATCTCCATAGTAACGGGTTTTTACCTTTGACCTTAGAATGTAGCCTCCATAAAAACAAGTTTTAAATTCACATCAGTCATTTTTATGCATAATTATGTTTATATTCTGATATGAATTTCATTATGTGATATTTTAAAATTGCTCAGATGGCGAAATTAGTTATGATTTAAAACGTTTCATCCCTGCTCAGTAGGGGTGCGCAGCACCCTCAGTACTCCAGTAGAGGGCTCTGCAGTGCCCTCAGCACCCCACTTCCCGCGCCCTTGCTCATTTAAACCAAAAAGTTCTATTTTGGTCTCATCTGTCCACAAAACATTTTTCCAATAGCCTTCTGGCTTGTCCACATGACCTTTAACAAACAGCAGACGAGCAGCAATGTTCTTTTTGGAGAGCAGTGGCTTTCTCCTTGCAACCCTGCCATGCACACCATTGTTGTTCAGGGTTCTCCTGATGGTGGACTCATGAACATTAACATTAGCCAATGTAAGAAAGGCCTTCAGTTGCTTAGAAGTTACCCTGGGGTCCTTTCTGACCTCGCCAACTATTACACGCCTTGCTCTTGGAGTGATCTTTGTTGGTTGACCACTCCTGGGGAGGGGAACAATGGTCTTGAATTTCCTCCATTTGTACACAATCTGTCTGACTGTGGATTGGTGGAGTCCAAACTCTTTAGAGATGGTTTTGTAACCTTTTCCAGCCTGATGAGCATCAACAATGCTTTTTCTGAGGTCCTCAGAAATCTCCTTTGTTCGTGCCATGATACACTTCCACAAACATGTGTTGTGAAGATCAGACTTTGATAGATCCCTGTTCTTTAAATAAAACAGGGTGCCCACTCACACCTGATTGTCATCCCATTGATTGAAAACACCTGACTCTAATTTCACCTTCAAATTAACTGCTAAGCCTAGAGGTTCACATACTTTTGCCACTCACAGATATGTAATATTAGATCATTTTCCTCATCAATAAATTAATGACCAAGTACAATATTTTTGTCTCATTTGTTTGACTGGGTTCTCTTTATCTACTTTTAGGACTTGTGTGAAAATCTGATGATGTTTTAGGTCATATTTATGCAGAAATATAGAAAATTCTAAAGGGTTCACAAACTTTCAAGCACCACTGTAACTTGTCTCTATGCTTCTTTTGTTTGAATGAATTATAGCTTGTTTGTTTGTTGTCATCCTAATAGGAATGTAAAAATTTGTCTCATATACATCGTATACGTAATATACCTCTCCTTACCTGTCGCTGCGAAAAAGCTTTTTGAAAGGCCTTCTTTTTAATGAAAATAATGATCCCTTCATTCTTCAGGGCTTCTTCTAATGAACTGTTTATCTTTAATAAAGAAAATGTTTTGTTCTATGACTTCTTTTCATATTCAGAATAAATTCCATTTCCTGTATTTGGATGAATTATTTGGATTGTACCACTCGTTGCTGAGTGGGGATTCCCCAATGAGATTTGCATAATTCATCCAGGGGATTGTAATGACAGCCACAGGAACAGGGAACTGTGTCAACAATACAAAATCATGAACTCTGCCAAAATTACATTATGTCTAGTAACAACATTACACTGAGACGTCTTTTCTTTTTTTTTTTTTTTTTTTTTGCATTTTCGATAATTTAGCAAAACTAGGAAATTAGGCTCTGCATCCAAAGCAGTGAAACAAACAAACACACACACAGACACACAGGGTGGCACGGTGGTGTAGTGGTTAGCACTGTCACCTTACAGCAAGAAGGTTCTGGGTTCGAGCCCAGCACCTGATAGGGACCTTTTTGTGTGCAGTTTACTTGTTCTCCCCATGTCTGCTTGGGTTTCCTCTTGGTTTCCCCCACAGTCCAAAGACATGTGGTAGGGTTAACACAGGGCAGCCATGGCCTGAAGGTTGGTCTGAAGTGCCCTTGAGCAAGGCACCTAACCCCCAACTGCTCCCTGGGTGCTGTCGCATATATGCCTACTGCTCTGGGTATGTGTGTGTGCTCATTGCTCACTTGTGTGTGCATGTGTGTGTTCACTGCTTTGGATGGGTTAAATGCAGACGACTAATCTCACTGTGTGCTGAAGTCTGTGCTTGAGTGTACATGTGACAAATAAAGGCTTCTTCTTCTTGGTGGGGTTAAGTGCCTTGATCAAGGGCACTTCAGCTGTGGATATAGAGGGAGGGGAAATTGATGTTTTTAGTACTGATTTTTTTAATGTTAAAAGTGTAATTAACTTTGTGTTTCAGGTTAAATTCAAACAATCTTAGTTTTTATCATAAAATTGTAAATGTACTGTATAGTGTGTGTGTGTGTGTGTGTGTGTGTACACAGTGCCTTGCAAAAGTATTCATACCCCTTGAACTTTTTCACATTTTTGCACCTTACAACCACGAACTTAAAAGTTTTTTATTGAGATTTTATGTGATAGACCAACACAGAGTAGCACATAATTGTGAAGTGAAACGAAAATGATAAATGGTCTTCAAAATTTTAAACAAATAAAAATCTGAAAAATGTGGTGTGCATTAGTATTCAGCCATCTGTCCTCTGATACCTCTAAATACAATCCAGTGCAATCAATTGCCTTCAGAAGTCATATAATTAGTTAATAGAGTCCTACTGTGTGTAATTTACTCTCAGCATAAATACACTTGTTCTGTGAAGGCCTCAGTGGTTTGTTAGAGAACACTGAAGAACAAACAGCATCATGAAGACCAAAGAACTCACCAGACAGGTCAGGGATAAAGTTCTGGAGAAGTTTAAAGCAGGGTTAGGTTATAAAAAAATATCCCAAGCTCTGAACATCTCAAGAAGCACTGTTCAATCCATCATGCAAAAATGGAAAAAGTATGGCACAACTGCAAACCTACCAAGACATGGCTGTCCACCTAAACTGACAGAGCGAGCAAGGAGAGCACTGGTCAGAGAAGCAGCCAAGAGGCCCATGATCACTCTGGAGGAGCTGCAGAAAGCCACAGCTCAGGTGGGAGAATCTGTGCACAGGACAACTATAATTCGTACACTCCACAAATCTGGCCTTTTTGGAAGAGTGGCAAGAAGAAAGCCATTGTTGAAAGACAGGCATAAGAAGCCATGTAGGGGACACAGCAAACATGTGGAAGAAGGTGCTTTGGTCAGATGAGACCAAAGTTGAACTTTTTGGCCGAAATGCAAAGCGCTATGTGTGGCGGAAAACTAACACTGCTCATCACCTTGCACACACCATCCCCACTGTGAAACATGGTGGTGGCAGCATCATGCTATGGGGATGCTTTTCTTCAGCAGGGACAGGGAAGCTGGTCAGAGTTGATGGGAAGATGGATGGAGCTAAATACAGGGCAATCCTGGAAGAAAACCTGTTGGAGGCTGCAAAAGACTTGAGACTGGAAAGGAGATTCACCTTCCAGCAAGACAATGACCCTAAACATACAGCCAGAGCTACAATGGAATGGTTTAGATCAAAGAATATTCATGTGTTAGAATGGCCCAGTCAAAGTCCAGACCTAAATTCCATTGAGCATCTGTGGCAAGACGTGAAAATTGCTGTTCACAGACGCTCTCCATCCAATCTGGCTGAGCTTGAGCTATTTTGCAAAGAAGAATGGGCAAAAATTTCAGTGTCTAGATGTGCAAAGCTGGTAGAGACATACCACAAAAAACTTGCAGCTGTAATTGCAACAAAAGGTGGGTCTACAAAGTATTGACGCAGGGGGGCTGAATACTAATGCACATCACATTTTTCAGATTTTTATTTGTTTAAAATTTTGAAGACCATTTATCATTTTCATTTCACTTCACAATTATGTGCTACTCTGTGTTGGTCTATGACATAAAATCTCAATAAAAAAAACTTTTAAGTTCGTGGTTGTAAGGTGGAAAAATGTGAAAAAGTTCAAGGGGTATGAATACTTTTGCAAGGCACTGTATATATATGCCTTTTTTTTTAGCTGGTGCAATGGACGTGGTGTGTTTTTGTTGTGTTTTATGTGCGTTTGTGTTGGGATGTTTGATATGATGGTGGCTGGTGTCTCGTCTTGTGTTGTGCTGTAAGACAAATTACCTTTTTAAGGACATTAAAGTTTCTAAGTAAGTAAGTAAGTATATATATATATATATATATATATATATATATATATATATATATATATATATACAGGGCCGCTGACAGCTTTGGCTGGGCCCGGGACAAAATGCTCTGAATGGGCCCCCCCGGGTCAACCCACACACACACCCACCTCTCTTATCCCAGTCTCTACTCATGCCATTGGGGTGCTCTTGAAGGAGCAGCGATGGACGGGAGATTTCGGGCAGGGCTGGGGACGAACATAGTATACTGTGCGTGCGTACTGTCCAGTGTGAAAAGCAGAGAAGAACACACCGCTCGAGAAACGGCGGGATATGATTGCGGGCTAATGTGAATATTCTTAGCTTCAATCAGATATATGAAACACAATGTTATTAAGCCGTTGTGGTTATGAAATGATTCAATGCCCTGTGCGTTTGATATGGTGTTCAGTGTGACTTGCTCTCCCCTCGTTTGTAACATGAATTGCGTGCCGCGCGTGCCTTGGTTGGGGTTACTTTACGGGGCTGGAAAAAGTTGGCTGTGTCTTACCTGGCTCAGCTGCCCCACTGCCTTTGCTAGTACCTGCTGCATCATCCGAATCTTTTTTAAAATATTTATGCAGTGAGCCCCTGAGTCTCTTGGTTTCTTCCTCTCTTTTTCTCTTTTCTTTTCTGTGCTCCTGACTTGTGCATGTTGGCAAAAAGGCACGCACGCTGATTGTCGAAGCGCTATGATCGAACAATGTCGTTTTTTTCCCCTTAAAGGTGGGGTATGAGATTTTGGAATAACGTTCCCGCAAGCCATATTTTGAAAAGAAACATGCCCGCCCTCGCCATGCTCCCACCCCCCGTGGCTCCACCCCTCCTCCCCCTTATAAAGCCTGAGAAAGTCAGCCTTTATAATGGGTGTCTATTGCGTTACACACCAATGGAGTTCGTTAAGTTAGAGTGTAGAGAGCTTGGAAAAGTAGCTCAAACTTTCTCATTTAAACTGTGTTTTCAGCCCCAATTTTCAGTCCACACACATAATTTTCTCAAAAGTAGTAGCCACACTTGTCCTGATTCACACAATGTGTCTACCTACACGATAGGACTTGCAGTTTTTTAATGAGAAGCCTGAAAGTGAGGAGAGCACAGCTGTGCAGCCCCATAGACTGCCATTATAAACTTGGCAGAAAAGTCACTCGTTTTTAACTCGCTCTAGTGTCCTCATTTTTTACACTACAGACAAAAACATTACATCAGTGTGTTCAGGAGAGCCTTGTGGCGCTCACTGTGAAAGAATTTTGTGAATATCTCCTTCCGTTTTCGTGTAAATCCCTGTTGTTTGGAGGGAGCGCACTGAGAAAATCCTGTGACACTCTGCTCGCAGCGTGCGGGTTGGGGGAGGGGCTGCTCACTCTCTCACACACACACAGAAGGGACGGGCTGAAAGAGTCAGACCAAACCATTTTTGCATTAGGGGTGGTAGGGGATTCTTGACGCCTTTTTCAAAGACAATAAAGGCAAAAGATCTAGAAATAATTTATTGAATGCAAATATAGCACATTTCTCCCCCAAATCAACACATTTTGAAATGAAATAAAATAATCGCAACTTCATGAGAGCCCAGTTCTGGGCCCCCCCCCGGGCCCGGGACAACATACCCATTTGTCCCCCCCTGTTGGCGGGCCTGTATATATATATATATATATATATATATATATATATATATCTTTGAAAAGTATTTCACATGAATTGGTATTTAGTTTTATAAGAAAAAGCCTAAATGTTCGAAAAAAATCAGCTGGAAATGCGTAATAAACTCTGTTTTTGTATTTGTGAAGAACTATGAAAAAATGGATGTTATTGCAGGGGTAAAACAGAGAGTTGATAGACATACAGTGTACAGTTAGGTCCATATATATTTGGACACTGACACAAATTTTGTTTTTTTTTTACCTGTTTACTGAAACATATTCAAGTTATAGTTATATAATGGACATGGACATAAAGTCCAGACTTTCAGCTTTCATTTGAGGGTATCCACATTAAAATTGGATGAAGGGTTTAGGATTTTCAGCTCCTTAACATGTGCCACCCTGTTTTTAAAGGGACCAAAAGTAATTGGACAATTGACTCAAAGGCTATTTCATGGGCAGGTGTGGGCAATTCCTTCGTTATGTCATTCTCAATTGAGCAGATAAAAGGCCTGGAGTTGATTTGAGGTGTGGTGCTTGCATTTGGAAGATTTTGCTGTGAAGAAAACATGCGGTCAAAGGAGCTCTCCATGCAGGTGAAACAAGCCATCCTTAAGCTGAGAAAACAGAAAAAAAACCATCCGAGAAATTGCTACAATATTAGGAGTGGCAAAATCTACAGTTTGGTACATCCTGAGAAAGAAAGAAAGCACTGGTGAACTCATCAATGCAAAAAGACCTGGGCACCAACAGAAGTCAACAGTGGTGGATGATCGCAGAATAATTTCCATGGTGAAGAGCAACCCCTTCACAACAGCCAACCAAGTGAACAACACTCTCCAGGAGGTAGGAGTATCAATATCCAAATCTACCATAAAGAGAAGACTGCATGAAAGTAAATACAGAGGGTTCACTGCATGGTGCAAGCCACTCATAAGCCTCAAGAATAAAAAGGCTAGATTGAACTTTGCTAAAAAACATCTAAAAAAGCCAGCACAGTTCTGGAAGAACATTCTTTGGACAGATGAAACCAAGATCAACCTCTACCAGAATGATGGAAAGAAAAAAGTATGGCGAAGGCGTGGTACAGCTCATGATCCAAAGCATACCACATCATCTGTAAAACACGGTGGAGGCAGTGTGATGGCTTGGGCATGCATGGCTGCCAGTGGCACTGGGTCACTAGTGTTTATTGATGATGTGACACAGGACAGAAGCAGCCGGATGAATTCTGAGGTATTCAGAGACATACTGTGCTGCTCAAATCCAGCCAAATGCAGCCAAACTGATTGGTCGGCGTTTCATAATACAGATGGACAATGACCCACAACAGAAAGCCAAAGCAACCCTGGAGTTTATTAAAGCAAAGAAGTGGAATATTCTTGAATGGCCAAGTCAGTCACCTGATCTCAACCCAATTGAGCATACATTTCACTTGTTAAAGACTAAACTTCAGACAGAAAGGCCCACAAACAAACAGCAACTGAAAACCGCTGCAGTAAAGGCCTGGCAGAGCATTAAAAAGGAGGAAACACAGCATCTGGTGATGTCCATGAGTTCAAGACTTCAGGCAGTCATTGCCAACAAAGGGTTTTCAACCAAGTATTAGAAATGAACATTTATTTACAGTTATTTAATTTGTCCAATTACTTTTGAGCCCGGGCAGCATGGTGGTGTAGTGGTTAGCGCTGTCGCCTCACAGCAAGAAGGTCCGGGTTTGAGCCCTGTGGCCAGCAAGGGCCTTTCTGTGCGGAGTTTGCATGTTCTCCCCATGTCCACGTGGGTTTCCTCCGGGTGCTCCGGTTTCCCCCACAGTCCAAAGACTAGGTTAGGTTAGGTTAACTGGTGACTCTAAATTGACCGTAGGTGTGAATGTGAGTGTGAATGGTTGTCTGTGTCTATGTGTCAGCCCTGTGATGACCTTGCAACTTGCCCAGGGTGTACCCCGCCTTTCACCCGTAGTCAGCTGGGATAGGCTCCAGCTTGCCTGTGACCCTGTAGAACAGGATAAAGTGGCTAGACATAATGAGATGAGGTGAGACTTTTGAGCCCCTGAAATGAAAGGATTGTGTTTAAAAAATGCTTTAGTTCCTCACATTTTTATGCAATCATTTTGTTCAACCCACTGAATTAAAGCTGAAAGTCTGAACTTCAACTGCATCTGAATTGTTTTGTTCAAAATTCATTGTGGTAATGTACAGAACCAAAAGTTTAAAAATGTTGTCTCTGTCCAAATATTTATGGACCTAACTGTATGTCATGACAAAATGTGTCATTATGAAATGAAAATAGACTTTGGTAATTCAAAATATGTTTATTCTTTGCTCATACATACAAAATGTTTTGTAATTTAAATATTATTTTCAGCCCTTTAGGGCAAATGTGCTTTATTTTCGTGGTCATATAATATTTTTGTTTTATATTCATGGTTATCTAATATAAATTGTAATTCTAAGAAATGTTGTAGGCTATATGTCACCGGATTACTGATGGAAGTGGATGGTTATATAGTTTGATTTCTGTTAGCATGGAGGTTCAGGAAAAGGAAGTGGAACAGAATATACATTCTAGGAGTCAGCAGTGCCTGGAGCGCTCTCATTGGCTGTCACTTGCATAAAGTCTTCCTGTCAATCAAATGAAAGCCACACAAAGCCAGAGCACCACTGTGCATGCTAAGTGAGGTTTGTGAGAGAAAACGGCCGTTGTCAAAAGAGATGCATCTTAACTTATTCTCTTTTTATGGTATCAATTTATCCAAATCATTGTTTGGAAATGGCTTCAGGGGAAAATAGAAGATTAACTCTCATTGCCGAGTAGGTACTGTTCCTACAAAGTCAGTTCCATACTATTTTTGCCTCCTGGTGATACTTTCATTACATTCTTACGAAATTGTTTTGTGAAATAGATTTTAGACCAGAAATGTAATTTATAGGCATTTTGTCAAGGACTTTCCTTTCTTATAAAGGCTACTTTTTCCTGAAATTGCACACCGTTTCCCTGAAATATAGGAAACTTCAGTAGGCATGTCAGATGCTCATCTAAGTTTCCAAATCTGTCATTGCTTAACGCTTGAATATTTTCTATCGTCAATACTATCTTTTTAAAAAACTTATAATTTCTGCTTTCCAAAGAAATGTATCTGGTTAAGATCTGTGCAGTACTTTGGGAGTAACGGCAGGTTGAAGTTGGTACAACAGAGTAAAATCTCTGCTCACGTGATGTCGGGAAACTGTCTGCTGGTGCTTTTCTTTTCGAGTCAGGGGAAAGCAGTCAGGCTCTCTGTCTCTCTCTTCTGATCGGTTTCCCACTGGATTACTCGTGAATATCAATCAGATAACTTTTATACGGATGTTTTCTCGCTGTCACTGTTTCTGATGAAGTATTCAGCAAAATTTTCCGTCAGCTACTTTTGATGTTATGCTTCATGGGAGACTTTGAAGTGAGTTTTCATAGCTTTACCTACTTATTTTTTCAAATTAAACTGATTCCTGTAAATAAATAACTATTTTAGAATATAACTGTAGTGGTTTTATGAAAAATACTGAGATCTTAGTGGTCTGAATGAGATTCATCTCATTATCTCTAGCCGCTTTATCCTGTTCTACAGGGTCGCAGGCAAGCTGGAGCCTATCCCAGCTGACTACGGGCGAAAGGCAGGGTACACCCTGGACAAGTCGCCACGTCATCACAGGGCTGACACATAGACACAGACAACCATTCACACTCACATTCACACCTACGGTCAATTTAGAGTCACCAGTTAACCTAACCTGCATGTCTTTGGACTGTGGGGGAAACCGGAGCACCCGGAGGAAACCCACGCAGACACGGGGAGAACATGCAAACTCCGCACAGAAAGGCCCTCACCGGCCATGGGGCTTGAACCCGGACCTTCTTGCTGTGAGGCAACAGCGCTAACCACTCCACCACTGAATGAGATAAAAAAAAAAGAAATAGAAGTCAGAAATGTGAGTGTCAATTTCAATTCAGTGAGTGTGATTTTTTTATTGGATGTGGCTCACACACTTTCTTTGAGGTTCGCCTTGAAAGCTGTGAATATTCATCAAAATAATAATTTATATTCTTTCATATAAATACTAGTAGGCTCTACTTTTGAGAAATACAAAGGCCAACCGAGCACAAAGAGTGTATTAGAAATAATCTTTTATTACTTTTTTATTTTGATAGAGAATGGTAGATGTGAATGATGTTCAGTGCTTATTTATGCATATTTTATAATTAACATTGATTTCTCCTTCTTTGTGATGTATAAATGAGAGTTAAGATCAGCTTTATATTGCACAAATAAAGCCATTTGGTAAAACTTTGAAGAAGAGAGTGTACCGATTTCACATGTTACCTAATTAGCATAATTAATACTCATTAAATACTAATTTGCGTCATTCGTTTCTACAAATTTTTTAGACTTTGTATTCAGTATACAATAATCTATGTGTCTGCCAATTTCCATGTAAATATCTTGAAAAATAGAAAAGTTATTCAGAAAAAACATTAGATGTCATTGGTTAATGAGGCCCATTTAGGATCATGTGATCCTCATACAGAATATTACGGCAGTTTTCTAAAAATTAATCTGTTTCTTCAATCTTTGATTTGCAATATTTCAAGAACAGATACACATATTTTAATTGTGTATAAAGTATGTTATTCTGCATTCAATTCTGAATTCAGTGAGAGCAGTTTCAAGCAATTTGGACTGAATTTGAATTTTCACCTCATATGCCTACTTTTAGGTAGAGAAGGAGATACATGGATCTCCACACATAAGTCAGTGGTGTTTGGGTCCCTCTGGTGTGTAGCTAAGAATGATGAGGTTTTAATTCAATGATAACTGGCAAGGGAGCTGACTTCATCTCAGTAGGGAGCATCTGGAGTCAATGGCTATTGACAGAAACAGCTGACAGCAGCAAGGCACCCTGCAAGAAGTTACTCCATGCTGCAATATTCATTTAGGTGGCCAGGAACACACTCATCAGTTCACCAAGCTCAAACTCTAAATTACGACATACCCACACCCATGCACATCTTCAGGCATTGGATTTAACATAAAGTAAGATCATGATATACTATGCTGTCTATGAGTTGAAAAATCATCTCGTCTTCTTCCGCTTATCCGGAGCCGGGTCGTGGAGGCAGCAGTCTGATCATGGAAGCCCAAACCTCTCTTTCCCCAGACACCTTGGCCAGCTCCTCGAGAAGAACACCGAGGCGTTCCCAGGCCAGCCGAGAGACAAATGCCGCTTTTCCACTACCAACGCGGCTGAGTTGGGCTGAGCCGTGCCGTGCTGAGTTGGGCTGAGTCGAGCTGAGTGGGGCTGTTGGAGTTGCATTTCAACTACAACCGTGCTGAACCGTGCTGGCTGGAAGTGGATGGACACATTGGGTGGAGTTAGCGAAAGTGGGTGGACGTCACGTGATGTCGTTAGGCGGTGCAAACAGTGACATCAGTGACCTTTTAAGCAGTAGTCTCACGACCCGGATAGTAAACAATAAACATGGAGGACATGGAGTCGTTAGTGGTGCTGGTCTTGGTGCTGTGGCTTGTTGTCACTGACAACGCCAACAGATACTGGCAAGAGCGTATAGATGAGGCGAGGCGCATAAGGGTTCAGAAATTCTCGTAATTTGTAATTCTTCTTCTTCCGGGTTCACGGTGTTTACAGATCCCAGCGTGCTCGCGGGGCGTGTGTGGGCATGTGAGGACACTCCTCCTCACCAATCAGTGCACAGGGGAGTGTCTCCTCACGCCCCTAGCCCCACTCGGCTCGGTTTGGCTCGCTTCAGCCTCACTCCAAAACCGTGCGAGTTTTGGGTGCTAAGCAGGGCTTAAGCGAGCTGAGTCGTGCTGTTCTGAGGTAGTCGAAACGCGAGGCGTGTCGGGCTGAAGTGAGCTGAAAAAGGGTAGTGGAAAAGGGCCAATAGAGAACTGAATTGTCACCTTATTGTGGTGGAGGGGTTTGTATGCTTGAATGATCCTAGGAGCTATGTTGTCGGGGGCATTACACCCCTGTTAGGGTCTCCCAAGGCAGACAGGTCCTAGGTGACAGGCCAGACCAAGAGCAGTTCACCAAAACCCCTTATGGATAATAATCAATCAAGGACCATGACGTCTCCCGGTATGGCGCAGCCGGGGCCCCACCATGGAGCCAGGCCCAGGGTTGGGGCTCGTATGCGAGCGCTTGGTGGCCGGGCCTTTGCCCACGGGGCCCGGCCGGGCTCAGCCCGAAGAGGTGACGTGGGCCTGACCTCCTGTGGGTTCACCACCCACAGAGGTAGCCGTAGGGGGCCGGTGCAGTGTGGATTGGGAGTTGAAAAATCTCCCATCTAAATCGTACGACTCTATATAGATGCTTAATTTGTTGCATGACCTTCAGAGGAAGCTGATGTCCACTTCAGAACTGTATATCCATGAGCCATCCTTTTCTGTGATCTGAACAGTGTGAGTGTGTGTCGCTGGGCCCTGACCATCTTTAGCATGCAGACTTGATTATCAGCTGCCAGTGTGAAATGGACTCATTCAAACACTCCCCCCCTCCCCTCCCCTTCCTTCCACCCTGTAGGAGTCACTTAGGCATCACAATCCTTGGAAAATCAAATTATAGGACCATTAATTTGTCTAGGTAATCCAGGCTGTCAGCTGCATTGAAGAAGCAATCTCTGAAGACTGCGTTCATCAAGTGCGTGATGCCAGTAGAAGTGAAGTATTATCTAATTAGCATGAGAGGAGTGGAGCTGGGAGTTGCATGTGAATGTTATCACTCTCCAACATCCAAACTGAGAAGAAATAGCAAGCCTTACATTTCCACACTGACCATAAAAGAAATGTTTGTGCTTTATCACATAATTTTATATCGAGTCTCGCCTTTCTTGGCTGCACCAAGGCAATCTATCTCATCTTGATACTTGAAATGTGGTGAATAAGCAGCTCAGATGCATCCTTTCACGCTGTAGACTATGGTCTTACTCTATCATACTCTGGTGAAAGTAAAAATGAATAAGATGTTAACAAGATTCACAAATTTTCTCTTGGATATCTATATACCCCCACCATCACGCCACCTTTATCTCTCGAATGGTATCATATAACCCTCAATCAGTATTCCTATACACATAAAAAGTCATCATTTCATAAGTAATTACCTATTATTCTTTTTTCCATCATCTGTAACAAATCATATATAATTCTGTATCCCAAGAGTACAGTCAACTAAACACAAAGTAGAAGAGATTTTCTATTTTTTTTCTGAGAAAATGAAAAACACAGAAAAGAGTGTAGATTTGAGCAATGATGGCTGTTTCTTGATACAGGTAAATATAAAGTGTAAGATTAATTTTCCTCCTGGTTGGGTTTGTGTCTGACAAAGAGCTAAAAGCTTAATTAGCCATTAATAATGATAGCTTATTGGTTTGGCTAAAAAAAGACTCAAAAAGGCTGGAGAGTGTTCCTGCTCAACGTCTGCTTTATGTGACTTTCTCTAAATCACAATATTGGTGTATTAGATCTTTTAAAAAAAGTACAGCTACAGTGTCTTCCAAAAGTATTCATCTCCCTTGCTGTTTGTCCTGTTTTGTCGCATTACAAGCTGGAATTAAAATGGATTTTTGGAGGGTTAGCACCATTTGATTTACACAACATGCCGACCACTTTAAAGGTGCAAATTGTTGTTCTATTGTGACACAAACAATAATTAAGATGAAGAAACAGAAATCTGGAGTGTGCATAGGTATTCATCCCCTTTCGTATGAAACCCCTAAATAAGAGCTGGTCCAACCAATTCACTTCCTAAGTCACATAATTAGTCAATTAAGATCCACCTGTATGCAATCAAAGTGTCACATGATCTGTCACATGATGTCTGTATAAATCAACCTATTCTGGAAGGACCCTGACTCTGCAACACTACTAAGCAAGCAACATGAAAACCAAGGAGCCTCCAAACAGGTCAGAGACAAAGTTGTGGAGAAGTATAGATCAGGGTTGGGTTATAAAAAATATCCCAAACTTTGAATATCCCACAGAGCACCATTAAATCCATTATAGCAAAATGGAAAGAATATGGCACCACTACAAACCTGACAAGAGAAGGCCCCGCCCACCAAAACTCACAGACCGGGCAAGGAGGGCATTAATCAGAGATACGGCAAAGACATCAAAGATAATGCTGATGGAGCTGCAGAGATCCACTGCGGAGATGGGAGTGTCTGTCCATAGGACCATTTTAAGCCATAAAGTCCCACAGAGTGGGGCTTTATGGAAGAGTGGCCAGAAAAAAGTCATTGCTTTAGAAAATCTGTTTTGAGTTTGCCCAACAGCATGTGGCAGAAGATTCTCTGGTCTGATAAGACTAAAATTGATCTTTTCGGCTATCATGGGAAATGCCATGTGTGACGCAAATCCAACACCCTGAGAACACCATTCCTACAGTGAAGCATGGTGGTAGCAACATCATGCTGTGGCGATGTTTTTCATCTGCAGGGACAGGAAAGCTAATTAGGACTGAAGGAAAGATGGATGGCACTAAATACAGGGCAATGCCGGAGGAAAACCTGTTTGAGTCGGCCAGAGGTTTGAGACTGGGATGAAGGTTTACGTTCCAGCAGGACAATGACCCTAAACATACTGCTAAAGCTACACTGGAGTGGTTTAAAGGGAAACATTTACATGTCTTGGAATGGCCTGGTCAAAGTCCAGACCTCAATCCAGTTGAGAATCTGTGGCATAACTTGAAGATTGCTGTCCACCAATGCAACCCATCTAACCTAAAGGAGTTGGAGCAGTTTTGTCTTGAGGAATGGGCAAAAATCCCAGTGGCTAGATGTGCTAAGCTAATAGAGACATACCCCAAGAGAGTTGCAGCTGTAATTGCAGCAAAGGGTGACTCTACAAAGTATTGACTTTGAGGGTGAATACCTATGTACCAGTGGCGGCTGGTAGTCTTTCAAACAGGGGAGGCTGGTCGGTTATGATATTTCCAGATTTTAAAAGAAAAAACACATCAATTTTGCCCATACTCTTACCTCTGATCTGGCTGACTGTTGGCAGGGTCACAAACTGTGAAATAACAGGTTCTTTTGGCCCATTAGCCTACTGTCCAATATACATGATAGTGGTGTTGGGGGGGGGGGGGGGGTATATTTTAACATTTTATATTTTAAAATTGTGGCATGTTGTTTAAAAATTGACCTCGGCTGTGTTTTTGTTTAAAAATGTTTTCCAAATTGTAGCGGTGTTTAATTCATATCCAGAAAAATATATATTCCAATATAATATACTCAGCATAAACATTTTAAATAGCTTCTATATTTTTGGTCCATCCATGACATATTACTAAAGTAGCCTATTTACTGTTGTTGATGTGGGTCACTTGCTGTTAGCCAATTCACTTTCTCGTACCAGGAGAGCTGAAAGGAACGAGTATTATTCCCTACCTTTTTCACCAAGTCAATTTGAGGCGTTGGTCTACCCTGCTCTTTAATTTTAATTTTTTCCTCGAAAGGAAGACTGGCAAATGGCTTCGCCAAAATTAAATCAGCAATGCTTGGCATCTGTGTGCAGTTTTCTTGCTAGCTGACTAGCCCCCTCAAGTTCAAGTTCAGTCACTCAAATAAACGAAATTTCTGGAACTAAGATAGCAAACTTGACAACACTATATTTACACTTTATTTACAATGAAAATATATACAAACTAAAAAAGCTGGTAGAAACCATATGTAATGAATGAAATCGAAATGTAAGCCGATCTCTTACAATACACCACAGCACTTGCGAATCCACATGGGACTGAACTGATGTTGCCAGATACTGCTGACGTTATCCAGCCCAAAATATGTTCAAAACCCGCCAAAATGCACTTAAAACCGCCCAATTGGGCAAGGAACCGCCCAATCTGGCAACACTGTGCTGCCTGTCTATAGTTGAAATGAGCTGTCAATCAAAGAAAATATCCGGCCGCTTTCACCAATCACCA
The DNA here is from genome assembly GCF_027579695.1 of Neoarius graeffei. Taxonomy (NCBI): domain Eukaryota; kingdom Metazoa; phylum Chordata; class Actinopteri; order Siluriformes; family Ariidae; genus Neoarius; species Neoarius graeffei. The sequence goes on along the minus strand of NC_083571.1, from coordinate 113,110,146 downwards.
GTCTCCTCGCGGAAACTGCCATGTCCCTCCCACTGTGAGGCTCGGAGTCCGTGGGCGGGCATTCTCGCAGTATTTGTCCAATAATCGTCTTGCATTTTGAGATTGAAAAGCGCATAGCTCCCAAATGCCGTTGAAGTCCATTGAGGCTGGGAGTCCGTGAGACTCCGTGGGCGGGCGTTTTCGCAGTATTTGTCCAATAATCATCTTGCATTTTGAGATTGACAAGCACATAGCTCCCAATCCACTGAGGCTGGGCTGCATCGTGTTGTCACGAGGGGGAAAAACTCACGCACACATTAGGCGAACTGGGGAAAGTTATAACGGAATGATTTCGCACTGTAGTTGGGTTGAGCACATATATTTCTATGATTCTGGATCTGAAATAGCAATGTTATAAGGTCGGCTATAACATAAGCCTAGCGCAATTCATCCTACACGATGTTCGTCATTTTTAGAGGAGGCTGAGCCTCCCTCGTTGTCTTAGAGCAATCGCCCGTGCTATGCACACTCCAGATTTCTGTTTTTTTTTCATCTTAATTATTGTTTGTGTCACAATAAAACAATAATTTTCACCTTTAAAGTTGTAGGTATGTTGTGTAAATCAAATGGTGCTAACCCTCCAAAAATCCATTTTAATTCCAGCTTTCAATGCGACAAAACAGGACAAACACCAAGGGGGATGAATACTTTTGCAAGACACTGTATTTGCTTTTTTTCATATCAGCCATATATAATACTATTGTCAAGATTTACTTCAACTATGTCTCCTTTTGTTGTTGTTGTTGTTGTTGTCCATCTACATGCCCCATTTTTTGATATTTGGCCCAGTGTTTTGATATCACATTCTCAGATTATATGTGACAGTTGTTTCACAATGTGTGATGTCTAAACTCTGCAAGGCTGTTTCTGCTCAGGAGGAATGCCAGGTTAGTTGAGATAAAAAAGAAACATTGAAGAACACAAACAAATGAATACATGGCATAACCTTCAGTGGTTTTATAATAATATTACTGTTGTATTTTGTGTTGTCTTTATTTATTTTTTCTTGCCGTATGTCTTTTGTTATTCTTCCAGCTTCACTGGATATGAGCAATCATGCACTCAGATTGGCTACTCTACTACTAGGCTATCAGCTTACACTGTAAAAAAAATCCCGTTGTTTTTACGGAAAAAAACTGGCAGCTGGAGTCACCAGAAAAAATCCGTAAAATATACAGCAAAACGGTAATTGCTTTTACAGCACAGCATGTACATTTTACAGTTTAAAGTAGCAAATATAACAGAAGTCCAGTGTTTTATATGCTGGATTTAACTGTAAAATGTACAAGCTGTACCGTAAAAGCAATTACCGTTTTGCTGTATATTTTACGGTTTTTTTCTGGTGACTCCAGCTGCCAGTTTTTTTCCGTAAGAACAACGGGATTTTTGTATGCTGGTTTCAATGATCTACTAGACAGATATTTTTTTGGGGGGGCTTTTTTCACCTTTATTGAATAGGACAGTGTAGAGACAGGAAATGAGCTAGAGAGAGACTGGGAAATGACCTTGGGTCAGAATCGAACCCGGGTCCCCAGATTCACGGTATGGCGCCTTAGTCGACTGAGCCACGACAGTGGCCGTGTTTGTATTTTTTTTAACAGGGCAATTATGTAATTTTAACTATCACATTCTGTTTTAGTATTACAGTTTGTCTGTGTTTAAACTACAACAATTTGTAAATTCTACAAAAAAATATGATCAATTCAACATATTCTTACTGTTAAATTAACAGTGGTATTTGGTGAGGAGTTTTACAGTATATTGATGTAAATTACACACTGCTTCATTGTTTTTGTATTTACAGTTTTTTTATGTCATGATTTTACATAAATTCCCTGTTAATTCTACGGACATTTTTTACAGTGATATCGTGAGTAGAGAAAAACAAAATGGCGGAGCATTTTTCTGAACCAAGAAAGCTACTTGAAAACAAAACCCCCAAAAATACAAACAAAGCAAAATATGGGATGATTTGGAAGTATTTGATGGTAAGAATGTGCTATGCACCTCGTCAGCTATCAGCTCATGTACGACTGAATTTTGTGGAATAACTGTTAATTATTCTGTCCACATTCACTGGATACGAGCAATTGCATGCTCTGATTGGCTACTCTACTACTAGGATATCAGCTCATATACCATGAGTAGAGAAAAAAAATGGCAGAGCGCATCAAGTCCGATATATCACTTTGTTACCAAGTATTTAAAGGAAACAGAAATAGCTAAAAGAATATATCCCCCACCCCATCTCCTGTTCCACACTCTAGCCCAGTTGGTGGTGGTAATGCACCTTTAAGCTGGTTTGCCAACCGCCAAAAAAAAAACCTAAGGAAGAAGAAGAAGAGGAAAATGGTGGAGTGTGTTGCTGAACCAACCGAGGATGAAATAAAAACTCTACTCAAAAACAAAACCCCCCAAAATACAAAAAAGCAACAAAATATGGAATGAAAGTATTTGATGGTAAGAACATATCTTTTATTTTTCAAGATTTATTATTTTCACATTTTTCACAAATTGCTCCTGTCATTTCGCTAGTTTGTTTACATTCTAAGCCGAAATGATTTTGTCGGACATTTTGTATAAAGTTTTTATTTATCAAATTTGCAAAAAATAAAAATGCTCTGTTTCTTAAAATCCAGTGACTGTGGAGAGAATAAAACAGTTATTCCACTCAATCTCGTCGTACATGGCTTATAGCCAACTCGGTGCTACATGCCTCGTTGCCTATCAGCTCATGTACAACTCGATTTCATGGAATAATTTAAATATTCATGGCCCATACTAGGGCGGCACGGTGGTGTAGTGGTTAGCGCTGTCGCCTCACAGCAAGAAGGTCCTGGGTTCGAGCCCCGGGGCCGGCGAGGGCCTTTCTGTGTGGAGTTTGCATGTTCTCCCCGTGTCCGCGTGGGTTTCCTCCGGGTGCTCCGGTTTCCCCCACAGTCCAAAGACATGCAGGTTAGGTTAACTGGTGACTCTAAATTGACCGTAGGTGTGAATGTGAGTGTGAATGGTTGTCTGTGTCTATGTGTCAGCCCTGTGATGACCTGGCGACTTGTCCAGGGTGTACCCCGCCTTTCGCCCGTAGTCAGCTGGGATAGGCTCCAGCTTGCCTGCGACCCTGTAGAAGGATAAAGCAGCTAGAGATAATGAGATGAGATGGCCCATACTAATCTTCTTTTTCTACTTCTTCCACATTTTACTTTTACCCTCTCCCAAATGCCCCTCCTCACCTCCCCACACTATTACTATTACTACAGTGTCTGTTCTTATTAATTAATTAAACAGTATTAGGGTTAAACAAATCTAGCAAATTTTTTATTCAACCAAGTATGATCAATTCATGTCAATAGCTTACTTGCTCATGATTTTCTTCTTGTTTGCCCATCCAGTGTGTTTTGGGTTGCGTCCCTTTCCTAGGATTTCTTGGCTAAGTACTAGCCACTCCTCTGCTGCACTGCTTTTGGTCATGGACAATTTAGAGTTGCCAATTAGCCTAACTGCATGTCTTTGGACTGTGGGGGAAACCAGAGCACCCAGAGGAAACCCGCACAGACACGGGGAGAACATGCAGATGCCACACAGAAAGGCTCCCATCGGCCACTGGGCTTGAACCCAGAACCTTCTTGCTGTGAGGCGACAGTGCTAACCACCACACCACTGTACCGCCCAACTCATGATTTCATGTAGTCCGCTGATTTCACCAGGGTCTCTCAGGGTGATCTTGTGCTATTTCTGTTATGGTGCAAGGATTAAGAAATTGAATATGAAGTTCATTTATCACCAAATGGAAAACGAATTTTAGGTTTTCACAGGTTATAACATTACAGCCAATTAATTCTCATTATGTATTTCCGTCCCTGCCAGTATCACTGGGACGGTACGGTGGTGTAGTGGTTAGCACTGTCACCTCACAGCAAGAAGGTTCTGGGTTTGAGCCCAGCGGCTGACGGGGGGCCTTTCTGTGTGGAGTTTGCATGTTCTCCCCGTGTCTGTGTGGGTTTCCTCTGGGTGCTCCAGTTTCCCCAACAGTCCAAAGACATGCAGGTTAGGTTAACATGGGGCAGCCTGATGGTTGGGCTGAAGTGCCCTTGAGCAAGGCACCTCATCCCCAACTGCTCCCCTGGTGCTGTAGCATAGCTGCCCATTGCTTTGGGTATGTATGTGTGCTCATTGCTCACTTATGTGTGCATGTGTGTGTTCAGAGGGGGGATTTCACGATGTGCTTAAGTCTGTGCTTGAGTGTATGTGTGATAAATGAAGGCTTCTTGGCTTCTGAATAGCAAGAGAAACCACTTCACTCAACACAACCTGCAAAATGTGAAATGTGGTCTGTCTGAAACGCACACTTTCCATGATCACTGAGCATATGTCACCGAAATGTTAACTTGAGCGAGTGCTCTGAATGTTCTCTGGAGCATGATTCCATAATTTAAGGGCAAGTTAAAAACAAAACAAAACAAAAAAAGCTTACGCTCATCAAGCTGTGTACTGTACCCAAACTCAACTTTACTGTTTTATCAGAATTTCAGAGAACAGGTATTCTATTCATCCAAGCTCTTATCCCAGGCTTGTCTTACTGTAGTTGTGTATTATCAGGGTTGAAGTAGAAGTAAAAACATCATATTTGCAAAGAATGTTTCCAGGACACTGTATAGCGTGGTTGAGCAATAGAGATGAACCTTGCGGTATGCCATAACTAACGATTTAGACTTTGCAGAGCCCCAAATGTTTATAGGGTTTATCGGTTTACGTGTCACCTCGACAAACCCCTCATGACAAATGATACCATTCCATGAGGAATGAGCCGTAACAAGCTTGTTTTGTAATTTTTTTCAGCAAGCTACAACCCCGATTCCAAAAAAGTTGGGACAAAGTACAAATTGTAAATAAAAACGGAATGCAATAATTTACAATTCTCAAAAACTGATATTGTATTCACAATAGAACATAGACAACATATCAAATGTCGAAAGTGAGACATTTTGAAATTTCATGCCAAATATTGGCTCATTTGAAATTTCATGACAGCAACACATCTCAAAAAAGTTGGGACAGGGGCAATAAGAGGCTGGAAAAGTTAAAGGTACAAAAAAGGAACAGCTGGAGGACCAAATTGCAGCTCATTAGGTCAATTGGCAATAGGTCATTAACATGACTGGGTATAAAAAGAGCATCTTGGAGTGGCAGCGGCTCTCAGAAGTAAAGATGGGAAGAGGATCACCAATCCCCCTAATTCTGCACCGACAAATAGTGGATCAATATCAGAAAGGAGGTCGAGAGTGTAAAATTGCAAAGAGTTTGAACATATCATCATCTACAGTGCATAATATCATCAAAAGATTCAGAGAATCTGGAAGAATCTCTGTGCGTCAGGGTCAAGGCCGGAAAACCATACTGGGTGCCCATGATCTTCGGGCCCTTAGACGGCACTGCATCACATACAGGCATGCTTCTGTATTGGAAATCACAAAATGGGCTCAGGAATATTTCCAGAGAACATTATCTGTGAACACAATTCACCGTGCCATCCGCCGTTGCCAGCTAAAACTCTATAGTTCAAAGAAGAAGCCGTATCTAAACATGATCCAGAAGCGCAGACGTCTTCTCTGGGCCAAGGCTCATTTAAAATGGACTGTGGCAAAGTGGAAAACTGTTCTGTGGTCAGACGAATCAAAATTTGAAGTTCTTTATGGAAATAAGGGACGCCGTGTCATTCGGACTAAAGAGGAGAAGGACGACCCAAGTTGTTATCAGCGCTCAGTTCAGAAGCCTGCATCTCTGATGGTATGGGGTTGCATTAGTGCGTGTGGCATGGGCAGCTTACACATCTGGAAAGACACCATCAATGCTGAAAGGTATATCCAGGTTCTAGAGCAACATATGCTCCCATCCAGACGACGTCTCTTTCAGTGAAGACCTTGCATTTTCCAACATGACAATGCCAAACCACATACTGCATCAATTACAGCATCATGGCTGCGTAGAAGAAGGGTCCGGGTACTGAACTGGCCAGCCTGCAGTCCAGATCTTTCACCCATAGAAAACATTTGGCGCATCATAAAACAGAAGATACGACAAAAAAGACCTAAGACAGTTGAGCAACTAGAATCCTACATTAGACAAGAATGGGTTAACATTCCTATCCCTAAACTTGAGCAACTTGTCTCCTCAGTCCCCAGACGTTTACAGACTGTTGTAAAGAGAAAAGGGGATGTCTCACAGTGGTAAACATGGCCTTGTCCCAACTTTTTTGAGATGTGTTGCTGTCATGAAATTTAAAATCACCTAATTTTTCTCTTTAAATGATACATTTTCTCAGTTTAAACATTTGATATGTCATCTATGTTCTATTCTGAATAAAATATGGAATTTTGAAACTTCCACATCATTGCATTCCGTTTTTATTTACAATTTGTACTTTTTCCCAACTTTTTTGGAATCGGGGTTGTAATTCCTGTTATAATAAGCCAATAAGACTGTTGATATAATGTCTCTGTCGAGTGACAAAGTTGTGTTATGTTACTTTCTGGGTTAGAACATCATGTTTGATTCTGCAGCTTGGTGTATTTCTGGTAGATCAGAATCACATAACAGTGATGTGACATATTTTGCCAAGTTACATTAATTGAAAAAACGTCCAAAGACGAGCACTACTAAAACTGTCTTTTGTACGTGGCTTTTAGTGACAGCATCAACATGAACCTGCTGTATAACTCAGTTACACAGTGACAATTTTGACAATGACAATAATTTTATTTTAACAGAGGTGAATTTCTGCCATGTCTTCATCATAACCTTCATCCAAACAAAAAGTGCTCTCTGTGGCACGCTGGTTATTATAATAATAACAACAATACCACCTTTGTAATACACTTATGATACCTATATATCTCCATACCTGTTAATTTATGCAAATTTGTTAATTTTTTATCTCTAAATTTGTAGTTTATTTCTTTTATATATATCCTTTTTTGTATACTTAGTACTTTTGCACTACTCCTTCACTGCCTTATCTTTTTCTCTTTATATATTTTGCTGTTGTAACAATGTAAATTTCCCCTTGTGGGATAATAAAAGGCTATCTTATCTTATCTTATCTTATCTTATCTTATCTTATCTTATCTTATCTTATACAGTAATACACTTCAGAACTCCAAATAGACCGACTTAAAGTTAGTTGAATGATAGAAGATGGCTCAGAGGTGTTGGGACCAGGAGTAGGATGGTTGTCCTAGTCTGGTCACTGGTGTGACAGAGTGCCCGTCACTACAGTTGGGTATGTGCTCTGACTGCCATACCTATGAGCCTGGCTCTTTGGTGTTGGGTACAGGTTTGGCATCCTGTTGACCTAGGTTCAAGTTAGGATAAAGTAACTGCTCTCTCGCTTCGCTACAACCAAGTTTGGATCATTTTTAGTTTGGCCTCTACCCTTTGACCAATCTGGTTTTGGGTGGCCCTACTGGGAGATTAGTCTCCCACCAGCATAGCTCTCAGGGTTATTGAGACATGCAAGCCCCCCCCCCCCCCCCCCCCCCCCCCCCCCCCCCCCCGACCTGTGACAAGGTAATGAGGTAATGACCAGGTAATGCTAGTCTGCATCATTGGGGCTACATAGAGTCCCCTACATGCCCTAAATGTCAGGAATCTCCACAAGACACTGACCACCTAGTATTACATTGCCCAGTAACAGCAGTGCCAGGGGGCTACGCCACTATACATGAAGGAGGCGACATCTTTAACAACTGGCTTACAGATGCTCATCTGGAGGTGTGACACCATACAAAACTACAACTAGCAGACAGCTGTTTGGTCAGCTTGTCCATTTGCACATGAAAAAAAAAAAAAAGCATGAGAATGATTCAATTCACAACTCAAAATAGCATCATGAAAGTACAGTGGCAAACCATTACTGTTAGAGCTGGGACTTGAGTCAAATCAAGTTTATTTTTATAGCACTTTTAACAATAGACTTTGTCACAAAGCAGCTTTACAGAATTTTATTGGCTTTAAACATGAGCTAATTTTATCCCTAATCTATCCCCAATGAGCAAGTCTGTGGCGACGGTGGCAAGGAAAAACTCCCTCAGACGACACGAGAAAGAAACCTTGAGAGGAACCAGACTCAAAAGGGAATCCATTCTCATTTGGGTGATAACAGACAACGTGATTATAACATTTTTAACAGTTTTAACATGAAGTCAGTTTTGTTGAAGTTCTAAACTGTTCATTGATGGAGACTTGAGTGCAAAACTGTTCATGACAACTGCAGTCCTAAAGTTAGCAAATCAACTGTAGTCCTCAGCTATAAAAGCATTACTGTAAGAGTCCAGAGCATCTTCCAAGTGTGACTTTCAACTGTCCATATGGGGCCATCCTCCACAGGACCGATGTGATGAGACTCCAGCCAGAAGTAGGGCATCAGGATGGATCAGGCAGGTCCGAGGAGTAGAAGAGGTCAGCATCTCAGTCTCAGGATTGACATGTACAGTGCCTTGAAAAAGTTTTCATACCCCTTGAACTTTTTCACATTTTTCCACCTTACAACCAGGAACTTAAAAGTTTTTTATTGAGATTTTATGTGATAGACCAACACAGAGTAGCACATAATTGTGAAGTGAAACGAAAATGATAAATGGTCTTCAAAATTTTAAACAAATAAAAATCTGAAAAATGTGATGTGCATTAGTATTCAGCCCCCCTGCGTCAATACTTTGTAGAGCCACCTTTTGCTGCAATTACAGCTGCAAGTCTTTTGTGGTATGTCTCTACCAGCTTTGCACATCTAGACACTGAAATTTTTGCCCATTCTTCTTTGCAAAATAGCTCAAGCTCAGCCAGATCGGACGGAGAGCGTCTGTGAACAGCAATTTTCAAGTCTTGCCACAGATGCTCAATGGGATTTAGGTCTGGACTTTGACTGGGCCATTCTAACACATGAATATTCTTTGATCTAAACCAGGGGTTTTCAAAGTGTGGGAGAGTCAGCCCCCCCCCTCAGAGAGCAAATAAACAACAGCGCCCCCCCCCCCCCCCCCTTACAATTTTTGTTGTTGCTATACTTAATGTTCCATTCGTATTTAAAAAAAATGGTTGTTGTACACATTATTTTTTTCTTTTACACATTTTAAACATCTGTGCTTTTTTAAAACATTTTTTACACATTTTAAACATCTGTGCTTTTTAAAACATTTTTTTACACATTTTAAACATCTGTGCTTTTTTAAAAACATATTTTTTACACATTTTAAACATCTGTGCTTTTTTAAAACATTTTTTACACATTTTAAACATCTGTGCTTTTTTTAAAAACATCTTGTTTTACACATTTTAAACATCTGTGCTTTTTAAAACATCTTTTTTTTACACATTTTAAACATCTCATAGCATCGTTAGCTAGCACCTCTTGGCAGACAACACACTGTGGCAGTGGAGCATCTTCAGATCCAGTCCATGAAAATCCAAACTTTAAATAATCGTGCTCATACTTCTTTTTTTTTGCTTGGCCCAGACTCTGTCTCCTCACTCACTGTAGCTTTAGGTACTAAAAATCGATCCATTTTGTCTCTGGTAAAGGCTAGCTGAAGTTCACTAAATGTCCGCAATAGTAACTTATTCTGGTTTATTTTTCCTCATGTTGCGCCCCCCCGGAAGAACTCTGGCGCCCCCTAGGGGAGGCGCACCCCACACTTTGAAAAGCCCTGATCTAAACCATTCCATTGTAGCTCTGGCTGTATGTTTAGGGTCATTGTCTTGCTGGAAGGTGAATCTCCTTCCCAGTCTCAAGTCTTTTGCAGCCTCCAACAGGTTTTCTTCCAGGATTGCCCTGTATTTAGCTCCATCTATCTTCCCATCAACTCTGACCAGCTTCCCTGTCCCTGCTGAAGAAAAGCATCCCCATAGCATGATGCTGCCACCACCATGTTTCACAGTGGGGATGGTGTGTGCAGGGTGATGAGCAGTGTTAGTTTTCTGCCACACATAGCGCTTTGCATTTAGGCCAAAAAGTTCAACTTTGGTCTCATCTGACCAAAGCATCTTCTTCCACATGTTTGCTGTGTCCCCTACATGGCTTCTTATGCCTGTCTTTCAACAATGGCTTTCTTCTTGCCACTCTTCCAAAAAGGCCAGATTTGTGGAGTGTACGACTTATAGTTGTCCTGTGCACAGATTCTCCCACCTGAGCTGTGGATTTTTGCAGCTCCTCCAGAGTGATCATGGGCCTCTTGGCTGCTTCTCTGACCAGTGCTCTCCTTGCTCGCTCTGTCAGTTTAGGTGGACGGCCATGTCTTGGTAGGTTTGCAGTTGTGCCATACTTTTTCCATTTTTGCATGATGGATTGAACAGTGCTTCTTGAGATGTTCAGAGCTTGGGATATTTTTTTATAACCTAACCCTGCTTTAAACTTCTCCAGAACTTTATCCCTGACCTGTCTGGTGAGTTCTTTGGTCTTCATGATGCTGTTTGTTCTTCAGTGTTCTCTAACAAACCACGGAGGCCTTCACAGAACAAGTGTATTTATGCTGAGAGTAAATTACACACAGTAGGACTCTATTAACTAATTATATGACTTCTGAAGGCAATTGATTGCACTGGACTGTATTTAGAGGTATCAGAGGACAGGGGGCTGAATACTAATGCACACCACATTTTTCAGATTTTTATTTGTTTAAAATTTTGAAGACCATTTATCATTTTCGTTTCACTTCACAATTATGTGCTACTCTGTGTTGGTCTATCACATAAAATCTCAATAAAAAACTTCTAAGTTTGTGGTTGTAAGGTGGAAAAATGTGAAAAAATTCAAGGGGTATGAATACTTTTTCAAGGCACTGTAACTCAGAGGGACGGATGGAGGGAAGAGACAGAAAACACAGGTTGTTAGGTATGCCCAATGTCACCTGAATAAGTAGGAACAGTATACATTTTGCACTAAGCGCAAGCAGGGACTCCAGCAAGACTAACTATGACAGCATAATTAAAAGGGGAGAGCCAGAAGGTAACACAGGCATGAGGGAGCCCTGGGACATAAAGCAGCAGCCACTACACCATCAACAAACCCGAGTGAGCAAGTGAGTGGAGGACTGACAGCATCCATACATCCCAGTTTACCAAAACACTCTTTGCCTGAGGACCCTCCAGATCTACACCTTTAACTAATAAAATTAACAAAAGGCTTGACTAAACAGATATGTTTTCAGCCTAGACTTAAATGCTAAGACTGTGTCTGAGTCCCGAACACTACTTGGAAGGCTGTTCCATAACTGTGGGGCTTTGCAAGAAAAGCCTCTGCCCCCTGATGTAACCTTCACTATACGAAGTACCAGCAGATAGCCTGCACCTTTTGATCTAAGTAGGCGTGGTGGGTCATAAAGGACTAGAAGTTCACTCAGGTACTGTGGCATGAGACCATTCAGTGCTTTAAAGGTCAATAGTAGTATTTTATAAACAATACGAAATTTGATTGGGAGCCAATGCAGTGTGGATAAGACAGGGGTGATGTGGTCATATCTTCTAGTTCTAGTAAGGACTCTTGCTGCTGCATTTTGAACTAACTGGAGCTTGTTTATGCACTTATTGGAACATCCAGACAGTAAGGCATTACAATAATCCAACCTGGAGGTAACAAAAGCATGAACTAGTTTTTCTGCATCGTGTAGTGATATCTCATCTCATCTCATTATCTCTAGCCGCTTTATCCTGTTCTACAGGGTCACAGGCAAGCTGGAGCCTATCCCAGCTGACTACGGGCAAAAGGCGGGGTACACCCTGGACAAGTCGCCAGGTCATCACAGGGCTGACACATAGACACAGACAACCATTCACACTCACATTCACACCTACGGTCAATTTAGAGTCACCAGTTAACCTAACCTGCATGTTTTTGGACTGTGGGGGAAACCGGAGCACCCGGAGGAAACCCACGCGGACACGGGGAGAACATGCAAACTCCACACAGAAAGGCCCTCACCGGCCGCGGGGCTCGAACCCGGACCTTCTTGTTGTGAGGTGACAGTGCTAACCACTACACCACCGTGCCGCCCTGTAGTGACATTAAATTTCTTATTTAATTATATATAATTACTTGAGCTCGGCCCAAACTTAGCCAGACACCAAAAAAGCAACAGGGCAAAGGATTCTGCAAGACATTAGCGGCAGGCTGCCAGGTCGCTCTGTTGTGTGTAGTTGTTGATGTTGATTTTAAAAGTAACTAAGTAAATTACAGAGGGAAATGAAGACTTAAGTCTGAGTGAAAAATACTGGGGCGAGTGTGTGACAATAGCCAGTCAGTTACTCTAATAATAACTAAAAGTCTCTGTGTGGCTAATAGATGATGCACAGGAGGCGAAGAGTTATCTGTCAGCATTTATTCTGGAAAACAATGAATGACAGGGCTATCAACACACGGAGACAGGGGAAACAATTCTGGCGTCCTGACAGCAGAATACACCAGTTAGCACTCAGCCAAATGGCTACTCAGATAAACACTCGACCTTTCATATGGAATTTTACAACGTTAATTTGCATATTTGATTCGATATGAACAGCATATGTATGTCAAAACATACTGACATAAAAAAAAAAAACATCATATACTGGGTGGAAAATATATATAGAAAATATTTTCCACCCAGTATATGATTTTTTTTTTAATGTTAGTATGTTTTGACATACATCCGCTGTTCGTATTGAATCACTAATTAACACCCCATCAGAAACAACAGTGGAACCATTAATGGAACCCAACAAATTAACATATTTTACAATAGAGGGATTTGAGGAAGTTTGCAAAAAAACAAAATTTTATTCATATGAAATTATGACATTGCTACATGTGTGTGGAAGAAGAGTCTGGAGGCAGAAATCTTAGTTTCTCGGTTGTTAGCCTGTGCTACTTACTCTCAATAGCACTGGCTTGACCGCTAGCGGTGGCCTTCGAGAAGGCTGAGGGCGATAAATTTTTGGTCCCTCCCACTGTAAATCAAAATCTGATTGGTTAATTCATCTCTCACATCCTACATGAACATACACTGCCATGGCCTTCTGTCCAAGCAATGAAGTCCTAACCAATGAGTGAGCAGTTCTAAACTCTTCTCAGCCTGGAGACAACAAACAAAACAATCTCATTGGAGAACTCGATTTTAATGTTTTCAGGGCGGTAATTTCTGTCCTTTCATTTCTGAAGCAAGTTTGATAGAAAATGAGGCCAAATTAGAATTAGAAGAGAATAATGATAATGAAATTATGAAAGAATGAAATAAATTAAATATAACATTTGAACTACTGATATATTTGGGCCTTTTTCTGAAGGTCTAGAAGGCCCTGACGGTTCCCTTCTGTGAAAGCATGGAAAAAGTCAGTGTAATACATATTATAATGCAATGTACTGTGCACGCAAGACAAATTCATGTTCTCGATTTTGTATCTAAATGTGTGCATACAGTTTACTACATTGGCACACCAAAACAACAATAACAACAATGACAGCAGCAGCAGCAACAATTGTGAAGCCACTTCTGTGTTTTTATTCCTGCCTAAGCTTCATGCTTTCTGCCAGTGACAGTGAAAAATATTAGATTACTTCCAGCTCAGTGCATTGATATCTGCATTGGCTGCATGATTAACATTACTGCCACATCTATGAGCCTTTTATCTTCCTGTGACAATCAGCCTGTGTAAGGCAGACTGGATATCTGCCATATAAGAACATTACTAATAAATCAAATGTTTATTTAAATCCTTGGCTACTTTTCATTCATATACTGTATTACCTTATGAGTCAAAACTATATTCTTTATTTGGGCAATGCTTCAGCAGAGAGGCCATCATCTAGTCGAGCTAGCTCGGACAAGCATCTGATCATGCCATCCATTATGATCTTGCATCAAGGTCGGCAGATCTTCAGGTAGGCAACCAGTGTCTCTATATAGTTGGTCAATGTACGTGGTGGCTGGTCTACCAGCTCAGTTTTGGCCATGATGAGGAATCCATAGCAAGAGGCCACTTGCAAGCTCTTGTTTTGCTCGCCAGCAGTGTCCGGCAAAATGCATTCTACACTCACGTAAGGTAGATGAGATTTCAGGGATTGATCCATAGAGCTGTGCTTTGGTGGGATGTTGTCTCCAAGAGAAGTTAAGAACAGCTCTCAGCATCTGAGTATAAGTGCCATCGAGTTTGGATTTGAGGGTATTAGTCAGAGTCCAAGCTGTGGCGCCATACAACAGGACTGATTCTACTGTGGCGCGAAAGAAACTGCATTTTAGGTCGTCAGATAGATCTGATTTCCAGACTATTTGCATTTTGTTCAAAACTGCCCAAGCTTTAGCTATACAAGATTTCACATGTTTAGTGGAGTTGATTTCGCTTCCAAGATAGGTGAAGGATTCAACAGCTTTGATTGGTTCTCCTGATAAAGACTGTACTGAACCCTGCTGGTTGAAGCTTATGTGCTCCATTTTAGAGACATTAACATACAGCCCATCATCATTAGCAGCATTTTCTAGGAGGTGTAATAGATTTGTGGCCTTTGGGATGGTATCAGCAGTGAGTGCTACACTGTAAAAAAATAATAGCTGAGAATACTCAAAAAATCAAGGCAACATTATGCACTAAGAATTTTAAATATTGTCAACTATTAGCCACATGTTAACCCAACTATGATAACACTGTTGTCCCAATTAAGAATTCTTAGTTAGGTCAATCATCATTACTTTCAATTCCTTATTCAGCCAATTTAGATTTGTTTGTTCAGTAAATGGCGTTGTTCACATGACTACAGAAAGCTAATTGAGGGAATTCAAATTTCTCATTACACTATACATACAGTTTCACATTGTCCTACATAATTACAAAACTTAAATACTCAAATGAATCCATGATGTACAATTTCACAAATTTCAGTCTTTATTTTTCTGAGCCATTTCTCAAAAGAAAGAAAAAGTGGTACAATATAGCTATGCCTCCAAAACAGATCTCATCTCATCTCATTATCTGTAGCCGCTTTATCCTGTTCTACAGGGTCGCAGGCAAGCTGGAGCCTATCCCAGCTGACTACGGGCGAAAGGCGGGGTACACCCTGGACAAGTCGCCAGGTCATCACAGGGCTGACACATAGACACAGACAACCATTCACACTCACACCTTCGGTCAATTTAGAGTCACCAGTTAATCTAACCTGCATGTCTTTGGACTGTGGGGGAAACCGGAGCACCCGGAGGAAACCCACACGGACACGGGGAGAACATGCAAACTCCGCACAGAAAGGCCCTCACTGGCCACGGGGCTCGAACCCGGACCTTTTTGCTGTGAGGCGACAGCGCTAACCACTACACCACCGTGCTACCCCTCCAAAACAGATAATAGATAAAAATAAATAAATAAATACAACCAAGAGGTCACTTGAAAGAGGCTTTCAATTAAGACTGAATTTCAAATGCTTAACATAATCTGTCATTTTATACTAAAACATGGCCCTCCCAACCCTCAATACAGAGGTTCACTTAGAACATGGACCTTCAGAGCCTAAATACAATACAGGTTGAATATGTAAAGTTCCAAAAAGGCCCTGCATGGTCTGAATTAGGAGGTCTGAGATAAAAGAAAGATGTAAAGTGCAAACATCACTCTAAAATAACACACGTTTTACATTGTATCCTTAATTCTCAAGCATTTGTACAAACCATTAAAAGCATTTAAAACAAACATGCTTTGTCAATATAACAGTATGGGCTATCTAAAGGAATCTAAATTAACTTCACCATATTGCCTCAAATTCACACATTTTATCAATGTTTAAAGTGAGAGTTTGTTTTTCAGAGATCGCGCACGCTGTGTGCATTTTGGTCCAATTTCCATGAACACGTTCTGCAAGGTGTCAAAGGTATACTTGAGAGGCTTTGGGTAAGAAATATTGAGGGCGTAAAGAAGGCCGAAAAGGTATGCCAGAGCTGTGGGGGTGTCTGGGATGTCCTGTAAAACTACACTCTCTTCCAAGATCACAGCAATGTCCTACACTTTCATAGAAGACCTTTCTGTAACACAGTCCTCAAGAACATAAAGAATGCCCACAGCCACGCCCTTGATAGCCACGTCATCTGCATCAGTTTCCTGGAGAACAAAGCATTCAAGGGTCATTTTCAAGTCACATTGGTTTTGCAAATCTTCCTCACAGGGGCCGACTGGCAATCTGTGCATTCTGGAAGTCCAGAACGGCCATACAATCAGATGGCCAATTTGTTTTGCTCTCCAAAAACTTGCATTTAGTTAAGCCCAATCAAAGCACTGAATATCCATACAGAATCAAATATCAGTAACCATTGCAAATTATTACATGTGTCTCAAAACTGAACCCAAATTTGGTGCCCTAATATCCATCTTGATATCTAATGTGCATCAACTTCACCAAGTTGTAGAGTCACAGTAGAAAGTGTGTGAACCCTTTAGAATATTCTGGTTTTCTAAACCAATTGATCTGATCTCCATGTAACTCACCAGTATGACAACAGAATGTGCTGAAGCTAATACCACAAGAAACCTTTGTATTTCATGTCATTACTAAAAACATCCATGAAATCCCAAAGGTTCTGTGGGGAAAAAAAATAGT
The DNA here is from genome assembly GCF_027579695.1 of Neoarius graeffei. NCBI lineage: Eukaryota > Metazoa > Chordata > Actinopteri > Siluriformes > Ariidae > Neoarius > Neoarius graeffei. Next base: position 113,093,507 of record NC_083571.1, on the reverse strand, counting down.
GAACCCTTCAGACCAATCACATGTTGACCCTCCTTTTGCAGGAATAAACTCAAGCCAAGCCAGGGAATAAACTCAAGCCAACCCTGAGAGGATGTTTAGAAGGTATTTTAGTCAATTTTTCTTCTTTCAGTCGACCCATATTCTCTGGTGTGAATAGTTTTCTATGCATCTCTATGGGTGATGGTCATCACCCTGTTGGAAGGTTGATAAAACTTATTTTTTCACTAGGTACTGGTCAACTTGACATTACTGCAAGAAGAAAATAAGCCCCAAGTTTCATCAACCTTCCAACAGGTTGATGATCATCACCCGTAGAGATGCATAGAAAACCATTCACACCAGACATCCAAAGAATATGGCTGAACTGAAATGGACTAAAATACCTCCTAAACATCCTGCCAGGGTTGTGCATATCCTTGCCCCTGTTGCGCTTGGGTGCTCCTTGTTAATGTGTGAGTACTGTAATTTGCCCTGCCATTAATGTAGTTGATATCTGGTCTTATCTGAGATGTCTTATTCTCCACACCATTCATCACCCATCCCCATGCATCCCTTAGCTATCACCGCCAATCCCTCCCATTCTGCACTATTTGCACTTTATCCCCCCCATGCACAAAATAGGCTGACAAGACACATTTCACATTATACCCAGTAACTACTAGTATATGCATATGACAAATAAACTTCCTTTTATCCTTCCTTGTATCCTTGGCTATTGTGTATGTGAAACCTTGACAGGCATAGTTACTATTGTGAGACAGTATCATGATCAACAAGGAGTGTGTGTGCATATACAGGTGGCTGTGTGAGCATATTTTGGAAAAAAGTTCAGGGCCTTTTAGTCTAAATCTGTCCCTGGTTCTGCATACTTCTGTAAAAAAGAGTGATTACTGTTTTATGCAAATCAATACTTACAAGACATTATTTGAAAAGTTTCTCAGGGTCTTCACGGAGAAATATGGGAAGCCCTTGAAGAGCAGCATTTTTGCGGTGCCTGAGGATGTCAGAGGTCTACCCATCTCATCTCATTATCTCTAGCCGCTTTATCCTGTTCTACAGGGTCGCAGGCAAGCTGGAGCCTATCCCAGCTGACTACGGGCGAAAGGCAGGGTACACCCTGGACAAGTCGCCAGGTCATCACAGGGCTGACACATAGACACAGACAACCATTCACATCTATGGTCAATTTAGAGTCACCAGTTAACCTAACCTGCATGTCTTTGGACTGTGGGGGAAACCGGAGCACCCGGAGGAAACCCACGTGGACACGGGGAGAACATGCAAACTCCGCACAGAAAGGCCCTCGCTGGCCACAGGGCTCGAACCTGGACCTTCTTGCTGTGAGGCGACAGCGCTAACCACTACACCACCGTGCCGCCAGAGGTCTACCCAAAGGAAAAAAAATAATTAAGTAAATATGACAAAACAGTTTGCTTAACAAGAATTGTGACTGAGCAAAGTTAAATATTCCAACTACATCATACCTCATCATCAAGCTTCATCAGGATGTCTTCCATATCCTTTCCAAAGGATGCTTTTCTTGCACGGTACAGCCGAAGTAGTTTGGGGGTGTATTTCTCCACGTTCCCAACAACTTCTTGTTTGTGATGCGAAAAAAACTCTGCATTGATCTGTTAAGTAGAGAAACCAACATGGACAAAAAGTTTGATGAATAAACACAGTGGATGAGCTCACAGGATACAAACCTGTGAAGGTAGGTCTACAGCAGTTTAAAAAAAAATATCACAAATTTGTTAAGTTTTACCTGATCTTTGAAGAATAAAGCAGGCCATCTATCCTGTATCTCGATCACCATGGGCTTGTCATCAACCACCTCCCTTCTCCTGAGGGAGAAGGTTATGTTCATCTTCTCCCTTATGAGTGAGTCATCTACTTGTGCTTTCTTTGATGCTTCTACCAAGAGAATTCTTTGCTGTTCAAGTGAGGCATCATCATGTTGATTTGGATGTTCAGGAAAATGGTTAATCTCACCATGTTTAGCCCTTTTCAGTGTGAATTTTGTTGTGTCATCGTCTGCCTTTTGTCTGCAATTGAGAGAGACTTCACTGCAACCAGCCAACCGCAGCTTTGCCCTGAAATTGTTAAACTTGTTTCTGATGCTGCCAAACCACCCCTCATAACCATTGCCATCAACCTCTCTGAGGCATGGATATTTGGTAATCAAAGCAACTGCAATGGTTTCAACTTCATGAGGCTCAGGATAAGCTTTTATATCAAAAGAAGCTTGGGTGATTTTGTCCAGAATGTCCATCTTAATGTCTCTTGTAACATCAATGCCTTTTTTGGTCTTTTCATGTGTCTCATTATCTTTTCTTAACTTCAGTTCAACATCTTGGGACAGTGTGGGGATAGGAAAAGGAGAAGGCCACTCTGAAGCATTGCGTAAATTTCCTGAGGTGCTGGGTGAGGGGCCTTTTGAAGAGCTGGGTGAGGGGCCTTTTGAAGAGCTGGGTGAGGAGCCTTTTGAAGAGCTCAAGCTTGCAGTGTCAAGTGACGAGATCGATCCAAGTGATTGATCATCATCTTCAAGTTGGCAAACCTCTTTCCACTTAATGTGTAGAACAGCACGATCAGATGGTAGTTCCGATATCTCTGACAGATTGCAAAGAGCATTTTGGAAATCAGGGTTCTCAAATTGTAACAAAAAATCTCTCTGAAGTTGCAGTTTCTCTTTTATCAAATCATAAAGGACATCCATGGACTCTGGCACTTGTGAAAGTTGAACACGCCTTGCTTTATCAGCAGATATTACTATTCGGAGCAACAGTGCCTAGAAAACAGAAACATTCAAGGTTAACAGAAAATAATGACATTTATGGAAATGGAATTACACAATCCAAAGAACACTTACCATTATCTCTCTAACTGGAATGTGTCTTTAGTGTCACCAGAGCTTTCCTCCAATAGAATAAGCTGCCAAAGGATGGTAATGATTCAAATCATCCACATCAAGAACAAAGACTTCACCATAGCTGCTGTCCTCAAGTTGAAAGGCTCTATAATGTTCAAGGTACCAAGCCATGAGCTTTTTGGACAGGAATAACACTGTGTCACCATTGACAATGATGCTCAAAATCTTGAAAAAATCTGGTTGGCCAAAGCAATGTCCAGATGTGACAATCATGCTTTGAGTATATTCTGTTCCAAAATGTTCTAGCTTACAAGCAACATAGACTGTGTCAATATGTGGTAATTTCCTTAACACAGCAGTTCTCTGCACACTGTCCAAAGATCCCACTGGCACAGTTACAACTTTGTGAATGTACAGGTCAGACTTAAAGAGATTTTGTCCATCCAAATGGTATGCCATTAATTGCTGATGCTTTGTAGCTAAGGAAAGCAACACAATCTTCACATTACGTCCATCACGGGCTATCGTCTTAAAGACACTGTGCTTTGATTCGAACCTCATGGTCCATAGTTCCACCAATGGGCCATAACAGCATATGAGGTGTGGATAATGCTCAATTATGTGATGTTTTGGTTTCAAGACAAAATTAGGAAATGTGGATGTAAGTAATAAGCGATGATCTGATAGCTTGAATGCCAGGTAGCTTAATATTTCTTCTGTGAATCTGTCAGAAGAAACCTTTATTCGTCACATGCACACTTCAAGCACAGTGAAATTCATCCTCTGCATTTAACCCATCTGAAGCAGTGAACACACGCACACAGAGCAGTGGGCAGCCCAGAGCGCCATCAGGGGTTCGGTACCTTGCTCAAGGGCACCTCAGCCCAAGGCCACCCCACGTCAACCTAACTGCATGTCTTTGGATTGTGGGGGAAACCAGAGCACCTGGAGGAAACCCACGCAGACACGGGGAGAACATGCAAACTCCACACAGAAAGGCCCTCGCCAGCTGCTGGGTTCGAACCCGGAACCTTCTTGGTGTGAGGCGACCGTGCTAACCACTCCACCACTGTGCTGCCCAGAACAACAATTTGAACTATCTCCTTTAGGTCCATCAATATTTCCCATGATGGTTTGTTCTCTGGGACACTACCACCAACCATGAGAGGAAGCAGTCGCAGTAGTGCCCAATTTTCATGAGCATTGCCCCCAATGGACCGCTTTGAAAGGGCTGCTTTAGTAACGATCTTAGGTTTGTTGTCTTGGTCTGTGTATTTGTAAGGGAATGACCTAATACTGTGGTTAAGGCGGTCCATGGTGAAAAATCCTTTTGAAATCAGATCAGAAAGGCACAATGCCAGTTCCACAGGAACAACGCCTTCAAAAAGGTCGTGCAAAATATCAGGCGGGAATCCTGTCACAGGATGGAAGAAAGCCAATTGCTTGCTCAACACACACTCTCGTTTAACCCCATTCACACTCCGAAGAGTTTGATTTTGCTTAAGCTCTTCCACAAAATTATTGTGCTGCTCAACAGTTCTCAAAAGGAATTCTCCTGGTTTGACAGTTGCTATTTGACTGTGACTAACCAAACAGAAACGGCAAAACTTGTCTACTGTGAAACTTTCCTGGAATCCTTCTAAACCATGCGTTCCAAGATTATCTGCACAGACACAGAACAGCTTTACTCCAACGGACCTCTTCAAGGTCTCCACAAAGATCCCATGTTGCTCAACCAGCTTTAGATCCTTTATCAGGGGCTCTAAAAATCTCTCATTCCCAAATTTCCGAACATCAACACTTTTTCCTAAAACTCCCAACTGAATGGATGTAAGACCTGACCTAAACTGTAATGGTAAATTTAAGATGACCCAATACACTGCAACTATTTTGTGGATCTTGCGTGACATGCCCAAAGGGTTGCAGACTTCAAACTTATCAGTGTACAGGGCTAAAGTGATTTCCGTAGCTTTGTCGGGGGAAACATTGCCTAAAGTAATGGCCACCCTGGAAAGTCCTGTAAACACCAGGTGAGTGCTCTTGGTTGAGGATTAATGCATCAAAAAAAATCAGAGCGTTTCAACAAGTTTTCAAGCACCACAGTCAATGGTACACAAACAAAAGTGTTTCTACTGTCTTGTCTGTATAGATATTCTACTGGCTCAATCAAAGGAAATTTCTCCTTAAAATACACATTTCTTCTGTGGTCAGTAGACAGACAGCCCTTTTCATTTGATGTTATAAGTAATGGACTTGAGGTAAAAAAAAAAAACAATCAACTACCTCCTGAACAATAGAGTTTTCTGTTGTAAGGTTGTGTTTTTTAAAAACTTCTGAAACTGACTGAAAAGCATTGGGTTTTGAGCATAACAATATCTCACGCTATCCCTCAATTATTGTTTGGACTGCACCTCGTGAGACATGCAAGACAGTCTGCATAGAAAGATAAAGACTAGCAATTTTATGCTCAATTGTTTCATAGTCAAAATGATTTACTCCATCTTCCTCCACAACATAATCTGATTCTTCTTCAGTGGAAGTTGGGGCATCAGTGTCATCAATAGTGCCAGTTATAGCAATGGCACAAGGCTGTATCACAGTTCTGAAGTCTTCTGTATTATACTGTTTGTGTTTTCTGCTTTTATGTGTGCTGAATGTTGAATATATGTTTATTTTAAAGTAACAACCTAAAAAAGGACATTGAGTAGTTTCCTGAATTTTAAGATGATTTCCCAGGTGTTCGAAAAACTGTCTTTCAGAATATAGCTCTTGAAAATCACAACATTTGCATTTAAAGGTTAAATTAGACTGATGGTGAACAGGTAGGCCTACACCTTTGCGGTGATGTCGTGAAAGATGGGACCTTAACACTCCTTGAGTTTTGAAGACACAGACACAGTCGGAATGGAGACACGGTCAACGATTGTTCACTGACGTACGGAAGTACACGAAGCCCTCGTCTTTACCTGACTTCGGCCCACATGATCTGTATACCTATGTCATTAAAAACCCATCGCCATACACATACACACCAACGTCCGAGGTTCCGGAGCACGCTCCGGCTTGCTCCAGGAGTGCTCCGGCCGAGGTTCCGGAGCGCGCTCCGGCTGAGGTTCCCCTCAAATTAAGCAGCGCGCTCCGGCTTGCTCCCGGAGTGCTCCGGCCGAGGTTCCGGAGCGCGCTCCGGCCGAGGTTCCCCTCAAATTAAGCAGCACGCTCCCGCTTGCTCCGGAGCAAGCCGGAGCGCGCTGCTTAATTTGAGGGGGAGCAACCCGGAGCGCGCTCCGGAACCTCGGCCGGAGCACTCCTGGAGCAAGCCGGAGCGTGCTCCGGAACCTCGGACGTTGGTGTGTATGTGTATGGTGATAGGTTTTTAATGACATAGGTATACAGATCATGTGGGCCGAAGTCAGGTAAAGACGAGGGCTTCATGTACTTCCATATGTCAGTGAACAATCCTGGTGGAAGCAGGTAAACGTCGTTCTCTAAGCCTGCTAACCTCAATTTTTGCAAATACCTCTCCCTCTGCTCGCCCTGTAAATGCCCTACGTTGCTGGATAGTGAAGGTGTTTTCTGCATCTCGCTCCTTTTTCTTTTATGTTTTTCGTTTGTCGTCTTCCTCACATTCAAACTGATTCGAGCCGAAGTCCACTACATGTCCAAAATGGCAGTCGCGTTTACGAAGGTCACGTGACTGAAAAGGGTCTATACTAGCCTTTTAGAAGCCCTGCTAGCCAGATAACAGAGGTTGGGAAAAAAGCTATCTACTGAATGAACAATTTTGCTTAGAGAATGGTTAATGTTAGCTGTACTAGCTAATGGTAACGCTAACCTTAGTTCTAGATGGACAGGCATTAACTTGACATTGAAACACCGTTAGCTAACAAGCAAAATGCATGGTGTAGGACTAAAACAAACACATTGAAATGAGAAATACGGCACAGTTACGTAACAGAGGCAACGTTACAGCATAAATATACTGGCAGATTGTGGATAACCCGTTAATATCATCCATAACATTGCTGCTGTGCAACAATGCTTCAAATTTTAGCTAAATTTAGTATTATATGATTAGCTAACCGAATAACAAATTAGCAGGTCAAGGCTAGCACATGTAACGTAATCATTTAGTTCAAAAACCTCATACAGACCTTGCAAATATTTTGCTAAGAAGGATAAAATGTTATATAAGTTATTGCATCCTACACTATGTTGGATATAACCTTAAACATTATTTAACAGTGGTATTACTTACAACCCCGATTCCAAAAAAAGTTGGGACAAAGTACAAATTGTAAATAAAAACGGAATGCAATGATGTGGAAGTTTCAAAATTCCATATTTTATTCAGAATAGAACATAGATGACATATCAAATGTTTAAACTGAGAAAATGTATCATTTAAAGAGAAAAATTAGGCGATTTTAAATTTCATGACAACAACACATCTGGGCGGCAAGGTGGTGTAGTGGTTAGCGCTGTCGCCTCACAGCAAGAAGGTCCTGGGTTCGAGCCCTGGGGCCGGCGAGGGCCTTTCTGTGTGGAGTTTGCAGGTTCTCTCCATATCCGTGTGGGTTTCCTCCGGGTGCTCCGGTTTCCCCCACAGTCCAAAGACATGCAGGTTAGGTTAACTGGTGACTCTAAATTGACTGTAGGTGTGAATGTGAGTGTGAATGGTTGTCTGTGTCTATGTGTCAGCCCTGTGATGACCTGGCGACTTGTCCAGGGTGTACCCTGCCTTTCGCCCGTAGTCAGCTGGGATAGGCTCCAGCTTGCCTGCGGCCCTGTAGAGGGATAAAGCGGCTAGAGATAATGAGATGAGATGAGAACAACACATCTCAAAAAAGTTGGGACAAGGCCATGTTTACCACTGTGAGACATCCCCTTTTCTCTTTACAACAGTCTGTAAACATCTGGGGACTGAGGAGACAAGTTGCTCAAGTTTAGGGATAGGAATGTTAACCCATTCTTGTCTAATGTAGGATTCTAGTTGCTCAACTGTCTTAGGTCTTTTTTGTCGTATCTTCCATTTTATGATGCGCCAAATGTTTTCTATGGGTGAAAGATCTGGACTGCAGGCTGGCCAGTTCAGTACCCGGACCCTTCTTCTATGCAGCCATGATGCTGTAATTGATGCAGTATGTGGTTTGGCATTGTCATGTTGGAAAATGCAAGGTCTTCCCTGAAAGAGACGTCGTCTGGATGGGAGCATATGTTGCTCTAGAACCTGGATATACCTTTCAGCATTGATGGTGTCTTTCCTGATGTGTAAGCTGCCCATGCCACACGCACTAATGCAACCCCATACCATCAGAGATGCAGGCTTCTGAACTGAGCGCTGATGATAACTTGGGTCGTCCTTCTCCTCTTTAGTCTGAATGACACGGCGTCCCTGATTTCCATAAAGAACTTCAAATTTTGATTCGTCTGACCACAGAACAGTTTTCCACTTTGCCACAGTCCATTTTAAATGAGCCTTGGCCCAGAGAAGACGTCTCCACTTCTGGATCATGTTTAGATACGGCTTCTTCTTTGAACTATAGAGTTTTAGCTGGCACCGGCGGATGGCACGGTGAATTGTGTTCACAGATAATGTTCTCTGGAAATATTCCTGAGCCCATTTTGTGATTTCCAATACAGAAGCATGCCTGTATGTGATGCAGTGCCGTCTAAGGGCCCGAAGATCACGGGCACCCAGTATGGTTTTCCGGCCTTGACCCTTACGCACAGAGATTCTTCCAGATTCTCTGAATCTTTTGATGATATTATGCACTGTAGATGATGATATGTTCAAACTCTGCAATTTTACACTGTCGAACTCCTTTCTGATATTGCCCCACTATTTGTCGGCGCAGAATTAGGGGGATTGGTGATCCTCTTCCCATCTTTACTTCTGAGAGCCGCTGCCACTCCAAGATGCTCTTTTTATACCCAGTCATGTTAATGACCTATTGTCAACTGACCTAATGAGTTGCAATTTGGTCCTCCTGCTGTTCCTTTTTTGTACCTTTAACTTTTCCAGCCTCTTATTGCCCCTGTCCCAACTTTTTTGAGATGTGTTGCTGTCATGAAATTTCAAATAAGCCAATATTTGGCATGAAATTTCAAAATGTCTCACTTTTGACATTTGATATGTTGTCTATGTTCTATTGTGAATACAATATCAGTTTTTGAGATTTGTAAATTATTGCATTCCCTTTTTATTTACAATTTGTACTTTGTCCCAACTTTTTTGGAATCGGGGTTGTATTAATGTCGATTCATAGAAATGATGGTTTGAATCAATTTTTTTCTGACGTAATTCCATTACTGACTTTTCTTTCCTCAAAAAAGATTTTGTGTTCAGAGTTAAACAGAGCCAATATTTCTAGGCTTTTTATGGGTCAAAAGATACCCCATACAGTGTGACATTTTAATTTAATACCATTATCTTGAGTACTGCAATGAAAAAAACGGTACCAAATTTTCCTGTGAATGTAATTCTGTTACCGAAGAACTACCCATTTGTCTCTTGCATTAAAGCTAGACGGCCTTTCGATTTCGTAAAATTTCTGAAGTTTAGTTCCCTCTGAAATGTGGTCATTGTGATGTATGTTTATTTCTGTAATATCTCAAAAAATATATCAGGCCATTCTGAGGCTGGAAGTTATTTAATTTGAGGGGATTAAAGCAAATAATGTGCATGAAATTGCTCGCTTCGCAGAGTCAAGCAGACAGAGGAAGTGCATGTGCGCATGTGCAGGTTTACCTTCTTCTTCTTCTTTTGGGTTTTACGGCAGCTGGCATCCACAGTGTTGCATTACTGCCATCTACAGGTTTACCTTTGACCGTGCACTGACAGTTCCATCATTCTGTCACTAAACGAACAGCTGATCACACCGAGGTGCTCGCTGAGAGCCCATATTTATTAGTTTGGTCCTGCGTTTCCTTTCCATTGCATATAACATAACGTCTTTTCTTCTTGCTTTCCGTTACTGTAGTCGCTCTTTCATGTTTCATTTGCACACTCACGTCCTCCATTTTTCTCTCCTGTTTCAAATTTGTATCCCACAATGCCTTGTGCAAACGGGGAAAGCCCACCATGTGATGCATGACGTAGTATCTTGAATTGGGCCATGGTGAAGCAGGAAAAAATTATGGAGAATTTAGGGCCACATGGTGCTAAATTCTTTAATTGTTCAATTAAAAAAATAATAATAATAACATTGGAAGTCTGTGATGCGAATTCAGTAGCTTTCGGTCCACTAAACAAAAATAATTGAGTGTTGGGGAAAATTCTTTTTATGACCTACACTTGAAAAATCTGAAATGCAGTCTACCTTTAATGTTTTATTATGAAAGCAAAATGGATAAAAAAAATCTGCTTTGTCAGTGATAGATATCTGCTTGGCATGCTTGAAATTGGAACAGACTGTTCTGATTGCTACTTGTTTTGGTTAGTTAAATCCTTGAGATTCATCTTCACTCGCACATTCTGCTCTCTGCTTAATGAAGGTGATGTTGATCAGTAATGTCTTTCTTCTTTTCATGAGACTATGATCCTGATGGGTGATGTAATGGTACATAATGTCTCTCTTCTTTCATAAAGTAGTGTTGTCTAAACCAGTGGTGTAATGCTTCATCACCCATTTCCATTCTACACAGATAATTTGGCTTCATCATCACATCATCATCCAATCACATGGCTACAACACACTCTTGAATGTAAATATATACTCATGTTTGTCCTGCAATAAACTGAGAAACATCTCTGAGCAGCTGTGTCAGTGACTGTATGCTCCCAGATATCTGTAAGGCAGAATCTCTGAGGCGGCAGAGGTCTACATTCCTCAATTATACTTTGTCCATTCTACCTCCTTTGGTGCAGACAGATCAAAACCTAACAGTCAGTTTGCATTATTTGGGGCTGAAAATAATGCTTGCCTTTAAAGGCAGTAATCTACAGGCAACTGAAAACCTCCCGAGAGCTCAATACAAGAAACTTTGGCAACCAGTCTCATAGGTTGGTTCCCAAACATGTTGACAATTTTGATAAGTGGTCTACTGAATAGTGCACTTTCTTACCCTGTGTCCGAAATCACTCACTACTCGCTATATACTGGTCCATATAGTGAGTTCACCATTTTGTAGTGCTGTCCAAATGTATAGTGAGAATTATTACACCCTATATAGTGGACTCAAAGTATCCCACAATGCGCCATGAAAAGTAGTGATGGGCACTAACCAAGCGATATATACCATCATGCATTGCAGTCGCGCTGAAAAAAAAAGTGTGTTTGGGTGAATGGATGGAGGAAGAAACACATTATAAATGGACATTCAAGTGCAATTAAAAATAGTAAGAGAATAGAAAATAAGCTAAAATAGAATAAGATAAAATACAAGAATAAAAGTTAGAGTGCAGAGCGAGGAATTAATCAACAACCTCAAATTTGATTTAATAAAAGGCAATGGCACAGAAGAAAGAAAGTATTCAGCCTTGATTTAAAAGAACTGAAAGATGCACCAGACACAAAGTACTTTGCATTTATTAATGTAGGAAATACACTCAGTATAATATGGATTTATCACAAATCCATTTATCACTCTCATTGATAATATTTTCACCAATGACGTTGATAATAATACAATAAGTGGATTATTAATCAATGACATAAGCGACCATTTGCAAGTTTTTACAGTTTGTGACATCAGACATAGGAAAAAGTCAAACAAGCAAACAGTATATAGATGAGTAAGAACAGAAGAATCCATTAACACTCTCAAAAATGAATTATTGGAGTATAATTGGGATATAATATATAAAGAAAAAGATGTTGACCTTACATATAACGAGTTTCTAAAAATATTTTCCTCATTATATGATAAGCATTGTCCAATTAAGAAATATAACAGAAAACTAGCATATACAAATTGCCCATGGATTACAAAAGGTCTACAAAATGCTTGCAAAAAGAAAAATACACTCTACAGAGATTTCATAAGACAGAGAACTAAAGAGGCAGAATATAAATATAAAAAAATATCAGAACAAGTTAACTGATATTTTAAGGGCAAGTAAGAAAGATTATTATAAGAGGATATTAGATGACAATAGAAATAACATTAAAGGAATATGGAAAATACTAAATAATATTATAAGAAATGGATCTAAACACAATAATCTGCCAAAGTATTTCATTGATAAGGATATTGAAAATTATAACATGCAAGATGTGGCTAATAGCTTTACTGAATTCTTTGTAAGTGTTGGATCTGACCTTACAAGAAAAATCCCTGATTCAGGTACATATGATGAACAGTTATTAGAGAGAAATCCTTGCTCGTTGTTTCTTCAAGCAGTAGATGAAAATGAAATTTTGAATATTGTTAAAAAAAATGTAAGAACAAACAGTCCACTGACTTTAATGATATCAATATGTCACTGATAAAAAAGGTCATTGAGGGCATTGCTAAGCCATTAACATACATCTGTAATTTATCATTTCAAACCCGTTCATTTCCAGATAAAATGAAAATAGCTAAAGTTATACCTCTGGTCAAGGCTGGAAACAAACATCATTTCACAAACTATAGACCTGTCTCCTTGCTCCCACAATTCGCAAAAATACTGGAAAAACTCTTCAACAACAGATTGGACACATTTTTAGAAAAACACAAAATTCTTGCAGGGAATCAGTATGGGTTTAGGTCAAATAGACCAACATTGGCAATAACAGAGGCAATAGAAGAAATCACAAATGCTATAGATCGCAAGCAATATGCTATTGGAGTATTTATTGATTTAAAAAAAGCTTTTGACACAATCAACCATGAAATATTAATCAAGAAACTGGAAAGATATGGTATCAGGGGAATAGTACTGGATTGGGTGAAAAGTTAAGTGGGAGACAGCAGTTTGTGAAATTGGGTGACTGTGTTTCTTCATGTTTGGACATTGCTTGTGGGTCCCCCAGGGGTCAGTATTAGTATAGTAACCTAAATGTAATATATATGTATATATATATATATGTATATATATATGTGGGCGGCATGGTGGTGTAGTGGTTAGCGCTGTCGCCTCACAGCAAGAAGGTCCTGGGTTCAAGCCCCGGGGCTGGCGAGGGCCTTTCTGTGTGGAGTTTGCATGTTCTCCCCGTGTCCGCGTGGGTTTCCTCCGGGTGCTCCGGTTTCCCCCACAGTCCAAAGACATGCAGGTTAGGTTAACTGGTGACTCTAAATTGACCGTAGGTGTGAATGGTTGTCTATGTGTCAGCCCTGTGATGACCTGGCGACTTGTCCAGGGTGTACCCCGCCTTTTGCCCGTAGTCAGCTGGGATAGGCTCCATCTTGCCTGCGACCCTGTAGAACAGGATAAAGCGGCTAGAGATAATGAGATGAGATTTTATATATATATATATATATATATATATATATATATAAATAAATTACATTTAGGTTTTTCTAAATACAAAGTCAGAAATACATTTTATTTATCTATAAGTATCAGGCATAAGCATCAAGACAGGTAACAAGGAAGCTTGTTATTGTTATTCATTATTTAACCTCCTAAGTCCCAAGCTGTTTTTTTACATGCATTTTTTATTTCTCTTTGCTATTTGGGCTTATTAGAACCTGATTAGAATAAAAACTAAGCATCATCTTTTGATAAGATGTACTTTTAGAGAAAAAGTATGTCCACATATGTGGATTCTTGTTCCGAATTTCCATAAAGTGCTGTCCACGCATGTGACTGCTAAGCCCTAGGAGGTTAAGGAGAAAGGGTGGGAGTTTATAAGTTATACTTCTTCTCACTCCTTTTCGAATACGTATTTCTATGTACAGTATTATGTTTAAATGTTTATCTTATTTTTCTTTTTATTATTTTGCTTTTCATATTCAAAATAAACATTTCAATCAATCCATCAAAAAAATTATCACATGCATGGATTTATTATTTTGAAAACCCACCAGCCGACTGATCTGGCACGTTTTAATTGTGTGACAGTAATGACGTAAATAACGACGCGACGGAGTAGTGTCCGAAAGTGTTTGTTTTTTTTTCATTTTACCAATGAGCTCACTATACAGTCCTCTATATAGTATTTCCCTATATAAGTGAGTAGGGAGTAGTGAACGAGTGAGTGATTTCGGACACAGGGTTAGAGTAAATACTGACATAACCTTTGACCTTAAATTCCTGACTCTATTACCAACTCTGAATATGATCCATATTTCATTGCACAATGCTTGTATAGTCATAAATAAATTAGCAATATGATATAATTTACCGCCAGTTGCCTTCAATTGCTTGTTCCACAAACTCTGAACCACTGCCATGAAATATAATCTCCATTTTTTTATTTAAAAAAAAAAAAGCTTTTAAAACAATTTAACGTTCGAATGCAGGATCGCTTGTATTTTTGAGCATGCATTCTTTATGTAAACATCTCTGTTGCGCCAGTGTAAGTCAGCAGTGGAGAGGAAAGGCTGTGGGTATACAGCAGCCTGACAACAGCACGCGCCTTTCAGCAGACCTTATCATCAATCAGCTAAGTGAGCCCTGGTCTGCATCGGCATCCCATCACACCACAGGGAATCACAGGAGTGCAAGAGGTGCAATTAGCCATTCTCTGGAGCATGCAGAGAATGACAGCCAATTGGCCACTAGGACCACACACATCTCTCCTATCAGCTCCTTCAGGCTTTAATTGGCCAGGATCGGCTGTTTGCTTGGAAACACCATCGAAGTTTTGATGAATCACTCACTGGGGAATGGTGGTAAAGTTTACAGTACAGACAGAAGGTGGATTAGTAAGCAGGAGGTTGACTGGAGAGTTTGGGTGCAGTGTGAGTGCATAATATCTCTAGTGTACTGTAAAGTAATTTTGGTATTCACCCTGGTTGATTGCTTTCTCATTCATCATCACAAGGAAAGAGTATAGAAAAACATTTGGTATCCTGACCGCAGCTGATGTAACAGTATGAAACTTCATGATGTTTTTTTTCAGAAAACAATATATATGGGTAGTAGGAGAACTATATTAGTTTAACACTTTGGTTAATTTCTATTTTAAGTGAAAGACTTTTCAGGTAATCATTTCACTGCCATAATTCATTTCCACACACTCTTGGCAGTGGAAGGAGATCCATCCATCCATCCATCCATCCATTATCTATAGCCGCTTATCCTGTTCTACAGGCAAGCTGGAGCCTATCCCAGCTGACTACGGGCGAAAGGCGGGGTACACCCTGGACAAGTTGCCAGATCATCACAGGGCTGACACATAGACACAAACAACCATTCACACTCACATTCACACCTACGGTCAATTTAGAGTCACCAGTTAACCTAACCTGCATGTCTTTGGACTGTGGGGGAAACCGGAGCACCCGGAGGAAACCCACGCGGACACGGGGAGAACATGCAAACTCCTCACAGAAAGGCCCTTGTTGGCCGCTGGGCTTGAACCCAGGACCTTCTTGCTGTGAGGCAACAGTGCTAACCACTATACCACCTTGTCGCCCGTTGAAGGAGATTCTTCTTATTATTATTTTTTTCTGGTTACCTCAGGTCAGGTTATATCAATCACCTGTATTTATTGTGTAGAGCTTGGGTTTCAAGCACTCCAATGGCCAAATTAGCAAAACCACATCATCACACATGGGAAATACAGGAGTTTTGATCCAGGACTCCACAAAACATATTTTAAACTGGTTTGTTGTTATGAATTCAACACCTGATGTGCTCTATTGACATATGTCAATGTCAAAGTCCCTTCCACGCCAGGATCTGGTCTTCCCAGGCAGTCTCCTGTCCCAGTACTAACCAGCTCTTTTGAGGTGTATGGGTGCGGCGCCGATCTCCGTTTCCATAGCCCTTGGCCTCTCGCCTATACAGCTAGGGTTACAGTGGGGGTCTAGTCCTCTAATAACTGCGAGAGCTTGAATTTTGGACTCACATCTGTATTGCAGCGTGCCTTGCCAGACAGTAGTAGGTACCATTTTTATGATGGTCTTTGGTATGACCCGACCATGAGTAGAACTTGCAATCTCCCAGTCAAGAGGTGGACACGCTAACCACTAGGCCAGCTCACAGTCTCTATTGACATATAAGCTCTATCAACTGTGTGAGTATCCTATTAAGCAATGTTAGCACAATGCCAGGTATTTATTTATTTATTTATTTATCTGCTTGTGAGGTAATGGTATCTTCCCTAAGGCAGTCCAAAAACCATTAAATAATTCTACCATATACTGGACAGCATATTTAAATGAGACTGTTAATGACGGCGTAGCTCATTCTGGCCCCATCTCGTCCAGAAGGAACAATCTAAAGTGTGCCACCTTGCGCAATAAATGTTGCAAGCTGTATATATACACTATATACAAGCTATATACACCCTAGGAATACCAACCTATTTGCCAGAAAGAATCCAAAATGGCATGGAACTGACTGAGAAGAAGTGATTTTTGTTGAACTGCTTGCTCATTAAGGCTTAATTAGTCCATAACTTCATTCATAATTGTAATTAAGCAAATCTGGGGAGAACCCTACCTTCTATGAACCCTAGGTACCCCTACCTTCATGCCAGAAAGAATCAAAATCAGTGAAGAATTGAGGAAGAAGTGATTTGTGTGGAAACTGCTCTTTAGGGCTTAATTACTCCATACCTTCATTATTAATTACAGTTATGCAAATTTGAGTAGAAGCTATATGCACCCCAGGCAGACCTACCGTCCTGCCAAAAAGAATAAAAATTGGTGAAGAATTGAGAGAGAAGAAGCGATTTTCATGAAACGTGGACAACGCCAGATGGATGATGGACGACAGACAACAGATTCCCGCATGAACTCATCGCCTGTCAGCTAGATGAGCTAATAATACTGAAGTTAAGTCAGGTCCTTGTTAAATAAACAGTCTACCTGATTGTTTGAAATTGATGTCATGACAGTCCTTGCCTATGCTAGCTGGAATGGAAGTATCCTGGCCATTGTAGGTTTTGGGAGAGTTGTGTACAAAAGTAGGAAGTCTCAAGGAGTAAAAATATCATTCACATATTACTGAATTTCACCCACTTAACTACCAGAGACCTAATCTTGACAGATTTTGAATAATCTTGACTAATGAACCTTAAAGAATTAGACAAGGACCATTTTAAACACGCAATTACATTAAGTACATTGAGTAGAACTGTGTTGCTTACTAAGAGGAAAAACTACAAGGTGCAAGTTCATTGAGAACTTCGCAAACAACATGTGGGGTCAGGCTGCATCTAATAACGCTAACAATGATAAACCGAGGAAGCTGATGCAAAGCTAATGAGTATCACTGAGTTGCTAAGTGTTTAACAGAAATAGGCACTAGCAATGTCTAAAAATTACACTCACTGATGTAGAAAAGCTGAGATAAGATTAGAGGATGCCATCTACAGCTTTGCAGACTGTTTAATTTCTCAACCATGCAAATGAATTAGACTCGTTGAGGCCATGTGTAAACCGAGATGTACAGATTGCATTTTAATGCTGCATTTGACTTACCTGGGAAATAACAGAGGAGGAACCGTCAGGGCCTTCTCGCCTTCAGAGGAGGCCAAAACATATCAGCATTTCAAATGTTATGTTTAATTTCTTTCATTCTTTCAAAATTGCATAACAATTATTTTCTTCGAATTCTAACTCGGCCTCATTTTTTATCAAATTTGCTTCAGAAATGAAAGGGTTACTGTCCCGAAAACATTAAAATCAAGTTATCCAGTGAGATTTTTTGTTTGTTGTCTCTAGGCTGAGAAGGGTTTAGAGCTGCTCACTCATTGGTTCGGACTTCATTGCCGGGACAGAAGGCCATGGCAGTGTATGTTTATGTAAGAAGTGACAGATGAATGAAAGCTATACTGCCTTTGAGATTTTTCAAGTTTAGGTCATAAAAAGAATTTTCCCCGACACCTAATTATTTTTGTTTAGCAGGCCGAAAGCTACTGAATTCAAATCACAGACTTCCAATTTTATTAGTTTTTTTTAAAATAGAACAATTAATGAATTTCGGGCCACGTGGCTCAAAATTCTCCGCTATTTTTTCCTGCTTCACCATGACCCAATTCAAGATACTACATCATGCATCACGTGGTGAGCTTTCCCTGTTTGCATAAGGCATTGTGGGATACAAATTTGAAACAGGAGAGAAAAATGGGCGGCACGGTGGTGTAGTGGTTAGCGCTGTCGCCTCACAGCAAGAAGGTCCTGGGTTCGAGCCCCGTGGCCGGCAAGGGCCTTTCTGTGCGGAGTTTGCATGTTCTCCCCGTGTCCGCGTGGGTTTCCTCCGGGTGCTCCGGTTTCCCCCACAGTCCAAAGACATGCAGGTTAGGCTAACTGGTGACTCTAAATTGAGCGTAGGTGTGAATGTGAGTGTGAATGGTTGTCTGTGTCTGTGTGTCAGCCCTGTGATGACCTGGCGACTTGTCCAGGGTGTACCCCGCCTTTCGCCCGTAGTCAGCTGGGATAGGCTCCAGCTTGCCTGCGACCCTGTAGAAGGATAAAGCAGCTAGAGATAATGAGATGAGATGAGAGAAAAATGGAGGATGCGAATGAAACGTGAAAGACCGACTACAGTAATGGAAAGCGAGAAGAAAAAAACGTTATGTTATATCTGAAGGAAAGGAAACGCAGGACCAAACTAATAAATATCAGTGGTCAGCGAGCACCTCGGTGTGATCAGCTGTTCGTTTAGCGACAGAATGATGGAACTGTCAGTGCACGCTCAAAGGTAAACCTGTAGATGGCAGTAATGCAACACTGTGGATGCCAGCTGCTGTAAAACCCAAAAGAAGAAGTAAACAGAACAGTAAACAGAAATAAACATATATCACAATGACCACATTTCAGAGGGAACTAAATTTAATAAATTTTATGAAATCGAAAGGCCGTCTCGCTTTAACTAATCAGATTTTGATTTATAGTGGAAGGGGACCAAAAATTTATTGTCCTAGGCCTCCTCAAAGGCCAGCGCTAGCTTAATCGTGAGTTGGCACCACCAGCGCAGCAGTGAAGTCACCTTCCAGCAGGTGTAGCATTCATCAGTAGTGTTAGCAAATGCTAAAAAAGCAGTCTAGCCAGTGCTATTGAGAGCAAGTAGCACAGGCTAATGACTGAGAAACTAAGATTTCTGTCTCCAGACTCTTCTTCCATGCATGCTCGCTACAGGATTTTTCACTCAGACTTAAGTATTCATTTCCCTGTGTAATTTACTTCGTTACTTTTAAAATCAACATCGACAACTACACACAATGGCGCAACCTGGCAGCCTGCCACTAACCCCTGGCAAAATCCTTTGCCCTGTTGCTTTTTTTGGTGTCTGGCTAAGTTTTGGCTGAGCTGAAGTCCCAGATCTAATAGTAACGGTTCGCCACTGGTAAATGGTAAATTGCTGATCAGAATGATAGCAACAAGCTGATCATGAGTGATATATATTTTCCTGCTTAAACACCAAACTGCATAATCATTGTTATAGATTTAACCAGTCATTGTCTGTATGTTGACTGATCTAAACTAAATGCAGTACTTGTGTATACAGCATAACTCATTTAACGGTAAGAAGTGCTACTTTTGTTTCTGTAAGAAGTCCTGCATTTATTTCTGATGCTATGTAAAGCCATGTTGATTTGACATCACTCCAGAAGAAAATCAAAGACCATCCCAAGTTTGCAGATAGGAATTTCACAGAGAGGGGTGAGGGGCGACACAGTGGTGTAGTGGTTAGCATTGTTGCCTCATAGCAAGAAGGTTCTGGGTTCGAGCCCAGCAGCTGATGGGGGCCTTTCTGTGTTCTTTTTGCGTGTTCTCCTCGTGTCTGTGTGGGTTTCCTCCGGGTTCTCCAGTTTCCTCCACAGACCAAAGACATGCAGGTTAGGTTAATTGGTGGCTCTAAATTGACCGTAGGTGTGAATGTGAGTGTGAATTGTTGTTTGTCTTTATGTGTCAGCCCTGTGATGATCTGGTGACTTGTCCAGGGTGTACCCCGCCTCTCACCCATAGTCAGCTGGGATAGGCTCCAGTTTGCCTGCAACCCTGCACAGGATAAGTGGTTATAGATGATGGATGGATAGAGGGATATTTTCTTTGGCCTTTCCTGGTTGGAGGTTGGGAATTACAAGTTGGTACCTCTAGTTGAAGCAGTATAAATCTGCCAGCCAAGCACACTGTTGTGGTAGGAGTGATAATTCGGATAGTAGAGCCGTCACAAGAAAGACAGGTGAGGTCTTGGAGATCATTAGAAGCTCTTGTTCTTAATGCTAGTAACATCCATTTAGTCATTTAGTCTTATTAATTTGCGCTAGCAGCGCTGGCGCAAATTGTGACTCTCAGTCAGGATCTTTCTACTTTTATTATTATTATTATTATTATTATTATTATTATTATTATTACTACATATTTAGGATGCTATTTCTCCCTCAGTTTTCAACCAATCATCACCAAATTTCACATGAAGAATACCTCTGGGCTGAATTACGTTGCTATGACTTTTGGTGCTGATCTGGATCACTGATCCAGAATGATCCATGAAAAACAGGATTTTTTTTTCAATCTATTATAACTCTGTCAATTTTCATGATTTTTTGACTCCATTGCGGGCGAGGTATTGTAATCAGTGTGGTTTGTTTGTTTGTCTGTCTGTCTGTTAACAATCTAATGTCTAGATGGTTACACCGATTGACTTCAGATTTTCAGGTTAGGTGTGCAATGGTCCGTAGATCACCTGAATGCATTTTGGGGATAATCGGGACAAGGTCAAGGTCACCAGAAAGGTCAAAATCTTTTTTTTGCGATAATTTTCTTCAAATTCATCATTTTGATTTCAACCCAAAATCAAAATGTGCATCTTTCAATTCTGCTTTCAACCCTATGCTGCATGATGGGGTAGCCTGGACATTCTCTGTAGCGGTTGGGAGTTAAAGGTCGGGGGGGGGGGGGGGGGGGTCAAGCCCATCAGTCAAAATAATATATTTTCCATTATAACTCAAAAACAGTTGCTCATAGACAGATGTTTACTATTATGAGCATATAGGAACTCTCATATGGCCTTTCATTTGGCCCCATGATCTTTGACCTTGAGTGACCCTGAAAGGTCAAACTCAATTTCATGGATTTTGAGAGGGCTATAACTTTAAAATGGTTAATGATAGCCAGATGTTTACCATTATCAACATATAAGAAGTCCCATATGGGCTTTCAGTTGCCATCATGACCTTTGACCTTGAATGACTTTGAAATGTCAAACTCAAGGTCATGGATTTTCATAGGACTATAACCTGACAGCTGATGATTGAGAAATATTACCATTATCAACATATAGGTATAAAATAAGTGCTGTCGGGTGAGGTTTGTTTTGCCTGCCAACACTTGTTTTTTATTTTGTTCAGGGCAGCAGGGTGTAACTTGTACTCACAAAGCATTATTCTCTATCTCTTACCGTTCCAGATCTATAGGGTAGGGTGACCAGACGTCCCGGTTTGTAACAGCTAGTGCAAATTACTGTGACTTTAGTCACATTCTCTATCTAGTAACTATTTACAGGTCCAGGATGAGTCTGTGTTGAATCTCTTAGATAATTACAATCGATAAAGTTGTGTGTAGGCGACTTTAATATTTAGAGAATAGGATAATGAGAATGGTACATTAAGATTGACATTTGTGATTGTACTTGTGTGTAGGAAACACATCGCTACTGTCACAGTCTGCAACTTCTCTTGGAACTGGTGTTTAATTAAAGTTAGATCAGATACTCTTGTTCCATACAAACTGCCTCTGGTCAAAAATATTTGTTATGCTACTCATTATAGGTATGAGCTGACAATAACCTATTCTGTGAAAAATATTGATCTCAAACACGCCTTTACATAATCCACTTTTATTTTTGAATGAATTGACTGAACCTCACCACTGTGGATATTGTTGTCCGTCTCCTAAAAAAAAAAAAATAATTAGAGTTAAAAAAATTCACCTCGTGCTGTAATCACCATGCCCACACTCTCCAGTGAGCTGCATGAAAAACAAAACAAAGCTGGCTGAAATCATATCTGGCTGCATTTTCAAATGCATGGAGGATGGATTGAAAAATTATAAACATTCTTTGACAGCTGCGTGACCTGCATATAAAAGACAGTCAGAATGATCTTAGATAGCTGTTGAACACATTGGCTCGACTGAGCAATAACTAAACTGTCATAGAATCACAGACTTCTGCAGCACAATGCAGGAATGACTGAATCCAAGATGGCGCCGCGGACGGTTGCCTCGGTACTTCGCTCTCTCGTACTTTCTACGTTTTTGTCTATTTGTTGTTTTTTTTGCGCTCCTTCTCTGGTCACATACAGTACTCCAGAGAGGAACTCATAAATATTGGAATAACCACCAGTAAAGTTTTTTCATCGGTTTTCATCGATCTGGAAAGTTTTCCAGAGCTACTTGTTGGAGGAGCAGCAGCTCTCTATGGTCTCCGCCGAGGATGCCAGAGACACCGGGAGAAGCGAGCCGGCGTGCTCATCAGGCTGAGGCAGCGGGGGTTTCGCACTGCGCTCCCGTCTATTCACCTGGCTAACGTCCGCTCTCTGGCCAACAAGATGGACAAACTGCTGCTCCTCAACACAATCAACACAGATTTTAACAGATCTGCTGCCTTGTGCTTCACCGAAACCTGGCTCGGTGAGCACATCCTGGACACTTCTCTCCACCTGCCTGGATTTCACCTGCACTGAGCGGACCACGAAACGGAGCTCACGGTGAAAACGAGGGGAGGCGGAGTCTGCTTTTACATTAACGAAGGTTGGTGTACTGATGTCACGGTTCTAAACAAATCATGCAGTCCTCATCTGGAGACATTATTCATAAACTGCAAACCGTTTTATGCTCCATGAGAGTTTTCCTCGTTTATTCTGGTTGGAGTCTACATCCCTCCTCAGGCTTGTATTACTGAGGCGTTACAACACCTGGCTGACCAGATAAACAACGTAGAGAAAAAACACCCGGACTCTTTGCTCATTGTTTTGGGGGACTTTAACAGAGCAAACCTCAGCCACGAACTGCCAAAATATAAACAGCACATTAAGTGTCCCACCAGGGACACTAACACTCTGGACCATTGTTACACTGTTTTAAAGGACTCATACCACTCTGTCCCCCATGCAGCCTTGGGAGTATCTGATCACTGCATTGTTCATCTTATCCTGACCTACAGGCAGAAGCTGAAATCTGCTAAGCCTGTGGTAAAGACGGTGAGGAGATGGTCCGATGAGGCCAAAGTGGAACTACAAGCCTGCTTTGACTGCACTGATTGGAGTGTTTTTGAGGCTGCAGCTTCAGACCTGCATGAACTGACTGATACTGTGACATTTTACATCAGTTTTTGTGAGGATATGTGTGTGCCCACCAAGACCTTCCACATATACAACACCAACAAACCCTGGTTCACTGCAAAACTCAGGCAGCTTTGCCAGGCCAAGGAGGAGGCCTACAGAAGTGGGGACAGAGTCCTGTACAAACAGGCCAGAAACACACTGATGAAAGAGGTGAAAGCAGAAAAGAGGAGCTATGCTGAAAGGATCAAACACAGCCTTTCAGCCAACAATTCGGTGTCAGTGTGGAGAGGCCTGAAGAACATCACCAACTACAGGAGACCATCCCCCAACACTGCAATGAACCATCAACTGGCTGATGAGTTGAATGTGTTTTACTGCAGACTTGACACATTCACACCTCTCCCCCCCTCAGACATTAAAGACCCATTTACACCCCCTGCTATTCTGCCTCCTCTCGCCTCTGACCCCACACCAGCACTCAAGATCTGTGAAGAGGATGTTTGTCATCCACAGACAAAAGATCAGGAAGGCACCCGGCCCAGACGGTGTGTCACCCTCCTGTCTGAAGGTCTGTGCTGATCAGCTGGCCCCCATCTTCACCCAGATCTTCAATAGATCCCTGGAGCTGTGTGAAGTCCCCTCATGCTTCATACACTCCACAATAATCCCCGTTCCCAGGAAAACCACCATCACAGGACTGAATGACTACAGGCCTGTAGCCCTCACATCTGTAGTCATGAAGTCCTTTGAGAGACTGGTGTTGTCACACCTGAAGGACATCATAGACCCCCTGCTGGACCCCCTGCAGTTTGCCTACCGGGCAAACAGGTCAGCGGATGATGCAATCAATATGGGACTGCACTACATCCTGCAACACCTTGACTCTGCAGGGACGTACGCCAGGATCTTGTTCGTGGACTTCAGTTCGGCGTTCAACACCATCGTTCCAGATATCTTTCACACCAAGCTCACCCAGCTCACTGTGCCCTCCTCCACCTGTCAGTGGATTATAAACTTCCTGACCGACAAGGAAGCAGCAAGTGAGGCTGGGGAGCATCACATCCAGCACCCGGACTATCAGCACTGGCGCCCCCCAGGGGTGTGTGCTCTCCCCACTGCTATTCTCCCTTTACACCAATGACTGCACCTCAAGAGACCCGTCTGTTAAACTCCTGAAATTTGCAGATGACACAACGGTCATCGGCCTCATCCGAGATGGTGACGAGTCTGCATACAGACAGGAGGTTGAATGGCTGGTCTGTTGGTGTGGTCAGAACAATCTGGAGCTGAACATGCTCAAAACTGTGGAAATGGCAGTGGACTTTAGGACGAGCCCCCCCCCACCCTGCCGCCCATCACCATCACCAACAACATTGTGACTGCTGTTGAAACCTTCAGGTTTCTGGGTTCCACAATCTCCCGGGACCTGAAGTGGGAGACCAATACAGTCACCATCATCAAAAAGGCCCAGCAGAGGTTATACTTTCTGCACCAGCTCAGGAAGCTCAACCTGTCTAAGGAGCTGCTGACACAATTCTACTCTGCCATCATTCAGTCTGTTCTTTGCTCTTCCATCACTGTTTGGTTTGGATCGGTCACCAAACAGGACAAGAACAGACTGCAACGGACAGTAAGGTCTGCAGAGAAAATTATTGGTGTCAGCCTGTGCTCTATCCAAGACCTGTACCTGTCCAGAGTCAGGAAATGGGCAGATAACATCTCTGCAGACCCATCACACCCTGGTCACAAATTGTTTAAACTTCTCCCCTCTGGGAGATGCTACAGAACACTGCATGCAAAAACAACCAGACACAAGAACAGTTTTTTTCCCTCAGGCTGTCTCTGTGATGAACAGCTAAAACCGGACTCAAATATCAGTAATGTCAACTGTGAAATATCTGCACACTCATACCGTCATTCTGTGCACACTGTATATTTATATTTATATTTACTAATTCATCCTTGCACTATGCTGTCTATACATATATTTACCCTTCTACATGTACATAGCTTTTTGTTTTTGTCTACGCTTTTTATCTGTTTGTACTAAGAGAGCTAAGTGAAACCGGAGTCAAATTCCTTGTGTGTGTTCACATACCTGGCAAATAAAGTTATTATTATTATTATTATTATTATTATTATTATTATTATCATCCATATCTTAAGAGGCAAGATTGAGAACAAATAATGAAAGCTGTGAAACTGTGTTCAACCTTTTAGTGTAAAACTGAGAGTTTGGGCTCTAAATTCTGAACAGATGAGCTCCATTCGAAGCTGTTGAAAAATCCTTGATACATGTATAACTGTGACTGCATCACAAGATTTGAATTCTGTGTAAATGTCAGGTTTAAAAACAATAAAACTGTACACTTGTCATTGTTCTGTCCATAAATTAAACATTATTTTGCTTAGTAAGAGAAATGTACTGTTAGTAGACTGAAAAAGTTAATGCTGGCTAAAAGAGAAAGTTGTCAGCATTAACTTTTTCAGCAGTTTGTGCTACAGGGGATTGGACCATATGGGCTAGCCTTCATGCTCCATGTGAATCAATGAGCCTTCAACACCCATGACCCTGTCACAGGTTCACCGGTTGACTTTTCTTGGACCACTTTTGGGAGGTACTAATCACTGCATACCAGGAACACCCTCAAGATGTCCCATTTTGGAGATGCTCAGACCCAGTCATCTAGGGATCATAATTTGGCCCTTGTCAAAGTCGCTCAGATCCTTACACTTGCCCATTTTTCCTGCTTCCAACACATCAACTTCAAGAACTGACTGTTCTCTTACTGCCTGTCAGTGGTCATAATGTTATGGCTGAGCAGTATATTTTATATCAACAAACTGGCAAAATGACAGTAACGACTTGTGAAGAAGAAAAAGCCTTTATTTGTCACATGCACACTCAAGCACAGTGAAATTCATCCTCTGCATTGAACCCATCTGAAGCAGTGAACACACACAAGTGAGCAATGAGCACACACATACCCAGAGCAGTGGGCAGCTATGCTACAGCAACCAGGGAGCAATTGGGGGTTAGGTGCCTTGCTCAAGGGCACTTCAGCCCAAGGCCACCCCATGTTAACCTAATCATATGTCTTTGGACTGTGGGGGAAACTGGAGCACCCAGAGGAAACCCATGCAGACATGGGGAGAACATGCAAACTCCACACAGAAAGGCCTCCGCCGGCCACTGGGCTTGAACCCAGAATCTTCTTGCTGTGAGGCTTGCTACACCACTATGCTGCCCATAAATCTGTGCCTTTTCTGGACAGCCCTCTAGACCGTTCAGCTCTGGAGGATTACAAAAAATGAAAAATGCGATAGTAACAATTCTGGAAAAAAAAGGTAGGTTCTTACCATCAAATACTTTTATTCCATAATTTGTTGCTTGTTTTGTATTTTTTGTGGTTTTGTTTTTGGGTAGAGTTTTTATTGCATCCTCGGTTCTTTCAGCAACACGCTCCACCATTTTGTTTTTCTCTACTCACGGTATACGAGCTGATAGCCTCGTAGTAGAGTAGCCAGTCAGAGTGCGCGATTGCTCATATCCAGTGAATGTGGATAGAATAAGTATTAATAAGAATTATTTACCACGTGGGTTTCCTCCGGGTGCTCCGGTTTCTCCCACAGTCCAAAGACATGCAGGTTAGGTTAACTGGTGACTCTAAATTGACCGTAGGTGTGAATGTGAGTGTGAATGGTTGTCTGTGTCTATGTGTCAGCCCTGTGATGACCTGGCGACTTGTCCAGGGTGTACCCCGCCTTTCACCCGTAGTCAGCTGGGATAGGCTCCAGCTTGCCTGTGACCATGTAGAACAGGATAAAGCGGCTACAGATAATGAGATTTTATATATATATATATATATATATATATATATATATATATACACACACACACACAACCCCGATTCCAAAAAAGTTGGGACAAAGTGCAAATTGTAAATAAAAACGGAATGCAATGATGTGGAAGTTTCAAAATTCCATATTTTGTTCAGAATAGAACATAGATGACATATCAAATGTTTAAACTGAGAAAATGTATCATTTAAAGAGAAAAATTAGGTGATTTTAAATTTCATGACAACAACACATCTCAAAAAAGTTGGGACAAGGCCATGTTTACCACTGTAATCTTTACAACAGTCTGTAAACATCTGGGGACTGAGGAGACAAGTTGCTCAAGTTTAGGGATAGGAATGTTAACCCATTCTTGTCTAATGTAGGATTCTAGTTGCTCAACTGTCTTAGGTCTTTTTTGTTGTATCTTCTGTTTTATGATGCACCAAATGTTTTCTATGGGTGAAAGATCTGGATTGCAGGCTGGCCAGTTCAGTACCTGGACCCTTCTTCTACGCAGCCATGATGCTGTAATTCATGCAGTATGTGGTTTGGCATTGTCATGTTGGAAAATGCAAGGTCTTCCCTGAAAGAGACGTCGTCTGGATGGGAGCATATGTTGCTCTAGAACCTGGATATACCTTTCAGCATTGATGGTGTCTTTCCAGATGTGTAAGCTGCCCATGCAACACGCACTAATGCAACCCCATACCATCAGAGATGCAGGCTTCTGAACTGAGCGCTGATAACAACTTGGGTCGTCCTTCTCCTCTTTAGTCCGAATGACATGGCATCCCTGATTTCCATAAAGAACTTCAAATTTTGATTTGTCTGACCACAGAACAGTTTTCCACTTTGCCACAGTCCATTTTAAATGAGCCTTGGCCCAGAGAAGACGTCTGCGCTTCTGGATCATGTTTAGATACGGCTTCTTCTTTGAACCATAGAGTTTTAGCTGGCAACGGCGGATGGCACGGTGAATTGTGTTCACAGATAATGTTCTCTGGAAATATTCCTGAGCCCATTTTGTGATTTCCAATACAGAAGCATGCCTGTATGTGATGCAGTGCCGTCTAAGGGCCCGAAGATCACGGGCACCCAGTATGGTTTTCCGGCCTTGACCCTTACGCACAGAGATTCTTCCAGATTCTCTGAATCTTTTGATGATATTATGCACTGTAGATGATGATATGTTCAAACTCTTTGCAATTTTACACTGTCAAACTTCTTTCTGATATTGCTCCACTATTTGTCGGCGCAGAATTAGGGGGATTGGTGATCCTCTTCCCATCTTTACTTCTGAGAGCCGCTGCCACTTCAAGATGCTCTTTTTATACCCAGTCATGTTAATGACCTATTGCCAGTTGACCTAATGAGTTGCAATTTGGTCCTCCAGCTGTTCCTTTTTTGTACCTTTAACTTTTCCAGCCTCTTATTGCCCCTGTCCCAACTTTTTTGAGATGTGTTGCTGTCATGAAATTTCAAATGAGCCAATATTTGGCATGAAATTTCAAAATGTCTCACTTTCGACATTTGATATGTTGTCTATGTTCTATTGTGAATACAATATCAGTTTTTGAGATTTGTAAATTATTGCATTTCATTTTTATTTACAATTTGTACTTTGTCCCAACTTTTTTGGAATCGGGGTTGTATGTACTAGTATATACACCTGCACATTCATGCAGTTACCCAATCAGCCAATCATTTGGTGGCAGCACAGTGCATAAAATCATATAGATACAGTTCAAGACCTTCAGTTCACATCAAATCTCAGAAGGGGCGAAAATGTTATGACAGTGACTTTGACTGTAACTTGTTTGTTGATGAGAGATAGGCTGGTTCAAGTATTTCAGAATCTCTGGAGATTTTCACATCTCAGAGTTTTTACAGAGAACAGAGCAAAAAAACAAATGAGTGGCTGTTCTATAGTTAGCGACACCTTGTTGATGTGAGAGATCAGAGGAGAATGGTAAGACTTGTTAGAGAAGACCGGAAGTGTACAGTAACTCAAATAACAACTCTTTATAATCATGGTGAGCAGCAAAGGATCTCAGAGCACATAACACGTCTAGCTTTGAGGTGGATGGGCTACCGCGGCAGAAGACCACATTATGTTCCATTCCTCTCAGATAAGAACAGGACTCTGAGGCTATATTGGACATAGGTTAACCCAAAAGTGGATAGTTGAAGATCAGAAAAAGATCAGGCAATGTTTTTTTCCAATCTTTAGCTGTTTAATTTCAGAGCCATGACCTCCTGATTTTGTGTAATTGCAGGAGCAAAATTGGGGCAGCTGAGGTCCAAGGCTGCTTTTCTTTTTACTACAGTTTTCCTTCCATTTTTGCCAAAAATACTTATTTTCCACAAAAGCAAATGTTCAGTAGAGTAAATAGATATTAATTTAATCATTAAGGAATAATTAATTTTAAATGTTGCCCTCAGTTGTTTGATTTCATTTTGAGTGACTCGTTGCTTGTGAATCTCTTTCATCTCTTAATTATTATTGCATTAAGCTGGCTTCTTCAGAAGAGTAGTGTTTGCTTCCCCTCGAACAGAATTGGACGTGCAGGTGCTCCACTTGCTTCATTGCACAGGTGCTTATAGACAGAGCTAAATATTCTGTGACCCTTTTTGAAAGGCAATTTGTGTAAGTATGTGTGAGTCTAAGAAGTCAAAGGTAAAATATGAAGAGGAACATTAAAGTCAGTACAACAGCGGGCACTACAGTAATATTATTGAAACACTGAGTTGTCACTTCAAAACAAGTGGAGATGATTGGCTGTGGTCAGCATGCAAAAATACAGCACACAGCTGCACAGTAATTAGTGTAAAAGCAAGTAAGGACGTCTGTAATTGAGCCTTTTTATCTTTTCGAGCTGTACCTGATCAATGACAGAGCTCAACTAGGCTCTGAAAAGTGCACAGGATTAGATTTAATTTTGCCATCGCCTTATCTTTTGGGTGTTTTCTACTGTGATATAACTAGCATTATGAACATATTTTTATTTATCTTTTTATTTAAGGAGTGATCTCCGAGCCATATTTTCTTTTGCTTTCTCATTAAACTTTATCATACCTAGGCACTCCTGTCCTTGGTTCTCAACAGGCATTCATTACCCTGAAGGACATTACCCATATGTCCTCTGTGTCCCTCTCTTATATTATATTAATACAATACTGTTAATATTAGAGAATAATAGTTGGAGATAAGGGATTCAGATAAAATCATAGTCAAGCTTGCTATGCCTCATATACCCTTGTTGTCATGACCACAATCTGCACATCCTTAAAAGGTACAACTCTCATTTGAAAAGAGAATATTCGACTGATGAATAGGCTTCAGTGCTTGCTGTTGCACATATTCACATATATTCATTCACAACGAAATTGAAAAGTTCTGTGTTAAGCAGTGTGCAATGCATATTTAAAGTGCATATCACGGGTGAATTCAGGAGCAAAATCAATGCTCCTATTTTATATTAAACTTTGGTCAAATATCTGTCACATTTTGCATTTTGTGCAATTTTTTTCTTACCTTGCACAATGCCAGAAAAATTCAGTTGAAATCAAGCCATTTGAGGCGAATTGGTCCGCCTCTGAAAAAACTTGGCATTTGGATTTCCCGGGAAACATTGATTTTCGTGACGTAACGTGCGGGATGCCTTCTTCTGAATCCTACGTCAGCGCTGGTTTGTTTATGAAAAAACGACCTGGTGGTTTTCTGCAAATTTCTTCGATGTTATCGCGTAATTATTAAAATGGTTAACAGATGTATCGTAGGAGGGTGCAGCAACACCAATCACAATGGGATTAGTACTCATTGTTCCCTACATTGCGCTCAGGTGACAATTCCATATTTCAATGCAAAATCGCTAGCTGCTAAATTTGGTCTACACAGGCTGTGCACTGAAACCGTGCAAGCTCTCACAGCCTGCTGGCGCTTCCGCAGGTAGCGTCACGAATCTGGCTCCAGACTCCCTTGGGATTTTTCCAGACGCATTTTGTTATTTTTATTTTTTTCTGCTGTAGACAGATGGCCTTGTGCAAAATTACCATTCTGGATGAGTGTGTAAAGGGACATTATTTCATATAAAAAAAAAACAAATTTGGTCCAGGATATGCACTTTAAGTGGACCAGTCTTGTTCATTGGAAATGCCCCATCTCCATACCCTCTTTGTTCAGTCATTTATTTGAAAGCAATTTAGTTGAAAGCAGCTGTTTTCAGCAGAAAAAAATTACTTCATTACAGTTGTGTTAGGACTTGGACTGTTTTGGCCTCTAGAGGCCGCTGTTATTTCCTTTTCGTGTCATATTTATTTTGGCCTCTAGAGGCCACCACTGTTCCTGTGTTGTGTTTTTTTTTTTGTTAATTGCCTGTTAGTCCTAATTATCTTCACCTGTGTCCTTAATTAGTTTGTGTATTTATACCCCTGAGTTCAGTCCTCTTGTCACGGAGTCTTTGTGCTGTTATGTTTATCTCCAGTTTCCTTTGTACTGTGTTTTGTGGATCTTCTGAGCTTTTGCATTTTTGCCTTTTTCTTTTTGAATTATACTCTTTGTTTTTGTTTTTTTTGTTTTGCCCTGGATTGTATATAGTGTACATAGTATAAATAAACCTTTTGTTACTTTTTCTACTTCCGCCTCACGCCTCTGCATTTGAGTCATTCCCCTGGTGGCCTAGTGGGGGTTTGCTGGATCATCACACCAATGAACCAGGTTCGAATCCCAGCAAAACCCTAACAGAAAGACTCCGTCCTGACCGACTCAGCAGAGGCTGCTTCAACTGTCTACCCGGCCAACCTTCAGGGAATTATGGCAGCTTTGACACGCTTCGGAGCGACCATGGACGCTCATGGACGTACGCTCACCAGCCAACGTGAGGCCCTTGCTCGCCACGAGGAACTGCTTCAGCAAATTGGGAAAACCCTGGTACAGCTGACATCTCTGCCTGCATCTCCTGCTCCTGATCCAGCTCCCACTCCTGCTCCAGTGCCTCCTGCCATGCTGCCTTCTTCACCTCGCGAACCCAGCCTTCCTGCACCACAGAGGTATGACGGCAAGCACAGTGAGTGCCGAGAGTTCCTTACCCAGTGTCAACTCACCTTTGAGCTTCAGCCTACCACCTACACTACGGATCGCCGCAAGATTGCCTTTGTGATCACCTTATTAGCTGGTAAGGCGCGAGCCTGGGCTACTGCTATCTGGCAAAGACAGGGACCTGAGTGCTTTGATTTCCAGCTGTTTTCTGAAGAGATGCTTCGGGTCTTCGATCAGGCAGACATCAGTACCGACGCAGCCCGAAAGCTCATGTCCATCCGGCAAGGAGGAAGCGTCGCAGATTACGCCATCTCGTTCCGAACACTCGCAGCAGTAAGTGGATGGAACGAGACTGCCCTGGTGTCAGCCTTCCACCATGGTCTGTCTGACCCCATCAAGGACAGTCTGGCCTCTATTGGATGCCCAAGTGACCTCGAAACCCTCATCTCACATGCTATTCGTCTGGACAACAGGATGAGAGAACGCCACCAAGCCTTGAGCCCCCCCAGCCTCCCTACCTCTACCTGGAGACCATCTACCTCCTTCAGTGACTGTCCAGAACCCATGCAAGTGGGTCGTACTCGCCTCTCCGCATCTGAGAGGGAGCGCAGAAGGAGGGACAAGTGCTGCATCTACTGTGGCAAGCCTGGTCACTTCCGAGCATCATGTCCCGAACTCTTGGGAAAAGGACCGCCCCGTCCAGCCGAGGGAGGGTTGTGACGGGGCCTACCCTCTCTCCCGGACTCCCTGGTCAAGGAATCTACATCCCGGTCTCCATCTCCTGGGGTGAGTCTGTCCACTCTTGTCAAGCTTTGATAGACTCAGGGGCGGCTGGGAACTTTATGGATATTCACTTCGCCCAAAGCATCAATATACCTACTGCACCTCTTGAAGTCCCTCTGTCTGTGTCTGCCCTCGATGGCCAAGCGTTAGGTGATGGAAGAGTCACCCAAGTTACTTCTCCAGTCTTCCTCCAGTCTCAAGGTCACAAGGAAGAAATATCCCTGCACCTGATTCCTTCACCTGAGTTCCCAGTTATTCTAGGCCTTCCTTGGCTTATTCGCCACAACCCTCGCATAGACTGGGTAACAAGCCAGGTTGTGGAATGGGGCCCTGCATGCCATGCCTCTTGTCTGCTCTCTAGCTCTCCTGTGTCTCCTGCCGAGCCCCCTGATCTCACCGAGTTATCTCAAGTTCCCACAGAGTACTGGGATCTCAAGGAAGTATTCAGCAAGAGCAGGGCCGCCGTTCTTCCTCCGCACCGGGCCTACGACTGTGCCATCGACTTGCTCCCTGGGACTACCCCTCCTCGTGGCAGACTGTTTTCCCTCTCTCAGCCAGAACGCAAGGCCATGGAGGAATACCTCAAAGACGCCCTGGTCTCTGGGTTCATTCGACCCTCCACCTCACCTGCTGGTGCCGGCTTCTTCTTTGTCGGCAAGAAGGATGGGGGGCTCCGACCATGTATTGACTACAGGGGCCTGAACAAGATCACTGTGCGCAACCGATATCCCCTTCCGCTGATGTCCACTGCTTTCGACCTGCTCCAAGGCGCCACCGTCTTCACCAAGTTGGACCTACGGAACGCATACCACCTCATCCGTATCCGACAGGGAGACGAGTGGAAGACTGCCTTTAACACCCCGTCTGGGCACTACGAATACCAGGTGATGCCCTTCGGACTCACCAACGCACCAGCTGTTTTTCAGGCCCTAATCAACGACGTCTTAAGGGACATGATTAACCTGTACGTCTTTGTCTACCTCAATGACATCCTTATCTTTTCCAAGACCATGCAGGAGCACCGCCACCATGTCCGCCAGGTTCTCCAGAGGCTGCTACAGAACAATCTGTTCGCCAAGGCCCAGAAATGCGAATTTCATGTTCCCGAGGTCTCCTTTCTGGGATTTATTGTATGGACAGGCCAACTCCAAATGGACCCTGCCAAGACCCTGGCCGTCCGGGACTGGCCTACTCCCAAGTCCGTTAAGGAGGTTCAGCGGTTCTTAGGATTCGCTAACTTCTACCGCAAGTTCATCAGGAACTTCAGTTCTGTGGCAGCACCCATGTCAGACCTCACCAAAGGGACAGGTGGATCTTATGGCTGGTCTCCTCAGGCAGAAAAGGCGTTCAAAGACCTCAAGGCCCGCTTCTGCACGGCACCCATTCTGGTCCTCCCGGACACCTCCCAACCATTCATCGTGGAGGTGGACGCCTCGGACAGTGGTGTCAGCGCGGTACTCTCTCAACGTTCGGAAGGAAAGCTGCACCCCTGCACTTACTTCTCCCACCGCCTGAGTCCTGCGGAGTCCCGGTACGATGTGGGGGATCGAGAACTGTTAGCGGTCAAACTGGCCCTTGAGGAGTGGAGGCACTGGCTGGAGGGAGCGCAACATCCATTCCTGGTTTGGACTGACCACAAGAACCTGGAGTACCTCCAGCAAGCCAAGAGACTGAACCCTCGACAGGCTAGGTGGGCCCTGTTTTTCAGTCGGTTTGACTTCACCCTCTCGTACCGTCCCGGCTCCAAGAACACCAAACCTGACGCACTGTCCAGGCTGTTCTCTGCCACTAACAGGGAGAATGAAGTCGGGCCTATTATCCCGGTGTCCCGGATTGTGGCCCCTGTCCGCTGGGGTATTGAGGAGGCTGTTCGACGAGCCCAACGCCAGGACCCCGGTCCTGGGACGGGGCCACCGGGCCTCTTGTACGTCCCACATCAAGCCCGGGCCAAGGTTCTCCAGTGGGGTCACTCTTCCCCTCTCACCGCCCACCCGGGAGCTCGGAGGACCCTGGACTTCCTGAAAAGACGCTTCTGGTGGCCTAACATGGAGCAGGAAGTAAGGTCATTTGTCCTGTCCTGTGAGGTTTGCACCAGAACCAAGAACCCACGACAGCGTCCCCAGGGTCTCCTGCATCCTCTGACCATTCCCCGGCGTCCCTGGTCCCACGTGGCAGTCGACTTCATCACGGGTCTCCCTGAGTCACAAGGTAACATGGTCATTTTGGTCATTGTTGACAGATTCTCCAAGGCCTGCCGCTTCATACCTCTGTGCAAACTCCCCTCTGCTCTTGAAACAGCGAAACTTATATTTAATCATGTCTTCCGAGTCTTTGGTCTTCCACAGGACATCGTCTCAGACCGAGGGCCCCAGTTCTCCTCCTGAGTGTGGCACGGGTTCTGCAAGGTCATCGGAGCCACTGCCAGCCTCTCCTCTGGGTTTCACCCACAGTCCAATGGTCAGACGGAGAGGCTCAACCAGGACCTGGAAACCACCCTGCGAGGCCTGGCTATGGATAACCCGACATCATGGAGCACCTGGCTGCCATGGGCAGAGTACGCCCACAACACCCTGCAGTCATCGGCCACCAAGCTGTCGCCATTCCAGTGCCAATTCGGGTTCCAGCCACCTCTGTTCCCGGACCAGGAGGAGGACGCGGGGGTGCCCTCGGTCAACCAATATGTGAGACGGTGTCGCAAGACCTGGAGCAAGGTCAGGAAGACCCTCATACAGACCTCCAGAACCAACCAGACTCAGGCCAACCGCCACAGAAGACCTGCACACACTTTCCGCCCTGGGCAGCGGGTTTGGCTGTCCACTAAGGACCTTCCGCTGCGGGTGGAGAACCGCAAGCTTGCTCCTCGCTACATTGGCCCCTTCAAGGTGGTGCGCAGGGTGAACCCTGTCTCCTACCGGCTCCAGTTGCCCCGGACTCTGAGGATCAACCCCACTTTCCATGTTTCCCTGTTACGGCCTGTACTGACGTCTACATATGCCCCTGCCCCTAGGAACCCCCCACCCCCCCGCATCTTCCAGGGGCAGACTGTGTTCACTGTGCATCGCCTGCTTGACTCCCGCCGGGTCCGCGGCGGGTTGCAATATCTGGTGGACTGGGAGGGCTATGGTCCTGAGGAGCGCTGCTGGGTTCCTGCTCGGGATGTCCTGGATAAAGAACTGTGTCGGGACTTCCATTCGGCCCATCCGGATCGCCCTGGGAACGTCAGGAGACGCTCTTAGAGGGGGGGGTCCTGTTAGGACTTGGACTGTTTTGGCCTCTAGAGGCCGCTGTTATTTCCTTTTCGTGTCATATTTATTTTGGCCTCTAGAGGCTGCCACTGTTCCTGTGTTGTGTTTTTTTTTGTTAATTGCCTGTTAGTCCTAATTATCTTCACCTGTGTCCTTAATTAGTTTGTGTATTTATACCCCTGAGTTCAGTCCTCTTGTCACGGAGTCTTTGTGCTGTTATGTTTATCTCCAGTTTCCTTTGTACTGTGTTTTGTGGATCTTCTGAGCTTTTGCATTTTTGCCTTTTTCTTTTTGAATTATACTCTTTGTTTTTGTTTTTTGTTTTGCCCTGGATTGTATATAGTGTACATAGTATAAATAAACCTTTTGTTACTTTTTCTACTTCCGCCTCACGCCTCTGCATTTGAGTCATTCCCCTGGTGGCCTAGTGGGGGTTTGCTGGATCATCACACCAACGAACCAGGTTCGAATCCCAGCAAAACCCTAACAAGTTGTACTTTTGCTAATTGAAGAAAACACAATTTCTCCATCCTCCAGCTTGCACTCAGTGTACAATGATGTCGACTGTCCATCGCTAGCAATGATGACTGCTTCATTTGAATGCGCAGAAACGAGACAGACAGAGTTGATGGCAGCAGCAGCATGAACAGCCCGGCTGAGCTGCCACAGAACATCTGGCCTCGTGAGGCCTCGCATACTATTCTCCTCTCCTAACGAAGCACCTTGCATGGTAAGGTAAGACAAATGTCATGCCCCCATTGTGCTGTCTCTCTGGACCTCCAGACCTGATGCCAAGTGGTGCACAAAAGTGCCACAGACGTGACAGGTATTGAAGTTGCCCTGCAGTGACAATTACTTGCTGAGTGATGCCATCTGCTAGCCGTTTGAGTGGCTCTTCCGCATGCCATCTGGTAGTGTGCCATTGACCCTGTTGGGTTCATCTGCCACATTGCACCAAAAAGCATCCTGCTGCCAGCACCTTATTGGTGATGTATTATTTAACCCATCGCTGGAACCCAGGCAGGTGCAATCACTCTGGGTCAGAGCAGACCTGGGAGCAATGGTGATTCAGGGGTAACTCCACTTTACCCAATACTCAAGTCCACCAGGACCTGAGACTCACCACCAGTTGCAGTTTAAAGTCACACCCAGGACTAAAAAGTCATACCCAGGACTACATACATACTAGATACAACATACATTGTGCACACACAACAGTGCACAACGTATACTATTCTTAACTCATATGTGACAATGGGCATACCTAACAATCAATCAATCTCTCTCTCTCTCTCTCTCTCTCTCTCTGCTGAGTGATGCTGACCTCTCCTGCTCTCTGGAACTCCCTGATCCATCCTGATGCCCTACGTCTGGCTTGAGTTCTTATCACTTCGCTCCTGTGAAGGATGGCTCCATATGGACAGCCTAAAAATACACTTAGAAGCTGGCTTTGGACAATTAATACAAACAGTTGTACTACAATGTCTTCGGACAACAGTTGCGATGATAACTTTAGGACTGCAGTTGCCATGAACAGTTTTGCACTCAAGTCTGGCTCTGCAACCCCTCTCTTAAGAACTCATTTGACCCAAGTCAGAAGATGCCAATGAAAAATAAATCATCATTATCTTATTATAGTTCTTGAACAAAGGCAGTCATAAAAACAAAACCTTTACTGAGTAAAGTGAGGCTTTGCACATGTGATTAGTAATTAATAGTTTTATTATAATAACCCTGAGATTTGATCCACAGCTTGTGTACCTTGGCATTACTCTTGATTGTAGCCTTACCTACCTGAAAGCAGTCATGGAAAAGTATTCCAAGCAGGTAAACCTGATCAAGAAGCTCACCATTACCCACTGGGGTGCCGACTTCACCACCCTTCACACATCAACACTCACATTGGTGTTATCCACTGCAGAGTATGCTGCTCTGGTCTTGGCACATAGGTACCACACCCCACTCATTGATACCATGATCAACGATGCCTTGAGAGTTATCTCTGGATGCATGGCTCCCACTCCCTCTGCTATGCTGCCTGTTGTTGCAGGCATCCTGCCTGCCAGCATCCGAAGGAACCACCTGGTTCTCAAACTCGTGGAGAAATCCCGTATCCCATTCAGCCTGGTGCCAAACATCAGTGAAGTTAATACTCAACTGTGCCTTAACTGCAAGCACTTTGCTGCATGTGCTGCAGAGCTTGAGAACAGCACCCCTCTTACCCCTGATTAGGTTGTGGATCAGTGGCACAAAGAATGGGAGGGTGCTAATTCCACCTTGCACAATTACACCCCTGAGCCCTCCACTAAACCTGCTGGGCACTCCCTCCCACACCCCGCCTGGGTCAGGCTGAACTGTCTTCACACCAATTGGGGGAAAACTCAGGCCTTCCTCCACACCATTGGCACAGCAGCTTCTGAGAACTGCTCCTGTGGCGCCCCCAAACTGTGAGCCACCTACTCGAACCCTGTCCTGTCGTTGATGCCCCCAACGGAATCCTGGTGCTAAAGACTCTTGATGGCCCCACTGTCAACTGGCTCTCTCACCCCAACCTCCCACTGTGACTCCTGGTCAGTTCATATGAATGACGACTAGTCTTCTTCTTCTTTTGGCTGCTCCCAATTAGGGGTCACCACAACGGGTTTTTCATCTCCATTGCTCCCTGTCTTCCTCATCCTTCTCTACCACACCTGCCACTTTCATGTCCTCTCTCACCACATCCATGCATCTCCTCTTTGGTCTTCCATGTTTTCGTTTGCCTGGCAGCTCCATTCTCAACATTCTCCTTCCCACATGCTCTGCATCTCTTCTCAGGATGTGCCCATACCATCTCAGTCTCATCTCTCTTAGCTTAATTCCCAAACTCTCCAGATGTACTGTCCCTCTGATGTGCTCGTTCCTTATCCTGTCCAACCTTGCCACTCCCATCGCAAGCCTTAACATCCTCAACTCCGCCACCTCCAACTTTGCCTCCTGTCTCTTCGTTAAGGGTATGGTCTCCAATCCATACATCACAGCTGATCTCACTACTGTCTTATACATCTTACCTTTCACTTCTGCTGGGACTTTCCTATCACAAATGACTCCCGAAATCCTTCTCCAACTGCTCCACCCTGCCTGCACTCGCTTTCTCACCTCACTATCGCAGCCCCCATTTTCCTGCACAGTTGACCCCAGGTACTTGAATTCACCAACTTTCTTTATGTCTGCTCCTTGCATCTTCACTACACTCTCATCTCCATTCTCATTGATTCACATGTATTCTGTTTTGTCTCATTGATGCACATGTATTGTTATGAATGACGAGTAATTAATAATAATACATAAATGGAAAGGCTGTTTCTTACAGAATGATCTATAAGACCTCAAATGGTCTTGGGATTGACCACTAAACCAAGACCACCCCAGTGAGTGTTGTTGGCATTAAGGTATTTATAAGATATGATCTGGCAATTCCCTAATTCTTATTTTACTGGATATCCAAAGTCCCTTCCTGTGTCATGCCTGATCTTCCCAGGCAGTCTCCTGTCCCAGTACTAACGGTGCATTGGGCAGTGCAGATCTTTGTTTCTATAGCCCTCGGCCTCTTGCCTATTACATAGATAGGATTACAGTGGGGGGCTGGTCCTCTGGTAACCGCAAGAGTTTGACTCCCTCCTCACACTTGTATTGTGACGTGCCTTGCCAGACGGGAGAAAATACCATTTTGATAATAGTCTTTGGTTTGTCCTGACTTCCCGGTCAAGAGGTGGACATGCTAACCACGAGGACAGCTCATGGTTCTACTGGATATATCTGCCATTTATCTATTTATAAGACGAACCATCTTATACATTTATATGATGAACCAATTTAGCATGACAGAAACTGCACTCAGAAAATTGGAGTCTGAAGTCTTAGGCAGGTTCTGCAGGAAATCATGGAAAAGGACAAGTCACATCAGGTAAAGATTGATTTATGCCAAGGATCTGTGCTTTGCCCTCTCTCCCATCATGCTGCACTAAATCTAAAATTCATTCTCATTCATGGTTCTAAAGTGTAATTATCTACCTACTTTAATTTGCTCAGCAGATTCCTTCATAATCTTCATGAAGTTCCTGGAGATGAAACTTTTCTCAGATAACCTGAACACTGGAGCAGAAACCTCTTCAGCATCTGTGTCTGTATGTTTATCCAGGTATCTTCAGAAGAAAGTTATTTTTTTTAATGTGATAGTGTTCCTCATGATTATTCATAACATTCTACACTCTTATGAAAAATGGTCCTTGGATCCTGTTTTAAAAGGGAACACATCTGTTGTAAGAAACTACAGAGAACTTGAAAGGGTGGGTGGGTTTTTTTGTTTGTTTTTTTCTTTATTTTTTTAATGAGATGATGAAAATTAGTTCTGTAGTATGTGCCTCAAGTTGTGTTGAATAAAAGTAACTATCAACTGAATAACAGTAAGGATGAATGCAACTGTAAAATGGATGTTAAAGCATACAAAGCAGATGTCTCTGTTTACTGGTCACAGACCATAAATAAGTAGATGATAAGCTTTTTGGACAAAGCCAAGGCCATTGAAAATGAGCAGTGGGATCATCTGACAAGTATACAGTACGTATACAGTGCTCAGCATAAATGAGTACACTCCCTTTGAAAAGTAACATTTTAAAGAATATCTCAGTAAACACAAACAATTTCCAAATTGTTGACAAGACAAAGTTTAATATAACATCTGTTTAACTTATAACATGAAAGTAAGGTTAATAATATAAACTTAGATTACACATTTTTTTCAGTTTTACTCAAATTAGGGTGGTGCAAAAATGAGTACACCCCACAACAAAAACTACTACATCTAGTACTTTGTATGGCCTCCATGATTTTTAATGACAGCACCAAGTCTTCTAGGCATGGAATGAACAAGTTGGCGACATTTTGCAACATCAATCTTTTTCCATTCTTCAACAATGACCTCTTTTAGTGACTGGATGCTGGATGGAGAGTGATGCTCAACTTGTCTCTTCAGAATTCCCCAAAGAAAATAATTTCTTTCCACCACAAAGGTGAAGGCTACAAGAAGATCAGCAAAGCTTTACTTATCAGTCAGAATACTGTAGCAAAAGTGGTACAGAAATTTAAGAAAGATGGAACTGCAACCATCTCATAGAGACGTCTAGGTCATCCACGGAAGTTAACACCTCGACAGGAGCGTCTTCTGATGAGAAGGGTTGAGGAAAATTGTCATGCAAGTTCACTGCAGTTATCTAAAGAAGTAGAAAGCCAAACTGGGGTGACTATTTCCCGTGACACAATACAGCGTACACTGCAGAGGAATGGCATGCATGGATGCCGTCTGCGAAAGAAGCCTCTCCTAAAGCCCAGGCACAAAAAAGCCCACCTAGAGTTTGCCAGGGCCCATGCTGACAAAGATGAAGACTACTGGGACTCTATACTCTGGAGTGATGAGACCAAGATAAATGTTTTTGGAACTGATGGCTTCAAAACTGTATAGCATAGCAAAGGTGAGGAATACAAAGAAAAATGCATGGTGCCTACAGTGAAACATGGTGGTGGCAGTGTCCTTATGTGGGGCTGCATGAGTGCTGCTGGTGTCGGGGAGCTGCATTTCATTGATGGCATCATGAATTCACAGATGTATTGCTCTATGCTGAAAGAGAAGATGCTACCATCACTCCGTGCCCTTGGTCGTCGTGCACTTTTCCAACATGACTAAACACACATCTAAGGCCACTGTTGGATTTCTGAAGAAGAACAGGGTGAAAGTGATTCAGTGGCCAAGTACGTGAAAAGTCAGTGGCCAAAATTCAATGAATAAAGCATGAGATTTGTTTACTTTTTTTTTCTTAATCCATTTATTTTCTTTTCCTGAAAAAAACCCACATAACTCTAATTTCAAAAAGCTGTACTGACATACAGTAAGTGTCTCAATTAGAGCTGTAACACAATGCCTCAATCTGTCTTTGTGTCGTGCTCCAAATGTCTGTTCCTGTAGCTGTATTCAGATTTAAATCTGAAGTAGTCAAGGCCTTTTTCTTTGCTTTTTAGAAATATATAAAGGCAGAAATGCCAGCACTGTCAGCAGTTCAGCTCTACCCATTCATACTTGGTCTCAGGTAGTCATAACTGCTTTTTAAATCCTACTCTAGTTATTTTTGTTTGTACCTGCTTTCTATATTTTCTAACAAATTTAGTTGGATCCACATCTTGAAATATAAACAAACTAGAGCGGCGGCTACAATTATCGACAGTCCATAATAACCTTTTCAGATTTACCAATGAAAAACAATTTTACAAAGGTGAGTTTCAGATACAACAGTTATTATTGGTTAATTAATCAACCGGAAGACCCACCTTGCCCTTTGAGCTTGTTGTCTGATGACACAGCTCGTTTCCTGAGATGGAATTTTTTTAGCACGATCAACAATTTGAGGAAAACCCGGACGTTATCATCGCAGGTAAGCATGGTGGAAAGATCATGGACGTGTTTTTACTGATCAAATTCACTGATATTTCATGATCTCCTCGTCGAAACCTACTTTGTTTCTTACTCTTTCATTTGACAGTTGCCATTTTGTATCTAAACGCGCGTTTGAGAATCACGTGAGGTGTCGATAAT
The DNA here is from genome assembly GCF_027579695.1 of Neoarius graeffei. NCBI lineage: Eukaryota > Metazoa > Chordata > Actinopteri > Siluriformes > Ariidae > Neoarius > Neoarius graeffei. Next base: position 113,050,774 of record NC_083571.1, on the reverse strand, counting down.
AGTGATCACTTTCACTGGTGTCCACCATTATTGACACCCTGTGGAATTAAGGGACATTTACAACTGTTATGGATCGATCTTTGGGTCACATTGTTGAAGTAGATGAAGTACTTTAAAAAAATAAAAGTGCTGTGATTTATATTATTTTCTGATTCATAACAGAATGGAATGTTTATAGAGTATTTGGAATCCGATTGCAATAAATAGAATTTGACCAGAATTAAATTCCGAGCATATTAAAAAATTACATGCTTGAAATATTCAGATTTTTCTATTCCATTCAGAAAATATTTTTTGCAGTTTGTTGTAAATATCGACCACATATTACAATATCAGTAGACATTTTATATTTTGGTTCAAGGAATGACATGCGACCTTTGACCTGAATTTCCATGTGGTTATAATATCAATTGCCTGTTGACATTTATTGGTAAACTACAAAACTAGAAATTAATACAAACAACAAGAAATGATTAACAAAATGTGATCTATGAAAATACTTAGAAAGCGGGTAGAAAGTGGAAGAAAAAGATTTTCTGACACAGGTTAAACATTATCAGTTCATTTGTTTACAAACATTAGAATTACTTCCTCATTTATGTAAACTCCGACATCCATATATTTATATAAAATATATTTTTTACAAAATAAGTTTATGTAAAACAAATTTTAAATAAAACTATGTTTTGTTAAATTAATACCACTGTGGCAGCGGGGGCGTGGTCAAGCGCCGGTCTGTGACAGGAGGGCGGAGTCAGGGAAGGTAACTGGCAGAATCACGTCACCTGAGAGCAATTAACCTGTTTGTGTGTCTTCCCAGTGACTGCGCCCTATATCAGGAGGGAGAGCGAGAGCAGAAGGAGCTCAACCCTGAACCAGACGCCGGTTGTGTGTGTCTGTAAATATTATTGTTAGACTGAAAAGTGTGGCAATAAAGCCCATTTATAAAACCTGATCTCTGTCCTGCCGTCCTCTGTGCTCCACCCACACGTAGGGTCTCTTACAGTGGTGCCGAAACCCGGGGCAGTGGAGCACCAAACCAGCAGCCCCATGGAATCCTCCCCGTTCGCCAATCTGGTCCACGCCCTCGCCACGGCTCAGCAAAGCCAGCACCAGGCACTCGTCACGCTCCGAAAGGAGCAGGAGCAGCGCTTCGAAGCCCTGGTGCTGGCCCAGCAGGAAGATCGCGAGGCATTCCGGCATCTCCTCGCGTCGGCGGGGTCCACCAGCGCTCCGGCCGCGGGCCCGTCTCCCCTCATTGTCACCAAGATGGGCCCGCAGGACAACCCCGAGGCGTTCATCACGTTGTTTGAACAGGTCGCCGAAGCCTCGGGGTGGCCGATGGAGCAGCGCGCGGCGCGCCTCCTCCCCCTGCTCACGGGAGAGGCACAGCTGGCCGCGCTACAGCTCCCCGCCGACCGCCGGCTGGCCTACGCGGACCTCCGCCGGGCCGTCCTCCAGCGCGTGGGGCGCACACCGGAGCAACAGCGCCAGCGCTTCCGCGCGCTGCGACTGGAGGAAGTCGGCCGGCCGTTCGCGTTCGGCCAGCAGCTCCGGGACGCCTGCTGGCGGTGGCTGAGGGCCAACGATCGCGACGCCGAGGGAATCGTCGACCAGGTGGTACTGGAACAGTTCATCGCCCGCTTACCAGCCGGAACCGCGGAGTGGGTCCAGTGCCACCGCCCGGCGTCGCTGGATCAGGCAGTCGAGCTGGCGGAGGATCATCTGGCGGCTGTCCCGGCGGCAGGACAGCAGATGGCATCTTCTCTTCTCTCCTCTTCTCTCTCTCTCTCTCCCCCTCCTCCTGTGTCCTGTCCTCGCCCCATTCCCCCTCCGCGGAGGCGGGGGCCGGCACCCCCCCCAGCCGGCCCGCCGCACCCGCGGTGCCCTCCCGTTTCTCCCTTCTGTGTCTGTCTCTCCCCCACCTCAGGTGAGTGAGCCCCAGATCACCGGTGCAGAGGGAAAGCCCGGGCCGGTTTGCTGGCGCTGCGGGGAGCCGGGCCACCTTCAACAGCAGTGCACGGCAATGGAAGTGGGCGCGGTGGTTCGGATCCCCGACGCGCCAGAGGCCGCCCTCGATCGGGCCGGAGCGTATCGCATACCGGTGACTATCCAAGGGGCTACATATCAGGCGTTGGTGGATTCTGGTTGTAATCAGACCTCAATTCGCCAAAGCCTGGTTCAAAACGAGGCATTGGGGGGAGCACAAGGGGTGAAGGTGTTATGTGTGCACGGGGATGTTCACAGCTACCCTTTGGTGTCGGTCCACATTATTTTCAGAGGGGAAAAATTTATAGTAAAGGCGGCGGTTAATCCTCGCCTTACCCACTCTCTAATTTTGGGGACTGATTGGCCGGGATTTCGGGGTTTAATGACACGCCTAGTCGAGAGTGGGTCCTGCCATTTGACAGGGGGAGGTCCCGGTGTCGCTTTGGCGGGAGCAGCTGTCACAGAGCCGTCTACGTCATCTCCGCGTCAGAGTGAGGAGCCGCCGGCTCCTCCTCTCTCTATTGGGGAATCCCTCACGGATTTCCCATTAGAGCAGTCGCGAGACGAGACTCTGCGGCATGCGTTTGACCAAGTGAGAGTAATCGATGGTCAAACGCTCCAGCCGAACGCCACCCCGTCCTTCCCCTACTTCGCGATTATGAAGGATAGATTATACCGAGTGACGCAGGACACTCAAACTAAAGAGCGTGTCACGCAGCTTTTAATTCCGAAGAGCCGCCAGGAATTGGTATTCCAGGCGGCTCACTTTAATCCCATGGCTGGACACTTGGGGCAGGATAAAACACTAGCCCGAATAATGGCCCGTTTCTATTGGCCGGGGATTCGCGGCGATGTCTGTAGGTGGTGTACGGCATGCCGCGAATGCCAGTTAGTAAACCCAGCGGCCATTCCAAAAGCACCTTTGCGCCCTCTACCGTTAATCGAGACCCCGTTTGAGAGAATTGGGATGGATCTCGTTGGGCCATTAGATCAGTCAGCACGAGGGTACCGCTTTATATTAGTTCTGGTGGACTATGCAACGCGATACCCGGAAGCAGTGCCTCTGCGCAATATCTCAGCACGCAGTATTGCAGAGGCGCTCTTCCGCGTCATCTCCCGAGTTGGAATCCCGAAAGAGATTCTGACTGATCAAGGCACTACGTTTATGTCACGAACACTGCGCGAACTGTATGGGTTATTGGGGATTAAGCCGATCCGCACCAGCATGTATCACCCACAAACGGACGGTTTAGTGGAACGATTCAACCGCACCCTCAAAAATATTATTAAAAAATTCGTAAGTGAGGACGCACGTAACTGGGATAAGTGGCTTGAACCCTTGCTGTTCTCAGTGCAAGAGGTCCCCCAAGCCTCCACGGGGTTCTCCCCGTTTGAATTATTATATGGGCGTAAGCCGCGCAGCATCCTGGACGTGCTGCGGGAAAATTGGGAGGAGGGACCTTCACAAAGTAAGAACGAAATTCAGTACGTTATGGACCTGCGCGCAAAACTCCACACGCTCACCCACCTAACTCAGGAGAATTTGCGGCAGGCCCAGGAACGGCAAGCCCGCCTGTACAACAAGGGTACGCGCCTTAGAGAGTTCACTCCGGGAGATAAGGTACTCGTACTGTTGCCCATGTCGAGCTCCAAATTGATCGCCAAGTGGCAAGGACCCTTTGAGGTCACACGGCGAGTCGGGGACATCGACTATGAGGTGAGGCAAACGGACAGGGGTGGGGCGCTACAGATTTACCACCTCAACCTGCTTAAACTCTGGAACGAGGAGGTCCCGGTGGCGTTGGTGTCGGTAGTTCCAGAGAAGGCGGAGCTGGGGCCGGAGGTTCAAAAAGGGACATTGGCATCACGTACCTCTCCGGTCCCCTGTGGAGACCACCTCTCCCCGACCCAACTCACGGAGGTCGCCCAGTTGCAGACCGAGTTTTCGGATGTGTTCTCGCCCCTGCCCGGTCGCACTAACCTCATAGAGCACCACATAGAGACGCCCCCGGGGGTGGTAGTGCGTAGCCGCCCTTACAGGCTACCTGAACACAAAAAAAAGGTGGTTCGGGAAGAACTTCAGACCATGCTCGAAATGGGCATCGTCGAGGAGTCCTACAGTGACTGGAGCAGCCCGGTGGTCTTGGTACCCAAGGCCGACGGGTCGGTCCGGTTCTGTGTGGACTATAGAAAAGTCAACGCGGTGTCTAAATTCGACGCGTACCCAATGCCTCGTATTGATGAGTTGCTCGATCGACTCGGCACTGCTCGCTTTTATTCGACACTGGATTTGACGAAGGGATATTGGCAGATCCCCTTGACTCCACTATCCCGAGAAAAAACGGTCTTTTCCACACCGTTTGGTTTACACCAATTCATCACCCTTCCGTTTGGGCTGTTTGGGGCCCCCGCAACGTTTCAGCGGCTGATGGACAGAGTCCTCCGCCCTCACGCCACATATGCGGCAGCATATTTAGATGACATAATCATCTATAGCAATGACTGGCAGCGGCACCTCGAACATCTGAGGGCCGTCCTTAGGTCGCTGAGGCGAGCGGGGCTCACAGCCAACCCAAAGAAGTGTGCGATTGGGCGGGTGGAAGTACGGTATCTGGGCTTCCACTTGGGCAACGGGCAGGTGTGTCCCCAAATTAATAAGACGGCAGCAATTGCGGCCTGCCCGAGGCCCAAGACCAAAAAGGGGGTGAGACAGTTCCTGGGGCTGGCTGGCTATTATCGCAGGTTTATACCTAATTATTCGGACGTCACCAGCCCGCTGACTGATCTCACTAAAAAGGGGGCACCAGATCCGGTCCAGTGGACGGAGCAGTGCCAGCGGGCTTTCTCAGAGGTAAAGGCTGCACTGTGTGGGGGGCCACTTCTACACTCCCCTGACTTTTCTCTCCCTTTTATGTTGCAGACCGATGCGTCGGACAGAGGGCTGGGGGCGGTTTTGTCCCAGGAGGTGGAGGGGGAGGACCGCCCTGTCCTGTATATCAGCAGGAAGCTGTCGGTGCGTGAGGGGCGCTACAGCACCATAGAGAAAGAGTGTCTGGCCATCAAGTGGGCGGTTCTCGCCCTCCGGTACTATCTGCTGGGGCGCCCTTTCACCCTCTGTTCGGACCACGCGCCCCTCCAGTGGCTCCACCGCATGAAAGATGCCAACGCGCGGATCACCCGTTGGTATCTGGCGCTCCAACCCTTTAATTTCAAGGTGGTCCACAGGCCGGGGGTGCAGATGGTCGTGGCGGACTTCCTCTCCCGTCAAGGGGGGGGGGAGTCGGCTGCAGGCCGGACGGCCGCCCGGCCTGAGTCGGGCGGTGGGGGTATGTGGCAGCGGGGGCGTGGTCAAGCGCTGGTCTGTGACAGGAGGGCGGAGTCAGGGAAGGTAAGTGGCAGAATCACGTCACCTGAGAGCAATTAACCTGTTTGTGTGTCTTCCCAGTGACTGCGCCCTATATCAGGAGGGAGAGCGAGAGCAGAAGGAGCTCAACCCTGAACCAGACGCCGGTTGTGTGTGTCTGTGAATATTATTGTTAGACTGAAAAGTGTGGCAATAAAGCCCATTTATAAAACCTGATCTCTGTCCTGCCGTCCTCTGTGCTCCACCCACACGTAGGGTCTCTTACAACCACATACCTTTTTTTTAATAAATAATCATCTGGATGTCAATGTGGAACAGTGTCGATAACTGTGGACAAAGGTGTCGATAATTGTGGAATGTGTCACGTGATCTGATATGCTAAGTAATCGGGAATTAACTCTTTTTTTTTTTCCCAGTGGAAGTTTGAATAATTATTCATGCACAATTTACGTATTGAAAGTCTTTTCTACTTTTGCAACGGCCAAAAGATCGTTAAGGTGGTGATAATTGTAGCCACCGCTCTAGTAGCCTAATTTAAAGCACTGTGACCCTGACAAGGAAGTGACTAAAGATAAATGACGGACTGATGTAGATACAATAGTGTCACCGCATGTCCATGGGAGTTTGTTTGTTTCTGTGAGCTTTATATCTCACCAGTCGCTTGTGCCTGCATGAAAGTAAAAATTTGCCTGATTGTGAGATTTTTTGCTGGATCCCAGATGTACACCTCTAATTTTAATCAGATGATTTGTGAAATGTCTGGCAACCTTCTGCATTTATATTTGATTACTTCCCTTGTCTTGATTATACTTGATCGAGGTCCAGCTTATTCTAATACAACCCCAATTCCAAAAAACTTGGGATAATGTACAAATTGTAAATAAAACCGGAATGCAATAATTTACAAATCTCAAAAACTAATATTGTATTCACAATAGAACATGGACAACATATCAAATGTCGAAAGTGAGACATTTTGAAATTTCATGCCAAATATTGGCTCATTTGAAATTTCATGAAAGCAACACATCTCAAAAAAGTTGGGACAGGGGCAATAAGAGGCTGGAAAAGTTAAAGGTACAAAAAAGGAACAGCTGGAGGACCAAATTGCAACTCATTAGGTCAATTGGCAATAGGTCATTAACATGACTGGGTATAAAAAGAGCATCTTGGAGTGGCAGCGTCTCTCAGAAGTAAAGATGGGAAGAGGATCACCAATCCCCCTAATTCTGCGCCGACAAATAGTGGAGCAATATCAGAAAGGAGTTTGACAGTGTAAAATTGCAAAGAGTTTGAACACATCATCATCTACAGTGCATAATATCATCAAAAGATTCAGAGAACCTGGAAGAATCTCTGTGCGTAAGGGTCAAGGCCGGAAAACCATACTGGGTGCCCGTGATCTTCGGGCCCTTAGACGGTACTGCATCACATACAGGCATGCTTCTGTATTGGAAATCAAAAATGGGCTCAGGAATATTTCCAGAGAACATTATCTGTGAACACAATTCACCATAGTTCAAAGAAGAAGCCGTATCTAAACATGATCCAGAAGCGCAGATGTCTTCTCTGGGCCAAGGCTCATTTAAAATGGACTGTGGCAAAGTGGAAAACTGTTCTGTGGTCAGACGAATCAAAATGTGAAGTTCTTCATGGAAATCAGGGACGCCGTGTCATTCGGACTAAAGAGGAGAAGGACGACCCAAGTTGTTATCAGCGCTCAGTTCAGAAGCCTGCGTCTCTGATGGTATGGGGCTGTATTAGTGCGTGTGTCATGGGCAGCTTACACATCTGGAAAGACACCATCAATGCTGAAAGGTATATCCAGGTTCTAGAGCAACATATGCTCCCATCCAGATGACGTCTCTTTCAGGGAGGACCTTGCATTTTCCAACATGACAATGCCAAACCACATACTGCATCAATTACAGCATCATGGCTGCGTAGAAGAAGGGTCCGGGTACTGAACTGGCCAGCCTGCAGTCCAGATCTTTCACCCATAGAAAACATTTGGCGCATCATAAAACGGAAGATACGACAAAAAAGACCTAAGACAGTTGAGCAACTAGAATCCTACATTAGACAAGAATGGGTTAACATTCCTATCCCTAAACTTGAGCAACTTGTCTCCTCAGTCCCCAGACGTTTACAGACTGTTGTAAAGAGAAAAGGGGATGTCTCACAGTGGTAAACATAGCCTTGTCCCAACTTTTTTGAGATGTGTTGTCATGAAATTTAAAATCACCTCATTTTTCCTCTTTAAATGATACATTTTCTCAGTTTAAACATTTGATGTCATCTCTGTTCTATTCTGAATAAAATATGGAATTTTGAAACTTCCACATCATTGCATTCCATTTTTATTTTTAATTTGTACTTTGTCCCAACTTTTTTGCAATCGTGGTTGTATATAGATTTAGGCACTGCCTAAAAGCGGAGCTCTCATCTGTTTCTGGGTTGTAGAATTTTCTTATATCATCGCCAGCCTCTTTTGTTTTATTTTTCTACCGTTATAGTTACTATACTGTTTCCTTATGTTGCACAAAATGTCAGGCGACAACAGTGACAAGTTACTCACTACTATACTGTCCTGACTACTACTCTACTTCACTAGTTGTTGGGTTTCCTGAGGTGGCAGGCACACACACACAGGACCGAAACCATCAGAAAACAACTGGATGGGTTTCTTTATGTCTCCACACTCTGTGCCTATGGGGCTCCACTCACGTGGGCCAAAGGAGCTCCACTAATATGAAGATTTAAAATTTAATTACAGATAGGAGTGTGGTTCAGTTAAAGGTTAAACTGGTTTCCGTGGTGAGTAAATACTGATCGAGCTAGTTTTGGTGTGGGGATGTTCTAAAGCAGCCTGCAAAGCAGCTCATCTAGAATGACGAATCCGCATGACTTGCAGTTGCTGCTCTCTTATAGCTCCAATACAGCTAGTCAGCCATTTGACACAGAACACAACACATCGGGAGTTTGTCATTTTCATCTTCGGCTCTGTGTCCATCTTAGAAACTCACTGCGCTCGCAAGATCATTTGCTCTCTGACGTCATTTCTGTGGATTGAGCGGGACAGAAACCACCCCTCCCCCACCCAGTGCTTTCCTCTGTTCTACACCAAAATCATAGGGGACATACTTTTTTGAACACAGAATGGCAAATTTCGACGAAAAGTAAGGAAAATATATAAAGTTTTCAAGGTCTTTGGTTGAAATTTTTACCCTCGTGGGCCAAGTTGCAATAGGAGCCAAACCGTGCAGGCGATATTAAAGCTAAGCTAATGGAGCTCGCGCAGTGTGCAGGCAGCCTTTTGCCACCACTTTACCATCAGCTGACCTGTCGCTAGTGTATTGCTGTTTTCTTTCCTTGTCCAGACCATTTGAATTGATCAGTATAACTGGTTTCATAAGCCATGCTCATCATTAATCACTGTTTGCCATCACTTCATTTTCATGCATTTAACTGTGCTGTGGAGAGAGCGGGGAAAGGCCCAGTGCCATTTTTGGAGACCAAATGTTTGTCATGTCTTGTTCAAAATGCTCATTTCATGCTCACTGTCATTTACATCTCTCATCTGTGTTAACTTTGTCTAATATCAAGAAATGCAAATGTACACACGGGCTGTGAAAAACACTCTCATTTATTGGGTAAAACTTTGTGATGACATTTCCGTATTCACTTTACTCACCAGCATTCAAACTCCGGTACTTCCGGGTTTACTTGGGGAAACCGAGGGATTGTACCACTTGGGTCAGATAGAGGGGTTTCGTGGGCGGATGGATGGTGGGTTGAACCATTTTGACAGGGGTGGGATTTATAGCAAAATGTTTTGAAAACAAAAGATAGACGATTCATGAAAACACTGACTGGATTCAGGTCAAGTTGTCAGATCCCGAAGGATTTGGCAGTGATTTCAAAATCAACGTCACTATTTAGAATTAAATTCCTACAACTCATCATTTCTATTAATTCATTTTTTACATGTTTTCTTTCTCTTTCAGCTTGTCACTTTTCTTGTGAAAGATTTCTTCACCTTTCTCTCGCTCTTTCACCGCTTCTTTCCTTTTCTTCCTCTGTCAAAACTCTCTTTCTCTTCCCGGTTTTGACTTCATCTTTCTCTCCTTGGTTAACTTGTTCTGACATCTTTTTAAAGTTTGTAAAAATGATTATTATTTTGTTGTGCTGTTTGAGTTGTTCTCGGTGGAAAAAATGATAAATATGAAATTATCTGTAGACAAAAATAAGTTATGTAGGCGCGCTCACGCTTCTAGTAACGGCCAAAATCAAACTCTCACAGTCCGGTCCAGTCTATCCATGCCTGAATTTGTGGGACTTCCATGCCAGCTCCAGGCCAGATCCGGGACAGGAATTCAGTCCTGCTCTGCTGGAGGCCATCTTCCCTATAGACCAGGGGTGGCCAACCAGTCGGAGCCCAAGAGCCACAATTCTTACTGTGTTACGGCAAAGAGCCACATTGGCACATGAACATGGGCACACAAATATTACCCTTCCTTCTGCGCGCGCGGACACACACACACACACACACACACACACACAGCCACATTGATGTCACACTCCAACTTAACCAATGCTCCACACCAACATGATAATGATACATTTACTGCAGTACCAAGACCACAGGCCAGTCATTTTCAACAGTGGTGACTGGTGAAGAAAATTGTAGGTGGGGCACAAAGGCAGACATTTGTTTACACGTGGGGATTCCCCCCATTGGGGGGGTTCCGGGGGGCCTCCCCCGAAAAATTTTGGATTTCTTAGATGCAATTTCCTGTATTCTAGTGCATTTTGGAGTTACCTGTTTAACATCGAAAATGCAAAAGCCATTTTGATTCAGCTTGAATTCTCAATTGCATGACCTGCACAAGACCTGCATTCAAATAAATAAGTATTCAAATAAATACAGTCAGTCGGAAAATGGAAATTACAAAGTGCTAATTTAATTTCCTCAAACAGTATGTGTTACTGTCTCTGATTGTTTTGTAAACTTTTTGAAGAGCTGTACCTGCTTTTGTGATTGACTTTTTAACATGATTAACTTGTGTTTACGAAGTTCACTCCCTTTCGGAAAGTCCTGGTCGATTTTAGCATGTAGTGAGCTGAAGTGACGCTGAAGATTTGAAGCCTTGAAATGCGACAATGACGACTGACATAGAAGGCAGAATGGCTTGCCATAACGTTCAACGAAAAAATATAAATCCTCCCACTCTGTTAAAAACGTCCTGTTTTCATCTTCATATTTTCTTTTTGAAGTGCATTTTTTCCCTGCCATTTTGAGATCTGAAATTTAGCACATCATCTCACGCACCTGCGCATTTGTCATGATGTGAAAATACCGTAATGAAACCAAGCGAAGCACCTTTAATAAAATAACCGTAATTAACTGCAGTGAAGCGAAAACGCACATAAAACCACAAACAAACACCAACTTGGACGTGAAGGTGAGAGCCGCATGACACCAGGCAAAGAGCCGCATGCAGCTCGCGAGCCGCGGGTTGGCCACCTATGCTATAGACCCTTCCCACGTGACGTCACGACAAACGCGGCTGCCATTTTGGACATGAACTACCAGTAGTCTACCACAGCCAACAACGAGGGACAATGGCGAAGCATCGAAAGGTATATAGCCATCAAAGAAAGTTTTTACTTTCAGCAAGACTTCCATCATGCCATTATATTGTTGTGCACCTGGATGTAGTAACCATCAACACACAAGGCAAGATTTATCATTTTATCGGATCCCAACAGATGCTGACCGACGGAGAAGATGGATGGTCTCTAAAATATTGGCAAAATGATGTTTATTGACATAGCAATCGTGTGTAACGGGAAGCATTTGCATATCCGAAGTGTTGTGTTTACATCAAAGATAAAATAAACCGATATGACAACGACTGCTGCTGCCAGGTTGGGGACACAAACTAGTAGAAAGGAAGTGTGCCAACAGACTTCCTTTGTGGTCGATTCTGCTTTAAGGTAAGATGCATTTAATTATTCGTCTGCTGTGGGTTTGGAATCGGTAGCCTGACCGATTCGTTCATGTTTGTGGTGGCATTTGTTTGTTGACGCGTGTTGAAATGGAAGATTGGTTGTTGACATGATTTCCAGTGATGCTTTGGTGCTGCTGTGGATCAGATGTGTTGAGTAGCCTGACTGTTTTTTTTTTTTTTCTTGCGTGTGGTATCATTGTTGACGCGAGGTTGTTTTTTGAACATGCCAATGCGGACACGATTTCCCCTGATGAGTTATGACTTCAGATGCGATGCGTGTGTGGAGGTGTGGAGTCCGCGTGATATGTGCGTAAGATAGGCTTCTCATACTGTATGTTTGGAGATCCACGCTCTGAGACAAGTGCAAGCACAAGCACCCCCCCCAAGGGAAAAAAAGGGACCCCCCGAAAATATCGGCATAGTTCGAACACTGGGTTGGAGAAAGTAATGGCAAATAGTGAGTGCACAAACCATAGAAGGTAAACTGTACACAGCGCCAGGGCAGTGTGATGGTATGTCTACTTTTAGATTGTGTTAGCTTATCAATGAACACACTCGTCACTCAACGAGTTTCACGTCTTTACGATGGATACTTAAATGTGTGTTAGGTATTATTGTTGCAGTCTAAGCAGTCATTGTAGCAGCTAGATGAGCGAGAACTGAAAGAGTCTGTGCCATAAACCGTTATTTCTTCATGTCCAAAATGGCGGTCGCGTTTACGAAGGTCACATAAGTGAAAAGGGTCTATAGTGGCACTCCCACACCTGCGACCACTCCTCTCCCATCAGCCAGGGCCTATTTAAGAACTGTTTGGAGCTACTCCTGTTGCCAGACTGTCTCCTGTAGATTTTCCTCACCTTGCTACAGTCTTTTTGATATTGTGACTTCTAGATTCCCCCTGCCTGTATTGTTTCTTGTTTCTTCTTGTCTAGTTTCCTGTGCAGTTTTTTGCTCCTGTTTTACCTGCCTGTTCATCTGGATTGTGTTTTTTGCTCCCTCTGCCTGGGTTTCCCTTGTCCCTATTTTCTTCAGTTTATGTGAAGATTTTTCTGTCCTGTTTTTGTCCCTAACCGTGCCTGCCTGCCCTTCCGTGTTTTGACCTCTTGGCCCATTCTTTGACTACTGATTTTGCCTGGCCCTTTTGTACCTCTGCCCTCAACTTCATTAAAGAAATTCTCTTTTTTTTGTACACTGCCTGTCTCGAGTCTGCTCTTGGGTCCTCACTTCACCTCAGCTCACCATTTCTGACACAAACAGCCAATCAGAATCGCAAGGGGTGGGGACGGATGGACGGACATGGCTGGGATCCCTGTGTGTCCATGAAAAATCAACTCGGTGGGTTACCAGATTTTCTTAAGTATGGAGCTCCGCTATAAAATATAACTCCAGATATGCTACAATATACATAGATAAGAACTGAAGAGAAGAAGAAGATAGAGGCTGAGATGGATAGACAGCATTACTGGTGCAATGGAGCAGAATCTGAAAGGGCTCAGAGATGCAGTGTTTGATAGAAGGAACTGGCACACTGAAGTCCATAAGGTCATGATGAGACAGACTTGATTAAATGACTGAACAATAACAAACAACTGTCCCAAAGGAGAACAGTATATGTATATAATTGGTGAACATACAATTCCTTTCAGCCGGGGATCAGTACGCCAGAGTGTCCGCCCTCAGTACTTGAGGCAAAGCTCTCAATTTACTGGTCCATCTACGTTCCCACTCTCACCTATGGTCATGAGCTATGGGTAGTGACCAAAAGACTGAGATCACGGATACAAGCGGTAGAAATGAGTTTTCTCTGCAGGGTGGCTGGGTTCTCCCTTAGAGACAGGGTGAGAAGCTTGGTTATTTGGGAGAGACTCGGAGTAGAACTGCTGCTCCTCCACAGCAAAAGGAGTCAGTTGAGGTGGTTTGGGCACCTTGTTAGGATGCCCCCTGGACGCCTCCCAAGGAAGGTTTTCTGCCCCACTGGGAGGAGACCCCAGAGCAGACCCAGGACATGCTGGAGAGATTACATCTCTCGGCTGGCCTGGGAACGCCTCTGTATTCCCCCGGAAGGGCTGGTGAAGGTGGCCAGGGAGAGGGAAGTCTGGGCTGCTCTGCTTAGGCTGCTACCCCTGCGACCCAGATCCAGATAAGCAACAGAAGATGGATGGATGGATGGATGGATGGGTAATTCCTTCCATGATGGGGGGATAAAATGGTTAGAAGATGAGTAAAAGATGAGTAAAAATGGTTTGAAAAAAAACACTTTTTGGTGAAGCAGTTTCATCTCACTGAAAAAAAAATGAGAAAAATCTAACCTTTAATTGAAATAAATTAATTCAGAGAAAAACAAATCCCTTATCAAGAAATAATTATTTTCAGCAAAAATACATGTGCCATGATTATAGACCCTGGAAATTACAGTGAACACAATGTAACTGAAGCATGTTTCCCATTTAAATTGTATAGTATTTTTGAGTTGATTGGAGTGTGTAAGGCAGCTGGGCCATAGAAGGTTCACGCTGCACGCTGCACGCTACACGTTCACGTGAAGAACCGGACCCTGGGCCATTAAACTTCATGCTTGGATGTTCACGTGTTGCGTCTGTTCTACTTTGACCGAGTAACCAACAATATGGACTCTTCGGATGACGACGATTGCCTCATTCTGCTTTTACTGAGACAGAGGAAGAGAAAAAGGAACAGAATTTGGAGCCGAGAACACTTCCTTCTGAGAGAAACCCGTGGTGAATTTCACCGAACATTCTATAATCTGCTTGACAATCCTGATGAAGAACTATTTTTCAATTATACCATTCAATTATATTTTTTCTGAAGTTTTCCCCTGAAAGCATAGAGTTATCTCCCTAGACCCGTTCTGATTGGCTGGCGCGGCGGTGACCGCATGCATTGACTGGAATTTCCATCTTCACGCCTAGAAAAAAGTGTGCATGTTCATTTCACGCTTCACGCGTGAAGTGTGCAGCGTGCAGCGTGCAACGTGAACGCCGTTCTATGGCCCAGAGCAAGTCATGCTACGTTTGTCCACTTTTCTTTACACGCGTGTAGCGTGTAGTGTGCAGCATGCAGCGTGCAGCGTGAACCTTCTATGGCCCAGCAGCCTAAGAACCTTCCAGCTGTAATCCATGACTTCCTGATTAACTGGGGAACAAATATGAGGTGACACAGAGGCCCAATTCCTTTACCCTATTTCCGAAATCACTTACTACTCACTATATACTGGTCCATATAGTGAGTTCGCCATTTTGTAGTGCTGTCTGAATGTATAGTGAGAATTATTACACCCTGAATAGTGGACTCCTAGTATCCCACAATGCACCATGAAAAGTAGTGTCCAACCGATGGTCATTACCTTACCTTAGACCTTAGGTCCTCCTGTGCCTACAGGCACATTGGGCAGCAAGCTTCCATCTGGGTCTCGCGGCTGCTGCTTCCTCAGCCTCTTCTCAGGTTATATTTGCTCTTTTCAGGTCTTCTTGAAAAGTTCTTCTCCAGGTGTTTTTTGGCTGACCTCTCTTCTTTCTGCCACCTGGTGGCACCCAGGTCATGGCAGTCTTTGAGTGGCGCTGACTTGGTAGGCGTAGGATATGACCTGCCAGTTGCATCCTCTTGCCTGTTATAATGTCCCTCAGTGGTTTGGTCTTCGCCCTTCTGAGAATCTCGTCATTTGTAATGTGATCTTGCCACCTTACTTTCAAGATTCTTCTCAGGTTCCTCTGGTGAAACACATCCAGCTTCTTGGTTAGTTTAGCTGTGCACTTCCATGTTTCACTTGCATATATTGCTGTAGGTAGGACTATGCTGTTGTACAGGCGTAGTTTGGTGTCCAGATCAATGGCATTGGTTGCCCAGATGGTGCGCATCCTTCGAAACACTGCAGCTGCTTTTCCTAGTCTACAGCTGATGTCAGGTTCCACCTCACCACTGTTGTTAACCACGCTGCCAAGGTAGGTGAACTGGTCCACTGTTTCGACTTGGTTGTTATACACACTGATACTCAGCAGTGGTTGATCGGCATTGTCTCCCACTTCCATTGCCTTGGTCTTCTCTATGCTGATCCTCAGCCCAACTTTCCCAGCAAACCATTCTAGCTTTGTTGTAAGGTGCTGTAGATCCTGGTTGTTCTCAGACAGCAGAGCTAGATCATCTGCAAAGTCAAGGTCTGCCAGTTTCTCTCCCTCCTTCCACCTCACTCCTTCTCTACCATCTTCTGTAGTCTTTTTCAGGACAAAGTCTATGGTCAAAAGGAAAGGGGAAAGGATGCATCCTTGTCTGACACCCATGACAATGTCGAAGAAATCTGTTGTTCCTCCCTCTGTCCTGACGCAGCATCTTGAGTTTGCATAAAGACTCTTGAAGGTGTTAACAAACTGTTCTGGTATCCCATAAGAGGCAGCAATATTCCAGAGGGACGCCCTGTGAATACTGTCAAAGGCTTTTTTGAAATCAATGAAATTTAATACTAGTGGTGTTTGGTGCTCAAGACATTGGTCAATGATGTTACGGAGAGTGAAGATTTGTTCTATACAGGAGCGGTTACTGCGGAACCCAGCTTGTTCCTCTCTCAGCTTGCCGTCAACAGCTTTATTCACTTTCCCAGGGATTGAGAGTAGGGTGATGCCCCGCCAGTTGTTGCAGTCCGAGAGGTCTCCTTTCTTTGGGAGCTTCACAATCACACCGTCTTGCCAGTCCCTGGGGACCTGCCTCTCCTGCCAGCAGCAGTTCATCAGCCTGGTTAGCATCTCCACTGTGCTCTCACCACCATACTTGAGCAGCTCTGCCGAGATCTCATCCAGTCCTGCTGCCTTGTTATTTTTCAGCACTTTTATGGCTTCTGCAGTTTCCTCTCTCCTGATTGGTTCCTCACAGACCTCTAGGATCTCTGCTGGTTCTTCTGGTGCAAAGTCAAACAGGGTGTTGGGATTTGGCTGGTTTAAGGTTTCCTGAAAGTGCTCCATCCATCGCAAGTCCTGTTCTTCTGTAGTTAGCAGAGTTTTCCCACTTTTGTCCTTTACAGGTACACTTGAACTGTTCCAAGTTCCAGTGAGTTCTCTAACAATGCGATACAGGGTCCTTGCATCATTTTTCTTGGCTGCTTCCTCAGCCTCAGAGCTTTTCTTTTCTAGCCACTCTATCTTGTCTGCACGACAACTCTTCTTTACCTGTTGGTCAAGGTCACGGTACAGGTGCTTTGTTTCTTCCTTCTTTTCTTCAGACCTAGCTCTGTCTCTTTCTCCCTTCATCTTCTTCCTTTCATCGATCAGCTTCCAGGTATGTTCCTTAATCCACTGTTCTTTTCGTGAGCCATGTCTCCTCCCTATGGTTTCTTCTGCACTTTGTGTGAGGGTTTCCCTGAAGAATGACCACTGATCTTCCAGGTCTGGCCCCATTTCTTTCAGCATCTCTTGCAACAGCTGGAATCTGTTCTGTAGCTTTAACCGGTATTTTTCACTGGTAGTGGGGTCTTTAAGTTTATCTGTTGTGAAAGGCTTTTGTTTCTTCTTTACTGTTACTTTCTTCAGTTGTAGCTGCAGCTTTGCTCCCAGAAGATGGTGGTCTGAACTCACATCTGTGCCCCTGTACACTCTAACATCGAGAAGTGCAGACTTCCAACGTTGACTGATGCAGATGTAGTCAATTTCATTGTTAATTGTCCCATCTGGTGATCTCCAAGTTTTCTTATGTATCAACTTGTGTTGGAAGAAGGTGTTACTAATACTAAGGCTATTCAAGTTACAGAAGAACAGAAGACGCACTCCATTGTCTCTGGTCTTTAGTGCCGACCCAAATGGTCCAATTACACCCTCAAAACATTGTCTACTGCTATCAATTTGAGCATTGAAGTCACCCATTAGTATTTTTACATCATGGTTGGGGATACCATCAAAGGTGTCTTGAAGCAGTTCGTAGAACTGGTCCTTAACACTGTCCTCTGCATCATCAGTTGGTGCATACACCTGAACGATGGTTGTTTTTCCATGTCTTGACTGGAAACGTGCTATGATGATGCGATCGTTAACTGGCTTCCACCCAGTAAGTGCTCTGGAGGCTTCCTTGTCCAAGATCAAGCCAACTCCATGACGATGCTGGTCTTCATGTCCAGAGTAGAGAACTGTCTTTCCCTCACTACACAACTTGCCGCTCCCGGTCCATCTCATTTCACTGATTCCCAAGATGTTAAGTTGGTACTCATCAAACTCCCTCAGTAACTGAGCCATCTTGCCACTCTGGTATAATGTTCGTACATTCCAGGTTCCAATCTTTGTTTCACTCTTGGCACTCAGAATCCAGCATCTCGGGGCCCCAGCTTCCATACGGCTTTCACTAGGGTCCGTCGTTGCAGGATCTTGTCCATTACCATCTTCCTCACGCCACTTGTTTTGATTTCCATGCTGTTTCTGTAGCAGGTTTAGGTTTTACAGGGTTGGGGTGCTGACCCAATGCCTAACTCCGATGTTTGTGGAGAGGGCGGAACTGCTAATTAGTACCTCCCTGGTGTCATAAGCCCTCCGAAGGTTACATGTCTCCCATGCACCAGACCCAGGCTAACAATGACACCAGGTCGGGACAAGCTGCTACACCTCGACAAGGTTACACAGTTCCTTGTTCTGGTGGGATGCAGGCCCCCAGAACCGTAGCAGACCAATGGTCATTAACCAAGCAATATTGTAGTATGCTGAGCGGGTGGGTGGAGCACAGAAGTACGGCAGGCCAGAACTGATTTTGCAAAAGCTCTTTATTCAGCTTTTCAGCTTCCAATAATACTCCCAGTCACACAAACACACACACACGCATTAGTTGCCTGGTAGGGGAGAGAGCTCTCTTCCTCTGCTCTCTCTCTCTCCTTATATAGGGCACGGTCCCTGGGGAAGACACACAAACACAGATTAACCAACATCAGGTGCAGTGATTCTGCCACTTACCTTCCCTGACTCTGCCCTCCGGTCATAGACCGACCCTTGACCACGCCCTCGCTGCCACATACCCCCACCGCCTGACTCAGGCCGGGCAGCCGTCCGGCCCGCAGCTGACTCCCCCCGCCCCCCGATGGGAGAGGAAGTCCGCCATGACCATCTGCGCCCCCGGCCTGTGGACCACCTTGAAATTAAAGGGCTGGAGTGCCAGATACCAACGGGTGATCCACGCATTGGCATCCTTCATGCGGTGGAGCCACTGGAGGGGCGCGTGGTCCGAACAGAGGGTGAAAGGGTGCCCCAGAAGGTAGAAGCAGAGGGCAAGGACCGGCCACTTGATCGCCAGGCACTCCTTCTCAATGGTGCTGTAACGCCCCTCATGCACCGACAACTTCCTGCTTATGTACAGCACAGGGCGGTCCTCCCCCTCCACCTCCTGGGACAGAACGGCCCCCAGCCCTCTGTCTGACGCGTCTGTCTGCAACGTAAAGGGGAGAGAAAAGTCAGGGGAGTGTAACAGTGGCCCCCTGCACAGTGCAGCCTTCACCTCAGAGAAAGCCCGCTGGCATTGCTCCGTCCACTGGACCAGATCTGGTGCTGCCTTTTTAGTGAGATCAGTCAGCGGGCTAGTGATGTCCGAATAATTAGGTATAAACCTACGATAGTAGCCAGCCAGCCCCAGGAACTGTCTCACCCCCTTTTTGGTCTTGGGCCTCAGGCAGGCCGCAATCGCTGCTGTCTTATTAATTTGGGGACACACCTGCCCATTGCCCAAGTGGAAGCCCAGATACCGTACTTCCACCTGCCCAATCGCACACTTCTTCGGGTTGGCTGTGAGACCCGCTCGCCTCAGCGACCCAAGGACAGCCCTCAGGTGTTGCAGGTGCCTTGGCCAGTTGTTGCTATAAATTATGATGTCATCCAAGTACGCAGCCGCATAGGTGGCGTGGGGGTGGAGGACCCTGTCCATAAGCCGCTGGAACATAGCGGGCACCCCAAACAACCCAAAAGGAAGTGTGACAAATTGGTGTTATCCAAACGGTGTGGAAAAGGCCGTTTTTTCTCAGGATAGTGGAGTCAAGGGGATCTGCCAATAACCCTTTGTCAAATCCAGTGTCGAATAAAAGTGAGTTGTGCCTAGTCGATCAAGCAACTCATCAATATGAGGCATTGGGTACGCATCAAATTTAGACACCGTGTTGACTTTTCTATAGTCCACACAGAATCGGACTGACCCGTTGGCCTTGGGAACCAAGACCACCGGGCTGCTCCAGTCACTGTGGGACTCCTTGACGATGCCCATTTCGAGCATGGCCTTGAGTTCTTCCCGAACCACCTTTTTCTTGTGTTCGGGCAGACTGTAAGGGCGGCTGCGCACTACCACCCCCGGGGGCGTCTCAATGTGGTGTTCTATGAGGCGGGTGCGGCCGGGCAGGGGCTAGAACACGTCTGAAAATTCGGTCTGCAACTGGGCAACCTCCGTGAGTTGGGTGTCCACAGGGGACCAGAGAGGTACGCGATGCCAATGTTCCCTTTGGGACCTCCGGCCCCAGCTCCGCCTTCTCCGGAACCACTGACACCAACGCCACAGGGACTTCCTTGTTCCAGAGTTTGAGCAGATTGAGGTGGTAAATCTATAGCGCCCCACCCCTGTCCATCTGCCTCACCTCATAGTCAACGTCCCCGACTCGCCGTGTGATCTCAAAGGGTCCTTGCCACCTGGCGATCAATTTGGAGCTCGATGTGGGCAACAGTACGAGTACTTCATCTCTCGGTGTGAACTCCCTAAGGCGCATACCCCTGTCATACAGGCGGATTTGCCATTCTTGGGCCTGCCGCAAATTCTCCTGGGTTAGGTGAGTGAGTGTGTGGAGTTTTGCGTGCAGGTCGATAACGTATTGAATTGCGTTTTTACTCTGTGAAGGTCCCTCCTCCCAATTTTCCCACGGTACATCTAGGATGCCGCGCGGCTTATGCCCATAATAATTCAAATGGGGAGAACCCCATGGAAGAATGTGGGACCTCTCGCACTGCGAATAACAGGGGTTCGAGCCATTTATCCCAATTGCGTGCGTCCTTGCTTATGAATTTTTTAATTATATTCTTGAGAGTGCGGTTGAACCGTTTGACTAAACCGTCCATTTGTGGGTGATAAACGCTGGTGTGGATCGGCTTAACTCCCAATGACCCATACAGTTCGCGCAGTGTGCGTGACATAAATGAAGTGCCTTGATCAGTCAGAATCTCTTTGGGGATTCCGACTCGGGAAATGATGTGGAAGACCGCTTCCACAATACTACATGCTGAGATATTGCGAAGAGGCACTGCTTCTGGGTATCGCATTGCATAGTCCACCAGAACTAAAATAAAGCGATATCCTTGTGTTGACCGATCTAATGGCCCGATGAGATCCATCCCAATTCTTTCGAACGGGGTCTCGATTAATGGCAGAGGGCGCAAAGGCGCTTTTGGAATGGCTGCTGGATTTACTAACTGGCATTCGCGGCACGCTGTACACCATCTACGGACATTGCTGCGAATCCCTGGCCAATGGAATCAGGCCACTATTTGGGCTAGTGTCTTATCCTGCTCCAAGTGTCCAGCCATGGGATTATAGTGAGCCGCCGGGAATACCAATTCCTGGCGGCTCTTTGGGATCAAAAGCTGCGTGATCGACTCCTTAGTCTGAGTGTCCTGTGTCACTTGGTATAATCTATCTTTTATAATGGAGAAATAGGGGAAGGACAGGGTGGCATTTGGCTGGAGCATTTGACCATCGATTACTCTCACTTGGTCAAACGCATGCAGCAGAGTCTCGTCTCGCAACTGCTCTAACGGAAAATCCGCGAGGGATTCCCATTCCCCGAGAGAGGGAGGAGGAGCCTGCGGCTCCTCACTCTGATGCGAAGATGATGTCGATGGCTCTGTGACAGCTGCTCCCGCCAATGCCACACCGGGACCTCCCCCCGCTAAACTATGGCAGGACCCACTCTTCACTAAATGTGCCATTAACTCCCGAAATCCCGGCCAATCAGTCCCCAAAATTATCAAGTGGGTAAGGCGAGGATTAACCGCCGCCTTTACACTAAATTTCTCCCCTCGAAATAGAATGTGGACCGACACTAAAGGATAGTTGTGAACATCCCCATGCACATACAACACATTCACCAATTGTGCTCTCTCCAATGCCTCGTCTTGCACCAGGCTTTGGTGGATTGAGGTCTGATTACAGCCGGAGTCCACCAAAGCCACATGCGTATCCCCTTGGACACTCACCAGTATGCGATATGCTCCGGCCCGATCGAGGGCAGTTCCTGGTGTGTTGGGGATCCGGACCACCGTGCCCACCTCCATTGCCGAGCACTGATGCTGGAGGTGCCCCGGTTCCCCGCAGTGCCAGCAAACCAGCCCGGGCCCTCTCTCTGAGGGGGGGGGAGACAGACACGGAAGCGGGAAACGGGAGGGCACCACGGGTGCGGTGGGCCAGCTGGGGTGGAGCCGGTCCCCGCCTCCGCGGTGGGGGAACGGGGTGAGAACGAGACACAGGAGGGGGGATAGAGAGAGAGAAGGAGAGCGAGAGAGAGAAGAGGAGATCTGCGATCCTTCCATGGGAACAGCCACCAAATGATCCTCTGCTAACTCAATGGCCTGATCCAGCGACGCCGGGCGATGGCACTGGACCCACTCCACAGTTCCGTCGGGGAGTCGTGCGATGAACTGTTCCAGTACCACCCGATCGATGATTCCCTCGGCGTTGCGGTTGTCAGCCCTCAGCCACCACCGGCAGGTGTCCCAGAGTTGCTGGCCAAACACGAACAGCCAGCCGACCTCCTCTAGGTGTAGAGCGCGGAAGCACTGGCAGTGTTGTTCAGAGGTGCGCCCCAGACGCTGGAGGACGGCCCAGCACAGGTCTGCGTAGACCAGCCGGCTGTCGGCGGGGAGCTGTAGTGCGGCCAGCTGCGCCTCGCCCATTAGCAGGGGGAGGAGGTGCGCCGCACGCTCTTCCACCGGCCAGCCCCAGGCCTCTGCTGCTTGCTCGAAGAGCACTAGGAAGGCCTCGGGGTCATCGTGTGGGCCCATCTTCGTTAGGGTGAAGGGGGGAGGGCCCGCGGTGGTGGAGGTGGTGTACCCCACTGACGTGAGGAGGTGCTGGAATGCCTGTTGATCTTCCTGCTGCGCCAGCACCAGGGCCTCAAACCGTTGCGCTTGCTCCTTTCGGAGGGCAACCAGCGCCTGGTGTTGGCTCTGTTGGGCCGTGGCGAGGGCGTGGATCAGGTTCGCGAAGGGGGAGGATGCCATGGGGCTGTTCTCCTCTGTGCTTCCGTCCTGGGTTTTGGCACCACTGTAGTATGTTGAGCGGGTGGGTGGAGCACAGAAGTACGGCAGGCCAGAACTGATTTTGCAAAAGCTCTTTATTCAGCTTTTCGGCTTCCAATAATACTCCCAGTCACACAAACACACACACACGCATTAGTTGCCTGGTAGGGGAGAGAGCTCTCTTCCTCTGCTCTCTCTCTCTCCTTATATAGGGCACGGTCCCTGGGGAAGACACACAAACACAGATTAACCAACATCAGGTGCAGTGCTTCTGCCACTTACCTTCCCTGACTCCGCCCTCCGGTCACAGACCAACGCTTGACCACGCCCCCGCTGCCACAAATATATACCATCATGCATTGAAAAAAGAAAAGCTCTAAAGCCTGTTTTATAAGGACCATTAAGTATTTTAGATTGAGGATCGCAGTAGTTTGCTTTTCCTTCGGACAATGGGCATGAAACAAATTTATAAGTTGAGGCGCGAAAATGGCAATGATATCGTAGTGTGTTGGGGTGAATGGACGGAGGAAGAAACACATTAGAAACGGACATTGAAGTACAATTAAAAATAGTAAGAGAATAGAAAACAAGCTAAAATGGAAAAAGACAGATAAAATGCAAGAATAAAAGTTACAGTGCAGAGTGAGGAATTAATCAACAGCCTCAAATTTGATTTAATAAAAGGCAGCGGCAAAGAAGAATGAAAGTATTCAGCTTTGATTTAAATGAACTGAAAGATACAGCAGACACAAAGTACTTTGTATTTATTAACGTTGGAAATACGCTCAGTATAATATGGATTTATCACAAAAAATTATCACATGTATGTATTTATTATTTTGAAAACCCACCAGTTGACTGATCTGGCACATATTAATTGTAGAACAGTAATGACATAAATAATGGCATGGCAGAGTAATGTCCGAAAGTCCATCCATCCATTATCTATAACCGCTTATCCTGTATAGGGTCGCAGGCAAGCTGGAACCTATCCCAGGTAACTATGGGTGAGATACACATAGAGACAAACAACCATTCACACTCAGACTCACTTTAGAGCCACCAATTAGCCTAACCTGCATGTCTTTGGACTGTGGGGGAAACTGGCATAAACCCACGCAGACACGGGGAGAACGTGCAAACTCCACACAGAAAGGCCCCCGTCAGCCACTGGGCTCAAACCCAGAACCTTCTTGCTGTGAGGCGACAGCGCTAACCACTACACCACTGTACCGCCAACATGTTTGAAAGTGTTTTTGTGGCTACTGCTTCATAGAGGTGGAGCCACTATGTCATCATGTTGTAAGAACATAAGGATGAGTGTAGTAAAAAAAATAGCGCACTGTGCATAAACATACAGGTGTTCCTATTAAAATGGCTGGCGAGTGTATACAATTCAGTTCACCATTTGAAATAAATGGACTAGACTAAAGAACTCGCTTTCAGACATGTTTATGCTTATGACCGAGGGACAATGCGTTCCTATTTTTAAATATACTCCAGGTCGTCCCCCTTTCCTCGCCTTCTTTGGCTAGTTGGTCCCATGTGTGATGTACAACCCTGATTCCCAAAAAGTTGGGACAAAGTACAAATTGTAAATAAAAATGGAATGCAATAATGTGGAAGTTTCAAAATTCCATATTTTATTCAGAATAGAACATAGATGACATATCAAATGTTTAAACTGAGAAAATGTATAATTTAAAGAGAAAAATTAGGTGATTTTAAATTTCATGACAACAACACATCTCAAAAGAGTTGGGACAAGGCCATGTTTACCACTGTGAGACATCCCATTTTCTCTTTACAACAGTCTGTAAACGTCTGGGGACTGAGGAGACAAGTTGCTCAAGTTTAGGGATAGGAATGTTAACCCATTCTTGTCTAATGTAGGATTCTAGTTGCTCAACTGTCTTAGGTCTTTTTTGTCGTATCTTCCGTTTTATGATGCGCCAAATGTTTTCTGTGGGTGAAAGATCTGGACTGCAGGTTGGCCAGTTCAGTACCCAGACCCTTCTTCTACGCAGCCATGATGCTGTAATTGATGCAGTATGTGGTTTGGCATCGTCATGTTGGAAAATGCAAGGTCTTCCCTGAAAGAGACGTCATCTGGATGGGAGCATATGTTGCTCTAGAACAGGGGTGGCCAACCAGTTGGAGACCAAGAGCCACATTTTTTACTGTATTACCGCAAAGAGCCACATCATACACATGGGCACACGAACATCACCCATCTCTTCCTCTCTCTCTCTCTCTCTCACACACACACACACACACACACACACACACACACACACACACCCCTCTGCTCAGCCAGATTAATAGTAAATGTCACACACCAACATATTTACTCCTACAGTACTAAGACCACAGGCTGAGGCCAGTCATTTTTAACAATGAACATTGTGTGCACTTACTATGCATGCTGCTTAGTGGGACTCATGGCATTACCAAAAAAAAGCCACACCATACACATGACCACACATGAACATCGCCCCCCCCCCCCCCGCTCTCTCTCTCACAGACACACACGCACATGCTCACGCACCTCTGCTCAGCCAGATTAATAGTAAATGTCACACACCAATATGAGAGAAATTTACTCCTTCAGTCAGTACTAATACCACAGGCCAGTCATTTACAGCAATCAATATTGTGTGCACTTACTATGCATGTTGCTTAGTGGGACTTCTGACATTCCTTGCCTTGAACAATCCTCTTCAAATCTGGCTTGTATTCCGTCGTTGCCACTCGAAGCAGTTCTTTCACATGGGTTTCAGTCAGACTAGAACGATGCTTTGACTTCACGTGTTTCATGGTAGAGAACACAGACTCGCAGGCGTATGTTGACCCAAACATTGACAGTATCTTAAGCGCAGTCCATTTCACATTCGGGTATTTTTCCAATGGCACACTTTTCCAAAACTCAATGGTGCCTTCCCTCAAAACAGGTTTCAGTTGGTCTTCCTCACGAAGATCGATCATCTCCAACTCAGCCGCAGCCTCATCTGTGACAAGCGGGGCTTTCAAACAGTCCATCTCCGCATTGAATGGGTCGACGAGGAACGTAACCTGTGGCCTTTTCAGTTGTATATCACGGAACCGGGTTACAAAGCTTTCGTGAAAGTTTTCAATTAGTGTTGCATATCTGGCTCCTTGCTTATTCAGGGAGGCGGGAAGCTTTGAAATGAGCTAATGACGACTGACATATAAGGCAGAATGGCTTGCCATTACGTTCAACAAAAAAGTATAAACTCTCCTACTCTGTTAAAAATGTCCTATGTTCGTCTTCATATTTTCGTTTTGCTGTGCATTTTTTCATTGCCATTTTGAGAGGCTACTTGACACAAGATACACCTTGCCCAAAAACTTAGCGATTATCTCACGCACATGCGCATTTGACATGACCTGAAAATACCGTAACATACCCAAGCAAAGCGAAGATGCATTTGACGAAAATACCATACTGAACTCAAGCAAAGCGCACACGCACATAAAAAAAAAAAAAAAACTTTGATATGAACGTAAGAGCCGCATGACACCGGGCAAAGAGCCGCATGCGGCTCGCGAGCCGCGGGTTGGCCACCCCCGCTCTAGAACCTGGATATACCTTTCAGCATTGATGGTGTCTTTCCAGATGCGTAAGCTGCCCATGCCACACGCACTAATGCAACCCCATACCATCAGAGATGCACGCTTCTGAACTGAGCGCTGATAACAACTCAGTTCGTCCTTCTCCTCTTTAGTCCGAATGACACGGCGTCCCTGATTTCCATAAAGAACTTCAAATTTTGATTCGTCTGACCACAGAACAGTTTTCCACTTTGCCACGGTCCATTTTAAATGAGCCTTGGCCCAGAGAAGACGTCTGCGCTTCTGGATCATGTTTAGATACGGCTTCTTCTTTGAACTATAGAGTTTTAAAATATTATTATATTATTTATTATAATATTATTTTAATATTTTTATCTCATCCATCCACAAGACATTCTCCCAATAGCCTTCTGGCTTGTCCACGTGATCTTTAGCAAACTGCAGATGAGCAGCAATGTTCTTTTTGGAGAGCAGTGGCTTTCTCCTTGCAACCCTGCCATGCACACCATTGTTGTTCAGTGTTCTCCTGATGATGGACTCATGAACACTAACATTAGCCAATGTGAGAGAGGTCTTTAATTGCTTCGAAGTTACCCTGGGGTCCTATGTGAGCTCGCCGACTATTACACGCCTTGCTCTTGGAGTGATCTTTGTTGGTTGACCACTCCTGGGGAGGGTAACATCTCATCTCATCTCATTATCTCTAGCCGCTTTATCCTTCTACAGGGTCGCAGGCAAGCTGGAGCCTATCCCAGCTGACTACAGGCGAAAGGCGGGGTACACCCTGGACAAGTCGCCAGGTCATCACAGGGCTGACACATAGACACAGACAACCATTCACACTCACATTCACACCTACGGTCAATTTAGAGTCACCAGTTAACCTAACCTGCATGTCTTTGGACTGTGGGGGAAACCGGAGCACCCGGAGGAAACCCACACGGACACGGGGAGAACATGCAAACTCCACACAGAAAGGCCCTCGCCGGCCCTGGGGCTCGAACCCAGGACCTTCTTGCTGTGAGGCGACAGCGCTAACCACTACACTACCCTGCCGCCCGGGAGGGTAACAATGGTCTTGAATTACCTCCATTTGTACACAGTCTCTCTGACTGTGGATTGGTGGAGTCCAAACTCTTTAGAGATGGTTTTGTAACCTTTTCCAGCCTGATGAGCATCAACAACGCTTTTTCTGAAGTCCTCAGAAATCTCCTTTGTTCGTGCCATGATACACTTCCACAAACATGTGTTGTGAAGATCAGACTTTGATAGATCCCCATTCTTTAAATAAAACAGGGTGCCCACTCACACCTGATTGTCATCCCATTGATTGAAAACACCTGACTCTAATTTCACCTTCAAATTAACTGCTAATCCTAGAGGTTCACATACTTTTGCCACTCACAGATATGTAATATTGGATCATTTTCCTCAATAAATAAATGACCAAGTGTAATATTGTTGTCTCATTTGTTTAACTGGGTTCTCTTTTGCCGCTTTTCCACTACAAACGCGGCTGAGTCGGGCTGAGCCGTGCCGTGCTGAGCTGGGCTGAGTCGAGCTGAGCGGGGCTATTGGAGTTGCATTTCGACTACAACCGCGCTGAACCGTGCTGGCTGGAAGTGGGGGGACACATTGGGTGGAGTTAGCGAAAGTGGGTGGACGTCACGTGATGTCATTAAGCAGCGCAAACAGTGACATCAGTGATCTTTTAAGTGGTACTCTCACGACCCGGATAGTAAACAATAAACATGGAGTCGTTAGTGTTGCTGGTCTTGGTGCTGTGGCTTGTTGTCACCGACAACGTCAACAGATACTGGCAAGAGCGTATAGATGAGGCGAGGCGCATAAGGCTTCAGAAATTCTCGTAATTCGTAATTCTTCTTCTTCCGGGTTTACGGTGTTTACAGATCCCAGTGTGCTCGCAGGGCGTGTGTGGGCATGTGAGGACACTCCTCCTCACCAATCAGTGCACAGGGGAGTGTCTGTTCACGCCCCCAGCCTCACTCGGCTCACTTTGGCTCGCTTCAGCCCCACTCCAAAACCGTGCGAGTTTTAGGGGCTAAGCAGGGCTGAAGCGAGCCGAGTCGTGCTGTTCTTTGGTAGTCGAAACGCGAGCCGTGTCGGGCTGAAGTGAGCTGAAGTGAGCTGAAAAAGGGTAGTGGAAAAGGGCCATAAATCTACTTTTAGGACTTGTGTGAAAATCTGATGATGTTTGAGGTCATATTTATGCAGAAATATAGAAAATTCTAAAGGGTTCACAAAGTTTCAAGCACCACTGTGTGTGTGTGTGTGTGTGTGTGTGTGTGTGTGTGTATGTATGTATGTATATATATATATATATATATATATATATATATATATATATATATATATATATACACACACAGTTAGGTCCATATTTGGACACTGACACAAATTTTATTTTTTTACCTGTTACTGAAACATATTCAAGTTATAGTTATATAATGGACATGGACATAAAGTCCAGACTTTCAGCTTTCATTTGAGGGTATCCACATTAAAACTGGATGAAGGGTTTAGGAGTTTCAGCTCCTTAACATGTGCCACCCTGCTTTTAAAGGGACCAAAAGTAATTGGACAATTGACTCAAAGGCTATTTCATGGGCAGGTGTGGGCAATTCCTTCATTATGTCATTCTCAATTAAGCAGATAAAAGGCCTGGAGTTGATTTGAGGTGTGGTGCTTGCATTTGGAAGATTTTGCTGTGAAGAAAACATGCGGTCAAAGGAGCTCTCCATGCAGGTGAAACAAGCCATCCTTAAGCTGCGAAAACAGAAAAAAACCCATCCGAGAAATTGCTACAATACTAGGAGTGGCAAAATCTACAGTTTGGTACATCCTGAGAAAGAAAGAAAGCACTGGTGAACTCATCAATGCAAAAAGACCTGGACACCAACAGAAGTCAACAGTGGTGGATGATCGCAGAATAATTTCCATGGTGAAGAGAAACCCCTTCACAACAGCCAACCAAGTGAACAACACTCTCCAGGAAGTAGGCGTATCAATATCCAAATCTACCATAAAGAGAAGACTGCATGAAAGTAAATACAGAGGGTTCACTGCACGGTACAAGCCACTCATAAGCCTCAAGAATAAAAAGGCTAGATTGGACTTTGCTAAAAAACATCTAAAAAAGCCAGCACAGTTCTGGAAGAATATTCTTTGGACAGATGAAACCAAGATCAACCTCTACCAGAATGATGAAAAGAAGAAAGTATGGCGAAGGCGTGGTACAGCTCATGATCCAAAGCATACCACATCATCTGTAAAACACGGTGGAGGCAGTGTGATGGCTTGGGCATGCATGGCTGCCAGTGGCACTGGGTCACTAGTGTTTATTGATGATGTGACACAGGACAGAAGCAGCTGGATGAATTCTGAGGTATTCAGAGACATACTGTGTGCTCAAATCCAGCCAAACTGATTGGTCGGCATTTCATAATACAGATGGACAATGACCCAAAACATAAAGCCAAAGCAACCCAGGAGTTTATTAAAGCAAAGAAGTGGAATATTCTTGAATGGCCAAGTCAGTCACCTGATCTCAACCCAATTGAGCATGCATTTCACTTGTTAAAGACTAAACTTCAGACAGAAAGGCCCACGGAAGGCGGTCACATTTTCTGCTCTCCCTCCTTTTTTCCCTGCTTGTGCTTCTGTGTCTTGTCTCGTCTGCTGTACTTTTTGAAGAGACTCTTCCTGCATTACTTTCTAAACTAAAAAAAAAAGCATGGAATTGATAAACTGGTCTCCTAACGAAATTGACACAGTTTTCTCGACGAGAAGTTTGGGTTCGGGGGAACCCGTCTGTCCTGCCGGAACGTTTGCGGCTGGTTACACGATGGACGCGTGGGAGCGGTGGCGGGTCGTGTGCCTGGCGATTCTTTCTGTGGAGGACATTGAAGATATCTACTTATTCGGAACCATGATTACAGGACTTTTGCTGATTGGATTAGGCATTGCCCTGGTATATCGAGGAAATCAGACAACGGTGACAGCTGTTCAAAGCCCCACAAAGCTGCCTGATATGATTGGAGTGGTGGGCAAAGCTGTTGGCACTCAGACTGTGGACATTCAGAACTTTAACCACAAAATGGTTGTTATCTCGGAACAGCTTTCGGCTTTGCAAGGAATACGTTTTTCGGAGATCAATTTGAATAGAATGGACGGAATGGACAGATATGGACGAGCGGTGTGGACATGCAAAGACTGCGTCTGGAAAGACCAAACAATTCATATCTTATCGACATTCGGCGCCCTGAGACAGCACCGGCCTTGGTTCAGGCCATTGCTGAGGCAACATTTCCCCCTGAAGGTCACTGCCGGGAGACACTCTCGCATTCCTCGCATTCCTTCTCTAACTCTCCGCGGTCGCCATTTTTACCCCCAGTGTGACAAGCGGGTGCGTGACCAGCGCCTTCATGGCTGCAGGAGTGGACGGCTGCTTGCTTGCACTGGATTACCTCCTCCTCTCCCCCCTCCCCCCCTTACCCCTTATCCCTGATTTCCCCCCTCAAGTCCCGTGTTTAAAGTGTACTTGTGTTGTTGTGTGCTTATGTGCAAAGGTTTTTTAAATTTTCCCACACTGTACTCCTGACAGGAGCATAGTGGGGGAGGGGTGTTCTTTTTTTCCTTATCTCAACTCATGTTATGTTTCCTTTTTATCTTTATCCCTGTCTTCCTGTCCTGTCCTGTCCTGTCTACCCTATGTCAATTGTATGTTGTATACGGACAGGTTGATGGCTAATTTCGCTGGTACATGTGACTAGTGACAATAAAGGGCATCATCATCATCATCATCATCAGACAAACAGCAACTGAAAACCGCTGCAGTAAAGGCCTGGCAGAGCATTAAAAAGGAGGAAACACAGCGTCTGGTGATGTCCATGAGTTCAAGACTTCAGGCAGTCATTGCCAACAAAGGGTTTTCAACCAAGTATTAGAAATTAACATTTTATTTACCGTTATTTAATTTGTCCAATTACTTTTGAGCCCCTGAAATGAAGGGATTGTGTTTAAAAAAATGGTTTAGTTCATCACAATTTTATGCAATCATTTTGTTCAACCCACTAAATTAAAGCTGAAAGTCTGAACTTCAACTGCATCTGAATTGTTTTGTTCAAAATTCATTGTGGTAATGTACAGAACCAAAATTAGAAAAATGTTATCTCTGTCCAAATATTTATGGACCTATCTCTCTCTCTCTCTCTCTCTCTCTCTCTATATATATATATATATATATATATATATATATATATATATATATATATATATGCTCGCTATATTTACTGTTTGGACATGGTATCAGAAAACAATTTAATTTATAAGCAGTAGCCACATGTACCCAAAGGGTACCTATGTTTTTATTTTTTACCAATGAGCTCACTGTATCGTTCTCTATATAGAATTCCCTAGATAGTGAGTAGGGAGTAGTATAGAATAGAATAGAATAGAATAGAATAGAGGTGGCACGGTGGTGTAGTAGTTACCGCTGTCGCCTCACAGCAAGAAGGTCCGGGTTCGAGCCCTGTGGCCGGCGAGGGCCTTTCTGTGCGGAGTTTGCATGCTCTCCCCGTGTCCGCGTGGGTTTCCTCCGGGTGCTCCGGTTTCCCCCACAGTCCAAAGACATGCAGGTTAGGTTAACTGGTGACTCTAAATTGACTGTAGGTGTGAATGTGAGTGTGAATGGTTGTCTGTGTCTATGTGTCAGCCCTGTGATGACCTGGCGACTTGTCCAGGGTGTACCCCGCCTTTCGCCCGTAGTCAGCTGGGATAGACTCCAGCTTGCCTGCGACCCTGTAGAACAGGATAAAGCGGCTAGAGATAATGAGATGAGATGAGATGAGATGAGTAGTAGTGAATGAGTGAGTGATTTCGGACACAGCCTTAGTCATCCTTCGACATGGGAAGGATAAAAGAACACACAAACCAAATGACGGAGAAGTGTGTTGATCTTCATAAGACAGGGAATGGTTATTGGGAAAAAAAAGCTACTCACCCAAAAATGTCCATTTCTACTACTGTTAGGATGATAATAAAAAATGGACACCAACTGGAACGGTTACTAACTTGCCTGGACCTGATTCCTATAGGTAGGTATCTGATTCCCATGTTTTTCTTTGAGCATTTTCTGTTCCAGGTCTTCCAAATCGCATATGGAGATGATAATGTTATAAATGCCTCCTCTCAGCACTCAGTCAGGTTCTGAGAGCAAAGAGAGCTGCTTTTACAATTTGTTTTGAATCCCTCCATATACCTTTTTTCTTTTACTTTTTTTGGTCCTGTCATTGGTCTATTACCTAATGTGTACTAGCCTTCCACTAACAACAAAAACAAAACCCACCCACCACGTTTTCCTTGTGGGGACTCACCAAATGTCCCCATAAGGTCAGAATTGTCAAATTTTCCCACCCTACAGTACTTTAGGACCCCACCAAGACACACACACACACACACACACACACACCATGCTGAGTCCAGCAAATAGAAAGCTATAATTATGATTCTCTTAGCTCAGAGCTTCTGCTTGGCTGGGTTCCTCTGGGAGTCACTTAAGATTTTTCCACGTTAGATCCTGCTTCAGGTCTCTACTCTTAGCTTTAAAGTTCAGCACTGCAACAAGATATCTGGGTGAGGACTAAGAATCTGGAATGTCCCACTCTGTAGCTTTAAACCATGGCTCATTAGCCACTATAGGCATCCCAGCAGGCAAGCAACATCTTTCAAAATAAACAGATTTGCTATTCTTCTTGATATTATAAGGCATATCTTGCTTCCACTCTCACCATGCGCCTCACAGATTCAAAGCAAACACAGGCTTGTTCGAATCACAGTATGTTCTTAACAAAGCAATAACTATGAGCTGATATGCTGCAGAGGATTCTGGTAAATTTGAAGAATGTCAGTCATTTTTCAGCTTGCTTGTCATAGCTCGACACTTACAAGTAGTTTCACCATCAGGGTTGTTAAAGTCTTTCAAATCCCTAGCACCAATTCTTCATCTTCTGCACATCAAATACACTGTATTGCATCTCTAAAATCCTGCTTTAAAGTGCATATCACAGGTAAATTCAGGAGCAAGATCAATGTAATTCTCCTATTTTATATTAAACTTTGGTCAAATATCTGTCATATTTTGCATTTTGTGCAATTTTTTTAACTTGCGCAATACCAGAAAAACTCAGTTGAAATCCAGCCATTTGAGGCGAATTTGTCCGCCTCTGAAAAAACTTGGCATTTGAATTTTCCGGGAAACATTGATTTTCGTGACGTCGCGTGCGGGACGCCTCCCTCTGAATCCTATGTCAGCGCTGGTTTGTTTATGAGAAAACGACCTGGTGGTTTTCTGCAAATTTCTTCAACGTTATTGCGTAATTATTAAAATGGTTAACAGATGTATCGTAGGAGGGTGTAGCAACACCAATCATGATGGGATTAGTACTCATCATTTTCCAAAAGACCGGACAATGAGAGAGAAATGGGAGCGCTTGGTCTACACAGGCTGTGCACTGAAACTGTGCAAGCTCTCACAGCCTGCTGGTGCTTCCGCAAGTAATGTCACGAATCTGGCTCCAGACTCCCTTGGGATTTTTCCAGGCGCGTTTTGTTATTTTATTTTTTTCTGCTGTAGACAGATGGCCTTGTGCAAAATTACCCTTCTGGATGAGTGTGTAAAGGGACATACTTTCATATAAAAAAAAAAAATGGTCCAGAATATGCACTTTAAAACTCAGACTTTTTCCGAGTTTATCAAAGAACTTGAAAGTAATATCATCAATAAGAACACATCTCTGACCGTTCCTGAAACACACATGGCTATTTTCTGTCGTAAATCCCTGTGGCATTAAGACTTACACCACAGTGTACAACACTACAATATATCTATCCAGATTGTCTTTCTAAATATGCTCAGATACCACCATTTTAAAACAATAGTATTTACATTTCCTAAGCATTAGCATTATTGTTACAACAAGGCATTAATTTCAGCCATTAACAATGCATTAGCCTCGGCACATTTACTGGCTGCAAGCTTCTGAAATTAGGAGAAGAACTGACACATAAACACAAATACTCACACTCATTACACAAAAGAAAGTTTTCCTGACAGCCATTAAATTGCAATTGCCCAGAATCAGCTGCAGGGGTAGAGGAAAAGGGATTGTTTGACTATAATGTATAAATTAACCAGACAATCTGAAATCACACTACCGGAGTCATACCACCTATTGCTAGGTTTTAGTGCTGTTAATGTTTATCAGTAGCCAAAGGAATCATAAAAAGACTACGAATGATGGGATAGATGGTGTTACTTTAGTGCCCTTTTGAGTGCCAAGCATCTGATTGAATGGCAGCATGTTAACTCATCTCATCTCATTATCTCTAGCTGCTTAATCCTGTTCTACAGGGTCGCAGGCAAGCTGGAGCCTATCCCAGCTGACTATGGGCGAAAGGCGGGGTACACCCTGGACAAGTCGCCAGGTCATTACAGGGCTGACACATAGACACAGACAACCATTCACACTCACATTCACACCTACGGTTAATTTAGGCTACATCCACACGACAACGGCAACGAGATGTTATTTAAAAATATATCGCGTCCAAATGGGCAACGATCAGTAAAATATCAGGTCCATGTGGCAACGCAATGCTTGCTGAAAACGATGCAATACACATGCCACACCTCTAGGGGCGCTGTAAGACGGTCCCTTCGGAGACACCAGAACAATAGAAGAAGTAAGGACGCATGCGCATAAACTTTTATGTGCGAGACTTCATATTAGCCACAAAGTCAGGAAACTCTGTTCGTAAAATTACATTATAATGACCAAATACAATGAAAAGTATTTTTCCAGTCTCACCTGTGAAAGGTAATCCCATGTGATCTCGTTTGGACGGCAAACCTGTTGGTACAGTTAAACGCAGCTAATCTTTATTCTCCGCTTTGACCTTTCCAATATGGCGGCGAGGATGACGTATGATTCTACGTGGAAGGCGGCGTCTTTAATGGTCCGGAATAAATTGAATGCTACACGTTGATGGATTAATTTGTTGTTTCTCACCTGTGAAAGGTAATCCCATGTGATCTCGTTTGGACGGTAAACCTGTTGGTACAGTTAAACGCAGCACATGAATCTTTATTCTCCGCTTTGACCTATCCAATATGGCGGCGAGGATGACATATGATTCTACGCGGAAGGCGGCGTCTTTAATGGTCCGGAATAAATTGAATGCTACACGTTGATGGATTAATTTGCTCCTCTACGCCCTTTTTGAGGAATGTATTGTCGGACTTAAACCAACATCTGAAGAGGTGAGATCGCTCCTTTTTTTCCCTATTTTTGCTGGCGGGATTGACTCTGCCCTAAGGGCAGAGTCTCTCTCTCTCTCTCTCTCTCTCTCTCTCTCTCACTTTGCACCATTACACAATAAATATTCACAGTGAAAATATTTTGTAAGCGCGTTTCATGAACCAAGTTATAGGATTTGTTGACAACTCGCATCGAGTTCGTTACACTTCTACCCGGCGTGAAGCACATGTGGTTGTGACGTCATCGTAAACAAATCCGTTCTACTCATCCAGACAACTTCACAATGGCAACGTTGCCAGATCTTTCCAGTCTGGAACCTGTTCTCAAAAAGATTGCGTTTTGGGCACCCAAAACGCCGGTGCCGTGTGGACGCCAGGCCTAAACGATAAGCAATTGTATCGGAGTCACCTGAATCCGTTGCCGTGTGGACAGGGCTTTAGAGTCACCAATTAACCTAACCTGCATGTCTTTGGACTCTGGGGGAAACTGGAGCACCCGGAGGATTAACTGATCTTTTGCAAAATTCACCCAAATAGCATGGTAATTGTATGGCATGTCAGGAATTTTGTCCCTGTAGAAGCCATAGGTGCAAAAAAGGCAACTGGACTTGTTTGAAATTCTTGAAGATGTTTCACCTCTCATCCGAAAGGCTTCTTCAGTTCTGTCTGTCTAATGGGGAGTTCCAGGTATTTATCCTCTAGTGGACCAAAAGCAACCCTAAGGAGAGTCATTGCAGTCACATGGATCGTTGAACCTCTCAGTCATCCTGTAGGTTGTTAGGGTCACTGGAGATCCTCTAGTGGACCAAAAGCAACCCTAAGGAGAGTCGTTGAGATCACATGGATCATTGATCCTCTCAGTCATTCCAGTGACCCTAACAACCTACAGGATAACTGAGAGGTTCAACGACCCATGTGACCTCAATGACTCTCCTTAGGGTTGCTTTTAGTCTACTAGAAGATCTCCAGTGACCCTAACAACCTACAGGATGACTGAGAGGTTCAATGACCCACATGACCTCAATGACTCTCCTTAGGGTTGCTTTTGGTCCACTAGAGGATAAACACCTGGAACAACCCACTAGTCAGACAGAACTGAAGAAGCCTTTCAGATAAGAGGTGAAACGTCTTCAAGGATTTCAAGCAAGTCCAGTTGCCTTCTTTAGCACCTATGGTTAACGATGACCTGGATGACTGAGAACCTTCACAGACATATGTCCCTGTACAAGGGCTGTTCTGTGGATCAATGATGATGATCTGACAACACAGGAACATCAAAGGCATTTTGACAGATGGCATCTGATTACTAGGGTCGTAACACACTCCGGATCTGTATCCATTTAGTTTTCTAAATACCGCTATCTGTACCCAAATCCATCCCAAAACCAAAGTGGGTGTGGCCTAAACCAGAAAGGGAAACTAAAACCTGTAGTCTCAGCCAGACACCCTTTGAACTCTTCTGAAAAGTTTTCTAAAAAAAAACAACCCAGACTAGTACTCCTCCTATTTATATATGCATTTATATCCATTAAAAACACATCCATTCAATCCAAATTATGTATTTGGTTGCTTACGAAACAAAATTTATTCAGCTTGTGTCTGGTTAGCTCATCCAGCCGCAGACCAGGCCGGATGAACTTATATGATCATGCATCATCCATCCATCGTCCGTCCATCATCCATCCACAATTTACAAAAATCACTACTCTTCCTATAGGATTGCTCTGATTTTGATCAAACTCGCATACAATGTTCCCCAGATGGGTGTGCATAAAAGTTGTCAAGATGGTGGCGC
Source organism: Neoarius graeffei (assembly GCF_027579695.1). Taxonomy (NCBI): domain Eukaryota; kingdom Metazoa; phylum Chordata; class Actinopteri; order Siluriformes; family Ariidae; genus Neoarius; species Neoarius graeffei. The sequence continues at coordinate 113,013,438 of NC_083571.1, read as the reverse complement.
CACCTGTCATATTTACAATTTAATGGACGTCTGAATTTTTTGGGGTGACTTGTCACATCAAACACTACTCTTCATAAACTGCTGGGACGTTTTCACTGAAGCTCACCCAGAAGACTCGAAAGACATATTCCAAGAAGAATTGTTCACCAGGTGGTGCCAGTTGCCATGGATGAGGCTACAGAAGGGTCATATGCAATTTCACGAAAATCGCTACTCCTACAGGAGTGATTAGATTTTGATCAAACTCATATGGAATGTTCCTCAGGTTGGTATGTATAAAAGTTGTCAAGACAGTGGTGCCACTGTCATATTTTATGGGTGTTTGAAAATTTTCTGTGACTCGTCACACCAAACACTACTGTTCGTAAGCTGCTAGGACGTTTTCACTGAAATTCACCCAGAAGACTCTAAAGACATATGTGGCAGCAGGGGCATGGTCAAGCGCCAGTCTGTGACAGGAGGGTGGAGCCAGGGAAGGTGAGTGGCAGAATCACTACACCTGACGGTAATTAACCTGTGTTTGTGTGTCTTCCCAGTAACTGCGCCCTATTTAAGGAGACAGAGGGAGAGCAGAGGAGAGCTTTTCCCGGGACGAGAACACAGCGTTGTGTGTGTTACCTGAAATATTGTTAAACTGAAAAGTCTGGCAATAAAGCCTGTTCCTTACCCGAAGCTTTGTCCTGCCGTCCTCTGTGCTCCACCTACACATAAGGGACATTCTACAGTGGTGCTGAAACCCGGGAAAAGGTGGAGCACCAACCCAGCAGCCCCATGGAATCCTCCCCGTTCGCCGACCTGGTCCACGCCCTCACCACGGCTCAGCAAAGCCAGCACCAGGCGCTCGTCATGCTCCGAAAGGAACAAGAGCGGCGCTTCGAAGCCCTGGTGCTGGCCCAGCAGGAAGATCGCGAGGCGTTCTGGCATCTCCTCGTGTTGGCGGGGTCCACCAGCGCCCCAGCCGTGGGCCCGTCTCTCCTCACCGTGACCAAGATGGGCCCGCAGGACGACCCCGAGGCAGTCCTCACATTGTTTGAACAGGTCGCCAAAGCCTCGGGGTGGCCGATGGAGCAGCGCGCGGCGCGCCTCCTCCCCCTCCTGACGGAGCTCCCCACCGACCGCCGGCTGGCCTACGCGGACCTCCGCCGGGCCATCCTCCAGCGCGTGGGGCGCACACCAGAACAACAGCGCCAGCGCTTCAGCGCGCTGCGATTGGAGGAAGTCGGCTGGCTGTTCACGTTCGGCCAGCAGCTCCGGGATGCCTGCTGGCGGTGGCTGAGGGAATCATCGATCAGGTGGTGCTGGAGCAGTTCATCGCCCGCCTACCAGCCGGAACCACGGGTTGGGTCCAGTGCCACCGCCCGGCGTCACTGGATCAGGCAGTAGGACTGGCAGAGGATCATTTGGCGGTTGTTCCAGCGGCAGGACAGCCGACGACGACATCTCTTCTCTCCTCTTCTCTCTCTCTTTCTCCCCTCCCTTCTGTGTCCCATCCTCACCCCATTCCCCCACCACGGAGACGGGGGCCGGCTCCACCCCAGCTGGCCCGCCGCACCCGTGGTGCCCTCCCATTTCTCCCTTCTGTGTCTGTCTCTCCCCCCCCTCAGGTGAGTGAGCCCCAGAGCACCGGTGCAGAGGGAAAGCCCAGGCTGGTTTGCTGGCACTGTGGGGAGCCGGGCCACCTGCAACAACAGTGCGCAGCAATGGAGGTGGGCACGGTGGTACGGATCCCCGACGCACCAGAGGCTGCCCTCGATCGGGCTGGAGCGTATCGCATACCGGTGAGTGTCCAAGGGGCTACATATCAGGCGTTGGTGGATTCTGGTTGCAATCAGACCTTGATCCGCCAAAGCCTGGTGCAAGACGAGGCATTGGGGGGAGCACAGGGGGTGAAGGTGTTGTGTGTGCACGGGGATGTTCACAGCTACCCTTTGGTGTCGGTCCACATATTTTTCAGAGGGGAAAAATCTATAGTGAAGGCGGCGGTTAATCCTCGCCTTACCCACTCTTTAATTTTGGGGACTGATTGGCCGGGATTTCGGGGTTTAATGACGCACCTAGTAAAGAGTGGGTCCTGCCATTTGACAGGGGGAGGTCCCGGTGTCGCTTTGGCTGGAGCTGCTGTCGCAGAGCCGTCTACGTCATCTCCGCGACAGAGTGAGGAGCCGCCGGCTCCTCCTCTTTCAGTTGGGGAATCCCTTGCGGATTTCCCATTAGAACAATCGTGAGACGAGACTCTGCAGCATGCGTTTGACCAAGTGAGAGTAATCGATGGTCAAACGCTCCAGCCGAACGCCACCCCGTCCTTCCCCTATTTCTCTATTATAAAGGATAGATTATACCGAGTGACGCAGGACACTCAGACGAAAGAGCGAGTCACGCAGCTTTTAATTCCAAAGAGCCGCCGGGAATTGGTATTCCAGGCGGCTCACTTTAATCCCATGGCTGGACACCTAGGGCAGGATAAGACACTAGCCCGAATAATGGCCCGATTCTATTGGCCGGGGATTCGCGGCGATGTCCGTAGGTGGTGTACGGCGTGCCGCGAATGCCAATTAGTAAATCCAGCGGCCATTCCAAAAGCGCCTTTGTGCCCTCTACCTCTAATCGAGACCCCGTTCGAAAGAATTGGGATGGATCTCGTCAGGCCATTAGATCGGTCAGCACGAGGGTACCGCTTTATATTAGTCCTGGTGGACTATGCAACGCGATACCCGGAAGCAGTGCCTCTGCGCAATATCTCCGCATGCAGTATTGCGGAGGCACTCTTCCGCGTCATCTCCCGAGTTGGAATCCCGAAAGAGATTCTGACTGATCAAGGCACTACGTTTATGTCACGGACACTGCGTGAACTGTATGGGTTATTGGGGATTAAGCCGATCCGCACCAGTGTGTATCACCCACAAATGGACGGTTTAATAGAACGGTTCAACCGCACCTTCAAGAATATTATTAAAAAATTAGTAAGTGAGGATGCACGTAATTGGGATAAGTGGCTTGAACCCTTGCTGTTCTCAGTGCGAGAGGTCCCCCAAGCCTCCACGGGGTTCTCCCCGTTCGAATTGTTATATGGGCGTAAGCCGCGCGGCATCCTAGACGTGCTGTGGGAAAATTGGGAGGAGGGACCTTCACAAAGCAAAAACGAAGTCCAATACGTTATGGACCTGCGCACAAAACTCCACACTCTCACCCACCTAACTCAGGAGAATTTGCGGCAGGCCCAGGAACGGCAAGCCCGCCTGTACAACAAGGGTACACGCCTTAGAGAGTTCACTCTGGGAGATAAGTTACTCGTACTGTTGCCCACGTCGAGCTCCAAATTGATCGCCAAGTGGCAAGGACCCTTTGAGATCACACGGCGAGTCGGGGACGTCGACTATGAGGTGAGGTGAACGGACAGGGGCGGGGCACTACAGATTTACCACCTCAATCTGCTTAAACTCTGGAACGAGGAGGTCCCCATGGCGTTGGTGTCGGTAGTTCCGGAGAAGGCGGAGCTGGGGCCGGAGGTTCAAAAAGGGACATTGGCATCACGTACCTCTCCGGTCCCCTGTGGAGACCACCTCTCCCCGGCCCAACTCACGGAGGTCGCCCAGTTGCAGGCCGAGTTTTCGGATGTGTTCTCGCCCCTGCCCGGTCGCACTACCCTTATAGAGCACCACATAGAGACGCCCCTGGGGGTGGTAGTGCGTCGCCGCCCTTACAGGCTACCCGAACACAAAAAAAAAAGTGGTTCGGGAAGAACTTCAGACCATGCTCGAAATGGGCATCGTCGAGGAGTCCCACAGTGACTGGAGCAGCCCGGTGGTCTTGGTCCCCAAGGCCGACGGGTTGGTCCGGTTCTGTGTGGACTATAGAAAAGTCAACGCGGTGTCTAAATTCGACGCGTACCCAATGCCTCGTATTGACGAGCTGCTCGATCAACTAGGCACGGCTCGCTTTTATTCGACACTGGATTTGACGAAGGGATATTGGCAGATCCCCTTGACTCCACTATCCCGGGAAAAAACGGTCTTTTCCACTCCGTTCGGCTTACACCAATTCGTCACACTTCCTTTTGGGCTGTTTGGGGTGCCTGCTACGTTTCAGCGGCTGATGGACAGGGTCCTCTGGCCCCACGCCACCTACGTGGCCGCATATCTGGACGATATAATCGTTTATAGTAACAACTGGCAGCAGCACTTGCAACACCTGAGGGCCGTCCTTAGGTCGCTGAGGCGGGCGGGTCTCACTGCCAACCCGAAGAAGTGTGCGATTGGGCGGGTGGAAGTACGGTATCTGGGCTTCCACTTGGGCAACGGGCAGGTGCGTCCCCAAATTAATAAGACAGCAGCGATTGCGGCCTGCCCGAGGCCCAAGACCAAAAAGGGGGTGAGACAGTTCCTGGGGCTGGCTGGCTACTATCGTAGGTTTATACCTAATTATTCGGACGTCACCAGCCCGCTGACTGACCTCACTAAAAAGGGGGCACCAGACCCGGTCCAGTGGACGGAGCAGTGCCAGCGGGCTTTCTCTGAGGTAAAGGCTGCACTGTGTGGGGGGCCACTATTACACTCCCCTGACTTTTCTCTCCCTTTTGTGTTGCAGACCGACACGTCGGACCAGAGGGCTGGGGGCGGTGTTGTCCCAGGAGGTGGAGGGGGAGGACCGCCCCATCCTGTACATTAGCAGGAAGCTGTCGGTGCGTGAGGGGCGCTACAGCACTATTGAAAAGGAATGTCTAGCGATCAAGTGGGCGGTCCTCGCCCTCTGTTACTACCTGCTGGGGCGCCCTTTCACCCTCTGTTCGGACCACGCGCCCCTCCAGTGGCTCCACCGCATGAAAGATGCCAACGCACGGATCACCCGTTGGTATCTGGCACTCCAACCCTTCAATTTCAAGGTGGTCCACAGGCCGGGGGCGCAGATGGTCGTGGCGGACTTCCTCTCCCGCCGGGGGGGGGGGTCAGCTGCGGGCCGGATGGCCGCCCGGCCTGAGTCGGGCAGTGGGGGTATGTGGCAGCGGGGGCGTGGTCAAGCGCCGGTCTGTGACAGGAGGGCGGAGCCAGGGAAGGTGAGTGGCAGAATCACTACACCTGACGGTAATTAACCTGTGTTTGTGTGTCTTCCCAGTAACTGCGCCCTATTTAAGGAGACAGAGGGAGAGCAGAGGAGAGCTCTTCCCGGGACGAGAACACAGCATGTGTGTGTGTTACCTGAAATATTGTTAAACTGAAAAGTCTGGCAATAAAGCCTGTTCCTTACCCGAAGCTTTGTCCTGCCGTCCTCTGTGCTCCACCTACACATAAGGGACATTCTACAACATACCAACAAGAATTGTTCACCAGGTAGCACCACCTGCCATGGATGAGGCTACACAGGGGTCATGTGCAATTTCACAAAAATCACTACTCGTCCTACAGGATTGATTGGATTTCAAACTCACACACAACAGCAGTGGCCGGTATGAGGTACAGCCTCATTGAGGCTATTTTTTTGTCATTTAACTATCACAAAACTTGATCAAATTGTGAGAAAAAACCCACCATATGTAGCTACCAAGGTTTTAGACATCTTTAGACAGCCTGACTGCATGGAAATATGGATGTCCATCTATAATGAAGGCTTAAATAGGAATCTGTTTAAACAGTAATTTGTTACTGATATAGAAATACTGTATGTGCAGGTCTAGCTGAAACATATTCTTGAGTTCCTTAAGATTGCAGACTCCAGACAGGAAAAATACCAAAAAAAAAAAACCAAACAAAAAACAAAAACTAAACCATTTGTTTTCATCAACAGCACAATAATCTCTCATACGTTCTCTGACAAGTCTGCCATGATTGAATCTACTGCTGCCAATTTCTGCAACTGGAGAAAAAAAATCTCCCTCTAATTAGGATATATACAGTACATATTTATTCTCGTCATAGCCCTTTCCTGATTAAGGAAAACAAGTTCATTTCTCACTGTTTTACTGGCAAAGCGCACTCTGAGTAACATTAATGCTTAATCTGAAAATAATTTCAGAATTTTAAAGAACTGAAGTCATTTTTAAACTTGCTGTATTTCTTAATTAACGTTATTCAATTACGTTTTCGGTTTTAGTAACCTTATGTCTTGACTCTTATTGGCAACTAATTGCAATTAAATATTATACTTATCGGCCTAGGCGGCACGGTGGTGTAGTGGTTAGCGCTGTCGCCTCACAGCAAGAAGGTCCGGGTTCGAGCCCCGTGGCCGGCGAGGGCCTTTCTGTGCGGAGTTTGCATGTTCTCCCCGTGTCTGCGTGGGTTTCCTCCGGGTGCTCCGGTTTCCCCCACAGTCCAAAGACATGCAGTTAGGTTAACTGGTGACTCTAAATTGACCGTAGGTGTGAATGTGAGTGTGAATGGTTGTCTGTGTCTATGTGTCAGCCCTGTGATGACCTGGCGACTTGTCCAGGGTGTACCCCGCCTTTCGCCCGTAGTCAGCTGGGATAGGCTCCAGCTTGCCTGCGACCCTGTGGAACAGGATAAAGCGGCTAGAGATAATGAGACGAATGAGACTTATCGGCCTATTCGGTTTTTAGCCATCTTGAATTTAGTTCGTTTGGTCCACAGCAGGCGTCACTTATCCACGCGATCTTCATGAGACTTGTGTAAGACTTGGAAACGTGAAGTGTTAGCCAGGTGTCAGTGCTGCCATTTTGAAAACTGTTTTCCAAACAAAATATTGCACAAAAACGAGTTTAAATGATGATTACTGCCTACTTTTTTCAAAATTTCCTGATTGCGATCAAAACAAACAAAACTTCCAGCTCAATTACATCAGCTTTCGAAAGAGGGCATGTGTCTTTTGACAACGTTGGCAGATGTTATTCTGTGTCCGAAATCACTCCCTACTCACTATATAGGGCACTATATAGCAGGGACACCATTTTGTAGTGCTTTCCAAAACCTTAGTGAGGATTATTTACACCCTATATAGTGCACTCAAAGTATCCCACAGTGCATCACAAAAAGTAGTGTACAATGATGGTCACTAACCAAAGCAATATATCAAATCATGCATTGTGGTCGCACTGAAAGAAATCAAATTAAAAGTCTCAATTTGACTGAATAAAAAGCAGCGGCAAAGAAGAAAGTATTCAGCCTTGATTTAAAAAGAACTGAAAGATGCAGGTACTTTGTATTGATTAATGTGGGAAATACACTCAGTATAAAATACCGGTACATGCATGTATTTATTATTTTGAAAACCCACCAGCCGACTGATCTGGCATGTTTTAAGTGTGTGACAGTAATGATGTAAGTAATGACGCGGCGGACTAGTGTCCAAAAGCGTTTTTTCATTTTACCCATGAGCTCACTATATAGTCCTGTATATAGTCCTGTATATGTAATATGAATTGTCTTGGCCAGCCCTAAGGGTCCCATCTGCATCTCATCATTGCTGAGGAGTGTGCTCCCATCACCCAATCAAGCATCCAGCCAGAGCAGGTCATGATATTTTTTACCATATTAACATGCCATTGTTGTGTGTTATGCCTGATATAAAGACTCTCGTCTCTGCGAGCCTACCACACAGATTTAATACTTGTCATTTTTAGGGCATACCTAACAACCTGTGTTTTCTTTCTCTCTCTCTTCCCCCCCCCCCCCAATCTGTCCCTCTGAGTTGCGTGTTGATCCTGGGGTTGGGATGCTGGCCTCTTCTGCCCCTCGGACCTGCTTGATCCATCCTGGTGCCCTGTGTCTGGTCGGAGTTTTATCGCACCGCTCCTGTGAAGGACGGCCCCATGAGGACAGTTGAGGGTTATACCTGTTAAAACTGTTAATATTATAGTCAGGCTGTCTGTTGTTGCCCAAATGAGGATGGGTTCCCTTTTGAGTCTGGTTCCTCTCGAGGTTTCTTCCTCATGTCGTCTGAGGGAGTTTTTCCTTGCCACCGTCGCCACAGGCTTGCTCATTGGGGATAGATTAGGGATAAAATTAGCTCATGTTTTAAGTCGTTCAAATTCTGTAAAGCTGCTTTGCGACAATGTTTATTGTTAAAAGCGCTATACAAATAAACTTGATTTGATTTGATATAGTAGTTCCCTATATAGGGACTAGTGAATGAGTGAGCAATTTCGGACAGAGGGAACGTTGGCAGGTGTTGGTCACTTTGATTTCCACTGTACGTTTTACTTCCGTCCTACGATGTCTCGCACAGGTCTCAACGAATCTCGTTTATGGCCATCGCTTTGACATATGGACTGATATATTACAGAGCATATTTCAAACACTCATAACTTGCTATAGCAGTGACAAAATAGTGATCAAAAATGCATTCCTATATTTAATAAAATGAGATAAACAGAATTTTGATAATAAAAAAATTGCCTTCAGTTCTCCTTTAACATGCATTTCAATATCTTGCTATAATATTAGTTGATGCAGATGTGAGCACAGAGCTGCCCAGGATAGGCTCATGGGGCCCTGAATGACTACATGTCTCATCCACCTTTTAAAATCAATCCTTCCTGGCATGATAGCCTAGACAGAATGTAAGCTTTCCACACATACATATAACCATCATCTATACCACTTATCCATTGTAGGTCGCTGGGGAAGCCAATCTTAGCTGACTTCAGACAAGAGGCAGGGTACACCCTGGGCAGGTCGCTAATCTAACACAGGGCTAACACAGAGAGACAGACAGCCATTCACACCCACGGGCAATTTAGAGAAGCCACTTGATCTAATCTTAATGCCTACTTAGATCAAAAGGTGCAGGCTATCTGTTGGTACCTCATATAGTGAAGGCTACATCAGGGGGCGGAGCCTTTTCTTCCAAAGCCCCACAGTTATGGAACAGCCTTCCAAGTAGTGTTTGGGACTCAGACACAATCTCAATGTTTAAGTCTAAGTTGAAAACATATCTGTTTAGTCAAGCCTTTTGTTAATGCTGTTTATGAGGTAAAGGAGTAGATCTGGAGGGTCCTCAGGTATAGAGTGTTTTGGTAAACTGGGATGCATGGATGCTGTCAGTCCCCACTCACTCGAGTTTGTTGATGGTGTAGTGGCTGCTGTTTTATGTCCCGGGGCTCCCTCATGCCTGTGTTACCTTCTGGCTCTCCCCTTTTAGTTATGCTGTCATAGTTAGTTTTGCTGGAGTCCCTGCTTGTGCTCAGTGCAAAATGTATACTGTTCCTACTTATTCAGGTGATGTTGGGCATACCTAACAACCTGTGTTCCCCCCCCCCCCCTCCCCACCCCAACTCTGTCTGTCCCTCTGAGTTACATGTCAATCCTGAGATCGAGATGCTGACCTCTTCTGCTCCTCGGACCTGCCTGATCCATCCTGATACCCTACGTTTGGCTGGAGTCTCATCACATTGCTCCTGTGGAGGACAGCTCCATATGGACAGTCTAAAGTTGCACTTGGAAGATGCTCTGGACACTTACAGTAATGTTTTTATGGCTGAGGACTACAATTGGCTTGCTAACTTTAGGACTGCAGTTGTCATGAACAGTTTTGTACTCAAGTTTCCATCAATGAAGAGTTATAACTTCAACAAAACAGACTTCATGTTAAAACTATCATGAATTTCCTGGTTTTACAGTTATACTTTGTGATTATATAGGACACTGTTATAGAAGCAAGTTATTTAGAATCACATTGTCTGTTATCACCCAAATGAGGATGGGTTCCCTTTTGAGGCTGGTTCCTCTCGAGGTTTCTTCCTCATGTCATCTGAGGGAGTTCTTCATTGCCACCGTTGCCACAGGCTTGATTATTGGGGATAGATTAGGGATAAAATTAGCTCATGTTGAAAGTCTTTAATTTTATGTAAAGCTGCTTTGTGACAATGTCTATTGTTAAAAGCGCTATAAAAATAAACTTGACTTAATTTGTATGTCTTTGGATTGGAGAGGAAACCTATGGAAGTGCAAGGAGAACATGCAAACTCAACACAGAAAGGCCCCAGTCGGCCATGACATTCGAACCCAGAACCTTCTCACTTGCCCCTTTTCCACCAAAGCAGTTCCAGGGCTGGTTCGGGGCCAGTGCTTAGTTTGGAACCGGGTTTTCTGTTTCCACTGACAAAGAACTGGCTCTGGGGCCAGAAAAACTGGTTCCAGGCTAGCACCAACTCTCTGTTGGGCCAGAGGAAAGAACCGCTTACGTCAGCGGGGGGGCAGAGTTGTTAAGACCAACAACAATAACAAGACCATGAAAGATCGCCATTTTTAAGCGACGAGAAGCAGCAGCTGTACAAACGCGAAGTCATCCATTATTATTGTTGTTGTTGTTGCTGCTGCTGCTGCTGCTTCTTCCGTGTTGTTTTTGCTTCGATATTCGCGCCAAGGTTTAAGCAAACGTAGCGACGTAACTGACGTATACAGCGACGTAATGACGTGGCACCGCGAGCTATGGAAAAGCAAACTGGTTCTCAGCTGGCTCGCAAGTTGAACGAGATGTGAACCAGCACCAGCACTGGCCCCGAACCAGCCCTGGAACTGATTTGGTGGAAAAGGGGTAACTGTGGAGCGCCAGTGCTAACCACTACACTACCATGCCTCCCACACAACACTCTATGTTAAAATTAATTTATTTTTAAATTGTAGATCTGCTAGAAGCTTCACTGAATACTAAATGTTAAACCATAAAGCTTAGAAGTAAATTAGATTTAATTTAATTAGAAGTAAAATGAGGACTCTCACTATTACCAACCAAAGCTATATAGTTTACATGCAAATTCTTTTAATGTAATGTAAACATAATAACTTCATTTAGTTCCCTGGGTCTTTACTTTATTTAAACCATGCTGCAAACATTATGAAACAGGCTTCTCTGGGTAAAACTTATCCTTCTGTGAATCTAATTCGCACCATACATTAATCTGTGGCCCAGCTATAGTACGTGCTTCTCATAAAGAAACACATTTATGCAAATTTTGGTTAAAAGTTACATTTTCGATCCAGATGCTGTATAAACAAAACTTTCTTCTTGATTATATTTCAGCAGCATTGCTTAAATTCAGCATACCTCATTGCATTCATTTATTACTTTTGACATTTTTTTTTGACTGAGCTCCTTTACACAATTCACATATAATCATCATATGCAACATCTGCAGTAAGAGAAAAAAATTATTACAATGCAAATAAATTTGACTCATTCAAGCAGGTTTAAAATATACAGTATTTATGGACATCATGCTTGACTTTCAGAGAGGTAAAAAAAATATATATAATGATCAGTAGGTGGTTTGGCAGGAAAATAAAATGCAGAACGGAGCAGAATGCAGCCAGTTAGTTCTTACTGAGCTACTGAATACAGAACATGTACTATTCTGAAAAGTTTATTTTAGTGATATGATCCTTCAGATTACTTTGTAAGATCATTTTTTTCCCCTTCACTGACTTCAGATAACCCGTTCCTTCATATACACTAACCAACCATAGTGGTTAGCAATGCCGGGGTGGCCCTATATTTAGCCGGGACCATCCCCGGCCCAAACCATCAATGGTGGCCTGCTTGGAGCATGGGGAAAATAATTTTCACTAATTTTGGTCACTGATCTTATTCTTGCATTAATCATCAATTCAACTGCACTCTGCATTTTCACATGGCAGCCCAGACGCCGACAGCATCGCAGCAGATTAAATAGGCGCTACCAAATAAGGAAATTCTCCCCTCCCCTCTATTGCAGTTGGTTTGGTCCAAGACTCCTCCTCTGTATTGCGGGGAACTTAAACAACATTGGCGCGAAACAGCGCGCGTCAGTGATGGAGGGCAGAAAGAGGCCAGGTGGAACCGAAAGGGCGAAGCTTAAAAAAAGGAAGGAGGTGGCAGCAAAATGTGCCAAATTGACAGATATGTTCTCAAGACCAGCTGGTAGGTTACGAAAGATATGGAGTATGATAACCCTGTTTGTCGATTTTATCAGTCTATGCTAGGCCTATAATGTGTCGATAGTTTGCGATGTCAATTCAGCTTTTTGATGTCATGTGAAATCTCGCAATTTACACGGTATAGATGTGGTGTATGTCTTAATTCTAAGAAGAACCGGACATTGCTTTACATCCCAGTTATTAACAATTTTAGATGAACAGGTCCCAAATGTGCTGTTGCACGTTATTTCCTCATCCAGCCTATTTCATCTCGCTGTCACACCGTGCATTTCCACAGGCGTGCGCACATTGTGGTTATGAACACATAGGCCTAGAAGTCATATTTGATGTTAAATAAGTGTTGTTAAATATATAACTTAGAAGAGGTGTATGCGTATGCCAATATTCTAAGCAGAATCGAACACTTGCTTTAGCCTACATTTCATTTAACCATTTTTGAGTTGCCTAATGCGCCCTCACACTTTATCTGCCGGTTGCTGAGTACCCAGCATTGTTGATTTGCCATTATTTTCGAGGCGTATGCGGCATGTAATGCACAAGCATTGGTTCAAATGCACGTGAGAAACTATTGTTAAAGTGAAGTGAAGTGAAGTTTACCTGAATTTAAACCAAATAAAAAGCATTGTGAAAGAACAGTTATTTGTTTTATCTTTTTTAATGTACTCAAATTCCTCCTCCATTTCAAAGTGGCCTGAATGTGAATTAAACTCCCGGACTGAAAACAGGGCCCACTCCGGCCCTGGTGGTTAGCACTGGTGCCTCACAGCAAGAAGGTTCTGGGTTCAAGCCCAGTGGCTGATGGGGGGCCTTTCTGTGTGGAGTTTGCATGTTCTCCCCGTGGGTTTCCTCTGGGTGCTCCGGTTTCCCCCACAGTCCAAAGACATGCAGGTTAGGCTAATTGGTGGCTCTAAATTGACCGTAGGTGTGAATGGTTGTTTGTCTCTATGGCTACGTTTACATTACGTCGAATCAGCGGATCATCAGATTAACGTTCTTAAAACGATTCGCGTTTACACTAAAACCGTTAGCCGTGCACACAGCAACACCAATACACGGATACGCTCGGCTCCGCAGGCATCCTGCGCTCCAAATCACTCCGCCCTGAACAGCGAGTGCCCTCTGGAGGGTGCGCACTCCGGCCCTGCGCAGCTCACACAGCGCGCGAGTGAAGTGCACAAGCCACGATTCGGGACTGAGCCGCTGTGTGTGTGATCCCAGCGCATATCACTTACTACTTGCAAGTGGAAGGATGGCAAGCCTAAAGACAATCATAACTACACAATGGGCAGTATTTGCATCAGTATTTGCAGTATTTTCATACTTTTATACTCTTTAATGAAAGGTGATACAAGGCGGAAGTCCGCGCCGTTAATGGGGTTAATGTAAACGGACAGTGCATCCACGAAGAAAACGAGACAGATACGGTCTAATGTAAACGTAGCCTATGTGTCAGCCCTGCAATGATCTGGTGACTTGTCCAGGGTGTAACCCGCCTCTCACCCATAGTCAGCTGGCACAGGCTCCAGCTTGCCCGCGGCCCTGCACAGGATAAGCGGCTACAGATAATGGATGGATGGAACTGCTATATTAGGAACACTTGTACAGCTGCACATTCCTGCAAATATCCAATCAGCCAATCATGCTACAGCACTGTAATGCATAAAACCACACAGAAACAGCATGTCGACTCATCTGTGTTGGTAAACGACATTATAGAGACTAAACTTTTGTTCCAACACATAAGAACTCGGACTTACCTGAATTTTCATCTGGCTTACTCCAGTCCTTGTCAAGGAACGACCCTCTGCTTCCGGCATGTGACTTTTCCAACATGTGATTGGAGCAGAGGGTCAAAGGTCGTCGATAACCAGAACCTCTACCCATTTTTGTTTAGAGCAGGGGTATTCAATTAAAAGTCACTGAGGTCCAGTTATTAAATTTTGTCCAAGTAGAAGGTCCGAACCGAAGTCCAGCTTGTGTCTTATAGCCTTCCCCTACTGTATGTCCACATTTTCATATGGTTCCAATATTTATTGTTAATTTCCAATGCAGGAAATGAACTGAGTGCACAACTATCTCTTTTACCGTAAATAAAAGTAGTCCCAGGAAAATAAATTCAAGGCCTTTATTTCAGATTAAAGAAAACAGAAACCTCAGAATAAAATAAATAAAAAAGTGCAAACAGAGTGGAAGAACTCCTTTTTCTCTTAAATTAAAGAGGTCCCAACCTGAAGAATTGAAGGCCTACACTTCAAGTAAAAAAGTCAACTCAGAAAACATTAATTAAAAAGTGCAAACAGAGCATTGACTTAACATTTTCTCTTCTTTGTTCTTAAAATAAGGAGGTCCCAGCCTAAAAAAATGAGGGCCTACTTTTCAAGGAAAAAAAGTCCACATCTTCAGAAAACAAGTGGCTTTTTGGGGGGGAAATGCAAACAGAACATTTTTCTTTGAACTTTTCTCTTTTAATTCTTCTTTTACTCTTCTTAATGAGAAAAACGGGCATGTGGCTGACCTGCCAGTAATTTAAATCTTGGTTGGAATGGAGTTAGTGCCATTCTCATGCAGATATGTAGGTGTTCATTGTTGAGCCTAGAACGGTACTTGGTTTTGACAATGTTCATAGTGGAAAAAGCTGACTCACAGCTGTAAGTTGATCCAAACATAGTCAAGGTGTGCAGTGCTCCTTTGATTAGACCAGGGAACACACTCCAATGTGTTTATGTTGCCCCAAAATCCACGCTACTTTTAAGGAACATTCGTTTGCACGTTGCTGGGCTGTAAATGTATGTGTGATGAGTCGGGTAGACCTGTCATACTGTGCTTGCAGTTGGGTTATTTTGCGTGCCCTCAGCTCGGACTTCAGGGGATAACTTTGCTCAAAAGAGCTGTGCTTCGTTTCGTAGTGGCGCTTCACGTTGCCGCTTTTAATTAATGCCACGTTTTCGGAGCATATGAGGCACACTGGTTTTGAACTGCTCGCCGGAAGAATGAACATATATTTCTCCGTCCATTCATTTTTAAAACAACGATTTTTCTTGTCTACTTTCCACCGCCTTTTGGAGCAAGCCATGTTGTCTCGGTCGGTTGTCTCTGAACTTAACTCTCTTCCTCTCTGCTTGTTGCTCTGCTGTGGTGCGCTGGGTAAACTAACAATTTTATTGGCTCAACTGAGTGAAGCTATTGTCGTATTAACCGGAGTAGCAGCGCCCGCTGTCAATAGCCACGACCGTCCAAAATAATGCTTCATGAAAATTACCTAACCTCGTGAATTTACCATTGGTCACGGGTCCAGACAGAACCATCACTGGGTCCGGATCCGGACCGAGGTCCGCCATTTGGTGATGCCTGGTTTAGAGTATCGACGACCTTTGACCCTCTGCTCCAATCACGTGTTGGAAAAGTCACGTGCCAGAAGCAGAGGGTCGTTCCTTGACGAGGACTGGAGTAAGCCAGTTGAAAATTCGGGTAAGTCCGAATCCTTATGTGTTGGAACAAAAGTTTAGTCTCTATAATGTCACACAGAAACAAGTTAAGAGCTTCAAATAATGGTCACATCAATCATCATCATCATCATCATCATCATCATCAAAAAAAAAAGTAATCTCAGTGATTTTAACTCTGGTTTGAGCAGAGAGGAACTATCAGGGCCTTCTAGACCTTCAGAGACAGCCCAAACATATCAGCATTTCAAATGTATATTTAATTTCTTTCATTCTTTCATAATTTCATTATCATTATTCTCTTCTAATTCCGCCACATTTTCTATCAAATTTGCTTCAGAAATGAAAGGACAGAAATTACTGCCCTAAAAACATTAAAATCGAGTTATCCAGTGAGATTTTTTTTGTTTGTTGTCTCTAGGCTGAGAAGAGTTTAGAGCTGGCTCACTCATTCGTTCGGACTTCATTGACGGGACAGAAGGCCATGACAGTGTATGTTTATGCAGGAAGTGGCAGATGAATTAACAAATCAGATTTTAATATATAGTGGGAGAGACCAAAATTATATCACCCTCAGCCTTCTCGAAGGCCAACTCGAGCTTAACCATGAGTCGGCGCCGTCAGCACAGCAGTGAAGTCATCTTCCAGCCGGTGTAGTGTTCATCAGTCGTGTTAGCGAATGCTAATAAAGCGGTCAAGCCAGTGCTATTGAGAGCAAGTAGCACAAGTTAACAACTGAGAAACTAAGATTTCTGTCTCTAGACTCTTCTTCCACGCTACATGCTCGCTACAGTTTTTTTCACTCAGACTTAAGTATTCATTTCCCTGTGTAATTTACTTCGTTACTTTTAAAATCAACATTGACAGTGACACACAACGGAGCGACCTGGCAGCCTGCTGCTAATCCCTCACTAAATCCTTTGCCCTCTTGCTTTTTTGGTGTCTGGCTAAGTTTTGGCTGAGCTGAAGTCCCAGCTCTAATAGTAACAGTTCACCACTGGGTTTGAGTATTTCAGAAATTGCTGGTCTGAAATCTTCAAGCACAAGACTACCTACAGTTTAAACAGAATGGTGCAACAATAACGACAACAACAAAATATACAGTGAGTGGAAATGCCTTGCTGTTGAGAGAAGTCAGTGGAAACTAACCAAACTGGCTTGAGCTCAGATGAAATCTACAGTAACTGAAATAACCACTCTTTACATTTGCTGTGAGCAGAAAAGCATCTCAGAATGTATAACAGTCCAACCTTGCATCAGATGGGCTATAACATTTCAGTGGTATGCAAAAGTTTGGGCACCCCTGGTCAAAATTGCTGTTACTGTGAACAGTTAAGCAAGTTGAAGATGAAAAGATCTCCAAAAGGCATAAAGTTAAAGATGACTCATTCTCTTTATATTTTAAACAAAAAACAATTTTTTATTTTCATCTTTTACATTTTCAAAATGACAAAAAAGGAAAAGGGCCTGAAGCAAAAGTTTGGGCACCCTGCATGGTTAGTACCTAGTAACATCCCCTTTGGCAAGTATCACAGCTTGTAAACACTTTTTGTTGCCAGCTAATAATCTTTCAGTTCTTATCTGGGGGATTTTTGCGCATTCGTCCTTGCAAAAGGCTTCCAGTTCTACAAGTTTCTTGGGCTGTCTTGCATGCACTGCTCTTTTGAGATCTATCCACAGATTTTCAATGATGTTTAGGTCAGGGGACTGTGAGGGCCCGGGCAAAACCTTCAGCTTGTGCCTCCTGAGGTATTCCATTGTAGATTTTGAGGTGTGTTTTGGATCATCGTCTTATTGTAGGACCCGTCCTCTTTTTAACTTCAACTTTGTTACAGATGGTGTGATGTTTGCTTCCAGAATTTGCTGGTATTTATTCAAATCCATGCTTCCCTCGACCAGTGAAATGTGCCCTGTGCTACTGGCTGCAACACAACCCCAAAGCATGATTGATCCACACCCATGCTTCAGAGTCAGAGAGGTGTTCTTTTCCTGGAATTTGGCACCCTTTTTTCTCCAACATACCTTTGCACATTGTGCCCAAAAAGTTCTATTTTGATTTCATCAGTCCACAGGACTTGTTTCCAAAATGCATCAGGCTTATTTAGATGTTCATTTGCAAACTTCAGGCGCTGAATTTTGTGGCTAGGATGCGGGAACGGTTTTCTTCTGATGACTCTCCCATGAAGGTCATATTTGTTCAGGTGTCGCTGCATAGTAGAACAGTGCACCACCACTCCAGGGTCTGCTAAATCTTTCTGAAGGTCTTTTGCAGTCAAACAGGGGTTTTATTTGCCTTTCTAGCAATCCAACGAGCAGTTCTTTCAGAAAGTTTTCTTCATCTTCCAGACCTCACCTTGATCTCCACTCTTTCTGTTAACTGCCATTTCTTAATAACATTACGATCTGAGGAAACAGCTACCTGAAAACACTTTGCTATGTTCTTGTAGCCTTCTCCTGCTTTGTGAGCATCAATTATTTTATTATTCAGAATGCGAGGGAGTTGCTTAGAGGAGCCCATGGCTGTTGATTTTAGGGACAAGTTTGAGGAGTCAGAGAATTTAAACAGCTTTGAAATCTGCATCATCTGACCTTTCCTAACGAAGAATTTGAACAAGCCACAGCTCAATAAGCTAATTAAGGTCTGGAACCTTGGTAGAAGTTACCTGAGAACTCAAATGTATTGGGGTGCCCAAACTTTCACATGGTGTTCCTTTTCTTTTTTCACTCTCCAATTGTACAAAACAAAAATAATACACAAATCTTGCAGAAAACGCTGAAAAAAAATGTGTCATCTTTACCTTTATACCTTTTGGTGATCAGTTCATCTTCTGCTCACTTTTATTCACAGTAACAGACATTTTCAGTAAGGGTGCCCAAACTTTTGCATGCCACTGTATAATACCACATGGGGTTCTACTCCTGTCAGCCAAGAACAAGAATCAGAGTCTCAGCTTCACCTAAACCTGGAAGATGAAGACTGGGAAAAGAACAGGCAAAGGTGTTTTGTTTTCTTTTCCAATCTTCAGCAGCCCACTTTCTACGTGTTTTCCTGATCTGAAATTTTTTTCTCTCTTTTGCATGTACTGTGTCTCAACCAGAAATAAAGTTCTAGGATTTTAAAAGGGACACATTCTGAAAAACTCACTTTTTCAGTGCTTGTGCATATACGTTTGGGTATCTGGAGTGCCTAACAACCCACAAACGCTGAAATAAGACAGCCCAGCCAGGTTCTTTTGAGCTGCCTATTTCAGAAAACATGTGATTCAACAAGCCGTTCAGATTCAGCTCCTCTTTTTATGTCACAAGAGCGGCTAATTAACAGTTATTCCACGAAATCTAATCGTACATGAGCTGATGGCCGATGAGGCACGTAGCACCGAGTTGGCTATAATCCATGTATGATGAGATTGAGTAGAATAACTATTTTATTCGATCCACATTCACTGGATTTTGAGAAACGGAGCATTTAAATTTTTGCAAATTCATTAAATAAAAACTTTATACAAAACGTCCGACAAAATCATTTCCGCTTAGTATGTAAACAAACTGGCGAAATGACAGTCGCAGTTTGTGAAAAATGCTATCATAATAATTCTTGAAAAATAAAAAAGATACGTTCTTACCATCAAATTCCACATTTTGTTGCTTTTTTTGTACTTTTTGGGGTTTTGTTTTTGAGTAGAGTTTTTATTTTGTCCTTGGTGCAGCAACACCATTTTGTTTTTCTCTACTCACCATATATGAGCTGATAGCCTAGTAGTAGAGTAGCCAACAAGAGCGCACGACTGCTCATATCCAGTGAATGTGGATAGAATAATTAAAGGTCCCATGGCATGGTGGTTTGTTGATGCTTTAAACGGGCTCGTGGAGGCACGTAGATATAGCCTCCTGGGAGAAAGCCCCATTTCAGCGCTTTTCCCAGTGCGTCGTTTTGCTAATGAGAAGCAGGAGGCGGGGAAGGGTAGAGGGTGGGGGCGGGTCTTATAATTAATATTCATGACATGTAAGCGTGTTACCTCTGATTGGCTAACAGCACTGTGACGCTACCTCCAGTGGGTCAGAACAAGTGGATGTGGGTGTCTTACTATGGCGAGAGAGAAGGAACAAACCGCGAAGGGAAAAATACCGCGCGCTGACGTCATTAAGGTGCGACGCGAGGAAATAAAATAAATTCAACAAATGTTTGGGTTTTTACTGAACAAACAAACAAATAAAATGAACGAGTGACTTAAAAAAAAGAATGTGGGTGTCTTTGTAAAAACTGTTTTGATTGGCTATTATAACAGAACATGCTGCATGCTTTTTGGTTTTGTAGCGCAGAGTACTTGGCTAACTGCAGGAAGCGGTTAGCTGCACAGCTAATGTAGCCATTGCAAGGCTAACGTGGCACCGATTTTAAAACACAGCAAAACGACTTAACAGTTATATACTTACTTGTTTGGTGTTTGTGGCTGATGCGGCAGGGATGCTTGGTACGGACCCAGGCTTCAGTGACAGTTGATGTGCAAAACCTGCCCTGTACTGTCCCAAGTTGTGGAAACATTCATCAGGAAAATGCTTCCGACAAACATACACCGTCTTAGGTAGACTCGACGGCGTATTATTGGAGTAAATAAAATTAAGCCACTGCGTCTTCAGGGGCTCTCCCGTCGGCAGTAAAAACAGACGCCTTTCTGTGTTGTCACATCCATGTACAGTGCAATTTCCATGTTTGGTGGCAACTTTTGAGCTGGGCGGGCAATCCATACAGTGGGTGGGAATCCAGAGGGGGGGCGTGGGGATCATCTCCCTTGCTGACGTAGGCAAGGGAAGAGTTTATCAACGCGCCGTTTTGACGCGCCATTCTCAAATGTTGGGCATAGTTTGGTTTACACATTATGAAATTTCTAGCCACTGGGGTGACTTAAGAAGGTCAGAGGAACTCATTTTAATGTTAGAAAACCTCAGAAAGTGAACATTTCATGCCATGGGACCTTTAACAGGTATTCCACGAAATCGAGTCGTACATGAGCTGATGGCTATAAGCCATGTATGACAAGATTGAGAGGAATAACTATTTTATTCTATCCAAAATCATTGTATTTTGAGAAACAGAGCTTTTTTATTTTTATTTTTTGCAAATTTGATAAATAAAAACTTTATACAAAATGTCCAACAAAATAATTTCCACTTAGAATGTAAACAAACCAGTGAAATGACAGGCGCAATTTGTGAAAAATACAATCATAATAATTCTTGAAAAATAAAAAAAGATATGTTCTTACCATCAAATACTTTTATTCCATATTTTGTTGCTTTCTTTTTTTGTATTTTCTGGGGTTTTGTTTTCGAGTAGAGTTTTCATTTTGTCTTCGGTTGGTTCAGCAACACGCTCCGTCATTTTGTTTTACTCTACTCACAGTACGGTATAGACCTCTTGCAGTCACGTGACCGGAATGTAAACAGCTGCCATCTTGTCGGTAAAAAACACAGCTGAATATTGCTGCACTCGTGTACAAAATGGATCAATTTCAACCGACGGACTACACGGCTCATTTTTCTAATGAACAGATAACTAGATACAGTGGTGCTTGAAAGTTTGTGAACCCTTTAGAATTTTCTATATTTCTGCATAAATATGACCTAAAACATTGTCAGATTTTCACACAAGTCCTAAAAGTAGATAAAGAGAACCCAGTTAAACAAATGAAAGAAAAATATTGTACTTGCTCATTTATTTATTGAGGAAAATGATCCAATATTACATATCTGTGAGTGGCAAAAGTATGTGAACCTTTGCTTTCAGTATCTGGTGTGACCCCCTTGTGCAGCAATAACTGCAACTAAACGTTTCCAGTAACTGTTGATCAGTCCTACACACCGGCTTGGAGGAATTTTAGCCCATTCCTCTGTACAGAACAGCTTCAACTCTGGGATGTTGGTGGGTTTCCTCACATGAACTGCTCGCTTCAGGTCCTTCCACAACATTTTGATTGGATTAAGGTCAGGACTTTGACTTGACCATTCCAAAACATTAACTTTATCCTTCTTTAACCATTCTTTGGTAGAACAACTTGTGTGCTTAGGGTCGTTGTCTTGCTGCATGACCCACCTTCTCTTGAGATTCAGTTCATGGACAGATGTCCTGACATTTTCCTTTAGAATTCGCTGGTATAATTCAGAATTCATTGTTCCATCAATGATGGCAAGCCGTCCTGACCCAGATGCAGCAAAACAGGCCCAAACCATGATACTACCACCACCATGTTTCACAGATGGGATAAGGTTCTTATGCTGGAATGCAGTGTTTTCCTTTCTCCAAACATAACGCTTCTCATTTAAACCAAAAAGTTTTTATTTTGGTCTCATCCATCCACAAAACATTTTTATAATAGGCTTCTGGCTTGTCCATGTGATCTTTAGCAAACTGCAGACGAGCAGCAATTTTCTTTTTGGAGAGCAGTGGCTTTCTCCTTGCAACCCTGCCATGCACACCATTGTTGTTCAGTGTTCTCCTGATGGTGGACTCATGAACATTAACATTAGCCAATGTGAGAGAGGCCTTCAGTTGCTTAGAAGTTACCCTGGGGTCCTTTGTGACCTCGCCGACTATTACACGCCTTGCTCTTGGAGTGATCTTTGTTGGTCGACCACTCCTGGGGAGGGTAACAATGGTCTTGAATTTCCTCCATTTGTACACAATCCCTCTGACTGTGGATTGGTGGAGTCCAAACTCTTTAGAGATGGTTTTGTAACCTTTTCCAGCCTGATGAGCATCAACAAGGCTTTTTCTGAGGTTCTCAGAAATCTCCTTTGTTCATGCCATGATACACTTCCACAAACATGTGTTGTGAAGATCAGACTTTGATAGATCCCTGTTCTTTAAATAAAACAGGGTGCCCACTCACACCTGATTGTCATCCCATTGATTGAAAACACCGGACTTTAATTTCACCTTCAAATTAACTGCTAATCCTAGAGGTTCACATACTTTTGCCACTCACAGATATGTAATATTGAATCATTTTCCTCAATAAATAAATGACCAAGTATAATATTTTTGTCTCATTTGTTTAACTGGGTTCTCTTTATCTACTTTTAGGACTTGTGTGAAAATCTGATGTTGTTTTAGGTCATATTTATGCAGAAATATAGAAAATTCTAAAGGGTTCACAAACTTTCAAGCACCACTGTATATGTCTAAAATAAACGACCTACAGATTAGTGACCCTTATCGATTACTGGACATAGTTTTCACGACCGTGTCAGTGGATATTGAACTGCCAGAGGTGGAATACCCAGACGTGTATAATTACCTCATTAACTTTCCCTCACTGTTCAGTGGTGAAGCACTGCGTGCTTATAAATCTCTGGACAGTTATCTTTACAGAAATTCAGGATTTGTCAGCCGCCCTCAGATGTGGCATCTTGTAAACAAGAAAATAACAATCCTCATTGGATGGGTAAGTCACTTAAGTATTGAGACCCCGCTGGTCTCGCTATGTTGTGCATGCGATGGAAATCGCTACAAACCATCATTTTCTGCTGGAAACCAATGTCCAGTAAGTCCATACGGTTGTAGTGGATATTGAAGTCCGGTACAGATGAACAACATGCAAAAATACACACAAAAAACATAAAAAAACGTGCACAGGTAGGGAGAGCTTGTAGCCGCAGCATCCCCATCATGCGCCGCCATATCCACTATTATGGTTGAATATTTTATATTATCAGTTAGATCAAGTATCAGTAGTCTATCACTATTACTGTATATATGGTATACCTGATAGCAGCAATCCATTTTGCATGCCTGTCAGGGTCCCGTGGCAGCCTACTGTCAAGTGTATGTGAGCATCAGGGGTTTCCCACACTTGAAAGGGAAGGACTCGGACACAGGATTCCACTCGTCTTATGTTTTATTGATTTTCAGTGGAGTTGACGTTGTAGTAGAATTGTATATAGTAGGGTTTTCCAGAAGAAAAGGTAGAAGTAGAAGGCGGAAATATGGCGTTTGACCGACAAGGTGGCGTCTGTTTACAATCTGGATCGGATGTGACGTCACATGCAAGTGCTCCATATGAGCTGATATCCTGGTAGTAGAGCAGCCAATCAGCGTGCATGATTGCTCATATTCAGTGAATGTGGATTGAATAATTAGAATTATACCACCCCCTTATCTGAGTATCTCCACTCATGGCTTGAGAACTGCCTTTGTGAATGAATATTCAAGAGAAAAGTGCTACATGATTGGCTAGAAGAAGAGGGGGTGGGGTGAGCAGTAGCTCATGATCATTTAAAGGAATGAGTACTCAGATTGGGGTGGTGTAGTGGTTAGCGCTGTTGCCTCACAGCAAGAAGGTCCTGGGTTCGAGCCCCGGGGCTGGCGAGGGCCTTTCTGTGCGGAGTTTGCATGTTCTCCCCGTGTCCGCGTGGGTTTCCTCCGGGTGCTCCGGTTTCCCCCACAGTCCAAAGACATGCAGGTTAGGTTAACTGGTGACTCTAAATTGCCCGTAGGTGTGAGTGTGAATGGTTGTCTGTGTCTATGTGTCAGCCCTGTGATGACCTGGCGACTTGTCCAGGGTGTACCCTGCCTTTCGCCCGTAGTCAGCTGGGATAGGCTCCAGCTTGTCTGCGACCCTGTAGAACAGGATAAAGCGGCTAGAGATAATGAGATGAGATGAGTACTCAGATTGGTTGTTTTGAACAGGGCTGTTTAGACAGGGTGAGAAGGGAGCTGTGGTGGTTTATCCTTGTTGTATTTTGACCAAAGCATGTCCCAGATGTTTCATTAAGACCTCAGGGAGTTTTGTCAACTTGTGGAAAAGGGGTATAAATAATATGTCACCTTTAAGACAGAATCTTTCCTGTCAATATCACACAGCAAACTGACATTCAAACCTAAATATCAGATCTAGAGTGTATTATCTCATCTCATCTCATTATCTGTAGCCGCTTTATCCTTCTACAGGGTCGCAGGCAAGCTGGAGCCTATCCCAGCTGACTACGGGCGAAAGGCGGGGTACACCCTGGACAAGTCGCCAGGTCATCACAGGGCTGACACATAGACACAGACAACCATTCACACTCACATTCACACCTACGCTCAATTTAGAGCCACCAGTTAACCTAACCTGCATGTCTTTGGACTGTGGGGGAAACCGGAGCACCCGGAGGAAACCCACGCGGTAGAGTGTATTATGATTTATATATTTCATTTCTAGTGACCAGAAGGTTATGAATTCAAACACGCTGGACTGCCCACTGCTCTCTGTGTGTGTGTGTGTGTGTGTGTGTGTGTGTGTGTGTGTGTGTGTGTGTGTGTGTGTGTGTGTGTCCTCATTGCTCACATGTGTGTGCATGTGTGTGTTCACTGCTTCAGATGGGTTAAATGCAGAGAGGAATTTCACAAGTGTACATGTGACAAATAAAGTTGTTGTTCTTCTTTTTCTGATAAATAGCTACCGCTGACCCCCCCCCCCCCCCCAAAAAAAAAGAATATCTTATTGTACATTTTTCTTGATTTATGCAACTCATCAAATCCTCCAAAAACGATGTCAGAGAATTTCCAGGTTATAACTAAATTAAGTGTCAAATAACCATCATGCTTTTTTTTTTTTCCTGTGGAAGGCCATCCTTTACATCTTCTGTCATTCCACACACATCTAAACATTAACATGTTAGCCCATGGATGGTCCTCCCATTAAGAAGAGAGATATTCACTCATTCTTTATGGTCAAGAATATAAGAGTTCTGATCTAGAGTCACACCTAGTAGGCTTTAAAGCTATACTGCCTGTGCTGTCCAGCCCCAGCGCCTTGCCAGAGTTAACAGCCAGATAACGCCTCTCCGATAAAAACCACACAGACAAAGTTTTCCGATTTCTTTTCTTCTTTATGGTTCATCGAAGTAGGGTAAAACTGAATGAAAATCACAGGATACAACTCATTTAGAATTGGGTAACAACTAGTGACGGTAAAAAGATAAATTTACATCATTGGTAACAACTGGCTTGACTCCTTACAAGTGAAGCGTTCGCGGTAACATTTCGCAAATAAAATGTATAATTCAAAGAACACGTTTGTATTTGACCTTTCTGCTTAATAACACAATGTCACAACTATATAAACTTACCGACGATGCCTTCAAAGCTATCTTTGAAACTTAAAGAACAAGAATTAACACGGTCTTCTTAACGTAGCCAAGGAAAGGTGAGCATCCCGCTCTGTTCACTCGTAGTCGCACGTTGATGACGCAAGCACGCAGCACATTGCTCTTAAACGATACCTGCCAGTTCCACAAGGTGGCAATATACACCACAATAACTTCAGTTCAAACCTTCGAATTCCACATCAGAAATCAGTAGAAGTGCATTAAACAGAACACTCCCCGCCTGATACCCAGGGGGTTTCACTCTTCTTATTCCTTTTTTTTCTTTGTAAATGTCCTTTCCTGAAATCGTAATGAACTCATTAAACAATTTATACATTCAATCGACATAGTGCATTCCTTATTCTTTTTTACATAAACATTCTTTCAACATCACATTGTATTGTAAAGGATACGTCACATGACGATGGTTGAGACGTCGCTCACTGTTTATCGGGAGTGATTAGGAAGACCAGTTCGTGCACAGGCCTAAGAAGAAGTTTAGTCCCGTCCTTCTTGGCGACTCTCAGCTGGACCTTGCGTACCCGTCCATCTTTGCTGGGGTACACGGCTGTGATGATGGCGAGAGGCCAGTCGTTCCTCTTGCATTGAATGTCCTTCAGCAGCACTACGCTTCCCTCTGTGAGGTTTGGCTGGTCCGATGACCACTTCTTGCGGGGTTGCAGTGTAGTCAAGTACTGCTTGCGCCACCTGTCCCAGAACGTGTTAGACAGGCTTTGGACTCTGCGCCACTGTTGCTTGTATAAGTCCTTCTGGTCGAAATTCCCAGGCGGAGGTGGGCAAGGGCCTACCTTCTGGGTCAGCAGTGATGCGGGTGTGAGGATGAATGGATCTGTCGGGTCAGTGGACACAGGTACAAGTGGACGATTGTTCACAATGGCGGTGACCTCGGCTAAGAAGGTCGTGAGCACCTCGTGCGTGAGTTTGGCGGATCCCATTTGCATGAGCATGGAATCTAAGATGCGGCGTGTGACACCAATCATTCTTTCCCAAACACCTCCCATATGCGAGGAGTGCGGGGGGTTAAAAGTCCATGTGGTGCCCTGGTCAGAGAGGAATCTCTCTACTGCTTTCTCATCAGCATTGGAGGGGATTTCTAGGTCTGTGGAAGCCCCAATGAAATTTGTCCCCCTGTCAGAGCGCAAATGTTTCACTGGGCCCCGGATAGCCTGGAACCTTCTGAGTGCATTAATGAGGCTTGACGAGTCCATGGACTCGATAACTTCGATGTGTATGGCTCTGACAGATAAGCAAGTGAAGAGAACAGCCCACCTCTTACTTTCGGCGTATCCTCCCCTTGTGCGCCGTGCAGCGACAGCCCATGGCCCGAATACGTCCATCCCGACGTTGGTGAAGGGCGGTTCAGCGCTGAGTCTGTCTGGCGGCAGGTCAGCCATCTTTTGCACTTGACATTTTCCTCTAAGTTTGCGGCAGACGACGCATTCGAAGATCACTCTGTTGGTGCACCTCTTGCCCCCCAGTATCCAGTAGCCTGCAGATCGGATAGCGCCCTCAGTGAAATGGCGCCCCTGATGATGTGCCTGTTCGTGAAAGTGGCGCACGATGAGGGTAGCTACATGGTGGCGCCCAGGCAAGATCAGAGGTCTCTTTTCGTCAGACCCCAAGTCAGCAGCAGCAATACGTCCCCCCACTCTCAGCAGGCCTTCTTGATCAAGAAAGGGGTCGAGGGACCAGAGTGGGCTGCTCTTTGGGATGTTCGCTCCAGATGTGACACACTGCAGTTCTTTCTCAAAGGCTTCCTGTTGTACGGCCCTAATGATGACCGCTGCACTCTGATTAAGAACATTCACTGCCACAGGTGAGCCACAAAGATGCCATTTCTGACACTGTCCTTCATTGCGGTCTCTTTTGAAACACTGAATGATGTGGATTAGTGCCCCAATGGCTCTTGTGAGCGAACTCCAGCGTGAGAAGCGGCTGAAGCGCTGTGAGCCAAGGTGAGGGAGCACTGTGGTTGAGAGTGTGGTCACTTGTGGCCTGATTTCAGGATCGTGTTCTGGGTCTAAGAGTCCAAAAGTCTGTTCAGCAGGCGTGTCGTCAGGCTGACACAAAAAGGCTGGCCCAGTGAACCACATAGTGTCTTTCAGCCGGCCTGCAGGGATTGACCGTGTGGCAATGTCTGCAGGATTGTGTTCTGTGTGCACGTATCTCCACTGTTGTGGTAGGGTGCTTCGTCTGATCCGCTGGACTCGGTTGCTGATGTACACGTAGAACCTCCTTTTCTCATTTGAGATGTAGCCGAGTACAATCCTGCTGTCTGTATAAAATGTGACTGCATCAAACGAGATGTCAATTTCAGACATGATGGTTTCTGCCAGGTTCACTGCCATGACTGCTCCGCATAGCTCTAAGCGGGGTATTGTGTGTTCTGGGCGAGGTGCGAGTCTCACCTTGCTTGAAATCAGTCCTGTGTGGCATCGGCCATCTGCCTCTACAGTTTTTAGGTATGCAACTGCAGCGACTGCCTTTTCGGATGCGTCCGAAAAGACGCAAAGCTCCACTCGTTCGGCTGTGGACATGGACACACAAGTGTAGGCTCTGGGGATTCTTAGTCTTTGTAGTTCTTGGAGAGAATCTCTCCAGTCGTCCCACAGCTTCTCCTTTTCAGTGGGCAGTGGGGCGTCCCAGTCAGGTGAGTCGGTGGCGAGTTCGCGTAGGAGTGCCTTTCCTTGAATTGTCACTGGAGACACAAATCCAAGGGGGTCGTACAGGCTGTTCACTGTAGAGAGGACTCCACGTTGGGTGAATGGCTTTCTCTCGTCCTCCACACAGTAAGTGAAACAGTCTGATTCCAGGTCCCAGTGTAGCCCGAGGCTCCTCTGCACTGGTAGGTCATCAGCAGCCAGATCGAGGTCTTTTAGATCTGTGGCCCGGTCCTCGCATGGAAAGGCCTCCATGACCTCTTTGCTGTTCGAGGCCAACTTGTGTAGTCTGAGATTAGAGCAGGCCAGCATTCTCTGTGCTCTTTTGAGCAGACTGATCACTTCATCGGCTGTAGGAAGGGACTTCAGCCCGTCATCTACATAAAAGTCTCTGCTTACGAACTGCTGTGCATCATCCCCGTACTCGCTCTGGCCTTCCTGAGCTGCGCGTCTGAGGCAGTAAATCGCCACGGCAGGGGAGGGACTGTTTCCAAACACATGTACGTTCATGTGGTATTCTGTAATCTCTTTGTCTGGGTCATTGTCTGCGAACCAGAGGAACCTGAGGAAATTTCGATGCCCAGGCTTGACCTTAAAACAGTGGAACATCTGCTGTATGTCCACGGAGAAGGCAATTCGTTCTTTCCTGAAACGGAGAAGGACACCGACGAGACTATTGTTAAGGTCTGGTCCGGTTAAGAGCACTTGGTTTAGAGACAGTCCTTTGTGCTGTGCACTAGAGTCGAACACTACTCTTATCTGTGAGGGCTTTTTTGGGTGATAAACCCCGAAGCACGGGAGGTACCAGTGCTCCTCGCCAGGTTTCGGTGGGGGGGCCAATTCAGCGTGTCCATTCTGTAGTATTTTCTCCATGAATGCGACAAATTGTTCTTTCATTTCAGGCTTTCTTTGGAAAGAGCGCTGAAGTGAGTTGAGGCGGTCTTGTGCTTGAGCACGATTGCCTGGCAGCTGCGGTCGCTGCACTCTGAAGGGCAGGGGGGCCACCCAGCTGTTTCCCTTGTCCTTGTAGACTCCCTGGTCCATGATGCTCAGGAACTGCAAGTCCTCTATGGAGGGTGCCTCGGCCTCATCGTCCTTGGTTGTTTGAAACTCGTCACTGTCTAAAGCGCTCTGCGTGGCCCTAGCGTGACTGCTCCTGTTCAGGAGGGAGTGTGAGGGGGGTTCAGTGTCGCTGTATCTCTCCTTCACCGTGTAGCTGTTCGGGCATGGCTGAAAGAGAGAGGGGCGCCCGTTTCTCAGCACATTCGTGTAGTAAGAATGGACAAGAGAGGGCTTGTGCATGTCTCCTATGCACACGTCACCCACGATCACCCAGCCCAGGTCCAGCTTTTGGGCGTAGGGTGCGTTATGTGGGCCGTTTACTTGTCTTCGAACCTTATGGGCTCTGATTACATCTCTGCCTAATAGGAGCAAGATGTGTGCCTGTGGATCGAGGTTTGGGATGTGTTTCGACAGGTGTTTCAAGTGATCGTGGCTGGAGGCTACCTCCGGTGTGGGAATCTCTGTGCGATTGTTTGGGATTTCATTACATTCGATCAGTGGTGGCAGTGGGAGAGCCACGCTGCCATCTAGTGGTTCTACGACAAAGTCGCGTGCTTGTCTGCCTTCAGTCTCTATTGTTCCTGCACATGTTTTCAGGGAGTACGGAGAGGGATGCCCTGAGACATTGAAAACAGTGAAGAACTCAGACCGCACCAGCGAACGGTTACTTTGTTCATCCAATATGGCATACATGCGGACTGCGGCATCTGGGCGAGTGGCAGAGTATACCTTCACTAGGCATATTTTCGAACAGGAGCGCCCTGGGACGCCTTCCCCACATACCTTGGTGCACGAAGTTGAGACGGTGGTCTCCCCGCCATTCTCCGGTGCAGGGTCCGCAGGGCTGTTGGCTTTCGGAGCTGGCCCAGGGTGCAGCGCTGCGATATGCATGCTGCTTCCACACTCTGTGCAGCTCGCCTCGTCTTTACAGTTCTTTGCCAAGTGTATGGCCTTGCAGCATTTGTAGCACACTCCATATTTTTTCAAGAGTGCCTTTCTCTCCTCTATAGGCTTGTCTCTGAACCCGCGGCACTTGTGTAGCGGGTGGGGCTTGTTGTGCAGCAGGCAATGTTTGGCTGGGTCCACTCTACTGGCAGGCTTGTCTGTAGTGGGCGACTCAAAAAAGGATGTGAGAGTGTCACTGGGGTTCACTGCAGTCTTGAGAACGGCTACTGCTCTCTTAGTCTCCAACTTAGGTGCAGGCTTGCCATGGCCTGGCTGTTCATTGTTGGGGGCAGCCAGCATGAAGCTGGGGTCGTTGCGCATCTTCGTCTGCTGACACACAAAGTGGGCAAAGAAGCTAAATGGGGGATAGGGGGCCCTGACTTGCTCCTTGTAGTTGAAACCTTGTGTGAGCCACCTTTCTTGCAAGTAAAATGGCAGTTTCTGCACAATTGGGCTAACTCCACGGGGCGTGTCTAGATAGCTAAGGCCAAACAGTTCCCCATCAGCTTTGGCGGCCTGTATCTCCATCAGTAGGTCGCTCAGTTCTCTGAGTTTTCGCCCATCTTTGTTCTGTATTTTGGGAAAGTCCTCTAATCTTTTGAGCAGAGCGCTCTCAATCACCTCTGGTGCGCCGTAATACTCATATAGGCGATTCCATACAGCCTTAAGCCCAGACTCTGGATAATTCACATACACAGTTCTTATGCGCCTAGCATGTTCAGCCGAGTCTTTGCCTAACCATTTAACCAGTAGGTCCAGCTGCTCGCTAGCTGACAGGTTAAGGTCTCTAATAGAGTTCATGAAGGAAGCTCTCCATGCTCTGAAGCACTCAGGGCGGTCGTTGAATTGCGTAAGCCCAGTGGAAATGAGCTCGCGTCTGGCCATGAATCTCACAAAGTCTGACATTCCACTATTTTCATTAAACTGAGCGTACACAGGGTCGTGGTGCTGGTGGGCAGCGCTTGCATGTGAGGAGGGATTGCCTACTGATTTGCTGTGTGCGGCGTTACTGTAGCCATTTCCTAAGGGCTGGTGCGCCATTTCGGATTTAGATGCCATTGTGGGCATGTGATGAGCGGTGTCACCATAGTGGCTTCCTAAAGGCTGATGTGCTGCCTCAGAGTGAGCTGCCATTATAGGCGTGCGGTCAGGGGGCTGTGGTTGTCGCACATAATGTTCTGTAATGCCTTGCTGTATGGGGGAATTTGTTGTCTGGGTGTGCTGTGCATTGAGCTGTGCACGGCTCTGCTGTGGGGGCAGTCCATTTGGGCCTACAGTGTGGTAACAAGTGACAGTAGGTGTATATTCAGGTGCCTGAACATCTGTGATGCTCATGGGAGCACTGCCTGTTTGCACCGCTGGAGTGTTCTTAATCACCCCTTCCACATAGTCATTGGTGCGGGCTCGTGAGTCATCAGCCGGAACATCAATGTCACTGAAACATTCACATTCCTCTTGCACTGCTGCTTCTAATACATCTGCTTTGGCTGCTGTAGCTGCAGCTCGTTTTTCAAGTCGAACTTTATCCAATGTAATTTCCAAACGCTTATTTTCCAATTCTAATTCTGCTTGTTTTAATTTCAGTTCGTTCTCTTGCGCAGCGAATGCTGCTTCAGTCTTTGCCGCCTCTGCTTCTGCGCGGGCTGTGGCAACAGCAAGTTTGCTAGCAGAGGAACTTGAAGTCTTTTTAGACGAACAAGAGGCATTAGATCTCGTTTTCACAGATCCTGAGTTCGAAGCATGTACGGACATCCTAACCTTTTCCCGTTGTGCTTACTTGAGACGTTGTGCTGTGGTGATTCCGTTGGATGCGTAGAACCCACGAAGTCCTTTGTTCTTCCAAGCGCGAAGATTAGCCCGCCGAAGACGTCGTTTTACTGTGCTGTCCAGCCCCAGCGCCTTGCCAGAGTTAACAGCCAGATAACGCCTCTCCGATAAAAACCACACAGACAAAGTTTTCCGATTTCTTTTCTTCTTTATGGTTCATCGAAGTAGGGTAAAACTGAATGAAAATCACAGGATACAACTCATTTAGAATTGGGTAACAACTAGTGACGGTAAAAAGATAAATTTACATCATTGGTAACAACTGGCTTGACTCCTTACAAGTGAAGCGTTCGCGGTAACATTTCGCAAATAAAATGTATAATTCAAAGAACACGTTTGTATTTGACCTTTCTGCTTAATAACACAATGTCACAACTATATAAACTTACCGACGATGCCTTCAAAGCTATCTTTGAAACTTAAAGAACAAGAATTAACACGGTCTTCTTAACGTAGCCAAGGAAAGGTGAGCATCCCGCTCTGTTCACTCGTAGTCGCACGTTGATGACGCAAGCACGCAGCACATTGCTCTTAAACGATACCTGCCAGTTCCACAAGGTGGCAATATACACCACAATAACTTCAGTTCAAACCTTCGAATTCCACATCAGAAATCAGTAGAAGTGCATTAAACAGAACACTGCCTTTCAGATTTTTCAAGTGTCGGTCATAAAATTTTTTTCCCCAACACCTAATTATTTTTGTTTAGCTACTGAATTCGAATCACAGACTTCCAATTTTATGAGCTTTTTTTACATTGAACAATTAATGAATTTATCTCCACGTGGCCCTAAATTCTCCACTATTTTTTCCTGCTTCACCATGACCCAATTCCAGATACTACGTCATGCATCACATGGTGGGCTTTCCCCGTTCACGCAAGGCATTGTGGGAGACAAATTTGAAACAGGAGAGAAAAATGGAGGATGTGAGTGTGCGAATGAAACGTGAAAGGCCGACTACAGTAACAGAAAGTGAGAAGAAAAGACGTGATGTTATATACGAAGGAAAGGAAATGCAGGACCAAACTAATAAATATGGGCGCTCAGTGAGCACCTCGGTGTGATCAGCTGTTTAGCAACAGAATGATGGAACTGTCAGTGCACGCTCAAAGGGAAACCTGTAGATGGCAGTAATGCAACACTGTGGATGCCAGCTGCTGTAAAACCCAAAAGAAGGTAAACCTGCGCATGCGCACTCGGACTTCCTCTGTTTGCTTGACTGCGCCAAGCGAGCGATTTCATGCACATTATTTGCTTTAATCCCCTCAAATTAAATAACTTCCCAGCTACAGAATGGCCTGATATTTTGTGAGATATTACAGGAATAAACATCTATCACAATGACCACATTTCAGACGGAACTAAATTTCACCGATTTTATGAAATCAAAAGGCCGTCTCGCTTTAAGATAATGATCCAAATAATCTTAAAATACTACACAGTTTCATAACATAGATATTGTAACTTAGCGTGCTTACTCCTGGCATAAATGGCAACTTAATATTAGCTACCAGCTGATGGGAATTTCAGCTCTTTTCATGGAATCAGATCATTTGGTTCAGTTCACTAACAAGAGATGACTTTTTTTTTTTTGACTCTCCAACAGTTCTTTTCTCGACGAAACCTGACATATTTGCAAAATTTTGACCAATGATTGTTCATACCCATCACATATGAAAGTGCATTCTTCCTTCCAACAAACAAAATGACATTAAAGGAGAACTGAAGGCAAATTTTTTATCAAAATTCTATTTCTCTCATTTTATTAAATATAGGAACGCATTTTTGATCGCTATTTTGTCGCTGCTATAGCAAGTTCTGAGTGTTTGAAATATGCTCTGTAATATACAGTATCAGTCCGTATGTCAAAGCAATGGCCGTAAACGAGATTCGTTGAGACCTGTGCGAGACATCGTAGGACGGAAGTAAAACGTACAGCGGAAATCAAAGTGACCGACATCCGCCAACGTTGTCAAAAGATGCGCGCCCTCTTTCGAATGCTGATGTAATCAAGCTGGAAGTTTTGTTTGTTTTGATAGCAATCAGGAAAGTTTGAAAAAAGTAGTCAGTAATCGTCATTTAAACCCGTTTTTGTGCAATATTTCATTTGGAAAACAGTTTTCAAAATGGCGGCACCGACACCTGGCTGACACTTGACGTTTCGAAGTATCGCACAAGTCTCGTGAAGATCGTGCGGATAAGCGACGCCTCCCATGGACCAAACGAACTAAATTCAACACGGCTAAAAACCGAATAGGCCGATAAGTATAATATTTACTTGCAGTTCGTTGCCAATACGAGTCACGATATAAGGTTACTAAAACCAAAAACGTAATTGAATAACACGTTAATTAAGAAATGAAGCAAGTTTAAAAGTGACTTCAGTTCCCCTTTAATTTGCATTGCTTTTATATTGTTAAGCATT
Source organism: Neoarius graeffei (assembly GCF_027579695.1). Lineage (NCBI taxonomy): Eukaryota > Metazoa > Chordata > Actinopteri > Siluriformes > Ariidae > Neoarius > Neoarius graeffei. Next base: position 112,979,064 of record NC_083571.1, on the reverse strand, counting down.
TTTAAACAGCAATCCATTGTGTGTGCTTTCATGAATGCGTTCATTAATATTTTGGTGCCTGTAGCATTTGCTGAAAATGTAACTGGATTTATTGAGAATTATGAAAATAATTTTTAAATTACAGATACTTTAATGAAAGTTTAGTTCAGATGTGTAGCCAAAGGAAATAAAGCTCTCATATGAGAGTCGGCTCTCAAAATTCAGCAAAAAGAACCAACTCATTCGCAAACAGCACATTACGAAGCAGCGTTAGGGTGTGTGGAAGGAGAACACTAGCTGTCTGGGTTATGGGATTGCATGTATAAAACACTGCACATTACAATAATGCATTCAATAATTCATTCAAGTCAAAGGGGCATGAATAAATGGGGAAGGAAATGTTAGATTGGTGTCTTGCATGTGTGTTATAGGCTTTGCTTCGTGTGTTAACTGTATTTCAGAATCAGAAACATGGCCAGTAGCCCACCAGGGGCAATCAATCCTCTCTTAGATTTGTTGACTGTACTACATTTGGCTCTTATATTAACTTTATATAAACCCTCTCAAAAAAGTTTTTACACTTGCATGAGGTGGTTTTTCATATGATTCTATATAGCAGTATTTCAAAAATTCAAAATGGAAACTTTTTTTTTTCCATTTAAGTCACAGGCATGCATGACATGAACCAATGGAAATGCTACCTTTCTGAAAAAAGAGCACTCTGTAAGAACTATCACGAGAGGATAAAACCCGCTTTAATCGCACAAAATCACTTAATGGAAAAGCACTTAATGGAAACACAGACCATTCACAAATGTGTTTTGTTGAAATTTTTTAAAGATCGCGTCTATTGTGTGCAAAACTGCAATGGAAACCCAGCTATTGAACCATTTTCTTTAAAACAAAATCTAGAGGATTAAAAAGAAAGAGAACTAACAGACACTTTGGATTATGATGACATCAACTTCTTCAACTGAAAACCCAGATGATAAGGGAGGTCAATATGCTTTCCGTTTTTTAGTCTGGACTGTTGTGGCATGGTTATGATTGCTTGTTATCCAATTCAGAGTCGCCTGTAGAGTCCGACTCATGCCTTAATTTTAAGGACTCGTGACTTGACTTGGACTTGAGCACTGATGACTCGGACTTGAACTCGGACTCGTGTGTTAACTGCATTCAGACTTGTAAATTGAAGATGAGGACTCATATTTTTTTTCTTTATTTTTGTAACATGCCATAATAATTTGGCATAAGATATTTATACATTTCTACATTAATTTTTATACTAATTTCATGCAAGAGAATGCACATTCACCTGTTCATACGTCATGTTCAGGAACAAACTAAAGTTAGGAGAGAACACTCCTAGGATTGTCTGCTTTGCTTATACAGACTTCTCGTGCAGTAAGAAAAATGCCCTGCTATGTGTTCGATATGTAGAAGAACTATTGAGGAGACGACGGGGACAACCTCGAACTTCAATCGTCATTTGGCGAGACTTCACCCAGAGAAGTCAGTGACACGCTATGTTCATTGCTCTGCTGATAGTGGGCGGGGCTTGCTTGCTGAGCGATGAACTAGCTAGTGTTAACCCTCTCTCATGTTATTTGCCCTGTTGATAGTGGGCGGGGCTTGCTGAGTGATGAACAAGCTTTTTATCTGTAGTCTATTAACTAGAATCGGGCAGTTGAGCAGTAACGTTAGTCCAACACAGTAGCAGAGACACTTTCACATAAAGGCAGCAACAGCCACCGTCAAATGGTGCGGGTGGAGACTTGTTCTCGGACTCGACTCGGATCAATAGTGGACTCGACTCTAAATTTTCTTTAATGACTTGAACTTGGGGCGGCACGGTGGTGTAGTGGTTAGCGCTGTCGCCTCACAGCAAGAAGGTCCGGGTTCGAGCCCCGTGGCCAGCGAGGGCCTTTCTGTGCGGAGTTTGCATGTTCTCCCTGTGTCCGCGTGGGTTTCCTCCGGGTGCTCCGGTTTCCCCCACAGTCCAAAGACATGCAGGTTAGGTTAACTGGTGACTCTAAATTGAGCATAGGTGTGAATGTGAGTGTGAATGGTTGTCTGTGTCTATGTGTCAGCCCTGTGATGACCTGGCGACTTGTCCAGGGTGTACCCCGCCTTTCGCCCGTAGTCAGCTGGGATAGGATCCAGCTTGCCTGCGACCCTGTAGAACAGGATAAAGCGGCTAGAGATAATGAGATGAGATGAGACTTGAACACTAGGGACTTGAGACTGGACTCAGACTTAAGGTTTAGTGACTCGACTACAACATTGCCTGTAGCCTACCAGCAAAAAGCATTTCTGTTCTGACAAGGAAAGTAAGTGTTCATCCATCCATTATCCATAACCGCTTATCCTGTGCAGGGTCACGGGCAAGCTGGAGCCTATCCCAGCTGACGATGGGCGAGAGGCGGGGTACACCCTGGACAAGTCGCCAGGTCATCACAGGGCTGACACATAGACACAGACAACCATTCACACTCACATTCACACCTACGGTCAATTTAGAGTCACCAGTTAACCTAACCTGCATGTCTTTGGACTGTGGGGGAAACCCGAGCAACCGGAGGAAACCCACGCGGACACGGGGAGAACATGCAAACTCCACACAGAAAGACCCCCGTTGACCACTGGGCTCGAATCCATAACCTTCTTGCTGTGAGGTGACAGTGCTAACCACTGCACCACCATTCCACCCAGATAGTAAGTGTGGCTTACTTTTGACCAGTTTTTAGCTTTGTGGCAAAAAACATTTGAGCTAGCTGTTATAGTGAGCAGGTAAATAGTTTTTTGTTTCTTTTCTTCCTGAAAACTACTGATTAAACCATGATTTATTTCCTCGACGTGGTTTCAATCAAATTCATGAATGATTTAGGCTGCAACAGGTCGGCTAAATAATTCCGAAAGCCACACTGAATAAATGAATGAACTCAGTGAGCTGCACATGAATCCACTGATTCCTTCTTTGAGGATCTCAGAAGTTGATTTTTGCATTCCGGGGCACCATAGTTGTCTACCATATTGACAATACAGTCTTTCTTACTAGTTTGTTGTTTGATCTCCACATTTTCCTGCTAAAATGCCCCTGATATGGTTTGACATTAACCGCCACATCTCTATTCTCCTCAAATGACCTCCCTCCATCCCCCAATGTCAAACACGTTCATGCCACTGGTTGTGTCCCTGCACTACCTATAAGCTTGTATTGTATTTCACCACAATGTATTCGGTCTCAAATGTAATCTACGGCTAAGTCATGAATGCAGAAATAGCGGAGTCTCCTTCTACTTCTGATAAGCAGACTGTGCTTTGTTGTGCTTTGTTGATGAAGGTATATACGGCACATTTATTGTTTGGAAGTGTCACGTGACAAAGTTACAGCCATTGTCTGCTTTTTGCTTCGTCCCACACTTTCACAAAGTCTCTCAGGGACTGTTAACTTGATTAAAATCTATCACCTCATTCCACGGTTCACTGATTCATTTACAGTTTCTTCATGAAGCAGATTAGAACTTGGACAAGATACATTTTCCCAACCAACTACTTTTCTTTAGCTGTCATATTTGCAGCCATGGGCCATATCCCTTCATTGTAATGTACTGCTGTGCCTATTTTCACCTGAGTAACATTAGAATATTGCCAGTAAAGCCCTCGGCATGAATTTGGGATTTAGTAAAATGTTAAAAGACCTCTATCTTGGAAATGGAAAATGTCTGATTGAACATTTCTGGAAAAAAGACGAGACATTTCCTTCCTTCTTAACATCTGCTATATTTTATAATGACAGTACCTCAGTAGGAAAGCATGTACAGTGTCTTGCAAAAGTATTCATCCCCCTTTGTGTTTGTCCTCTTTTGTCACATTAAAAGCAGGAATTAAAATGGATTTTTGGGGGGTTAGCACCATTTGATTTACACAAAATTCCTACAATGGTAAAGGTGAACATTGTTGTTTTATTGTGACACAAACAATAATTAAGATGAAAAAAACCAGAAATCTGGTGTGTGCATAGGTATTCACCCTCAAAGTCAATACGTTGTAGAGCCACCTTTTGCTGCAATTCCAGCTGCAAGTCTCTTGGGGTATGTCTCTATTAGCTTAGCACATCTAGCCACTGGGATTTTTGCCCATTCCTCAAGGCAAAACTGCTCCAACTCCTTCAAGTTTGCATTGCATTGGTGGACAGCAATCTTCAAGTTATGCCACAGATTCTCAATTGCATTGAGGTCTGGGATTTGACTAGGCCATTCCAAGACATTAAAATATTTCCCTTTAAACCACTCCAGTGTAGCTTTAGCAGTATGTTTAGAGTCATTGTCCTACTGGAACATGAACCTTCATCCCAGTCTCAAAACTCTGGCTGACTCAAACAGGTTTTCCTCCAGAATTGCCCTGGATTTAGTGCCATCCATCTTTCCTTCAGTCCTGACCAGCTTTCCTGTCCCTGCAGATGAAAAACATCCCCACAGCATGATGCTGCCACCACCATGCTTCACTGTAGGAATGGTGTTCTCAGGGTGTTGGGTTTGCGCCACACATGGCGTTTCCCATGATGGCCAAAAAGTTCAATTTTAGTTTCATCTGACCAGAGAATCTTCTTCCATGTGTTTGGGGAGTCTGGTACTTGCTGTTGGGCAAACTCCAAATGTATTTTCTTTTTCATTTTTTTCTTCTTTAAGCAATGGCTTTTTTCTGGCCACTTTTCCATAAATCCCCGCTCTGTGGAGTGTACGGCTTAAAGTGGTCCTATGGACAGATACTCCCATCTCTGCTGTGGATCTTTGCAGCTCCTTCAGTGTTCTCTTTGGTGTCTTTTTTGCATCTCTGATTAATGCCCTCCTTGCCCGGTCTGTGAGTTTTGGTGGGCGGGGCCTTCTCTTGTCATGTTTGTAGTGGTGCCATATTCTTTCCATTTTGCTGTAATGGATTTAATGGAGCTCCGTGGGATATTCAAAGTTTGTGATATTTTTTTATAACCCAACCCTAATCTATACTTCTCCACAACTTTGTCTCTGACCTGTTTGGAGGCTCCTTGGTTCTCATGTTGCTTGCTTATTAGTGTTGTAGAGTCAGGGTCCTTCCAGAACAGGTTGCTTTATATAGACATCATGTGACAGATCATGTGACACTTTGATTGCACACAGGTGGATCTTAATCAACTAATTATGTGACTTATGAAGTGAATTGGTTGGACCAGCTCTTATTTAGGTTTCATTTGAAAGGGGGTGAATACTTATGCACACTCCAGATTTCTGTTTCTTCATCTTTAATTATTGTTTGTTTCACAATAAAACAACAGTTTGCACCTTCAAAGTGGTAGGCATGTTGTTTAAATCAAATGGTGCTAACCCTCTAAAAATCCATTTTAATTCCAGCTTGTAATGCGACAAAACAGGACAAACACCAAGGGGGATGAATACTATTGCAAGACACTGTCGAAACCATTGTTTACAAACCAGGCAGCCATACTTTTATTGTGTGCATGTATGTGATTAAATACAGTGGATATAAAAAGGCTACACCCCCCCGCTAAAGTGGCAGATTTTTTGTGATTAAAAAAAGGAACCAAGATAAATCCTGTCAGAACATCTTCCAGCTTTATTGCAAAATTGCAATCTGTACAAAGAATGTGAAAACAAATCAGAAACTGTTCAGAGAGAAAAAGGAAAAAGATCATACAAAAACCTGGTTGCCTTAATGCGTACACCCCTAAACAAAATTCGTAGTTGAAGCACCTTTTGATTTTATTAAAGCACTCAGTATTTTGGGGGTAAGAGTCGATCAGTTTGGCACACCTGGACTTGGCAATTTTTGTTTGAGCTGTCAAATTGCGAGGACATCTCCTGGGCACAGCTGTCTTCAGGTCACTCCACAGATTTTCAATCGGATTAAGGTCTGGGCTCTGGCTAGGCCATTCCAGAACATTGATCCTCTTTTGGTGAAGCCACTCCTCTGTTGATTTAGATGTATGCTGTGGGTCATTGTTAGTCTGGTTAACACCAGACCATATCACAAGTGAAATATGGTCTGGAATCTGCCTATTGAATTTCTCGTAGGGGAGGTGTGGTTTACGATTGTCAACGGCCGTTTATTGGACGTTGCGAATGTCTATCATTTGGCGTATACGTAGCCCATGGCCAATCATGGCAGTTGTGCCCGGTGACGTAGTTAGAGCGACAAAGAAGACGAAGAGGCGAAGAAGAGAAGGAAAGAGAAAGAGAAGGCAAAACAAAAATAGGAAAACAATGGCACCTAACGATTACTGCCGTTTGTGCAAGACAAAGCTTGATCGAAAGTTTGGTTCGTATCGCTCGCCGCCATGTTAAATGTGATCCGTAAACAGTCCCAAATAAACTACAAGCTTCCGTTTGTCGAGTAGTACGCGTCACCATCTTTCCACCCCTCCCCACTCTCTGTTTGGCTCCCTAACTCAGGCGAGCCTTTAGACCATAGTTTCCATGCTGTCTTTTCAGATCGGAACGATTGTGCAAAGCAGCATGGGATTTCCCAGGCTAGGTCATTGTCATACTGAAAGGTGAAACTCCTCTTCATCTTCAGCTTCCTTGCGGATGCTTGAAGGTTTTGTGCCAAAATAGACCAATATTTGGAGCTATTCATGAGTCCATCCACCTTGACTAAAGTCCTAATTCCAGCTGAAGAAAAACAGCCCCAAAGCAGGATACTGCCTCCACCATGCTTCACTGTGAGTATGGTGTACTTCTGATGATGTGCTGTGTTATTTTTGTGCCAAAATTACCTTTTGGATTTATGGCCAGATAGTTCAACCAGTGTTGTAGTCGAGTCACTAAACCTTGAGTCTGAGTCCAGTCTTGATTTCCCAGTGTTCAAGTCCAAGTCATTAAAGAAAATTTCAAGTCGAATGCACTATTGATCTAAGTTGAGCCCGAGAACAAGACTCCACCCGCACCATTTGACGGTGGCTGTTGCTGCCTTTATGTGAAAGCGTCTCTGCTACTGTGTTGGACTAACGTTACTGCTCAACTGCCCGATTTTAGTTAATAAGCTACAGATACAAGGCTTGTTCACCGCTCAGCAAGCCGCGCCCACTATCAACAGGGCAATAACATGAGAGAGGGTTAACACTAGCTAGTTCATCGCTCAGCAAGCAAGCCCCACTATCAACAAGGCAATGAACATAGCGTGTCACTTCCTTCTCAGGGTGGAGTCTCGCCAAATGACAACTGAAGTTTGAGGTTGTCCTTCTACATATGGAACACATAGCAGTGCATTTTTTCCCACTGCACGAGAAGTCTGTATAAGCAAAGCGGACAATCCTAGCGGCGTCTCTCCAGGCATTTTAGCGCCATTAACGTTAGTTTTTCTTGAACATGACGTATGAACAGGTGAATGTGCATTCTCTTGCACGAAATTAGTATAAAATTAATGTAGATATAAATATCTTATGCCAAATTATTATGGCATGTTACAAAAAATAAAGAAAAAATCTGAGTCCTCGTCTCCAATTTACGAGTCCGAATGCAGTTAATGCACAAGTCCGGGTCCATGTGTGAGTCATCACTGTTCAAGTCCAAGTCAAGTCACGAGTCCTTAAAATTAGGGCATGAGTCGGACTCGAGTCCAAGTCCTGGACTCGAGTACTACAAGCCTGAGTTCAACCTTGGTCTCATCAGACCCTAATACATTTTTCCACATGGTTGTGGGAGACCAGATATACCTTTTTTGCAAAGTTTACCTGGGCTTGGATGTTCTTCTTTGTGAGTAAAGGCTTTCATCTTGCTATCCTACCCCACAACCCAGACATATGAAGAATACGACTGATTGTTGTTACATGTAGAGAACAACCAATGTTCCAGGAAATTCTGCAGCTCCTTTAATGTTGCTGTCGGCTTCTTGGTGGCCTCCCTGGCCAATTTTCTCATCAATCTTGGAGGGACGTCCTGATCTTGGTCGAGTCACTGTTGAGCTGTATTTTCTCCACTTGTTGATGATTGTCTTCACTGTGCTCCATGGGATGTTTAATGCTTTGGATACTTTTTTTGTACCTCTGCCCTGATTGATATCTTTCAACAATGAGATCTTGCTCATGTTTTGAAAGCTCTTTGCAGACCACAGCTTTTGGAGTATGATATAACCAAGAGGATATCAGAATAATTCGACAGGAACAGCCAAACTTGATCTGAGGTCAATCAGAGCCACTTTAATTGATGTCAGGTGTATACTAACTACTATTTAAGGTGAAACTGAATGTGATTGGTTGATTCTGAACACAGCCACATCCTTGATTATTAAAGGGTGTGCACAATCACGCAGCCAGGTTTTTGTACGGTTTTTATTTTCATTTTTTACCCGAAGCAGTTTGATTTGTTTTCACCTTCGTTGTACAGACTGCAATTTTGCAGTAAAGGTGGAATAAGTTCTGACAGGATTTATCTTCATTTCATTTTTTTTTTTATCACAAAGACCTGCGGCGGCACGGTGGTGTAGTGGTTAGCGCTGTCGCCTCACAGCAAGAAGGTCCTGGGTTCGAGCCCTGGGGCCGGCGAGGGCCTTTCTGTGTGGAGTTTGCATGTTGTCCGCGTGGGTTTCCTCCGGGTGCTCCGGTTTCCCCCACAGTCCAAAGATATGCAGGTTAGGTTAACTGGTGACTCTAAAGTGAGTGTGAATGGTTGTCTGTGTCTATGTGTCAGCCCTGTGATGACCTGGCGACTTGTCCAGGGTGTACCCTGCCTTTCGCCCGTAGTCAGCTGGGATAGGCTCCAGCTTGCCTGCGACCCTGTAGAAGGATAAAGCGGCTAGAGATAATGAGATGAGATGAGACAAAAACCTGCCATTTTAGCAGGGGTGTGTCGACTTTTTTATATCCACTGTCCCAGTGTAAGTGACTTCTTATAAAGGTAAGCACAGAAGCACTCACTCAGCCTGTACAATCTTAGAGGCTGTCCACACGGCAACGGATTCAGGTGAATCTGATAAAATTGTTTATCGTTTCGGCCTGGCGTCCACACGGCACCGGCGTTTTGGGTGCCCCAAAACGATATTTTTTGAGAACGGGTTCCAGAGTGGAAAAATCTGGCAACGGCGCCGTTGCGAAGTCGTCTGGATGAGTAGAACGTATTTGTTTACGATGATGTCACAACCACATGACTAGAACAAGCAGCACTCTCGCTGTTTTGTATGAACCACTGCATTGCATTCACTTTTGTATACAGCTTTTCTTTTAAATAAACAAGTAACTGAACTATTTCTTGAATTTCTTTTTTTTTATTGGATAAGACTGCTTTTCAAAATGTTCACACACAATATAAAAAGTTATATAAATTATATAAAAATGCTTTTCAAAATGTTCACACACAATAAGAAAATTAAGTTATATAAAACTATGCACACTAATAAAACTAATTTGTACACACAGAAGGCACGATTTCCTCGCGTAGTCACAGCCATCTTGTTGTTGTTGTGTGTTTGTTCCTGAGTGCTTCACGCCGGGTAGAAGGGGTTTATGCGCATGCGTCCTGCTTCTTCTATTGTTCTGGTGTCTCCGATGGGACCGTCTTACAGCGCACGTAGAGGTGTGGCATGTGTTTTGCATCGTTTTCAGCAAGCATTGCGTTGCCATATGTACCTGATATTTTACTGATCCGTTGCCCATGTAGATGCGATATTTTTTTTAATAAAATCTCATTGCCGTTGTTGTGTGGATGTAGCCTTCGTGGCCACCATATTTCTCTCTGAAAGAAATTCTGTTTGGCCAGTGAATTCACTACAAATAATCTGTTTGAAACATGTAAAGCATTGACCCCTAGGCAGCAAAAGAAAGGTCAGTTCTTGAAGTTAATGTGTTGGAAGCAGGAAGAATGGGCAAGCATAAGGATCTGAGTGACTTTGACAAGGGCCAAATTGTGATGGCGAGATGACTGGCTTTGAGCATCTCCAAAACGGCCCATCTTGTGGTGTGTTCTTGGTATACAGTGATTAGTACCTCCCAAAAGTGGTCCAAGGAAGGATAACCAGTGAACCAGAGACAGGGTCATGGGTGTCAAAGGCTCATCGATTCGCATGGTGCACTAAGGCTCGCCCATGTGGTCCGATCCCACAAGGTCCAATCCCACAGAAGAGCTCCTGTCGCAGAAAGTGCTGAAAAAGTTAATGCTGACACCTTTCTGTTTTATCCAGCATTAACTTTTTCAGCACTGGATGGATGGATGGAAGGAAGGCTATAGATAGTTATAAACACTCACCGGTATTCCTGAAAAGAAAAGGTAATTGCAGAGAGTGCTTTGAGGCTGTGTTTCAGGGCTGTGTCATTCCATTTTGAACAACTCCCTGGTGAGCGTGAACAAAGACTCTCTTGTTGTACAGATAGAAGTTCAAAGTAATCGTTCGCCTCAAACGCCACATTTGTGCAGCAATGTCGACAGTCGACAGAGAGGAACAGGAAGCTTAGCGGTGAAAACGAGGCAGGCTAATGTTCTTTATTTTAGCATTGACAGCTTGGAAAATGCCTTATGCACTTGAACACAGCAAGACCTCTTCTATAGAATTAGTCACATGGGTGCCTTTCAATTAATGCTAACCTTTTTCTTTTTTAATTACACTGCCTCATTAAAAATAATACCGTGTGATTTAGGCACAACATATTTTTCCTGTGTGGACTTTGTGTAACTAACATATCCTTTCAAATGATCATAGTTCCCATAGCTTCATGCATCACTTTTGTAGCTGTAACATATAACATAAAAAGGTTAAAGAGATATAGGCCTGCTACGTATTCCTCTGATAGTATGAGAGCACTGGAAAGGAAATTGAAGAAGATAATCTGTGTTAGACAGATGGAGCTTTAACTCTGATCCTCCCTCATGCAGAGCTGCTTCTGTCTATATGGGATGGATCATGGTAAAGGACAAACAAAGAGCGAATGATCAGCAACAGACAGAAGGGAGTTTAATTCGTAAAGTAACTGAATAGTATACCGTCTCACAAGTGCACACATGCATATTCACCATGTATAACATATGTCATGAGCATATCATGGGCAGAAAGAGAGAGAGAGAGAGAGAGAGAGAGAGAGAGAGAGAGAGAGAATGTGGAAAAAACATTGAAAAGTAGCTGTGTATCTTGCCCTTTGTGAGTATTGGTGATTGTTTTATTCATTTCAGAACTGCTTATTAACTGATATTAATAAAAATATACACATACACAAATTGTGTTTTTAGGGAATAAATATTTCTTGATGATTGATTTGTTTTTCTCTAAATACATTGATTTCAATTTTCTCTTTTTTTTCAGTGTGAGATGAAGCTACTTCACCAGAAGGTGGATTTTTTCTCACTTTTTTTTCTTCACTAATTTTTACAAGAGGTGCCAATAATCATGGAGGACGCTATATATAGTATATACTAAATAACACTAATAATAATAATAATAATAATAATAATAATAATAATAATAATAATAATAATAATAAAGTATCATGCTTATATTAGTATCTTATAACACTATGGAAAAATTGGGTGCAGCACTGCCATACATTCTCAGAAAAGAAAGTACATTATTGTGCCTTTAGGGGTACAATGGCTTGTCACTGGATCAGTACCCTCTAAGGTACCCTCTATTTGTACCCTTTATATACTGCTTAGGAATATATATGTACCTTTTCAGTCCTAAAAAGGTACACATAGTTACCTTGAAGTCCAATAATGAGCCCTAGGTGGTACATTAGTGTAAACTGTACCTTGGGGGGACAGAAATGGACTCCTGTACCTCCTATTTCTGACAGTGATGAAACTGTTCCAAAGGGGGCGCTGTTTTTCCCTCTCGCCCAAACTGGCTCTTCTGCTTCTTCTTCTTCTTCACCTTTCTGAATGAGCAGAAGCAATAATGAACTTTTTAATAAGAGCAAAGTGAGAAATATTTATTATATGTGTCATGGTTGAAAAAAGAACCAAGGGGGTAAGGAAATGTCGAAATTAATTCTCATCTCATCATCTCTAGCCGCTTTATCCTGTTCTACAGGGTCGCAGGCAAGCTGGAGCCTATCCCAGCTGACTACGGGTGAAAGGCGGGGTACACCCTGGACAAGTCGACAGGTCATCACAGGGCTGACACACAGACACACAACTATTCACACCTACGGTCAATTTAGAGTCACGAGTTAACCTAACCTGCATGTCTTTGGACTGTGGGGAAAACCGGAGCACCCAGAGGAAACCCACGCGGACACAATATGCAAACTCTGCACAGAAAGGCCCTCGTCGGCCACGGGGCTCGAACCCGGACCTTCTTGCTCTGAGGCGACAGCGCTAACCTTGGGACCAGCACTAAGTACGCACTGTATCATGCAACCCCAGTAGCTGAGGATTTTACCTTTTGGATTGTGAGATTCGAACCCAGAACCAGAACCTTCTTACTGTAAAGTGACCGTGCTAACTACGACACCAACACCACCGACTTGTATAGACTTTCAGGGTATGTATATGAAATCATTTCAGTCCACTGATCTGAAAGGTGCATCCTGTCCTGGGACAGTGATTTTTGTTCGTCGCTCGTGTTTCTTCCTTTCCATCGGAGTCCTGCTCTCTGTGGAGATGCTGTAGTAATAATTGTGCGACGTGTTCGGAATTTGTTTCACTGTATTCTGGCTGGAGAGAGAGAGAGAGAGAGAGAGATCGATCTTCAATGATTCACTGATTTTGTTTTTCAGGTTTTACTCTGATGCTCCAGTTTCCACCTTTCCGTGCCCAGGCTATATTTCTCAGTGTGTGTGTGTGTGTGTGTGTGTGTGTGTGTGTAGTCTTCCATACTGATGAGAGCCGCGAATGTCACGCGCGCTCTCGTTGACGTAGCGAGGAAGGAAAAAAAAAGACAACGCGGCCGCGTGCGTCGCCGCTCCGTTTCCATAGCGCGCCGTCTTGCGCAATGTGACGGACCGACGGTGCGCGCGGTCAGAAGCCCTGCCGCGTCGTGAACTGGATGCTGCTGTTGCTATAGAAGCGGGAGGAGGAGGAGGGAAAAAAAAGAGGACTTTTATCTTCCCTTTGATTTGTGCGAAGAGAAAGAGCTGGTGCGCGCGCCTGCCGTTCTGTCGCGTCACGAGCCGAACCGTCTCCATCATCCGTACCGGAGGAAAGGCGCACTTGCGCGCGCTCTCTCTCTCTGTCTGTCTGTCTGTCTGTCTCTCTCCGGATGTGACTGAGAGAGAGAGAAAGAAAGAGAACAAGTTCAGCGTCGCGAGCTCTCCGGTGATCGGAGAGAAGGGGGGCGAGTTTCACACACACACACACACGCACGAGCTCTCCGGTGATCGGTGATCGGAGAGAGAGGGGGGCGAGTTTCTCACTCTCTCACACACAGAGAGAGAGAGAGAGAGAGAGAGAGAGAGAATCCGCCGGTGAAGGAATATTCTTCACACCGACGCGACCCAACTCTGCCGCCGTGATCCGGTATCACGCGCTTCAGAAGCTTTGCGCCGTTATTCGACGCTGAACTCGGTCCCTCATCCAGCTGCTTGTCATCAGCTGGCGCCACAGCTGTAGCCTCGACATCACACCGCTGCAACATCTGGCACTTCCGCTGCTCGTATACTGTATGAGGCCGGCTTGGGTTCCATGTGCAAAAAAAGAAGAAGAAAAAAATCGGACCGATTGATTTTTATTTTTTATCCTTCCTGGACTGAAACGGAAACCTGGCGCCGTAATCAGCGAGCCGTTCATTAAAGCCGCCGGTGAGCGCGCGAGGTTGCTGTGTCTTTCTCTTTCTCCACCAGGAAGCACTTTCTCTCCTTCCCACTAGCTCGGGATGCGGAGATGCAAGTAAAGATGGATGGGATTATCAGCATTTTGGGGCTGATTACTCTGCTCGTGGACGGCATTTCCTCTGAGGGAGTATACGGTAAGTCAATCGGTTCGATCGTGACCTTGGAGAAATGCTGAACCTGGATCATCTGGATATTTCCCTCTTCCTGATGTTCTAAATGTAGCCTATAGTGTTTCCCCCCCCCCCTTTGAGGAGTGCTGATTTACATGGTACTTGAACACAGAGATCACTGACATGATTGATGACCATAAGTGATCAGTGATACATGCAAACTGTTGGGTAATAAACATTCATTAGGCTAGGTGTGCTTTATTACCTGTCCGTTAGGTCGTTTTGTCAATACGGGCCATAAATAAAGTGGTTCTCTCAGGATCCACACTGACACTGGACCCGTTTCAGCACCAAGCATTCTTGCATGGAATCATACTTTTGCTATTATTATTATTATTATTATTATTATTATTAAGCCTGAAGAATGAACCCATTCACACCCATTCACGGCTCATGTAGTAGCAAAGTGAAATTTCAGAAGTAGTGTCCATCTCTGAAATGCGGACTGCCCCCTCTTCTGTAGTGCACAGATAATGCAACTAGTGTCATTCTGCCAGTGCGAGTCCTTCCAGAGAGCTGAGGGAGTCCTGCATGGCGATGAATTATAATGGGCATTGTGCAAATGTCACAGAGGAAAACATCTAAGCACCGTTCGCACCGAGCCGCTGTTGCTTGGGGCAGCAAATAGAAATCATGGCCGATTTGGTCGGTCGGATGATAGGTCACACGTTGACATGCTTGGAGTAACTACAGAATGCATCAACGTCTCTACCGTAGCAGTTCGCACGTCGCAGTATCACTACGTTGCACAAAATGCTCGTATTCCAAAGTATTCCTGAGTAGGCCGTTTACATGGATTATTAAAATGGATATTCCGCTAATATTCTCATTTACATGCAGCCGTACGTACTGATCGTCTCGTCGGTTTGTGTTCAGCACGCAGAGCCGACGGTAAACAGCTGAGAGGCCGTGTGTCGGAAAGTGCCGTAAAAACCTCGATTGACAGGCCTATTCCGGAATGTTTAAAAAATGCTCCTCAATCACAAATTATATCAGGAGATCCCACGTCTTAATCAGCAAATGCGATATTTGGAACAAGGCCAAATTCGGAATATCCGAACGGGTCACGTCAGCGGCATGTTCTGTATCAAATTCCGAATATCGTCATGTTCGGAATAACACTGGAATATTACTGTATTAGCATGTAAACGTCCGGACTGAAGCGTCAGAACCACGAGGGACGACTTTAACCCCGAGCAAGCGCAGGAACGGATCGTGTCCACATGAGATGGACTTTAGCTGAAAAGCACAAGACGGTATGTGTGAAATTAAATTTTAGTGGTTAACATTATTGGAGTTATTACAGATGGGATTAGCCTGGATGACTGGTTAATGGGTTTTGAATCTTAGGTTATGGATCAGTTATCAATCATACGTGATGGTACACAAGACACCTATTATTGCTACTGATGGAGCTGTTCTAACACGAGACTGTGTGAGAGCTGAGTAGCCTTTTCATTATAGCCAAGGCCAAGGTGTAGCACTTATGGAGCAGAATCAATTCATTTAAATGAGACTGAGGTACTGTATGGGATCTGCTGATAAAATTTTATTTAACTCAGTTCATTGGCCCAAAGAGTCAGTGTATTATAGGTGTTATAATTATCGTCTACTGATGATCAGAAACTGGTTAAGTTATCTTACTTAATAGATTAGAAATGCTCCAAATTGGACCTAAAAACTCATTCAGTATTTAGTTAATTGAGTAAAGCTTATTACTTTGACCAGATTGGTGTTTTCGTTATTCTGTTCCAGTGACTGATGACTTATTTAACCATGAGAGCAGGAAACCATTGTAGTCCGCTATTAGACGACAACACTCAAATCTCGAGGCCATTCAAAGTTCAGCAAGACAACCAAATTTGCATGCTTATGTTTGTCACAGTCAGTGCGTTTACATGCACATAGAGAAAATCGAATTTCTGCCGTAGCTCGACTGAAATCGAAGTTCTAAATGCTATGGAAACACCTTTGCTCGGCTGAAATTGAACCGAACTGGATTTCTCGTAATCGAGCTACGCGACCTAGATTATGCGATTGTAGCCGAGCTACTTAGTGCATGTAAACCCTATCGAGCTACGTAGTCGAGCTACTTACTTCAGCACTGCCCCTTCCGGAAGTGACGAGTGACGAGACCACAAGCGGGAAACACAACAGCCTCGGTCGGCATGACAACAGTAGTAGAAACGTGCACTTCTGGAGCAATGAGGAGATTCAGCTTAAGGAGTTGAATATATATATCTCGATGTTGCTGTCCTCGTCGTCGTTCTTCTTGTGAACATGGAACTGATAACTTTGTTTATACTCTTGAATAGCTCTTCTTCATGACGACAACCGGAAGTGTACCAACACGATGGGGCGTGTAGCGCCACCTGTGGCTTGGGTGCACAATGTACCTCACACAATAGCTCGATTTCCTTGTGTGCATGTAGGATTGGATTTCTCTGGCACCCCTGCTGGGACCCTTAGCTCAATTACCGACAGCAGCTCGATTTGGATGTGCATGTAAACGCACTGACTAACATCCATAGATGTGAAAATCCTCCATTGATTGCTGTGCAACCTGAGAAAAGTTCAACTGTTGTGACTGTTATGTTTCCCAATTTTTGACTTGAATTTTGGAATTATTGAAGTCGGAAATATTAGGTTGACCAGAGCAACACTAATTTTGAAAAGTGTGAAGAGGAGTGAATTTGTCTGTTTGCTTGCTGAGAGCGGTGTAAAAATAGGCAAAGATGTCTCACTGCACATGAACAACATTTAATGTACCTCGTAGTTAGTATATTTATTTGGCAACACAGTGGTGTAGTGGTTATCACTGTCACCTCACAGCAAGAAGGTTCTGGGTTTGAGCCCAGTGGCCGACGGAGGCCTTTCTGTGCGGAGTTTGCATGTTCTCCCCGTGTCCGCGTGGGTTTCCTCCGGGTGCTCCAGTTTCCTTCCCCAAAGTCCAAAGACATGCAGGTTAGGCTAATTGGTGGCTCTAAATTGACCGTAGGTGTGAATGTGAGTGTGAATGGTTGTTTGTCTCTATGCCCATGTTTACATTAGACCCTATCAGCGGATCATCAGATTAACGTTTTTAAAACGATTAGTGTGCACACAGCAACACCAATACACGATTTGCGTGCACACAGCAACACCAATACACGGATACGCTCGGCTCCGCAGGCATCCTGCGCTCCAAATCACTCCGCCCTGAACAGCGAGTGCCCTCTGGAGGGTGCGCACTCCGGCCCTGTGCAGCTCACAGAGTGCGCGAGTGAAGTGCACAACCACTGATTCGGGACTGAGCCGCTGTGTGTGAGATCCCAGCGTATATCACTTACCACTTGCAAGTGGAAGGATGGCAAGCCTAAAGACAATCATAATTACACAATGGGCAGTATTTGCATCAGTATTTGCAGTATTTTCATACTTTTATACTCTTTAATGAAAGGTGATACAAGGCGGAAGTCTACGCCGTTTTTCAGCAGTTGCGTCACATGACCAACGCCAGCGAATCAGGAAGGTGGATGTCACAGTGACGTTGTCCAATGACGACGCCAGCTAGAGCTCAGCACAGCGTATCTGCGTATTCTGAATGTTTACACAGCACCGGAGCTGACACGATCTAGATTGAATACGTGGACCCTGGCGGATTCCCGTTTCCCGGCGTTTCCAGGCGGTTTAATGTAAACGGACAGTGCATCCGCGAAGAAAACGAGACAGATACGGTCTAATGTAAACTTGGCCTATGTGTCAGCCCTGTGATGATCTGGCAACTTGTCCAGGGTGTACCCCGCCTCTCACCCATAGTCAGCTGGGATTGGCTCCAACTTGCCTGCGACCCTGTAGAACAGGATAAGCGGCTACAGATAATGGATGGGTGGACATTGGTACTTGGGTACGATCTGGCCCAATGTTTCTGGAAACTTAGCACTATATGTCCCTCATCAAAAATTCCCATGCAGGGATTGGCCAAGGATGGCTCACGTGGCATAAAATAGTTCCACCATTGATTAAGCGATGTATCTTGTGATGTCAAAAATGTAAAAAAAAAAATTTTTTTAAATGGATACGGTGTCAGTCATGGTATATTCTGGATATACCATGAACTGATGTCACAATTTCAAGCTTTATGGCCGACTTGAGTCACAGCTGTGGCTCAGCGAGCGTTTCTGTGTGTGTAGATCTATGTATCATGATCATGTCTCACAGGGCAGAGTTCTAATAGACCTCGGAAAAAAAAAATTTCAGGTTTATTTCAAATTCTTTTTAGTTAACACTTTTAGTTTGGAATTTTTTGATGAGGGATATAAATCTAATATACCATGCACTGAGAGGCAATTATAGATTCTCTCTGGTGACTGGCACAGTACTATTTTCTTCAGGGCTGCGTCCCTCAGTCACCTCAGAGAATCCATAATTTCAACCAGAGCCTCTCGGTGCATGGTATCTCATCTCATTATCTCTAGCCGCTTTATCCTGTTCTACAGGGTCGCAGGCAAGCTGGAGCCTATCCCAGCTGACTACGGGCGAAAGGCGGGGTACACCCTGGACAAGTCGCCAGGCCATCACAGGGCTGACACATAGACACAGACAACCATTCACACTCACATTCACACCTACGGTCAATTTAGAGTCGCCAGTTAACCTAACCTGCATGTCTTTGGACTGTGGGGGAAACCGGAGCACCCGGAGGAAACCCACGTGGACACGGGGAGAACATGCAAACTCTGCACAGAAAGGCCTCCGTCGGCCACTGGGCTCAAACCCAGAACCTTCTTGCTGTGAGGCGACAGTGATAACCGCTACACCACTGTGTTGCCAAATAAATAAATAAATATACTAACTACAAGGTACATTAAATGTTGTTCATGTGCAGTGAGACATCTTTGCCTATTTTTATACCGCTCTCAGAAAGGCCCTCACCGGCCACCGGGCTCAAACCCGGACCTTCTTGCTGTGAGGCGACAGCGCTAACCACTACACCACTGTGCCGCCCTCAGTGCATGATATATATATATATATATATATATATATATATATATATATATATATTTTTTTTTTTTTTTTAAATTCTGTTTCTATTTCTTTTTTTTCCTTCTTTTTTTGGAGGTAGGGATGGGGTGTAAGACACCTGTAACCCTGCTAATTCATGTAATTATCCAATTAGCCCATCATCTGGCAGCAGCACAGTGCCTAAAGTTATGCAGATACATGACGGGGGGTGCCTTGTTGATTGCAGAGATCAGAGCAGAATGACCAGACTGATTTGAGCTGACTGAAAGGATGTGGCAACTTAAATAATCACTCTGTTCAACCATGGTGAGCTGAAAAGCATCCCAGAATGCACAGCACGTTGAACCCTGAGGTGGATGAGCTACAACAACAGAAGACCACATCAGGTTCCATTCCTGCCAGCCAAGAAGAGGAATTTGAGGCTACAGTGGGCACACACTAACCGAAACTATGCAGTCGAACATTGTAAAAACGCTGCCTGCTCTGGTTTTTATTTCCATGCAATGATGAGTGAGTGGTCACCCCACAGGACAAATAAAGACCACATTCATTACGATGAACATGCAGTGCTGTGGTATGCATTTACAGAGGTGGTTTCAAATATGTGACTATTTTGTTTATCGAAGCATGGCTGTACGGACTACCAGACTCAAGAACAGTTTTTATTATCAGGCCATCAGAGTTCTTAACCCTAACAATTAATCATTTCACACGGAACTGGATCACCTGCACTTTTCACGTTTAATGTTTACCATGATATCACAAGACTCTGTTTAGATATCACCAACATGCTTACATGGGGTGGTGTAGTGGTTAGCACTTTCGCCTCACAGCAAGATGGGTCTGGGTTCAAACCTCATGGCTAACGAGGGTCCTTTCTGTGTAGAGTTTGCATGTTCTCCTTGTGCTTTGGTTTGCTCCAAAGACATGTAGTTAGGTTCACTGGCTACTCTAAATTGTCCATTGATCAAGCTTGGAGAGGGATGGGCTCCGCCAAGTTAAAACGCCCTAGACACACTGCTAAAATGTCATCAGTGGTGCCCTTGTGGGTAATGGGAAGAAGAACGTATCACAAAACTCTGTTTACACGGTCAGTACTTAATGTGTCTTCAGCAATGTGCAATTATTGGTACTCACACGCAACACTTTCTCCTATGTGCAAGACTGGGGCTTGTGCTACACCCCCCCCCCCCTTCCCCACACTACACCCTGAGACAAGGCATGCACAGCTCTTAATTATTAGCTCATCCGACCAACAAGTGATGAGTTTATGCCATCATGTGTTGTCTGTCGTCCGTCCGTCTGGCATCACCCATATTTCACGAAAATCACTTCTTCTCTCTCAATTCTTCACCGATTTTTATTCTTTTTGGCAGGAAGTTAGGTCTGCATGGGCTGCATGTAGCGTCTACCTAAATTTGCATGATTGCAATTAATAATGAAGATATGGAGTAATTAATCTATCCCTAATGAGGAGTTTCCATACAAATCGTTTCTTCTCTCTCAATTCTTCACTGATTTTGATTCTTTCTGGCATGAAGGTAGGGGTACCTAGGGTGCATATAACTTCTACCCAGATTTGCGTAATTAGAATTATTAATGAAGTTATGGACTAAGTAAGCCGTAATGAGCAGTTCAACAAAAATTACTTCTGCCCGGTCAACTCCTCGCTGTTTTGGATTCTTTCTGGCAAATAGGTCAGTATTCCTAGGGTGGATATCGCTTCTATACGGTATATAGCTTGTATATAGTGTATATAGCTTGCAACGTTTATTGCGCAAGTTGGCCCACTTTAGATCGTTCCTTCTGGACTAGATGGGGCCGGAGTGAGCTACGCCATCATTAACAGTCTCGTTTCTATTTTTTACTTTAATTTTACTTCCATCTTTATATTTCGGACTTTGAATCTTTTTTTATTGCTATACTGTTAAGGCTCCAAGGCTGAGAGACTTGTCTCTGGTTCTTATCTTGTGCAACGCATTGCATTGTAAAGTTGACCTTGTTTATGCATATGACAAATAAAACTGAACTGAATTATATTTTGTGAAACAGCACCAATTAAATTTCTTCGAAAAATACTATGTGCAGGTGCAAACAGAAACTAGATAGAGACTGTGGCTAAAGTCACAGTAATTTGCGCTAGCTGTTACAATCTGGAACGTCTGGTCACCGTACCCTATAGATCCGGAACGGTAAGAGATAGAGAATGGCATTTAGTGAGGAAAAGTTGTGCCCTGCCACCCTGATAATAAATAAATAAATAAATAAATACGACTGATTGAAAAAATCATGAAAATGAACAGAGTTATAAGTGATTGAAAAAAATCCTGTTTTTCCTGGATCATTCTGGTTCGGTGATCCAGATCAGCACCAAAAGTCCTAGCAACGTAATTCAACCCAGAGGTATTCTTCATGTGAAATTTGGTGATGGTTGGTTGAAAACTGAGGGAGAAATAGCATCCTAAAAATGTTAGGATAATAATAATAAGAAGAATAAGAATATATTTTAACATCAAGTCGAGTCAAATTTATTTATAAAGCAAATAAAAAAAAACAACAGCAGTTGAGCAAAGTGCTGTACAATCATCACAACAAAATCCATAAAACAACACAATTAAACACAAAGACCAAGTTAAGAGACAAATCATACCATAACATTTTTTAATAATAATAATA
Source organism: Neoarius graeffei (assembly GCF_027579695.1). NCBI lineage: Eukaryota > Metazoa > Chordata > Actinopteri > Siluriformes > Ariidae > Neoarius > Neoarius graeffei. The sequence goes on along the minus strand of NC_083571.1, from coordinate 112,957,488 downwards.
ATAATAATAATAATAATAATAATAATGGTTAACCTAATGGTTAGAGAAACAGCTTTGGGACCAAAAGGTTGCTGGTTTGATTTCCTGGACCAGCAGGACTAGCTTAAGTGCCCTTGAGCAAGGTGCCTAACCCCCAACCACTCCGGTAAGAGTAGTGGCGTACCTTGTGTCTGATTAGCCAATGAAAAACTGATGATGCGATTATCAGTGTGGGCATTGAACCCAACCAACTGAATAATAATAATTTTATTAATCTCTTATACATAGGTGCATTAATAATCTAAATTTTGGCTGGATATATATATACACAATAAAGTTATATAGAAATACAAAATTGTATTAAGAAAAAAAAAGAAATCTGAATATGTAAATATGTGTGTAAATATAAAAAATAAAAACCTATCCTAATTTGAACTTAAAAAGTAAAAAGAGAGAAAAAAACATAGCTTCAAGTTATTTGCGTGGCCATATTCTCCAGTATAATGTCTGCATTATTAATATCTAAAGTCTTTCTAATTGTTCTTGATCCTCTCAGACAGAGTAGAGCCGAGCGTAGGATTGCAAGGGAGACTTTCGCTCTCAGCCATGACACCGTACTTGCGTAGTCCTCGCCCTTTTTAATTGCAAATAGCTCAGCAAGTCTGTTGTGGTACTTCTTACATTCCTCCGCCATTCCACCTGTTGTGCTGAATACCAGTGGTGTGAATGTACCTTGCTTGATTTCCATAACGCTACTAATGTACTGCCGTTTCTTTTCGCTCTCGTGCTGTCTCGTGCTATAATAATAATAACAACAATAATAATAAAGTAGAAAGATCTTAAGTGAGAGTAACAATTTGCGCCAGCACTGCTAGCGCAAATTAAATAATAACTTTGCAAGCTGGATTAAAAACAGTCCCATGAACATGTGTAGTTGAGGTTGAGGAACTCTTAGAGCCAGAATTCACAGACCATGTGACTCATTTCTCAACTTGGATATGAATGGCTTCATTCGTAAATTGTACATATGAACAGTTACACAGGCAATTTGAAAATTCATGAAAGTTCATGAAAAAATGTACAACCCCGATTCCAAAAAGTTGGGACAAAGTACAAATTGTAAATAAAAATGGAATGCAATGATGTGGAAGTTTCAAAATTCCATATTTTATTCAGAATAGAACATAGATGACATATCAAATGTTTAAACTGAGAAAATGTATCATTTAAAGAGAAAAATGAGGTGATTTTAAATTTCATGACAACAACACATCTCAAAAAAGTTGGGACAAGGCCATGTTCACCACTGTGAGACATCCCCTTTTCTCTTTACAACAGTCTGTAAACGTCTGGGGACTGAGGAGACAAGTTGCTCAAGTTTAGGGATAGGAATGTTAACCCATTCTTGTCTAATGTAGGATTCTAGTTGCTCAACTGTCTTAGGTCTTTTTTGTCGTATCTTCCGTTTTATGATGCGCCAAATGTTTTCTATGGGTGAAAGATCTGGACTGCAGGCTGGCCAGTTCAGTACCCGGACCCTTCTTCTACGCAGCCATGATGCTGTAATTGATGCAGTATGTGGTTTGGCATTGTCATGTTGGAAAATGCAAGGTCTTCCCTGAAAGAGACGTCGTCTGGATGGGAGCATATGTTGCTCTAGAACCTGGATATACCTTTCAGCATTGATGGTGTCTTTCCAGATGTGTAAGCTGCCCATGCCACACGCACTAATGCAACCCCATACCATCAGAGATGCAGGCTTCTCAACTGAGCGCTGATAACAACTCGGGTCGTCCTTCTCCTCTTTAGTCCGAATGACACTGCGTCCCTGATTTCCATAAAGAACTTCAAATTTTGATTCGTCTGACCACAGAACAGTTTTCCACTTTGCCACAGTCCATTTTAAATGAGCCTTGGCCCAGAGAAGACGTTTGCGCTTCTGAATCATGTTTAGATACGGCTTCTTCTTTGAACTATAGAGTTTTAGCTGGCAACAGCGGATGGCACGGTGAATTGTGTTCACAGATAATGTTCTCTGGAAATATTCCTGAGCCCATTTTGTGATTTCCAATACAGAAGCATGCCTGTATGTGATGCAGTGCCGTCTAAGGGCCCGAAGATCACGGGCACCCAGTATGGTTTTCCGGCCTTGACCCTTACGCACAGAGATTCTTCCAGATTCTCTGAATTTTTGATGATATTATGCACTGTAGATGATGATGATGATATGTTCAAACTCTTTGCAATTTTACACTGTCGAACTCCTTTCTGATATTGCTCCACTATTTGTCGGGGCAGAATTAGGGGGATTGGTGATCCTCTTCCCATCTTTACTTCTGAGAGCCGCTGCCACTCCAAGATGCTCTTTTTATACCCAGTCATGTTAATGACCTATTGCCAATTGACCTAATGAGTTGCAATTTGGTCCTCCAGCTGTTCCTTTTTTGTACGTTTAACTTTTCCAGCCTCTTATTGCCCCGTCCCAACTTTTTTGAGATGTGTTGCTGTCGTGAAATTTCAAATGAGCCAATATTTGGTATGAAATTTCAAAATGTCTCACTTTCGACATTTGATATGTTGTCTATGTTCTATTGTGAATACAATATCAGTTTTTGAGATTTGTAAATTATTGCATTCCGTTTTTATTTACAATTTGTACTTTGTCCCAACTTTTTTGGAATCGGGGTTGTATCAAATCCATATCCCATTTATGTTCATGAATGTATAAGAAGAGAAACTAATGTAAACCTCAATTGATCAGCTTCAAGTCATCATTTACAAAGGGGTTATTGCATTTTAATGGTGTTTAATGGTCTTTATGGTGTTTCCTCTGATGAGGACAATCAAAAGACCGGATACTGTGATATGAAATGAAGAATGGAAGATCGGGATTGTTATGGAACTAACAGTGAGTTGGGAAGACGACATCAAAGATGCTGAAGACCGGAAGGAAAGAAGATACAGAGAATTGATCTAGAACTGTGAGGGTGCAGGTTGGAAGGTCGAATACCGTCAGATTGGAGTTGGTCCAAGGGGATTTATATCGAAAAAGCCTTCGTTAATCTCTTCAGATATCACTTTTGCTTTAGTCCTACAGAGATCAGAAAGCTTATCACAGATGTGTGAGGTGAAGTAGAAAAGGCATCGTTATGGGTGTGGTTGAAAAGAAATGACCAAATATGGCTGGAGAGTTTGGTGAAAGTAGCTAACACTGATGCATGACACCTCTTGATGGAGGGGCCCCGCCATACCAGTCAAGGATAAGGGGCCAAAACTGGCTAGTACGGTATCCTCCTGATGATGTCGCTAGTTGGATCCAGGAATGGAGCTGTTAGCTATGAAGCATCTCCTGTAGGTGTTTGTGAACCCCTTAGGAGTTTAATTTACAATTACACACACATTTAATATTTTTAAACCCGTTCTTTTTTCATTCTGATAGCTTTTTAGAAATATGAACTCTATCCATCTATTGATAAAAGGGTGTATATACTGGAAGAGCAAGCACATGCTGAGCTTAGGAGGGAACATTATTTAGAGATCAGTATCATTTTCTTTTAGTGGATGAAAGCTGGTTTATTAATCGATTCTGTTTGCCTCGGTATCTTCTTTTAATCCTGTATAACACTTTCGAGCCAGCACTATTTTGGCTGACGAAAAGATACTGTTCCTTTTCCATTCCTGTGTGTGGCCAAGTTTTGCCCATGCTTGGATTGCTTGCTGCTGGCATGTTTCAAAGAGAGGTAAGTGACCGATGTGGTATGTTTCAAACAACAGTGAGCCGTACATTCACTAATGTACTGCATGCCTGAACACATCAGTGAGCGTTCCTCCTCCAACCTTCAACAAACACTGTCGTGATGGCACAGTTACTGCACATCAGTGCCTCATCATGCCTCTGGAAAGCAAAGGTTTCTGGCATAAATGGGAGAAGTTCAGCCATCCGTTTAATTTACATCGCAGACTTGTTCACATTTTTTTTGCACTGTTGTCATATTTGTTTTAAACTTGAACTAATTTCTCTTCGAGTCGCTCCAATGCCCTTCACCACACTAAGCAAAGCGCCCTGCTTTAAAGGAGAACTGAAGTCATTTTTAAACTTGCTTTATTTCTTAATTAACGTGTTATTCAATTATGTTTTCGGTTTTAGTAACCTTATATTGTGATCACATTGGCAATTAATTGCAATTAAATATTAGACTTATCGGCCTATTCGGTTTTTAGCCGTGTTGAATTGAGTTCGTTTGGTCCACGGCAGGCGTCGCTTATCCGCGTGATCTTCACGAGACTTGTGCAAGACTTCGAAACGTGAAGTGTCAGCCAGGTGTCAGTGCCGCCATTTTGAAAACTGTTTTCCAAACAAAATATTGCACAAAAACGAGTTTAAATGACGATTACTGCTGACTTTTTTCAAACTTTCCCGATTGCTGTCAAAACAAACAAAACTTCCAGCTTGATTACATCAGCATTCAAAAGAGGGCGCGCGCGTCTTTTGACAATGTTGGGCGATGTCGGTCACTTTGATTTCCGCTGTACGTTTTACTTCCGTCCTATGATGTCTCGCACAGGTCTCAACGAATCTCGTTTACAGCCATTGCTTTGACATATGGACTGACAGAGCATATTTCAAACACTCAGAACTTGCTATAGCAGCGACAGAATCGCGATCAAAAATGTATTCCTATATTTAATAAAATGAGATACCAAAATGATTACTAAACTTGTACTTTGACAAGTTCATGAGGGTGTATTAAGCACTTATAGCATAGATATAGTTGCCAGCGGGAGATATTGTGCTCTCGGAGCACTCTTGTTTTTTTGTTTTTTTCTCGCCATCACGAAAGGTAAATCAGCTGTTCTGTGCATGCACCTGGTAATTTAATGGGGGTTGGCATTCATCAACATACGCATGCAAGTCTGAACAAAATCAGCATTTCCAAAACTTTTGGAAACCCAGGAGAAATTTTCAGTTTAGGTTCACATCACATCACATTATCTCTAGCCGCTTTATCCTTCTACAGGGTCGCAGGCAAGCTGGAGCCTATCCCAGCTGACTACGGACGAAAGGCGGGGTACACCCTGGACAAGTCGCCAGGTCATCACAGGGCTGACACATAGACACAGACAACCATTCACACTCACGGTCAATTTAGAGTCACCAGTTAACCTAACCTGCATGTCTTTGGACTGTGGGGGAAACCAAAGCACCCGGAGGAAACCCACGCGGACACGGGGAGAACATGCAAACTCCACACAGAAAGGCCCTCGCCGGCCCCGGGGCTCGAACCCAGGACCTTCTTGCTGTGAGGCGACAGTGCTAACCACTACACCACCGTGCCGCCTAAAGATAAAATTATTTTATGTAATTTTATTTCTCTATTGTTTACTGTTTTTGTTTTTACTTCTGTAAAGCACATTGAACTGCCATTGTGTATGAAATGTGCTATATAAATAAACTTGCCTTGCCTTGCCTTCAGCAAACAAGCAAGCTATTCAAACCAAGAAGTGGATATAGAAACCACTCAGTGGGATTAGATCCTTATACGCTAACAAAGAAGGATTTTTCCTATGAAAGAAAAATTTACTAGCTATAAAGTAGAATGGATTTTGATCCTACTGTAGCCAGAACTAAATACAAAGACAATAGTTATGCATGCTATTAATTAACTTAATGTGAAGATAATTAACAAATAATCAACAGATTTTAAGCTTTTTTTAAAGATTGTGTTTATTTTTAGTCTTTTGTATTCGTAATTATTCTTGTGTTAATAAACCAGACTCCGCTTTTGGATCATTAATCCTTTTTGACTGAGAAATTCGTACATCCGTATGGTTTTAAATACAATACCTACAATTAAAAAAAAAAGTTTTTACGGCATTTATTTGATTCCTAGACTCCCATCTGTAACAGGGAGTGATGTTGCATCCCATTAATACACTTTACATGAGATTATTAAATTCTAATCGAATAGACGAGCCAAAATAACCGGGAATCTTTTTTAATCGGCCCCGACTCGGTGCAAGTATGAATACGTGGGCCTGAAAGTAGAAAAGGTTGCGAACCCCTGGTCTAAGCCATACCCCAAAGAGGTGTAAATCTGAATATAGATACAGATACAAAGTTGGAATGCGTTACATCCATGCCCTGTTACAGCATGAAATGTTGGCGTCTTTGCAAGTAAAAAAAAAAAAAACAAAACACTGCTAGATGTTTCGCTGCTTTGTTGAAACACTTTTTCAGCACCCAGTGAGCTTGCGAGCCTGAGCTTCTCCTCGCTAACCACTTAAGTCCTTCTCAATTATACATAGTTTGAGGCAGCTAAAAGAGCATTTTATACTGTTTTATAAACATTAGTATATTCCAGTGGACTGTCCTCTTTAATGATGATGGCTGGTCATGGTCATATGCACCACTATAGCCATAAAATATGTATATAATGAGAGTGTGAATATTAGACGCTCCTCTGCCAGACTGTAGATCTACCGTGAATTTACACAAGCTGACTACTAACGCAGCAGTTTGTTGCCTTCTTTACAGTCGGACGTTACTGACGAGAAATCAAACTCAGAGCGTATTAATAGCTTAAGCACCGATAAGAAAAGAGAAGATTTCACTGTCTCCATTAAGTTCTTCTCTGTCATTACTTTATACTGCTGCCCCTCTGCTCTGTCTCCCACCGCCTCCGTGTGGGTCGCAGCACAGCTAGATTGCAGCCCCTAGCTGATTTAATATGCCATTACATGGATGATCGTCTTTTCTGTTTATCTTACTATCCAAAGTCTGACCGCTCTTGCAACATTCATTTTGTAATCTGTGTGGAATTTCTTTTTTTTTTCTTTTCTTTTCTTTTTTTACTTTCACTCTGGCCTTTCTGTCCTACTTGAGGCCAGCTGCATAACATAAACACATTTTAGGCAGATTTTCAATCACTATAGGGGTGTTCACACGGCAACTTTTACTCCGGTGTAGCACCGGGGCTGCCCCGGCAGAGCGTTCACATGGTACAAAGTTATACCGGTGTAGCCCCTGAAAGCTGCTTAAACCGGTGCAAATCTAAAGGCCAATTTATGCTGACAACGCAGTCCTCGCAGACGGCGTCGCAGATGGCATCTGCGTAGCCCCCCCACCTTCGCAGACGCTCTGCGCACACCTCCCAAAAATTGTGACCACCGCAGAAGCCTCGCAGACAGCATCGCAGACAAGAGGGCTCTGATTGGTCCACCCCAGGTCCACTCTACATCCGCTGTGCACACACTTCCGCTTCCCTACTTTCCCGGTTTGGTTCGTTTTCACTACCGCCATTTTTAAAAACACGAGCGAAGATGGAGCAGCACGAAGAGCGGTTGATCGAGGAAGTGAGGAAGTACGTACATCTATACGACTCCAGTTCTAGTCATTATAAGTAACCGGAGGATAAACACTCCACTAACCACACCCACCAACTACTCCTAGCGATTTCGCGACTTCACGCCCCCTTGCGTTGTGGCGGTGAATAACATCGCGCATGCCTGTTACTCCCCGCTCAACGATAAATTACAACTGTCTGCGAAAAGCTATCTGCGAAAGCCTTGTCGCAAGAGCATGCAGAGGCCCTAACCCTGCTCGGGAGGTGGTTTAAGAAATTTACTCCGGAGTAAATGCTAGTTTGCGGGGCAGCACCGATATAAAATGGGACGTCTGAACGCTACAGGGGTAGACTCACTACGCGTGAGGAGAGTTGATTACATACGGGCATTGCATAATTTGCATCCTGGTATTTTGCGCTTCCAAAATGGCGAATATCAACAACAACAGAACTGCGTGTCTTCCAGTGTTGCCAGATTGGGCGGTTTTAAGTGCATTTTAGCAGATTTGAACACATTTTGGGCTGGAAAACGTCGGCAGTATCTGGCAACACTGGTGTTTTCATCCACGTTGTTTTCCCGGTGCTAGGTGATGCCATGACAACCGGGAAAAGGAAGTACATTTTCACGCATGCGCATATTTCATTTCCGCATTATTACTATCGCATAGCACGGTCGCAAAAACTGCCGTGTGAACGCAAGTGGGGCTGCACCGGTGCTAACACGCTTCTCTCTAGTAAGCAGGTTTGTGACGTGTGAACGCTCCACAGAATTTCCACCGGTGTAAGATATCTCATCTCATCTCATTATCTCTAGCCGCTTTATCCTTCTACAGGGTCGCAGGCAAGCTGGAGCCTATCCCAGCTGACTACGGGCGAAAGGCGGGGTACACCCTGGACAAGTCGCCAGGTCATCACAGGGCTGACACATAGACACAGACAACCATTCACACTCACATTCACACCTACGGTCAATTTAGAGTCACCAGTTAACCTAACCTGCATGTCTTTAGACTGTGGGGGAAACCGGAGCACCCGGAGGAAACCCACGCGGACATGGGGAGAACATGCAAACTCCGCACAGAAAGGCCCTCGCCGGCCCCGGGGCTCAAACCCAGGACCTTCTTGCTGTGAGGCGACAGCGCTAACCACTACACCACCGTGCCGCCCGGTGTAAGATATATCACAACAAAATACATCGGTGCAGCATCGATGCAAATACAGTATGTGCCGTGTGAACACCCCTTAACACTAATGAGTTTGGACTGGAATCAGAAAATAACATGATTTGAAGCCATAAAAATATATATAATTTTTTTTTTTTTTGCTTGAAACAGGCTTTGTTAACTGTGAATAGCTCTGGTGGAGAATAACTTACTAGAGAATCATTTAAATTCAATTGAAAAAGCTAGAAAATGGACTTTTTAAGAAAGAAATTTCAGGTACGGTAAGTTGGAGAAAAGCAGTTTCAATGTATAAGCAATCATTCAAGTAGTGGCAAGATTATTCACAATGCTCTTTAAAGAGCTTTAAAAAATACAGACTGCATAAAATTAGGTGCTCATTTCATTTCATTTGCTTCACGTAAGCAGTTATCAGCTCTTTACACTCACACAGTATGGTTCTAAGCTATGAGTCTATTCTTTTATTTTTATTTTTTACTGGTTTGAACTATTGCTTATGCATCTGATCAAGCTGAGGAACAGCTTGCGAATTAGCGTTTCACTTGGATCAGACGGCCTGCGGGACTGGAGAGGAGATCCGCAGTAATTAGAGCCTACAGTGAAAGCACGATCATACAGTTTCAGCCTCTGATGCATCACCAACACTCTTCTGGTCATGTGCTTCAGGATCTTTATGGTTGCTATTGGTTTGGACATACATGTGCTGGTTTATACAGGAAGAAAAAAAATTGAACGCTGCTGCACAGTGAGCTTTATGGAGCAAAAGAGTCACTAGTTTGGGGGAAAAAAGTTTATGCACTGTTGCCGCACAGCAAGAAGGTTCTAGGTTCCAACCTCATAGCAGACGAGGGCTTTCCTGTGTGGAGTTTGAATGTTCTCCTCATGCCTGCAGGTGCTCGGGTTTCCTCCCACAGTCCATAGACCCATTCACAGTTTGTACACAATGATGATGTAGTACGTATGCAAGCACATTTTGGCAACGGAAGTATGGCGGAGATCAACAGCTTGTCAAGCTATGCAAGGGGATTAACAAGAAAAGATTGAGGAATGTTACCTCACCAAGTTGACTTTGACAAATGGTGACCGATTTCCAGATCCTTGTGGGTTGAAGACGTTAGCAAGTGGCCGAATCTACAGTGGCCAGATATATACCGTATACGTATTTGATTGAGAAACTGAGTGGGTACACCAGAAAGAAATTACTAACCTACAAGTCACTGGATGCTTATAATCAACAAACAAGAAAATTACGTCCTCACAGCACAGAATTGCACCTGTATGGCAGAGGAAGTAGCCTATTATTTGGTGTTGTGGGCTTGTAGTTAACATAGTTCAGAGCTCTAGGACATAGTTGTTATGCAAACATGAACTATGCTTCTGTGTTGCTGTCCTTTCAAATTTAACTTTGGCTGTTATTCTCCTTGGGTGGTACAGTGGTTAGCACTGTTGTCTCACAGCAAGAAGATTCTGGGTTTGAACCACGGTTGATTGCTCTAAGACAATGAGGGAGGCTCAGCCTCCTCTAAAAATGACGAACATCATGTAGGATGGATTGCGCTAGGCTTATGTTATAGCCGACCTTATAACATTGCTATTTCAGATCCAGAATCATAGAAATATATGTGCTCAACCCAACTACAGTGCGAAATCATTCCGTTATAACTTTCCCCAGTTCGCCTAATGTGTGCGTGAGTTTTTCCACCTCATGACAACACGATGCAGCCCAGCCTCAGTGGACTTCAATGGCATTTGGGAGCTATGCGCTTTTCAATCTCAAAATGCAAGACGGTTATTGGACAAATACTGCGAAAACGCCCGCCCATGGACTCCCAGCCTCACAGTGGGAGGGACATGGCAAAGCTTTCCGCGAGGAGACTGGTGATTGGTGAAAGCGGCCGGATATTTTCTTTGATTGACAGCTCGTTTCAACTATAGACAGGCAGCGGTGAATCTCAGTTCAGTCCCATGCAGATTCGCAAGTGCTGTGGTGTATTGTAAGAGATCAGCTTACATTTCGATTTCATTCATTACATACGGTTTCTACCAGCTTTTTTAGTTTGTATATATTTTCATTGTAAATAAAGTGTAAATATAGTGCTGTCAAGTTTGCTATCTTAGTTCCAGAAATTTCGTTTATTTGAGTGACTGAACTTGAACTTGAGGGGGCTAGTCAGCTAGCAAGAAAGCTGCGCACGGATGCCAAGCATTGCTGATTTAATTTTGGCGAAGCCATTTGCCAGTCTTCCTTTCGAGGAAAAAATTAAAATTAAAGACCAGGGTAGACCAACGCCTCAAACTGACTTGGTGAAAAAGGTAGGGAATAATACTCGTTCCTTTCAGCTCTCCTGGTACGAGAAAGTGAATTGGCTAACAGCAAGTGACCCACATCAACAACAGTAAATAGGCTACTTTAGTAATATGTCATGGATGGACCAAAAATATAGAATCTATTTAAAATGTTTATGCTGAGTATATTATATTGGAATATATATTTTTCTGGATATGAATTAAACACAGCTACAATTTGGAAAACATTTTTAAACAAAAACACAGCCGAGAACATTTCACACTACAGACCTGGATTAAAAGTGAAGGGTTATCAAAATTGTCAATAAAACATTTCTCGGTCAAAATAAGTAAAATATAGGGAAAGTGTCATTGAATGAAATGTGTGTACACCCAGCTCTATGTTTGGCTCCCCAAGGTCAGTGCTTGTGCCTATTCCAGAACACTCTGCTGTTACTGCTGAGGTTCCTGACAAAGAGCTGCTTTCAATAATGATCAATTTTTAAACAACATGCCACAATTTTAAAATATAAAATGTTAAAATATACCCCCCCCAAACACCACCATCATGTATATTGGACAGTAGGCTAATGGGCCAAAAGAACCTGTTATTTCACAGTTTGTGACCCTGCCAACAATCAGACAGATCAGAGGCAAGAGTATGGGCAAAATTGATGTGTTTTTTCTTTTAAAATCTGGAAATATCGTAACCGACCAGCCTCCCCTGTTTGAAAGACTACCATTCGCCACTGGTTTGAACCCAGTGGCTGACGGGGGCCTTTCTGTGTGGAATTTGCATGCTCTCCCCATGTCTGCGTGGGTTTCCTCAGGGTGCTCTGGTTTCCTTCCCCAAAGTCCAAAGACATGCAGGTTAGGCTAATTGGTGGCTCTAAATTGACCATGAGTGTGAATGTGTGAGTGTTTGTCTCTATGTGTCAGCCCTGCAATGATCTGGTGACTTGTCCAAGTTGTACCACACCTTTCGCCCATAGTCAGCTGGGATAGGCTCCAACTTGCCCACGACCCTGCACAGGATAAGCAGTTACGGATAATGGATAGATGGATATTACTCTCCTTACCATATCAAGAATTGTATTGCCTTGCCCCATAACTTAGATAGATAACGTTACCTGATATAAAGTGGACGCTGCAGACGCGAGCATTATTGATTGTGTCCTCGTTCCAGTCAACACATTTAATCTCTTACAGCCATAGACGCCATCGGTTGCTCTGAAATGGTTGTGATCCTGTTGGAATCCTGTAAAACTTGAGTCCGTTGGTGGAATATCGATTCTGACAACCGTATATGCAACAACCAGACATTTTGATCCTGGAAACAGGTTTTATTCGATTTTCAATGCTTGCTACCTCGTCTGTGTAGGTCAGACTGGCTGGGGAAGAACACCACTTCCGTTACCAAAGTGCGCATGCAATTTTTGATGACGTCGGCTGTGAAGGGATCTATAGACTTGCATATTAAGTCAACTGCTCATAGGTGTGAATGAGAGTGTGAATGTTTTTTTTTTGTCTATGTGTTAACCCTGTGATAGACTGGTGACTTGCCCAGAGTGTACCGTAGCTCTCGAATAAAGTCAGCTAGGATTGGCTCCAGCTTCCACTGTGACTCTGATGGATGGATGGATGGATGGATGGATGGATGTCATGAAATACCTTAACTGTGATTAGCTCTTTAAACTTCATCAACCTTTCAGGCACCAACATGTAACTAGCATGCTCGCTGAATGTATAAATAAAATGCTTGGTTAGTTATGAACAAACTTTGTAAATATTTAACAGTTATTCCACGCAATGAAGTCGTACATGAGCTGATAGCCAATGAGGCACCAAGTGGTCTATAATCCATGTACGACAAGATTGAGTGGAATTCTATCCACATTGACTGGATTTTGAGAAACAGAGCATTTTTACTGTTATTTTTTGCAAATTCGATAAATAAAAACTTTATACAAAATGTCCGACAAAATAATTTCCGCTTAGAATGTAAACAAAATGGTGAAATTACAGTAGCAATTTGTGAAAAATGCAATAATAATAATTATTGAAAAATAAAAAAAGATATGTTCTTCCCATCAAATACCTTTTATTCCATATTTTGTTACTCTCTTTTTTTGTATTTTTTGGGGTTTTGTTTTCGAGTCGAGTTTTCATTTCGTCCTCGGCTGGTTCACCAACACGCTCCACCATTTTGTTTTTCTCCACTCATGGTGTATGAGCTGATAGCCTAGTAGTACAGTAGCCAATCAGAGCGTGCGATTGCTCATATCCAGTAAATGTGGATAGAATACTTGTAGATATTTTGTAGAAATTACATACACTACCGTTCAAAAGTTTGGGGTCACCCAGACAATTTTGTGTTTTCCATGAAAAGTCACACTTTTATTTACCACCATAAGTTGTAAAATGAATAGAAAATATAGTCAAGACATTTTTCTGGCCATTTTGAGCATTTAATCGACCCCACAAATGTGATGCTCCAGAAACTCAATCTGCTCAAAGGAAGGTCAGTTTTACAGCTTCTCTAAAGAGCTCAACTGTTTTCAGCTGTGCTAACATGATTGTACAAGGGTTTTCTAATCATCCATTAGCCTTCTGAGGCAATGAGCAAACACATTGTACCATTAGAACACTGGAGTGAGAGTTGCTGGAAATGGGCCTCTATACACCTATGGAGATATTGCACCAAAAACCAGACATTTGCAGCTAGAATAGTCATTTACCACATTAGCAATGTATAGAGTGGATTTCTGATTAGTTTAAAGTGATCTTCATTGAAAAGAACAGTGCTTTTCTTTCAAAAATAAGGACATTTCAAAGTGACCCCAAACTTTTGAACGGTAGTGTAGATAATATAGAAACGTATTTATACTTGTGTCTTAAATTGTCAACAAGTCAGGGGTTTTCAGTGTAGACATCTGGAATCAATGTCTGTGCAATTTTCACCATTTTCAACTGGTACTGTACATTTGGTATGTATGCTCATGTTTATAATGCATGTTAACATGCATGGGGATGAGTCATCAGGCGAAGCGAAATGCATGTGTTGTAGAAAAAGGAGCCAGCTCTTGACTATAATCTGCACACTAATGGCTGGTTTATGTATGCGTTCCTCTGAAAAGGCTTTCTAAACTTTTGGAACAGCACACTGAAGGGACGTCAGAAATACCTGATGTTGTCACTACCTTTACAGCGAACGACTGGTAGTGTTGTGTGGATGGGATAGGAATTGAAGGCAGCTTTGATTCTGCTGCAGTGATGAGATGAACACATTTAAGTAGCGGTTATCTAGGACGCAGTGTCATTGCGACAGTAGTGAAGCTATGAACTACATTTCCCATTTTAAATCAACTAGCTATGAATTTATTTTACTGATTTAACCCTCTGGGGTCTGAGGGTATTTTCTGGCACTCTAATGATTTTGGCATGCTCTGATTTTGTTGTCAATTTCAACAAATCTAAGCAGTATTTTCAAAGTCATATGACTTTTTTGTATTCAGCACAAGTTCAGCTACAATAATATCTCTGTAGTATGTACGGTATGCCATTGTGACGGAGTGCCCATCACTACAGTTGAGTATGTGCTCTGACTGCCATACCAACGAGCCTGGCTCTTTGGCGTTGTGGTCAGGGTGCAGGTTTGGCATCCTGTAGACCTGGATTCAAGCATAAAGTGACTGTTCTCTTGCTTTGCTACAGATGGTGTCAGAAGTGGGATGGCTTGCCGGGCCATTGGAGGTGTGCCTTGTGTGTGAGATGTACGAGGGACCCCCAGGATAGGTGTGAGGGACCCCAGAGATGGGTGACGCATGATTGTGTGGGGCACTCTGGAATGGGAAAAGTATGGCTGGGGCATGCGTGAGGGATGCCTGTGTCCACAGGTGCACCTCCTGAAGGGGAGGGCAGTGCGATGAAGTGCCCATCACTACAGCTGGGTATGTGCTCTGACTGCCATACCAACGAGCCTGGGCCACCTACCTCCATCATACAGGGGCCACTATCCTGGGGGTCCCTCATACAACTCACACACAGGGCACACCTCCAATGGCCTCCCAGCAAGCCATCCCACTTCTGACACCATCTGTAGCAAAGCGAGAGAACAGTCCCCTTATCCTGCCTTGAACCCAGGTCTACAGGATGCCAAACCTGCACCCTGACCACAACACCAAAGGTGAGCCAATGCCAGGCTCATTGGTATGGCAGTCAGAGCACATACTCAACTGTAGTGATGGGCACCCTGTCACACTCATGATTGTACTTTAAAAAAAAAAAAAAAAACAGATAAATGAACATGTTGTAAAAAGCAGTTTTAGAACTGTGTTGGAATGTGTGAAAAAATTATGACCTTGCCCATTGTGACGAACCATTTTGGTCACTTGAGGTGATTCCATTCAGTCTTAGGAATGGATCGAGCACAAAAACTTAAATCTGCTCCATTTATCTGGACAATTAACTGGCCATCAAAAAAATTATCTCCTATTGTTTTGGGATAAAGGGTCGGCAGTGGGAGGGGTATTCAATGAGAAGGGTAAAAATTTCCATTCCATTCAACAAGAAGAGTGAAAACCCCTCCCACCTCTTAATCCCACCAGGTCAAGTCACAATGGGTAAGGAAATGTTTTTTTCACACATTCCAACACAATTCTAAAACTGCTTTTTACAGCATCTTCATTTATCTGGTATTTGACTTTATTTTGGTATTTGACTCTATTCAGTGTGTCTTGAAATTAACTCTTGTACTATTTTACTCAGTTCAGAGCCACAACCAACTCTGTTACTCTGTTACACAATTACTCTGTAATTTTGCTCCTACTTGAACTCCAAATTTTACTCCCTAAACTCAAAATCAAGCAAAATTAAGAATTTTTGAGGAAAATACTTTTAACTCTGGAAAAATTATTCGGTCATTTTTCCTGTGTATGCACTACAGCGCACACATATCAACTGATCTGCTCATCAGAAATAGAAGAAATATTTACACTTACTCGAGTTGATTGTTGGCTGGATCGAGTCAAAGAAAAAAAGCACTGCTCATCATCAGTGTTGCAGTTCTCAAGACTGAATTGATTGAAACATAAAGGAATCAACACACATGCACACACACACATTCTTGTACGTCTATCTTTGTGGGGACACACATTGATATAATGCATTCCCTAGTTCCTTAGTCTAACCTTAACCATCACAACTAACTACTTAACCCCAATCCTTACCGTAAACCAAGCTTGAAGTACTCGAGTCTGACTCATGCCCTAATTTTAAGGACTCGTAACTTGACTTGGACTTGAGCACTGATGACTCGGACTTGGACTCGGACTCGTGCATTAACTGCATTCGGACTCGTAAATTGGAGATGAGGACTTGGACTTTTTCTTTATTTTTTGTAACATGCCATAATAATTTGGCATAAGCTATTTGTGTCTACATTAATTTTTATACTAATTTTGTGTAAAAGAATGCACATTCACCTGTTCATACGTCATGTTCAGGAACAAACTAACGTTAATGGCACTAAAATGCCTGGACAGAACGCCCCAGGATTGTCCGCTTTGCTTATACAGACTTCTTGTGCAGTGGGAAAAAATGCACTGCTATGTGTTCCATATGTAGAAGAACTATCGAAGAGACGACGGGGACAACCTCGAACTTCAATCGTCATTTGGCAAGACTCCACCCAGAGAAGTCAGTGGCATGCTATGTTCATTGCTTTGTTGATAGTGGGTGGGGCTTGCTTGCTGAGCGATGAACTAGCTTGTGTTAACCCTCTCTCATGTTGTTTGCCTTGTTGATAGTGGGTGGGGCTTGCTGAGTGATGAACAAGCTTTTTATCTGTAGCCTATTAACTAAAATGGGGCAGTCGAGCAGTAACGTTAGTCCAACACAGTAGCAGAGACGCTTTCACATAAAGGCAGCAACAACCACCGTCAAATGGTGAGGATGGAGTCTTGTTCTAGGACTCCACTGTGATCAATAGTGGACTCGACTCGAAATTTTCTTAAATGACTTGGACTTGAACACTGGGGACTCGAGACTGGACTCGGACTTGAGGTTTAGTGACTCGATGACAACGCTGCCCTAAACTAAACCTAATTCTAATCTGAACCCTAAAACTAAGTCTTAACCCTCAAACAGCCTTTGAAGAAGTGAGGACCAGACAAAATGTCTTCACTTCCCAAGTGTCCTCACTCTGTTGGTTAAAAAAAACATGTTCTGGTCCTCAGTATGTAGCAAGTACAAGTACACACAGAGACACAGCAAAGTGTCTCTGTTGCATTCAGGCATCATTTCCTAGTCTGAATAATTAGGATGTTCACAGCTGTAGATATGAGCCACAACATGATATTAGAGAATGCTTTCTCTCTGGCATATCATGACAGTGATGTGGCCACTCTGACATCCATCAGAGTTTGTAGGTAACTTTACAGTAGTGGGTTCCCAATGCCTTCTACCGGATTATTATAGGGGTTTTCTCCTCTTAACCATTCACACCTATGGACAATTTAGAGTCGCCATAGAACAACCACATTTCTTTGGGGGAAACTGGAGAACCTGGAGGAAACTTCTGCAGAAGAACATGCAAACTCCTCCCAGAAAGGTCCCCATCAGTCACTGGGCTTGAACCCAGAACCTTCTTGCTGTTAGGCAACGGTGCTAACCACTACACCACCATGCTGCCCATTGGAGAATGCATGGTTGAAGAATCCATACACAGAGCTGCCTTACTGGTAGAACAGCAGAATGGAAATTTAAAATTCCCTGTGCTCCCCTAGTGAAAACTTGGACAGAGAGTAAATGTTTTTAATTAGCCGTTTATAATTTTGTGGCATTCTAATGCACTTTTGTTGCTGCTATGGGTCTCCATGGATCAGGCAATACTTCAACATCATTACAAAGTTTCAGTTATTGTACTTGGATTATGGTAAATGTTTTAATCTATTGAAAATGGAAACTAAAGGTACATATTTGCACTGTGTTGTAATGAATTTAATTTTGTATTTTGTGTAATGGAACATGTCAAACAGAGAGGTGACAAATTAAAAGATGAAACAAATACTAAGTGTCTTATTAAAGTGTTGGGACACCGTGAGCTTCCAGAACGGCTTCAGTGCAGCTTGATATTGATTCTACTGTATGTCTCTGGAACTGTACTGAAGCATTGGCACACCATTCTTCCAAAAGATATTCCCTCAGTTTTGATTATATCAGTAGAGGAAGCTTTATGTACGGTATGTATGTATGTGTGATGTGATTGAAAAGTTCAGGGACCGTTTCTGCTGTGAATGTACAGTATGGAGTGCGGCAAGGTCATGTGTATGCAGCAGGATCAAGCAGGAACTCTCGTGAGTCATTATACCTTGTGACATTGCGCTGTCAACGTCAGGGCCTGTGTTACATGTGTTTTTGTGACAGTGTGGACATATGCATTTGTGATTTGTGCATACTGACTCCATTACTGCATGACTGCTCGCTCATGCTGCATGCAAACAATCTTGTCATGTTCTTTTTGTTTGGAACAGGAACAATCCTAGAACTTTTTGATTGCACCTCATACAGTATATCCATCCATCCATCCATCCATCCATCCATCCATCCATCCATCCATTATCTATGCTGTTTATCTGTAAGGGTCGTGTGGAAGCTGGAGCCAATCCCAGCTGACTTTGGGTGAGAGGCGGTGCACACCCTGGGCAGGTCACTAGTCTTGTGTAGGGCTCACCTCGTATATACTGTACATACACATTGGTCGGTATATATATTGTATTCACATTCACTGGATATGAGCAATCATGTGCTCTGACTGGCTACTCTACGACTAGGATATCAGCTCATATACTTGTGAGTAGAAAAAAACAAAATGGCGGAGTAGGTGAACCAACCGAGGACGAAATGAAAATTGTACTTGAACACAAAATCCCCAAAATACAAAAAAAACCCCACAAAATATGGAATAAAAGTATTTGATGGTAAGAGCGTATTTTTTTATTTTTCATGAATTATTATTGTTACAGGATTTTTCACAAATTGCTCCTGTCATTTCACCGGTTTGTTTCCATTCTAAGCGGAAATGATTTTGTCAGACATTTTGTATAAAGGGGGTGGCACGGTGGTGTAGTGGTTAGCGCTGTCGCCTCACAGCAAGAAGGTCCGGGTTCGAGCCCCGTGGCCGGCGAGGGCCTTTCTGTGTGGAGTTTGCATGTTGTCCGCGTGGGTTTCCTCCAGGTGCTCTGGTTTCCTCCACAGTCCAAAGACATGCAGGTTAGGTTAACAGGTGACTCTACATTGACCGTAGGTGTGAATGTGAGTGTGAATGGTTGTCTGTGTCTATGTGTCAGCCCTGTGATGACCTGGCGACTTGTCCAGGGTGTACCCCGCCTTTCGCCCGTAGTCATTTGGGATAGGCTCCAGCTTGCCTGCGACCCTGTAGAACAGGATAAAGCGGCTAGAGATAATGAGATGAGATTTTGTATAAAGTTTTTATTTATTGAATTTGCAAAAAATTAAAATAAAACTGCTTTGTTTCTCAAAATCCAGTGAATGTGGAGAGAATAAAACAGTTATTCCACTCAATCTCGTAGTACATGGCTTATAGACAACTCGATGCTATGTGCGTCATCAGCGATCAGCTCATGTATCACTCAATTCTGTGGAATAGCTGTTTTACACACACACACAGACACACACACACACCCCGGCCACTTTAATAGGAACTTGTTCTTGATTCCAAGATTCCTGTTCTTGGCTGCAGGAGTGGAACCCCATGTGGTCTTCTGCTGTTGCATGCTGAGATGCTTTTCTGCTCACCACAGTTGTAAAGCGTTGCTATGAGTTACTATATCCTTCTTGGCAGCTCGAACCAATCTGTCCATTTTCCTCTGACCCTCTCTTATCAACAAGGCATTTGTTTCCACCCACAGAACTGTCGCTCACTCACTCAATGTTTTTTGTTTTTCCACACCATTCTGTGTAAACTCTAGAGACTGCTGTGTATGAAAACTCCAGGAGAGCAGCAGGTTCTGAAATACTCAAACCAGTCCATCTGGCTTAAACCGACACCCCTGCCAGAGTGAAAGAAAGTCACGCTGTGAGATCACAATTTTTTTTTTCCATTCTGATGTTTGAACATCGTGAACATTAACTGAAGCTCTTCATTTGTATCTGCATGATTTGATGCATCGTGCTGCTGTCAAGGGATCGGCTGATTAGAGAACTGCATAAAACCACAGGTGTATGAGTGTACCTAATAAAATGAACGGGGGGTGTATATAAGGACTGAACATCTCATCTCATTATCTCTAGCCACTTTATCCTGTTCTGTCGCAGGCAAGCTGGAGCCTATCCCAGCTGACTATGGGCGAAAGGCGGGGTACACCCTGGACAAGTCGCCAGGTCATCACAGGGCTGACACATAGACACAGACAACCATTCACACTCACATTCACACCTACGGTCAATTTAGAGTCACCAGTTAACCTAACCTGCATGTCTTTGGACTGTGGGGGAAACCGGAGCACCCGGAGGAAACCCACGCAGACACGGGGAGAACATGCAAACTCCGCACAGAAAGGCCCTCGCTGGCCACGGGGCTTGAACCCGGACCTTCTTGCTGTGAGGCAACAGTGCTAACCACTACACCACCGTGCCGCCCAGGACTGAGCATTTCTTTTGAAAATAGTGAAATGTGCCACAAAGACAATATAAAAAAAAGTGGAAAACATAACACTTTCCAGATCCTCCAAACCTTTTTGAAGTCATATACCGGTACTCCGATGCCTGATAAAACAACTAAACAAAACAGGGGTAATTGTTTGCAACATAAGCAAGTTTAACCACAATTATTATCTGAAACACCTGTTTAGAGGGAATAAAACTGGGTTTCAGCCATACTCAAAATCTGAGGTTACTGAACAGATTGCTAATCTAAAATCATGACTCGGGTGAGCATCGACCCAAGACCCAAGGCGGTCAACCTGTATTAGCAGGGTCTATCATGGGCAGAAATTCAGAGGTAGACAAGTGTTCCCAGATGTTCCATCAAACCTCTTCTGAAGAAGCAGAAAGAAACAGGCAAGGCTGACTACCAGAAACACAGTGGTTGGCCATGGAAACTTAGTTCAGCAGATGAACGACACATCCAGTTGACATCCCTCTGTATTTGGAAGATGTCAAGCAGTGCCATCGTCTCAGAGCTGAGTGCAACCACAAGGACCCTAGTACACCCATTTACAGTCTGGAGAAGTCTGGTTACAAATGGTCTCAAGGGAAAACTTGCAGCCAAAAAGCCATTCCTCAGACATGGAAACAAAGCCAAGCATCTCATCTGTGCACAAAAACACAAGACCTGGAATGTAGCACAATGGCAGCAGGTGCTCTGGACTGATGAGTCTGAATTTGAAATATTTGGCTTGAGAAGAAGGCAGGCCTGAGTTTCCCAAAAGCATTGCAGCACAAAGATCATCATTAAGAGGCTTTTGGGAAAGCCACCCCAGTTTGTTTGTTGAAGGACTGGAGAACACTACAAAGATTCGTGTCTTCAGGCAACAGTAAGCATGGTGGAGGTTCCTTACAGGCTTGGGGATGCAAATGGAGTTGGGAATTTGGTCAGAATTGGTGGTCTCCTCAATGCTGAGAAATACAAGCAGATTTTTATTCATCATGCACTACCATCAGGGAAGCATCTGATTGGTCCTGAATTAAGTCTGAAGCATGACAGTGATCACAAATCTATAACCAGAGTGATTAAAAAAATATATCCATCAAAAACAGTTCGAAGGAGTCCTGTACGGTAACAGATGGTGTGGACCCCACAAAGCCCTGATCTCAAACTCATTCAACCAGTCTGCGATTGCATGAAGAGAGAGAAAGAATCGAAATGGCCAAAATCAATATAAGAACTGTGGTAAGTTCTTAAAGATGCTTGGAACAACCTATGATACCTGCTGAGTACCTTACAAAACTGTGTACAAGTACGGCCAGACACATTGGTGATGTTTTGAAGGCAAAGGGTGGTTATACCAAATATTGATTTAACTATTGATTTTTCTGTTTTGTGCACTTTATTTTGTAAGCATTTTGAATTTACAGCACTTTCTCACAAGGGCTGAAAAGACTTTTGCAGTTATCGCTCTCTCACCCCCTGTCCGCTTTATTAGAAACACCTGTACTGCTTTTATCGCTTTCGTGCAGTTATCTCAATCAGCCAATCATGTGGCATCAAGATAATGCATATTATTCTGTCCATGTTCACTGGATATGGACAATCGTGCGCTCTGATTGGCTACTCTACTACTAGGATATCAGCTCATATACCATGAGTATGGAAAAACAAAATGGCGGCTCGTGCTGGTGAACCAACCGAGGATGAAATAAACTCTACTTGAAAACAAAACCCCAAAAAATACACAAAAAAAGCACAACAAAATATGGAATAAAAGTATTTGATGGTAAGAACGTATCTTTTTTTTATTTTTCAAGGATTATTATCATTATCGCATTTTTCACAAATTGCGACTGTCATTTTGAAGGTTTGTTTACATTCTAAGCAGAAATGATTTTGTCAGACGGTTTGTATGAAGTTTGTTTATCGACTTTGCAAAAACTAAAAATAAAAATGCCCTGTTTCGCAAAATCCAGTGAATGTGGAAAGAATAAAACAGTTATTCCACTCACTCTCGTTGTACATGGCTTATAGACAACTTAGTGCTACGTGCTTCATCAGCTATGAGCTCATGTACGACTTGGTTTCGTGGAATAACTGATAAATATCATACAGATACAAGTCAAGAGCTTCAGTTAATATTCAGATTAATCATTAGAATGGGGAAAAACTGTGATGATGAGAAGAATATCATAACTCAAATACAGTAATCACGCTTTACAACTGTGTTGAGCAGAAAAGCATCTCAGAATGCACAACACTTCAAACGTCGAGGACAGCAGAAGGCCACATCAGGTTCCACTCCTGTCAGCCAAGAATGGGAATCAGAGGCACAGATTCACCAAAACCATAGACTCATGTGGTCTTCTGATATATATATATATATATATATATATATATCCTTCCTCGCACCTCAAACCAATCTGCTCATTTTCCTCTGACCCTCTTATCAAGGCGTTTCCACTCACAGAACTGTCACTTGGAGGATTCTTTTTTGTTTTTCACACCATTCGGTGTCAACTCTAGACACTGCTGTATGTGAAAATCCCAGGTGATCAGCAGTTTCTGAAATACTCAAAACATATATATATTATATTGTGCTGTTGCCACATAATCGTGTGATTAAGTAACTGCATTAACAGAGGTGGACAGTAACGAAGTACTTTTACTTGAGTACTGTACTTAAGTACACTTTTTGAGTATCTGTACTTTACTTGAGTATTAATATTTTTGGCAGCTTATGACTTTAACTTCACTACATTTGAAAGACAAATATTGTACTTCTCACTCCACTACATTTCTATCAAGGTCCTCGTTACTCGTTACTACAACCCCGATTCCAAAAAAGTTGGGACAAAGTACAAATTGTAAATAAAAACGGAATGCAATGATGTGGAAGTTTCAAAATTCCATATTTTATTCAGAATAGAACATAGATGGCATATCAAATGTTTAAACTGAGAAAATATATCATTTAAAGAGAAAAATTAGGTGATTTTAAATTTCATGACAACAACACATCTCAAAAAAGTTGGGACAAGGCCATGTTTCCCACTGTGAGACATCCCCTTTTCTCTTTACAACAGTCTGTAAACGTCTGGGGACTGAGGAGACAAGTTGCTCAAGTTTAGGGATAGGAATGTTAACCCATTCTTGTCTAATGTAGGATTCTAGTTGCTCAACTAGTCATTCTAGTCATGGCTCAGGTGGATAAGGCGCCATACCATAACTTCGGGGACCCGGGTTCGATTCCGGCCTGAGGTCATTTCCCAATCTCTCCTGCTCATTTCCTGTCTCTACACTGTCCTATCCAATAATAAAGGTGAAAAAAGCCCAAAAAAAGAACTGTTTAGCATAATCTTGCCAAATAAACAAAATGTAGAATTCTTTCTTTTCTAGTAATGTTAGCTACCCAATATGATTTCGAGTTTGAAAAGAGTTTGCTAGCATGTCAGGTGGCTGACTAGCTCGCTTAACCTTAAACCACCATGATTCCACAGGCAGATTCATATGTGAATGAATACATACACTTGCACACGTGTGCACATGAGACCTGTGAGATGGACAGTATTGCACTCGTCAGTCACAACAAATTGCTGGAATTTTTTGTTTTGATGTCAGATGATGGTCTTGCACTTTTTTTTGTCTTGCTGAAAGCAGTGTTGCTGTTAGGCAGTTATTAAGCTCGAGGTGTGGATCTGGGTTTTAAGCAGTCTGGATTGTACTTTTTATTTTCTGTGCAAGCTGCATTTACAGCTATTCCACTGTCTTCCTGATTAACATACATATACATGTGTACACACACTGCCAGAGCTGGGTCAGAACACTACTATGCTGCTTTGTGGGGTGGGGAGGAGTGTTACAGTTTAAAAAAAAAAAGAAAATGACATTGGCTCTTTTTCAGTTCAGTTGTGTTTCATTTTGTAACATTCTACCAGGTGCTTATTCTACAGGTTCTACAAGCTCGTCAGTAAATTCAGTCGGTTGCTTCAGAGGCATGTAGGTGCAATAGCTTATCGAATCAATCTCATGTTACAAGGGATCAGTCTCATACATTCATTAATCATTAATTCAAGTGTCTAATAGTTTATAGCTAAACTATTAAAATCAATGGAATAACTTAGTGGTGAGGCGGCACGGTAGTGTAGTGGTTAGCGCTGTCGCCTCACAGCAAGAAGGTCCGGATTCGAGCCCCGTGGCCAGCGAGGGCCTTTCTGTGCAGAGTTTGCATGTTCTCCCCGTGTCTGCGTGGGTTTCCTCCGGGTGCTCCGGTTTCCCCCACAGTCCAAAGACATGCAGGTTAGGTTAACTGGTGACTTTAATTGACCGTAGGTGTGAATGTGAGTGTGAATGGTTGTCTGTGTCTATGTGTCAGCCCTGTGATGACCTGGCGACTTGTCCAGGGTGTACCCCGCCTTTCGCCCGTAGTCAGCTGGGATAGGCTCCAGCTTGCCTGCGACCCTGTAGAACAGGATAAAGCGGCTAGAGATGATGAGATGAGAACTTAGTGGTGATGTTGCTATAGTTTTAGTGAGTATTGTAGCTCTAATGTCATACATTTACTCTAGATCTATAACATTCATATAACAACCAAATGGGCGAAGGCAATTAGAATACTTGTTGGCAGAGGTTGGCACTCAGTGAATGTTGTAGCAATAGACAGGACACAGTTTACTCCAAAGGTACCATTTATTGAAATAGCTGACACAAATTAGCCAACTAATGCTGATCAGATATAGCAACAATAGCAGTCAAGGAATAATTCAATAAAAAAGATGGTGATACAATATCTACAAGTAATAATCAGTAGTGTATAAAGTCAGTAGTAAGTAGAATAATAACCAGCAGTAGACAGGATGAGAAATCAGCAGTGAATATGATGATAGCCAAGGCACTAATGGTGATCAGAAGTAATGGGCTATATGCAAGTGTTACAATGTAGGGCGAGTGAATGTTTAATGTGACCTATAACCTGTACAATTCAATTGAAAAACAAACAAATCTGTTAGGAGGAAAAACATAAAAAATGTACAATAAGCTGGTTGCATAAGTGTGCACACCCTTAAACTAATACTTTGTTGAAGCACCTTTTGATTTAATTACAGCATTCAGTCTTTTTAGGTCGGAGTCTATCAGCCTGCCACATCTAGACTTGACAATATTTGCCCATTCTTCCTTGCAAAAGCGTTCCAAATCTGTCAGATTGCGAGGGTGTCTCTTGTGCACAGCCCTCTTCAGGTCACCCCACAGATTTTCAATTGGATTTAGGTCTGGGCTCTGACTGGGTCATTCCAAAACTTTTTTGGGGTCATTGTCATGCTGAAAGATGAAATTCCTCTTCATCTTCAGCTTTCTAGCAGACACCTGAAGGTTTTGGGGCAAAATTGACTGGTATTTAGAACTGTTCGTAATTCCCTCCACCTTGACTAAAGCCCCTGTTCCAGCTGAAGAAAAACAACCCCAAAACATGATGCTGCCACCACCATGCTTCACCGTGGGTATGGGGTTCTTTTGGTGATGCGCAGTGTTGTTTTTGCACCAAACATACCTTTTGCAATTGTGGCCAAAAAGTTCCATCTTGGTTTCATCAGACCATAACACATTTTCCCACATGCTTTTGGGAGAGCTGATTTTTTTTTTTTTTACAAAATTTAGCCAGGCCTGGATGTTTTTCTTTGACCCTACCGCATTGTCCAGACATATGGAGAATACGGGAGATTGTTGTCACATGTAGTGCACAACCAGTACTTGCCAGAAATTCCTGCAGCTCCTTCAGTGTTGCTGTAGGCCTCTCGGCAGCCTCCCTGACCAGTTTTCGTCTGGTTTTTCATCAATTTTGGAGGGACGTCCAGTTCTCGGTAATGTCACTGTTGTCCCATATTTTCTCCATTCCTTGATGACTGTCTTCACTGTGCTCCATGGTATATCTAATGCCATGGAAATGTTTTTGTACCCTTCTCCTTACTGATACCTTTCAACAATGAGATCCCTTTGATGCTTTGTAAGCTCTCTGTGAACCCTGGCTTTTGCTGGAGGAGGCAACTGAGTAAATGTCTGAACTTTATTTGGCGTTAATCAGAGTCATTTTAATTGATGGCAGGTGTGAACCCAAAAAGACTGAATGCTGTAATTAAATCAAAAGGTGCTTCAACAAAGTATTAATTTAAGGGTGTGCACACTTATGCAACTAGCTTATTGTACTTTTTTTTTTATGTTTTTCTCCCGAACAGATTTGTTTGTTTTTCAGTGGAATTGTACAGGTTATAGGTCACATTAAAAGGTGGGAAAAGTTTTGAAATTATTTATCGTGGTCTCGGTTTTTTACATCAGGAAAACCGATCATTTTAATGGGGTGTGTAATTTTTTTATATCCACTGTAAGTAATGAAGTTGGGTACTTTGTCCACCTCTGTGCATTACTGAGTAGGTGTACAAGTGTTCCGAATAAAGTGGACGGTGAACTCGTTGCAGCTTGAACTTCTGAGATGATGTATTACATATCATTCTTAGATGAGACTGAAAACTGCAACATCCTGTATCTCTGATGAAGTATGTTGCCATTTGTGTTTTAACAGACAGCAAAATAGATGCTTTCACCCATTTCGACTTGCTGATTATTACACCACCTTCTTGTTTGATGGACCTCCTTTTCCATGAAAGTTGCTGTTTGTTCAGAGACTTGTTCTCAGAGAGACTTGTGACAAAGCATAAATCAGTCTTGCCAGAGTTCTACAGAAAATCTCAAGTAGCTGGCTAAAGAAAAGTATTAGGAGGCTATGGAATTTGCAGCGGGCAAAGGTGCGCTCATGCTAGGGGGGTCTGGGGGCATGCCACCCCAGAAAATTTTGAAATGTACGTGTCTTTTGGTGGCTTCTGGTTCACTCTTTGCTAATAAATTAGTAACCATTTCCCTGTAAAATACTTGCAAAATATGTATAAAATTGGGGCAGCATGGTGCTGTAGTGGTTAGAACTGTCACCTCACAGCAAGAAGGTTCTGGGTTCAAGCCCAGTGGCTGATTAGGGCCTTTCTGTGTGGAGTTTGCATGTTCTCCCCGTGTCTCCGTGGGTTTCCTCCGGGTGCTCCAGTTTCCCCCACAGTCCAAAGACATGTAGGTTAGGCTAATTGGTGGCTCTAAATTGACCGTAGGTGTGAATGTGAGTGTGAATGGTTGTGTGTCTCTATGTGTCAGCCCTGCGATGATTTGGCTACTTGTCCAGGGTGTACCCCACCTCTCACCCATAGTCAGGTGGGATAGGCTCCAGCTTGCCTGCGACCATGCACAGGATAAGCGGCTATGGATGGGATGGAATGGAAATGTATGAAATTTCCCTCCAGATGTATGTGTGTGTACTTCTCAGTTACCCTCTGTAGTATGCTGCCTGGCTCTGGAATATAACTATATACACTATGGCGTGATCACGTGGTCCAGGCTCAGCCAATCAGAGTGCGAGAATCGATCAACAAATATGGCATTGCTTCCGGAATCGAAGACAATTTCATGGTGAATTTATTGGATTTGGAGCAAATTATGGGCAGCGGAGATGATATAAATTGCTTGAACATTGAAAGGCAAGGTTTTATTTTTTTTCTGGGATTGGGTAGCCAGTGCAGACTGTCTGTGTGGGCGGAGAAAACCGCTGGTCGCCGGTGCCTGTGGACATCCCTGGTCTTGCCGATGGCTGTGTATAAAAACATTGCAGCAAACACTGGCAAGGAACTCCAAAGTTAAATGTAATGGCCAAGAAAGAGAGAGATGGTGGATTGATTTGATTGATTTCTTTCTTTCTTTCTTCCTTCCTTCCCTCTTAACGCTGCAAAAAATTCATCATTCCTTTTTTCTGCCTTCACTGGCTACTTCTGAACCCAACACATTCTTGCATATCTTTTCAGGAGCTGCTTCTGATGCTGGCCTTCTAAGCTATGCAAATGTATTCGTCGGGTGAAACTAAAGCAGCCTTTGTTGCTTTCCAGAGCCTCCTCCAGAGTCCTTCATCAATTCCCTTGGATTGAGACCCTCACATTTCTGACAGTAATGAGAAGAAACGAAAGACGAAAATTATTTTGCCTTCATGAACTTTACTGAGCAGACTACTGGAGCACGCAGAGCCATTCAAAAGACTGATCAGGGTTCTTTAGCTCGTGTTCGAGTTAGATGGCTTTGTCCTGATTATGTGGACATTTCTGCTGAAGACTTATGCAGAAATCACTCGGTAATGAATATGAGCTTTATGTGGCTTGCCGCTACTTAATCGTGTAATGAGGATTTTCATCCAAAATATTTCTCATGAATGTTTCAGAAAAATAGGCTTAGCACCAGCTTGATGGATGTTAAGGGCTTTCTGTAAGATGATGGTGTGTGTGATGTGCTGGTCTGTTTGAAGGTTAGGACTCACAGTTGCACTGGATAGGATCAATGGGCACATCTTGTCTCTATGATCAATAAGGTGACAAAAGTGTTTGGTACTCTGTGTATGCTGTCATGTACCAAAGTCTGCCAGCATTGACCTCCTTTTCTTTTTGAACTGAATGCAAGAATGAAATTTACAGATGGGCAAAAATCCCTCGGTATCAAATGAGAACTGAAGTAAAATATAAAGGTCTTCAGCAGCAGCATTTTCTCCTGTTGATCATTCTAAATTTAAGATATTAAAAAATAAAATGAAGTGAATTTCCTGTTATTTGTCTGTGCTAGTTTTTTTTTTTTTATTTAAAGGTGGACTGCCTTTCAGATTTTTCAAGTGTAGGTCATAAAAAGAATTTTCCCCGACACCCAAGTATTTTTGTTTAGTGACCGAAAGCTACTGAATTCGAATCACAGACGTCCAATTTTATTCCTTTTTTTATAAATAGAACAATTAATGAGTTAACACCATGTGGCCCTAAGTTCTCCGCTATTTTTTCCTTCTTCACCATGACCCAATTCAAGATACTACGTCATGCATCACGTGGTGAGCTTTCCCCGTTCGTGCAAGGCATTGTGGGATACAAATTTGAAACAGGAGAGAAAAATGGAGGACGTGAGTGTGTGAATGAAATGTGAAAGACTGACTACAGTAATGGAAAGAAAGCGAGAAGAAAAGACATTATGTTATATACGAAGGAAAGGAAACGCAGGACCAAACTAATAAATATCGGCGCTCAGCGAGCACCTCGGTGTGATCAGCTGTTCGTTTAGCGACAGAATGATGGAACTGTCAGTGCACGCTCAAAGGGAAACCTGTAGATGGCAGTAATGCGACACTGTGGATGCCAGCTGCCGTAAAACCCAAAAGAAGAAGAAGAAGAAGGTAAACCTGCGCATGCGCACACGGACTTCCTCTATCTGCTTGACTGCGCGAAGCGAGGGATTTCATGCACATTATTTGCTTTAATCCGCTCAAATTAAATAACTTCCCAGCCACAGAATGGCCTGATATTTTGTGAGATATTACAGAAATAAACATCTATCACAATGACCACATTTCAGAGGGAACTAAATTTCACCGATTATGAAATTGAAAGGCCGTCTAGCTTTAAAGGGGAAATGAAGGCACATTTTTATTATCAAAATTCTATTTCTCATTTTATTAAATATAGGAATGCATTTTTGATCGCCATTTCGTCGCTGCTATAGCAAGTTCTGAGTGTTTGAAATATGCTCTGTAATATATCAGTCCATATGTCAAAGCGATGTCCGTAAACGAGATTCGTTGAGACCTGTGCGAGACATCATAGGACGGAAGTAAAACGTACAGCGGAAATCAAAGTGACCAACATCTGCCAACGTTGTCAAAAGACGTGCGCGCCCTCTTTTGAATGCTGATGTAATCAAGTCGGAAGTTTTCCGTGTCCGAAATCGCTCCCTATACTCACTATATAGGGCACTGTATAGTGTGGACGCCATTTTGTAGTGCTGTCCGAAACCTTAGTGAGGTTTATGTGGGAAATGCGCTCAGTATAATATGGATTTATCACAAAAATACACGCGTGTATTTATTATTTTGAAAACCCACCAGCCGCCTGATCTGGCACGTTTTAATTGTGCGACAGTAATGACGTAAATAGCAGCGCGACGGACTGGTCCTTATCCTGTCATCTTTCCAGCTCTTCTCTACTCCACATTGGTTCGAAGTCGTATGGAATAATCTCCATCACTGATGAAGCTGGCAAATCTCAAAATTAATCTAAATTGGAATGATATGGCGATCTGGCTGCTGTGTAAACAGTTTTCAAAATGGCAGTGCTGACACTTCACGTTTGAAGTCTCACGCAAGTCTCGTGAAGATCGCGTGGATAAGCGACGCCTGCCGTGGACCATATGAACTACATTCAACATGGCTAAAAACCGAAAAGGCCGATAAGTGTAATATAATATGCCAATATGAGTCACGATATCAGGTTAATAAAACCGAAAACGTAACTGAATAACATGTTAATTAAGAAATAAAGCAAGTTTAAAAATGGCTTCAGTTCTCCTTTAACATTCCCAAGCAGGGCTGTGTTGAAAAAAAATCGATTTTCCGATTCTGAATCAATTTGCATATTATTTCCTGAAGATCGATTCGTACGTCCAAAGATCGATTTTTTTAAATTACATTTTTCCCCGTCAGGGATGCAAACGGCGCGCCTTTTGGCGGATGCCGCCTTTTTCACGGCTGAATCGTGCAGATCCGATTTTTTTTTTAGGGGGGGCGTTGGAGTGTCAAAGAAAACAGTAAATCAGAAAGCTGCGCACGTTTGCGCAGCTTTCGCGCAAATGTGCGCAGCTTTCTGATTTACTGTTTTCTTCTCATACTTATACTTCCTATGTTTCATGGACTGTAACGGCATTTGCTTATTTAGTAATTTTAATACAGAATTTACTTTGATGAAATTATAATCAGACACTCCAACGCCCCCCCCCCCCCAAAAAAAAAAAAAATCAGATCTGCAGTCTTACAGCCATCATTAACTACCAATACTTGATTAATTTGCTGTTGAATGTCAATATAATACCGTACAAGTATTAATATGTTGCTTAACTACACAGTCAAAAATGGTTCTAATAACCCTAACCCGAATCGATATTGGATCGAATCAAATCGAGATCGGATCGGATCGAATCGTATAGAGTCGTGATAATTGATTCTGAAGCTTCAGAATCGGAATCGAATCGATTCTTGAAATTTGAATCGATACCCAGCCCTATTCCCAAGGCCAAATGTTTGTCTTTAGAAAAAACACCCCACAATCCACTGTGATGTTGTAGGTTGGCTGTCGTTGATTAAGATCGTGTTGTTGACATGGGTGAGCAAACGTTTGGCGTGAGAATCATTGGCCGTCTCGCACTGCACTTCCGTTGTGTCGCTCCCACACATCCTACACGTCCATTCCATGTGCAGCTCCTGTCTGAAGCGATGTCTGTTGTCATGGTGACAAAATCCACAGCACACTCCTACTCAGACCCCAACTTCCTTATTTTTCCTGCTTTATACATGCCAGGGAATAAATCACTGAAGAGAATTCAGAGTGATTGCAACCTGAGAGTCCTCATCACTCCACGCAATCATTGCGCGAGAGAGTTAGCAGAGGCCTGCACAAAAAAACAAAACAATAATAATCTCCCAGGCAACTCGAAGACGCTACTTATCTCGCTAGCAGTGAGGCTTTTAAGCAGTTCTGACAATAATGGAGCAAGGCTGAACCCAGCGTGTTGACAGTGATGCCTTGAAAAGCCTTAAAATTTCAAACGCCGATGATAAACAACAGACGTCAAGGGGCCTCAAACATATCTTTCCTTTTACTCATGCTTCTGTCTCCCATTTTTCTGTTCTTCTCATCGCTCATCCGTGCCAGGGAGTCAGACAGCAACACGCTTGGCTTTGCTGCTTCCTTTCACTCTGGAGAACTACAGTGTTGTGGCGTGTACGTCAGCAAGGCGGGAAAAAGAAACACACTTGAATGGGTTTTGTGTAAGCGTCTGTAGTCTGGGACATCAAATAAATGTAAGCAGATTCATCAAGGCATGGAAGCGACTCCATTAGTGCCCATGTGACAGTGTGATGATGCATGTGATTAAACTCCTAAACACTTGCAAGCTCTTTAAGGCCATCAGACGTCAGATTCATTGTGTGGAAAATGCACAGCGTAATTGGATTCAGTAGGTAAACAACATTTACTGATGGACAGTTTTATCATCAGAGCACAGTAGTGACTGTAGTTTTAGTTTCAAAACAGCTGTTTTTAACTGATTTGGTTTAGCCTACAGTATATGACCAGGAGTTTGTGGGCACCTAACCATCACACCCATATGTGCTTGAGGCCAGGCACTGGCATCAGGTGAGACCGGAGGCAAACTCAGCGTTTCAGTTCATTCTAGTAGGGTTGAGGTCAGGGCTCTGTGAAGGCCACTCGAGTTCTTCCATTCTAACCTTCGCAATCCTTCTCTTCATGAAGCTTGCTTCGTGCACAGGTGCATTGTCATGCTGGAACAGGTTTGGGCCTCTTAATTCCACTGAAGGAAAATTGTCATGCAACAGCGTACTGACACATCCTATCCTTGACTTGCAAGTGACGTCAAAGCAAAATAGAAACCCAGATGTCGGCCATGTTAGTGGATATACAGTACAAATGTGGATATACAAGCGACATTTCATACAAAACATAGTCACGCGTGCACAACTCTCTTTGTTTTTCCACTGCTTTAAGCGTTATTTTAGCTCTGCCATATCTTTCCGCTGTATATGGTTGTGGTCACAACAGTATTCGTGACCGTGGCACATTCCGGTTTTTTAGAATTCCGTCCGTGATTCAGAAAGAGGGCGAGGGAACTCTGAGGCTCAGTACGGAGAGGAGACGAGCACGGCTGAACAACATCGGCAGGGCTGATCTAACAGAGGCTAAGACCAAAACAGCTCGTGTTTGCAGTAATCATTTTATCTCAGGTGAGATTCTAAAGCTCTCTCGATAATATCATGGAAGAATTTTATTCCGTGTTGCTAGAATTTTGCTATAAAATGAGCGTTCTCTTGTTGTGGTTCACTCAGCTGTTGTTATAATTTTAACACGTGTATTACCATTTCGCTCCGAGGAGTGCCAGCAAAATTATATGATAGAAACGATCCAGACTGGGCGCCCACTCAGAAAATGGGCTATGTTTCGTCCAAGGTCGGACTTGATTCTCATTCATCTCATTATCTCTAGCCGCTTTATCCTGTTCTACAGGGTCGCAGGCAAGCTGGAGCCTATCCCAGCTGACTACGGGCGAAAGGCGGGGTACACCCTGGACAAGTCGCCAGGTCATCACAGGGCTGACACATAGACACAGACAACCATTCACACTCACATTCACACCTACGGTCAATTTAGAGTCACCAGTTAACCTAACCTGCATGTCTTTGGACTGTGGGGGAAACCGGAGCACCCGGAGGAAACCCACGCGGACAACATGCAAACTCCGCACAGAAAGGCCCTCGCCGGCCACGGGGCTCGAACCCGGACCTTCTTGCTGTGAGGCGACAGCGCTAACCACTACACCACCGTACCGCCGGGACTTGATTCTTCGGCAGCCAAACCAGATAGAACACGATATCTGGGTACTCGATGGTCGGTAGAAGCGTCTTATCTTCAGAAAAGTCTGACTTTTTAAAATAACACGGGTCAAAACCACACATCTCTATCTTGTCTTTGTATTGAATCTTCACTCGACCGTTCAAATCGTGGTAATACTGAGAAAATTCAGCATTGTTTACAGACACGCTTTCAGCAGCTGCCATCCTAGTCGCTTTGTATATCCACCATCATGGCGGACGCTTATGATGTAGCACATTCTGATCATGCGGGGAAGCCATGGCCTAATGGTTAGAGAACAGCTTTAGGACCAAAAGGTTGCTGGTTTGATTCCCTGGACCAGTAGGAATGTCTGAAGTGCCCTTGAGCAAGGAACCTAACCCCCAACTGCTCCTCAGGCTGCTCTGGGTATGTATCGTATGCTGCTCTGGATAAGAGCGTCTGGTAAATGCCTGTAATGTAATGAACAGTGTGGAAGACCTATATATGTGTGATGGTCAGATGTCCACAATCATTTGGGCATATCGTGTGTTTACGCTATATGCCCAACTTACATATAACTATGTAGAAGTTGACACACATTATACACAACCAATACATTTCTCATGGATATTATTTACTGTAATGCATAATGCCTAATGGATAAATACTCACAAAGCAGGAACATACAATGTTAGAAAGACAGCTTACTCTGTTTTAGTAGTGAGAATCCTCATGATTCAGTTTCGCGAGATTAAAACTAGATTGTTTATGCATCTTGGTGCATCTCAATTTTGAACTTTTAATTTCTCTCACCTACATTAGTGTATATATTCCATCTATGTGCAATTGTGTGCTCTAATTGACTACTCTACAACTAGGATATCCGGTCATATACCGTGAGTAAAGAAAAACAAAATGGCGGAAGTGTATCAAGTCAGATATACATACTGTACATGTCAACCTTTGGTCAATCAAACCTGTATAACCAACCTCCAAAATCCATATTTCCCTTAGAAAATCCGTATAAGATGCAAATTAAAATAATTTACCTAAAATTTGAATGATAATTAACAATGATATATCCCAGTTACTTTTTATTCAATATTAATAACAATAAACCTTCAGAATGAATACAAAGCTCCGATGTTTGACAAAAACGCAAAGTGTTATCAGCGTAGTTATGAAGGAAATACTTCGTTGTTTGGAAATAGGTTTCACCGAGCGGCTATTATGCGCGAGACTTTATATTAGCCACAAAGTTAGAAAAATCTGTTCGTAAAATTATGTTATAAGGCCAAAAAAAAAAAAAAAAAAAGTGTGTTTCCGGTAACCCGACCGATCAAGAATTTCCGCGTCGAAATTGCCGACCGTAAAGTTTATTACAAATTTCCCTCGATATTTTAGTGTAAGCGGCGTTAGTTTGTCAATTTTTTTGTTTCAACGCATTCAAGTTGTGAAAGAAACGATAAAAAGTAAAATGTTTCGCCACTTCTATCAGCCCTCCTGCATAAACATGGAAGCGCACTTGTATACTGAAGGAGGAAGGCAAAACTGAGCCAAGCCGCCATTTTGAATCCTCATTCAAGGCTGTAATGCAAATTGCTTCCTCTTCAGTATACAAGTGCACTTCCATGGCAGGGAAAAACACTACATTTTGTCACCTATGTAGTCCCCTATTTATACAAATAGGAGTCATTCAGGATTCAGCCATGTTTTTGCTCGGTGTTTTTGCTTGACCCAAGTTCTACAGTAGGCTAGGCTAGGCTGTCTGCTTTTAATGGAAGTAGCCTAGCCTAGGGTGTTATTTTCACGTTATTTCTTGGTAAGGTGTTTTCACGTTATTACATGAAAATATGAAATGACGTGATAATTTCGTATCATGAAATTATGTGATGTTATGTTATTACATGATAAATATATTGTAAAAACGTGATAACTTTGTTAACAATATCTTTTCACGTAATTACTTGAGTCTAAGCCAATTTTTTTGAGTGTGGCAGCAATACGCTTCCGTAGATCATAACTCGAACTCTCGCGATATTTTTTTTATTCGTTTACAGATTTAAAACACTTATTTTATTATGATGTGTGGTATAAAGGATTCTGTGCCAAAATACTATTTTGTAAGACGTTTGCTTGTGTTAATTTTTTCGAACAAAATAAAAAAAAATTAAGAAAAAAAAAAAACCTTTTTCCTACCTACCGACCTTATTTTAGTATTTCATGTTACCAGAAACACACTTTTTTTTTTTTTTTTTGGCCTAATGACCAAATACAATGAAAAGTATTTTTCCAATCTCACCTGTGAAAGGTAATCCCATGTGATCTCGTTTGGACGGTAAACCTGTTGGTACAGTTAAACGCAGCACATGAATGAGGCATCTTTATTCTCGGCTACTGTCTAGACGCTATACCAGAGACGGTTGAAGAATCTCCACTTTGCCACATCCAATATGGCGGCGAGGATGACGTATGATTCTACGCAGAGGGCGGCGTCTATGTTTATATATCTATGACTTCACGGTTGGCGGGATTCTCGCAATGCGGTGTGCGCATGATCAAAAGTGGAACGAAGTCTCGCTACCACAAGATAACGTGCGATTTCATAAGACTCTTTACTGGCTGTCTGTGGTGTACAGTACATTTGTAAATGTTATGCGCTCTTTTATCATCGTGGGAATTGATTATAGCTCTAAATAAATATTGAAGTTTTTTTAAAGAATCCGTATAACTTTATTTATACGTCTGTATACTACGTTTATTGAATCAAATCCGTATAGGTTGACATGTATGGATATATCACTTTGTATACTACGTTTATTGAATCAAATCCGTATAGGTTGACATGTATGGATATATCACTTTGTTTTCAAATATTTAAAAGAAACAGAAATAGCCAAAAGAATATAGTTGTACCCCTAATATCTCCTGTTCCACAATCCAGCCCAGTTGGTGGCAGTAATGCACCTTTAAGTTGGTTTGCCAACTGCCAAAAAAACCCTAAAGAAGGAGAAAATGATGAAGCGTGTTGCTGAACCAACCGAGGACGAAATAAAAACTACTCGAAAACAAAACCCCCCAAAAATGAAAAAAAAAAAAATTAAAAAAACAACAAAATATGGAATGAAATTATTTGATGGTAAGAACGTTTTTTTTTTTTTTTTCAAGAATTATTATTTTTGCATTTTTCACAAATTGCTCCTGTCATTTTGCCAGTTTGTTTACATTCTAAGCGGAAATTATTTTGTCGGATGTTTTGTATAAAGTTTTTATTGATCGACTTTGCGAAAAATAAAAATAAAAATGCTCTGTTTCTCAAAAGGGGTGTTCACACGGCAACTTTTACTCCAGTGTAGCACCGGGGCTGCCCCGGTAGAGCGTTCACACGGTACAAAGTTATACCGGTGTAGCCCCTGAAAGCTGCTTAAACCGGTGCAAATCTAACCCTGCTCGGGAGGTGGTTTAAGAAATTTACTCCGGAGTAAATGCTAGTTTGCGGGGCGGCACCGATATAAAATGGGACGTCTGAACGCTACGGGGTAGACTCGCTACGCGTGAGGAGAGTTGATTACATACGGGCATTGCATAATTTGCATCCTGGTATTTTGCGCTTCCAAAATGGCGAATATCAACAACAGAACTGCGTGTCTTCCAGTGTTGCCAGATTGGGCGGTTTTAAGTGCATTTTGGCGGATTTGAACATATTTTGGGCTGGAAAACGTCAGCAGTATCTGGCAACACTGGTGTCTTCATCCACGTTGTTTTCCCGGCGCTTGGTGATGCCATGACAACCGGGAAAAGGAAGTACATTTTCACGCATGCGCATATTTCATTTCTGCATTATTACTATCGTATAGCACGGTCGCAAAAACTGCCGTGTGAACCCAAGTGGGGCTGCACCGGTGCTAACACGCTTCTCTCTACTAAGCAGGTTTGTGACGTGTGAACGCTCCACAGAATTTACACCGGTGTAAGATATATCGCAACAAAATACATCGGTGCAGCATCGATGCAAATATGTGCCGTGTGAACACCCCTAAAATCCAGTGAATGTGGATTGAATAAAACAGTTAGTCCACTCAATCTTGTCGTACATGGCTTATAGCAGACTCGGTGCTACGTTCCCCCGGAATAACCATTTACTGTGCTTTAAAACAGTAATATAATGATGGCTTTATTCTATGCTGAAATAACTTTTTGTACCTTTTTTTTTTTTTACAGCTATCAGAATGAGTGGCGGCACGGTGGTGTAGTGGTTAGCGCTGTCGCCTCACAGCAAGAAGGTCCTGGGTTCGAGCCCCGGGGCCGGCGAGGGCCTTTCTGTGTGGAGTTTGCATGTTCTCCCCGTGTCCGCGTGGGTTTCCTCCGGGTGCTCCGGTTTCCCCCACAGTCCAAAGACATGCAGGTTAGGTTAACTGGTGACTCTAAATTGAGCGTAGGTGTGAATGTGAGTGTGAATGGTTGTCTGTGTCTATGTGTCAGCCCTGTGATGACCTGGCGACTTGTCCAGGGTGTACCCCGCCTTTCGCCCGTAGTCAGCTGGGATAGGCTCCAGCTTGCCTGCGACCCTGTAGAAGGATAAAGCGGCTAGAGATAATGAGATGAGATGAGATCAGAATGAGTTTCATTGCTCCAACTATGGTTCAATAATATTTAATAATTAAAAAAAATTGAAAAAGGGTTGGGGTTTTTTTGGATAAAAAAAATGCATGAAATTTAAAGCTTTTTTTTTTTTTATTTAAAAGCCTGTGCTTTGAGCTACAGTTTTTAATAGATAACTTTCAGTGGATAGTCTAAGCCTGTGCTAATTATTTACTTCAAGCCTGATACATGCTCAGCAAGGAATAGCAGATAAATTTGTAAACATACTAAAGCAACTGCACGATGCCGTGCATGGACGAGTATGTGCTGACGAACACTTCTCCGATCGTTTCCCCATCACAACTGGTATGAAAAAGGGCTGTGTGTTTGCTCCAACCCTATTCATGCTCTTCTTCTCAGCTTTGCTTGAAGAGGTCCTTGCCAGCTCTGAGCACAGTATTTACATTAGATTTAGAACTGATGGTGGAACCTTCAATATTGGAAAACTTTGAGCCAAGACTAAAGTTTGCCAGGTACTCAGCTGTGATCTTTTGTTTGCTGATGACTGTGGGCTTTTTGCACATAGTGAAGAAGACCTCCAATCAATCATGAACAACTTTTGTACTGCAGCCAAGCACTTCAGCCTGATCATCAGCATCAAGAAAACTGAAGTCCTTCACCAGGCCCTGCTATGGTCGGAGAGTATCAAGCCATGTATCCTTGTAAATGGCTGTCAGCTGAAGAACACAAATGCCTTCACATACTTTGGGAGCATTCTCACTGATGATGGCCAACTGGACCATGAGATTTCCAATCACATTGCCAAATCTAGTGCCTCTTTTGGTTGCCTCTATGACCGTGTCTGGAACAGCCATGATATTTTTACAGAGCCATGGTTTTGAACATGTTGCTCTATGGCGTGGAGACCTTGATGGCATGGTGGTGTAGTGGTTAGCATTGTTGCCTCACAGCAAGAAAGTTCTGGGTTTGAGCCCAGTGGCCGACTGGGGCCTTTCTGTGTGGAGTTTGCACGTTCTCCCCATGTCTGCGTGGGCTTCCTCTGGTTTACCCCACAGTCCAAAGACATGGGGCAGCCATGGCCTGAGGTTGGGCTGAAGTGCCCCTGAGCAAGGCACCTAACCCCCAACTGCTCCCTGGGTGCTGTAGCATAGCTGCCCACTGCTCTGGGTATGCATGTATGCTCATTGCTCACTTGCATGTCCGCATGTGTGTGTGCACCACTTCAGAAGGGTTAAATGCAGAGGAGAAACTTCACTGTGTGCTTAAATCTGGGCTTGAGTGTATGTGTGACAAATAGAGGCTTCTTCTTCTGGACAATTTATGCTAGTCACCTCCATCAAATTGAGGCCTTTTTCCAAAGGTTCCTACGCAAAATTCTTCATGGGATCTGGC
Organism: Neoarius graeffei; assembly: GCF_027579695.1. Classification (NCBI taxonomy): domain Eukaryota; kingdom Metazoa; phylum Chordata; class Actinopteri; order Siluriformes; family Ariidae; genus Neoarius; species Neoarius graeffei. The sequence continues at coordinate 112,917,524 of NC_083571.1, read as the reverse complement.
AAGATAAAGTGACCAGCTTCGAAGCTTTAACTAAAGTTGGCTGTCCATCAGTTGAGATCTTGGTAAAGAAATGCCAGCTACAGTGAACGGGCCACTTAGTTAGAATGGAAGATTGCAGGATACCTAAACAGCTGTTTTATGGAGCGCTGATGTTAGCACAGTGTGGAAGGGGCAGAGTGAGGAAATGCTACAAGGGCTGGATAAAAGCATCATTGAAGAGCTGTGGGATTGACTCAGAAGCATGGGAACTTAAAGCTAATAATCGAGCATGATGGTGAAGGAGCCTCCATGAGGGTATCAAGCGCTTTGAAGAGGATCGCTCTGAGCATATAGTTCAGCATTGACTCAGGAGAAAGGAACCTGAAATTGCAGCGCCAACAAGACTTGCATGCCACCTGTGCAGAAGGTCCTGTGCCACTACTGTTGGTCTCGCTGCTCACCTGCCACAGACAACCACTGACACTCTTCTTCACAAGCAACGTGACTGCCAACATTCTTGTACATTCTCTCTCTCTCAGTTATTCATTCTCATCTCATTATCTCTAGCCGCTTTATCCTTCTACAGGGTCGCAGGCAAGCTGGAGCCTATCCCAGCTGACTACGGGTGAAAGGCGGGGTACACCCTGGACAAGTCGCCAGGTCATCACAGGGCTGACACATAGACACAGACAACCATTCACACTCACACCTACGGTCAATTTAGAGTCACCAGTTAACCTAACCTGCATGTCTTTGGACTGTGGGGGAAACCGGAGCACCCGGAGGAAACCCACGCGGACACGGGGAGAACATGCAAAATCCACACAGAAAGGCCCTCGCCGGCCACGGGGCTCGAACCCGGACCTTCTTGCTGTGAGGCGACAGCGCTAACCACTACACCACCGTGCCGCCCCTCTCAATTATTGTCAATGATTTTACATGATTTTACCACAGTGTAGCCACAATGAGTAAACTCATTCTCTGTCTCTCTTGTGTCCTCTTTCTCAACATTCTAAGGATCTTCTGCTCCACATTTTTTATACTTTGCTAGTAGGAGGGAAATAGCAGTGCTGTGTAATATTAAACGACCCTGGTGTTTAAAACCAATTATTTTCCAGTAAATCTCCACAGTTAATCTACCATATCCACTTAGAATCTTCATTTAACGTTATAGTTTATTTTGTAACTACACTAAAGCATGCAGCTGTCATCATGGTGCAGCAGTTGTGCTGGTTTCTCACAGTCTGAGCTCCAGTTGCTGCCTGTGTGGAGATTTGCGTATTGTCCCCATGTCTGCATAGAATTTCCCAGCGTACTCTGAGTCTAACCCCGACCCCCAACCAGTCTGCCAAGAACAATCTGCTGGAGGCTTAGGCGATTTCCAGTGTAAGAGGATGCATTTACGGGTGATGAGAGAGGCAAAGTACAAGAGATTTCATTTCTTTTTAGTAAACTCAGTGTAGCTGAGGGGCACTCCAGAAATGGCAATGGGTGGACAGGGCGCAACATCTGTACCGAGGACTTTCAACATGATTTTGAAAAGGTTTTTCCAAAATCCTGTTCATTTTGAATATGACCAGAAGATATGGACTAAATGGGGTGATGGGATAGAAGCACATCTACCACAGGTCTCACTAATGCCAAGGAAGTATTCCACGAGTTTAGCTTTGCTGAAGTGCATTCTATAGAGCACTTTAAATTGTAAGAAAAGATGAACGTGTAATTTGGCATTTTTCCACCCAGGGTCCTAAAACTGGACTCCCAGTTCAGCCTCTCACTCGTGTTTGATTTTCAAGGGGGCTCAGATCTGTGAATGCAGTTGTATAGCTGACAGGTCTTTCCTCTGTCAGGTTTTCTGGTTTCTCTAAAATATTTGCTGACCCCTCAGGGGGAAAAGTGAGGGAATATACCGGTAGTGCTCTGAAAAATTGTGAAAATTTATTTCAAGGCAGGTTATATTTACTGATCAGGCTTTCAAAGGTGCATTCCAAAAAACCTCTGAATGGAATAACGACGGTATCATATCAAAGTGTGTAGGCAGTGTCTAGATGATAAAAATAGATGCTTATTGCATCACAGACCAAAGAGACTGAAACTGAATAATTTAAAGTGTTTTTGTCCAGATTTTCGAAGTTCACAAACCGTGTTAAATGAATAGTTTACTGCTGAGGTAGGTCAAGGAGCGCATGTCAAAAGGTGTCTGACAGGAAAGAGAGTCCATTTTTTTTTTGGTCACACGTACATTCAAGCACAGATTTAACCCACCTGAAGCAGTGAACACACACATCTGTGAGAAATGAGCACACACATGTACCCAGAGCAGTGGGCAGCTATGCTATAGCACCCGGGGACCAGTTGTGGGTTAGGTGCCTTGCTCAAGGGCACTTCAGCCCAACCTAACCTGCCCCATGTTAACCTAACTGCATGTCTTTGGACTGTGGGGGAAACCGGAGGAAACCCACGCAGACGTGGGGAGAACATGCAAACTCCACACAGAAAGGCCCTCGTTGGCCACTGGGCTCAAACCCAGAACCTTCTTGCTTCTTGCCGCCCAAGTTCAGTTTAAGTTCTACCAGTTCAGTTCATTCTCATATAGCCAACTGAGTATTTTTGTGTATTTGCTGCCCAGTAGTAAAACATAAAATTTGGCAGGCTCTGGTCCATCATCCCATCTTACTGCTTGTTGAGCATTTTTTCTTATTCTTGCTACCTTGCATGCCCATATTATTGAGCTGCTTAAAGAATGATTTTGTCAGAAAGAGAGGAAGGCACTGGAAAAGTTAAAGTTAACTTTATTATCCCACAAGGGGAAATTCAAGTGGTCAGTGCATACACAGAGGTAGATAAGATTTAAAACATAAAAACATCTCATCTCATTATCTCTAGCCGCTTTATCCTGTTCTACAGGGTCGCAGGCAAGCTGGAGCCTATCCCAGCTGACTACGGGCGAAAGGCGGGGTACACCCTGGACAAGTCGCCAGGTCATCACAGGGCTGAGACATAGAGACAGACAACCATTCACACTCACATTCACACCTACGGTCAATTTAGAGTCACCAGTTAACCTAACCTGCATGTCTTTGGACTGTGGGGGAAACCGGAGCGCCCGGAGGAAACCCACGCGGACACGGGGAGAACATGCAAACTCCGCACAGAAAGGCCCTCGCCAGCCACGGGGCTCGAACCCGGACCTTCTTGCTGTGAGGCGACAGCGCTAACCACTACACCACCTTGCCGCCCACATAAAAACATAAAACAAATAATAAATACCCCACCCCATACATCAGCAATCCAATTGATACATGCTGGTCTTTCACATCCCCCCCAACACGTGCACACAGTACTGTCAAGTTCTTTGCCCTTCATTTAAAATCCTGATTGCAGTGGGGACAAATGACTTACTGAACCTGGTAGTTCTTATTTTCCTTTGCAGCAGTCTCCCCTTGCCACGTTGGCTTGGCTGGAATCTATTGTATAGGGGATGGGTTGGATCCCTGAGAATACTCTCAGCTTTATGTAATATAATGTCTTTGTATAGCTGGACAGCTGATACTTGATTACACCCAATTATCCCACTGACATTCTTAATAATGCGTTGTAATTTATCCTGATCATGTTTATGCATATTGCCAAAGACACAGATCAGTCCAAAGGACAAGACACTCTGAAGCACAGACCTATAAAACAACTGTAAAATACATCTATCAACATTAAAACTTCATAACTTCCTTAAGAAAAACATTCTCTGTTGGAGCTTTTTTTACCTTAGAAGTGGCACATGTGTCAAACTTCAACTGATCATCAAGTTCAATCCCTAAATATTTGTAGGTGTTAACTCTTTCAATGGATGTGTTATTGACGACTGTGTGGGGTACTTCTTCTGTATTACGTCTAAAATCAATAACCATTTCTTTAGTTTTGGTTGCATTTACAGTAAGATGGTTTTCAAAGCACCAGCTTATGAAGCTCCCCACTTCCTCCTCAAAGCTGGCCATTGATGCACTCCCTGTTGTTAAAAATCCTACCAGGGCAGTGTCATCCACATACTTAAAATAAGAGTGTCTGGTGTCAAAAGCTCGGCACTCATTAGTGTAAAGTGTATAAAGTATAGGGGACAACACACAGCCCTGCGGTGCACCAGTATTGATGTACCTCATGGAAGAGATAGTCTGATTAAACCTGACCTGTTGGGTTCGCTTTAGAAGAAAATTGTTGATCCACATGATGAGCCTTGGATTAACGCCTAGATCTACCAGCTTACGTACCAGCAGGTGGGGTTGTATGGTGTTGAATGCACTGCTGAAGTCAATAAAGACAATCTTTACAAAACTCTGAGGTGCTTCAAGATCCTCGTATATACTGGTTGTCATTGTCAGCAGTGCATCCTCCACACCACGCTTTGGCTGGTACGCAAACTGGCATGGATCCAGTGATGGTGCTACGTCAATAAGCAGATGTTTCAGCACAATCTTCTCCAGGCATTTCATGGGAGCTGATGTTAATGCAACAGGTCTTAAATCATTCATCTCTTTGGGCCTGTTGTTTTTAGGCACTGGTACGATCAGAGACTGCTTCCACTGGTCAGGTATTAAACCAGTGTCTACAGAACGTTGAAACAACACTTGAAAGGGAGGGGCAAGTGAGTTGGCACATGTACGCAAAACTTTACAGCTAATGCCATCTGGACCTTGAGATTTATTGGTATTAATACGTAAAAATTGTTCTTTAACCTCATCAATGATGATTGTAATGTCACTGGCTTGCATAGCATTGACTGCATCCATTGCCAGGGTCTGCTGAGCTGTATACTCAGTACTATCAAATCTGCAATAAAATGAGTTAAGTTCTTCTGCAAAAATAATATCATTTGAAACAGTCAGGTTATGCATTTTAGGTTTATATCCAGTCATTATTTGTAGTCCCTGCCAGGTCTTCCGAGAATCACTATTAAAAAGTGACTGAATCTTATTTTTATAAACAGTTTTACAGTCCAGCCCTGTGATGACCTGGCGACTTGTCCAGGGTGTACCCTGCCTTTCGCCCGTAGTCAGCTGGGATAGGCTCCAGCTTGCCTGCAACCCTATAGAAGGATAAAGCGGCTAGAGATAATGAGATGAGTTTTACAGTCCAGTATTTTTCTTTTAATGTTTTTCTGTAAAAGTTTCATGTCCTTTTGAACCCCCAGATTTAAATAGCCTCTTTTTTTGGTTTAGCAGTTCTTTGAGTTCAGGAGTGACCCATGGTTTGTTGTTGGGGTAAAGTTTCACTGTCTTTTTGGGAACGATTAGATCCTCGCAGAAACCTTGGCAAGACATTCATTTTTATATAACCCCAATTCCGATAGAGTCGGGATACCATGTAAAACATAAATAAAAACATAATGCGATGATTTGCAAAACAAGGAAATAATATATTTCATTGAAAATAGTACAAAGACAGCATGTCAAATATTGAAACAGACATTTTTTTTTTTTTAAATACTCATTTTGAAATTGATGCTTCAAAAACTTTGTGACAGGGTTGTGTTTAGCACTGTATTGCATCACCTCTACTTTTAACAACATTCTGTAAACGTTTGGGAGCTCAGAAGACCGACTGCTGTAGTTTTGAAAGTGAAGTATTCTCCCATTCTTGCCTGATATACAAATTCATTTGCTTCATTATACGCCAAATGATTTCAGTGGGAGACAGGTCTGGACTGTAGGCAGGCCAGTTTAGCACCTGGACTCTTTTACAATCGAGCCATGCAGGTGTAATACATGCAGAATGTGGTGTAGCATTGTCTTGCTGAAATAAGCAAGGCCTTTGTTGAAAAAGATATCGTCTGGATGGCAGCATGTTGCTCCGAAACCAGTATATATCAGTCAGCATTCATGATACCTTCCCAGATGTACAAGCTACCCATGTCATGTGCACTAATGTACCCTCATACCATCACAGATGCTGGCTTTTGAACTGTGCACTGATAACAAGCCGGATGGTCCCTCTCCTCTTTAGCCTGGAGGACATGATTTCTAAAAAGAATTTCAAATTTCAGTTCATCAGACCTCAGGACAATTTTCCATTTCACCTCAGTCATTTGTAAAAGAGCTCAGGCCCAGATGAGGTAGCAGTGTTTCTGGATATTGTTTATATCTGGTTTTAACTTGCATTTGTGGATGCAGTGACGAACTGTTTTCACAGACGATGGTTTTCTGAAGTGTTCCTGAGCCTGTGCAGCGATTTCCACTAAAGTATCATGTCTGTTTAATGCTGTGTCTCCTGAAGGCCTGAAGATCACAGGCATCCAATGTCAGTTTTCAGCCTTGTCTCTTGCATACAGAGATTTCTCCAGATTCTCTGAATCTTTTAATGATATTATGGACCATAGATGATGTGATCCCAAAATTCTTTGCAGTTTTACATTGAGGAATCTCATTCTCATCTCATTATCTGTAGCCGCTTTATCCTGTTCTACAGGGTCGCAGGCAAGCTGGAGCCTATCCCAGCTGACTATGGGCGAAAGGCGGGGTACACCCTGGACAAGTCGCCAGGTCATCACAGGGCTGACACATAGACTCATAGACACAGACAACCATTCACACTCATACCTACGCTCAATTTAGAGTCACCAGTTAACCTAACCTGCATGTCTTTGGACTGTGGGGGAAACCGGAGCACCCGGAGGAAACCCATGCGGACACGGGGAGAACATGCAAACTCCGCACAGAAAGGCCCTCGCCGGCCACGGGGCTCGAACCCAGACCTTCTTGCTGTGAGGCGACACATTGAGGAATGTTATTCTTAATTTGTTGCACTGTTTGCCCACACAGTCTTTCACAGAGTGGTGAATCCCTCGCCATCTTTACTTCTGAGAGACTCCGCCTCTCTGGGATGCTCTTTTTATACCCAGTCATGTTACTGACTTGTTGCCAATTAACCTAATTAGTGTTTCTAACATTGCACAACAGTCTTTTGTTACCCCTGTCCCAACTTTTTTTGAATCATGTTGCTGGCATTAAATTAAAAAATGAGGATATATTTTTCAAAAAAACAAGATTCAAGATTTCAAAACATGTTGTCTTTGTACTATTTTCAATGAAATATTGAGTTTCCATGATTTTCAAATCATCACATTCTGTTTTTATTTACGTTTTGCACTGCATTCCAACATTTCTGGAATTGGAGTTGTAGTTTGCAATCTGCAGGCTAATGATATTAATGTTAATTTGGACCATGTTTGTAGGTCTGCTGTGACTTTTTTAAATTGAATCATCTGTCAATTATTTTTTTGTACAGTAGCACCTGAAATGAATAGGTAATGTTAATCCCAGAGGGCAACTGTCAGGGCCTTCTAAGCCTTCAGAGAAGCCCAAACATATCAGCATTCTCGAAGCCCAACACTAGCTTAACCGCGAGTCGGCGCCTTCCCAGTGAAGTAACCTTCCAGCCTGTGTAGTGTTCATCGGTAGTGTTAGCGAATGCTAATAAAGTGGTCAAGCCAGTGCTACTGACAGCAAGTAGCACAGGCTAACGACCGAGAAGCTAAGATTTCTGTCTCCAGACTCTTCTTCCACACACGCTCACTACAGTATTTTTCACTCAAACTTAGGTATTCATTTCCCTGTGCAATTTACTTAGTTACTTTTAAAATCAACATCAACAACTACACACACACAACAAAGCGACCTGGCAACCTGCCACTAACCCCTTGCAAAATCTTTTGCCTGGTTGATTTTTTGGTGTCTGGCTAAGGTTTGGCTGAGCTCAAGTTCCAGCTCTAATAGTAACAGTTCACCACTGGTTAATCCACAGATAAACAAGACAGAATCATCTATATCCCCCGCCCTATATACCAACTATATACCAAGTTTCAAAATATTATTTGTCACATTTTTCAAAGTTCTGCTGCAGGAAACCAACCCTACCTCTTTACACTGACCTCAGCAGCCCATGGCATAAACCCACCGGACCTTTGGTCGAGGTGAGCTAAAAATTAAAATCTCACATTTCTTAGTATCAAAAGGCACATATACATTACTTAATCAACACATATACCAACTTTCAAGACCGTACCACTCATAGTTTTCAAGTTCTGCTCCAGAAACAAAACCTACCCCTAAGACTAACCTGAGAGACTAAGTCTGAAATTGTTTCCATGGAAACTTAATTTCTCAAATTTCTTAGTATGAAAAGGCACATCTACATCACCTTGTTAACATGTGTACCAAGTTTCACATCCGCATCATGAATAGTTTTGGATATGCTCTGGATACGAACATCGGTCTTAGAAACGAAGTCAAAATCAATTTATTTTAAAATTTGAAAAAATACTTGTCAAAAATCCAAAATAGTAAAAGGCACCAGTTCACATCTTGCTTGATATGTACACAAAGTTTCATGAAGATATCTTCAGTAGTTTTAAATATATGGCCCAGAAACGAAAACGTGACCAGATGGATGGACGGACGGGCGGAACCTGTTTCTATATCCCAAACTTCGTTTGGGCGGGGGATAATAAAAATTTTGGGTGAAAGATGAAAGGGCATCTACCACTCTATGATCTGTTGGGTTGAAGAATTTATCATAAAACATATGGAACTAAATCAGAGACATTAAGTTTGGCATTAAAATAAATATATACATTTGGCCTTGATTTAAAAAAAAAAAAAAATAGAAATTTAGCATTGAAACACTTGCACTGAAATTAACATTGAGCACTGAAAAGAGTTCCACTGAACTAAAAGTCATTAAAATAATCCAAGCTTCCAATAAAGAACAAATGTAACAACCTTGGTCCTTTTTGACCACAGCATTGTAATCATATTATGCATGCTAATTATTACCTCCACCAAGGAGGTTATGTTTTCGGTAGCATTGGTTTGTTTGTCTGTTAGCAACATTACGGAGAAAGTTATGAACGGATTGCTCTGAAATTATTTCCAGAGGTGTGACTGGGCACAAGTAACAATCCGTTAAATTTTGCCGGTGATCCGGATCACCTTCTGGATCCCGGATTTTTTTAAAGGATTCTTGGCGGAGGTCTGCGCTCAGTGCTTTTCTAGTTTGAATTTTTTATTCTTTTGCTTATTCTGATGTGCTTTTTCAATGCCTATATTTTCTTTGTTTCTTCAAGTCTTTTTTTCAAAGTCAGTACTTTTCAATGTCAAGTTATTGTCTCTATTTTGACATGGAATGAAGACATAAGATACGTGCTATTTATGTGGACGAATCTGTTTCCGTGGATTTATTTTCAAACGTTCCAATAACAGAAACTGGCGAAGTTTATTTATTTTATTTAAACCAATGCCGATTTTTTTTTCAATGTCAAATTTAAAGTCTGTGATTTAGCCTGAAAATACTCCAAAATGATCCAGAATCTGAGTTATTATTACACTTATTGGCACAGCTGACACGGTCTGTTATATAACGCATCAGATTATGGGCGTACAGAGAGACCTGATGCTCCGTATTTCCTTGGCGTAGACACTGCAGGTGCACTGAGGCTTTCAGTATTATGGCAGAAGGTTCAGTAACTCATGCAAAAAACAATGGTGACAGCAGACCTGCTTGGCGGGTTCGGCGGGAAAGCAGAAAATATGTTGAGTGCTAACTATTTGTATAAACATGGGCTTGAAGAGATGAATAAAGAAGATTGCCCCAGGAAATTAAATTTTTACCAAACAATGTCTTTTTTTTTTTATTGTTCAGACTTTTTGTTTAAAGCAATTTAAACAAATACCCCCAGTCAACCCTGTCTAAGACTTTTTCAGCATCCAGAGAAAGTTCTAATTCAGGCTTTGGGGGTGTAGATGGACAGATATTTATATTAAGCGAAACAGTACATTTGAGAATAGATGTCTTCCTCTGATGATGTCTGTTTGGCCTTCAGAAATTATTCAAAGGAGACATATTTCAAATGGTCTTGCCAAGGCTTTTGCCAGTATACTAACATCAGTGTTTAAAAGTGAAGTAGGTACAGTATATACAAGCTGCATTCTCATACCATACAAAGATTATCTTTCAGGTTTTTCAAGTGTAGGTCATAAAAAGAATTTTCCCCGACACCCAAGTATTTTTGTTTAGTGGGCTACTGAATTTGAATCACAGACTTCCAATTTTATTAGGTTTTTTTTTTTAAACAGAACAATTAATGAATTAACACCACGTGGCCCTAAATTCTCCGCTGTTTTTTTCCTGCTTCACCATGACCCAATTCCAGATACTACGTCATGCATCACATGGTGGGCTTTCCCTGTTTGCACAAGGCATTGTGGGATACAAATTTGAAACAGGAGAGAAAAATGGAGAACGCGAGTGTGCGAATGAAATGTGAAAGACCGACTACAGTAACGGAAAGAGAGAAGAAAAGACGTTATGCTATATACGAAGGAAAGGAAACGCAGGGCCAAACTAATAAACATCGGCACTCAGCGAGCACCTCGGTGTGATCAGCTGTTCGTTTAGCGACAGAATGATGGAACTGTCAGTGCACGCTCAAAGGGAAACCTGTAGATGGCAGTAATGCGACACTGTGGATGCCAGCTGCTGTAAAACCCAAAAGAAGGTAAACCTGCGCATGCGCACACAGACTTCCTCTGTCTGCTTGAAGCGAGCGATTTCATGCACATTATTTGCTTTAATCCCTTCAAATTAAATAACTTCCCAGCCACAGAATTGCCTGATATTTTGTGATATGTTACAGAAATAAACATCTGTCACAATGAGCACATTTCAAACGGAACTAAATTTCACCAATTTTATGAAATCGAAAGGTCATCTAGCTTTAAGAATGACCGAGATGGAGGCTTTGGTTAATGTTTTTGGCTTGTCCCTGTGGATAAGGAATAATTAAACATATCTTGTAGTAATGGAGCGTAAAAACTCTGAGGTAAACCCATCTGGTCCTAGTGTTTTGCCGTCGTTCATTTCTCTGATGCTGTCATGTTTCTCCCAGGGTTAATGACGGCTCTAAATTGGTGTTTGTTAGTTTATGAAGAGTTGGTATTTCAGTACTTAAGAATGTATCCATGTTCAAGTCTTTTTTTTGGGGGGGGGGTCTGCTGTATCAAGTGTAACCCACCATGTCACAGAATACTCAAACGTATCGGACCAGTGTTTAAGTTTGTAGGAGCGGTTAAAAGAGAATGATGGACATAAGGAACTGGAACCACAGGGTACTTTCAACTTAAAGTATGCTGTATTAAAGAGTCTCTTCAGGGAACGTCAATCAATAAAAGTAAACCAAATAAGAATCCTGCCACCAAGTCGGCATTCTTGTGTTAACTAACATACCGTATGGATACCATACTTAATCCATTCAATACCACAATAAATGCTTTAACAAGGTTTCACAGTTTGAACAAAAATCCCATTAACTAGTCACGTAACACAATTCACTCACAATAGAAGAAAAAAAAAAAGTTTCTCTTTGCATGTAATACAGTTCAGGTTTCCTTTGGTCCATTCATTTCAGTTCCACTTCATCCCTTTGTTGCAGTCAGTTCAGCGAGCTTTAATCAGACAGAGTCGTCTCAAGTCAGCTTCAGTCCTGTTAGGGTGAGCTGGGGATTGAACCTGGGTCGCTGGCGTAGTAACCCAGCAAACACCCACTAGGATAAGCAGAGGGATGACTCAAATGCAGAGGAGTGAGAACAAAGCTAAAAGTTTAAAAAGGTTTATTTGCCAAAGCTCAGAAGTCCAGAAAAAAAAAAAATCCACAGCTTGGGATGAAACAAAAATCCACAACCACAAAGGAAAAAATATCAGCCAGACAGGTAAATCCAAACACTCAAAAGTTCTAAGGGTTCAAAAAAAAATCCAAAACCAAGGAAGAGAAGGCAAAAATCCAAACAACACAGAAGATACAAAAGGCAAAGTTCCAAGTAACAAAAAAAATAGTCAAAATGTCCCAAAGAGCAACTACCGAAGACAAAGGGCTAAGGCACGTGGTGCATAAGAGACTAACCATAAAACAACACAAAGACTCAATGACTAGCAGGACAAACTGGGGTAGTATAAATACCCAAAGTAATTGAACACATGACCAGGACAAAATTGGCAATTAAGACAAGGTGGGGCAAAAGGCACATGAAAAACAAAGAAGCACATGGCTGACAAAACAAAAACACAAACCCCCTAGCTGTCAAAACAAACATGACATGACAAAGATATAATAGCGACCTCTAGAGGCCAAGATAGTCCCAAAGCCTAACAGGTCCAGAGTGTTCTTGGGCGCGTCAGAAGAGAAGTAGTCAAGGAGTATGTCGTTGTAGGGCTTTAACAGTCCAACCACACTGCCGGATCCAGGTGATGAATGAAGAAATGGAGGTTTCCTCTTCAGGTGAAGGTGATCTCACCCAACCCCTCGGGGTAAGGAGGTGATCTGGTTCAGTTCTGGCTCGCCATCTCCTTCGTCACGGAGAATCCAACATTTATTTCCAGGGAATCTCAAAAACTGAGCCAAGATGCTGCCAAAAGTGGTTAACTTGTGTCGTTTTATTCCGCTCATATTTTTTTTCTGCTCATTTCGGTTTTTTTCCCACTCGTCATTTTTCTCCGCTCATGTCATTTTTTTTTCGCTTGTGTTGTCTTATTTTGCTCATGTCATTTTTTCCGCTCATGTCGGTTTTTTTTCCACTGGTGTAATTTTTTCTCCGCTCATGTTTTTTTTTTTCCACTCATGTCGTTCTTTACCCCTCATGGCATTTTTTCACTTGTGTTGTTTTTTTCTGCTCATGTCACATTTTTCCTGTTCGTGTCGTTTATTCCACTTGTGTCATTTTTTTGTCTGCTTATGTCATTTTTTTCCACTCGTCGTTTTTTTCCACTCATGTCATTTTTTTCCACTCATGTCATTTTTTTCTCCACTCTTGTCGGTTTTTCCACTCTTGTTTTTTTGCACTTGTGTAATTTTTTCTCCGCTCATGTTTTTTTTCCACTCATGTCGTTCTTTACCGCTCATGGCGTTTTTTTTTCACTTGTGTTGTTTTTTTCTGCTCATGTCACATTTTTCCTGTTCGTGTCGTTTTTTCCACTTGTGTCATTTTTTTCCACTCGTGTCGTTTTTTCCATTCGTTGTTTTTTTCCACTTGTCATTTTTTTCTCCACTCTCGTCGTTTTTTCCACTCGTGTGTTTTTTTTTCCGCTCATGTCAGGTTTTTTTGCACTTGTGGATTTTTTTCTCCGCTTATGTTTTTTTCCCCACTCCTGTCATTCTTTACCGCTCGTGTTGTTTTTTCACTCATGTTGTTTTTCTCCACTCATGTCGTTTTTTTCCATTTGTGTAATTTTTTCTCCGCTCATGTTTTTTGCCACTCATGTTGTTCTTTACCACTTGTCGTTTTTTCACTTGTGTTGTTTTTTTCTCATGTCGTATTTTTTTCGCTTGTGTTGTTTTTTTCACTCGTCTTTTTTGCTCATGTCGTTTTCCTCTACTCGTGTCATTTTTTTCCGCTCATGTTGGTTTTTCTCTGTTCATGTTTTTTTTTTGCTCATGCCATTTTTTTCTCCACTTGTGTCGTTTTTGATTTTTTTACTCGTGTCATCTTTTTTTGCTCGTGTCGTCTTTTTTTCGCTCATGTCAGGTTTTTTTCCACTCATGTCATTTTTTTCTCTGCTCATGCCGTTTTTCTCTGCTCATGTCGTTTTTTTCACTTGTAATTTTTTTCACTCGTCATTTTTTTCTCTGCTCATGTTTTTCCCCACTCGTGTCAGTTTTCTCCACTCATGTCATTTTTTCTCCACTCTTGTCGTTTTTTCCACTTGTCATTTTTTTCTGCTCATGTCAGTTTTTTCCCACTTGTGTAATTTTTTCTCCACTCATGTTTTTTTCCCCACTTTTGTCGTTCTTTCCCGCTCGTGTCGTATTTTTTTTGCTTGTGTCGCTTTTTTCACCCGTCAGTTTTTTTCACTCATGTCGTTTTTTTTGCTCATGTCGTTTTTCTCCACTCGTGTCATTTTTTTTCTGCTCATGTTGTTTTTTTCTCCGCTCGTGTCGTTTTTTTTTTAACTTGTGTTATCTTTTTTTGCCCGTGTTGTCTTTTTTCGCTCATGTCGGGTTTTTTCACTCATTGTTTTTTTCTCCGCTCGTGTCGTTTTTTTTTAACTTGTGTTATCTTTTTTTGCCCGTGTTGTCTTTTTTCGCTCATGTCGGGTTTTTTCACTCATTGTTTTTTCTCCGCTCGTGTCGTTTTTTTTTTAACTTGTGTTATCTTTTTTTGCTCGTGTTGTCTTTTTTCGCTCATGTCGGGTTTTTTCACTCATTGTTTTTTCTCCGCTCATGTTGTTTTTTCGCTTATGTTGTTTGTTTCACTCATGTAATTTTTTTCTCTGCGCATGTAATTTTTTTTCACTCATGTCATTTTTTTCTCCGCTCATGTCATTTTTTTCACTCGTCATTTTTTCTCCCCTCATGTCATTTTTCTTTCTCGCTTACTGCCATCAACTTCAATCAATGGGATGGGCTTGGGCTGAGGTGCCCTTGAGCGAGGCACCTAACTCCCAACTGCTCCCCGGGCGCTGTTAGCATGGCTGCCCACTGCTCTGTGTGTGTGTGTGTGTGTGTGTGTGTGTGTGTGTGTGTGTGTGTGTGTGTGTGTGTTCACTGCTTCAGATGGGTTAAATGCAGAGTGGAAATTTCACAAGTGTGTGATGAATAAAGTTCTGCTTTCTTTCTTCTTTCAATCATACGTCTGCATTGGCCGATACAACCAATAAGAACCAAGTTTTTGTGAAAATACTTTGACTGGCACATTACTTAGCGAACAGAAAATAATATTGCAAAGGAAATAATCTTACACAGCACAATTTTAAACAGGGTTTCAACCATAACTTTTAGTTGCAGCTCTAATAGAATGATACACTTTTTTTCTGACTTTTTGTCCATGAAAGAAAAGGGGAAATAGTCACATATGAAATAATGTACTGGATAATATATTCCTATAGAGCCTGATTCTATCCTGAGTTAAACAAGTTTAGAGTATCATGATTAAAGAGTGGCATTGATTTCCAGGGGACATGTTGTAAGTTGGTTTGATTGGTCATTCCGTAGATCTGAGGGACGTATCGTGATGCCGATTGGTGTTTGAAGAGCTAAGAGAAGACTGGCTTTGTTGCTGGATTTGTCGGTTATTCCTTTTGATCTCAGTATAATTTGCTCAGCTCTCTCCATGGAGGAATGAACAAATTGAATTTGGAGGTTCACATTTTTCGTACAGATCTGGAGCAGAATTTATCAAATCTTGCTTATAAATATTAAATATTTCTATCAATCATATCCTTTGTGTTATATCCTGAGTGGGAGGTCATTTTATGTCTTCAAAAAGCTTTTAGGGTTTCCCAAAGTAGTGATGAATTCGTCTCGTCTGAGTTGTTAAAGCATATAAATTCCTCAGTTGCTTGTATTATTGAAGTGCAGAACGCATCATCAGACAGACAGTAATGATGTATTGAATGTTCAGTGTGAATTTGCAGCTGATGGAGAATCGAATCCGACGTTAACTAATAAAGAGGGATGGTCTGATATGACTATTGCTGTATATTCAGAGGAGGGCTCAGATGGTAGTGAGGCTTTGTCTATGAAATACAATCTATCCTTGAGTAGATTTGATGGACATGGGAGAGGATTGAATAAACTCTGATGTCTGGGTGTAAAAATCAGGCTTGTAGTACTTGAGTCCGACTCGTGCCCTAATTTTAAGGACTCGTGACTTGAATTGGACTTGTTCACTGATGACTCGGACTTGGACTCGTGCATTAACTGCATTCGGACTCGTAAATTGGAGACGAGGACTCAGGTTTTTTCTTTATTTTTTGTAATGTGCAATAATAATTTCGCATAAGATATTTATATCAACATTAATTTTTATACTAATTTCGTGCAGGAGTGTAACACCTGTGCGCCTTGGTGCCTGAATCAAATAGAGTCTCGGGTGAGCTCCGGACAGCGCACACTCCAAGCGGACTCTCGTGCATGCCGTAAATGACTCACATCTGCACTGGATTAAGGCGCAATCAGCGCGCCGATATAAAAACTGTGAAAACACACTTACTTTGCGAAGTATTGAGTTGCACTGCTGATACATTACCGAGCCTTATTTCCTGGTTTGGTTTCCTGATCCCTGATTTCCTGTTTCTTGTCTTTGATTCTGCCGAATCTACGATAGCCTGTTTGTGCATCGCTCGACCCATCACCTGTTTCACCGTTTTACGATTTTGCCTGGCATTCTGGATTGTTTACCGTCTTCACTTGTATTAATAAACACACCTTCTACACTCACATCCGTCTCCCAACCATCTCTGACAGAATACTTCACACTCCCTGACAAAGAGAAGCACATTCACCTGTTCATACGCCACGTTCAGGAACAAACTAATGTTAATGGCGCTGAAACAGCCACCGTCAAACGGTGTAGGTGGAGTCTTGACTCAAATTTTGTTAATGACTTGGACTTGACTCGGACTTGAAGTTTAGTGACTCGACTACAACACTGGTAAAAATCTCCAAGGATCACAACCTTCAAAAATGATATTTAGTGCCGTGGCTATCTTTAAGTACGGTAACCCTGGAGTTTGCGTGAGCCAGCTGGGTGTTCATGACACAGTTTACAGTAGGTCTCCTCCAAGAACTAAATAATGTGAATCTTATTGATATTTGGGATACAGGATAGAAGCAGAGTCATAAATTTGGCATCATTGAAATTAAGGGCATATAGACAGACTGATATAACCGGGATATAAAAGAATCTGCTGGAGATGATCATGAAAGGCCCATTACGATCAGGAATTTTTTTTTTTTTCAGATGTAAACTGAAGCTTTTTAGGAAAAAAAAAAGTAACAAGAAATAATGCAACCACTGCATGTGCTTAATGAATATAAATGAGAATTGTAGAATACAGATCAATCAGACGATACACACGGGTTGCCACAATGACCTTTCACATTATAATGAACACTTCATTTAATACAATCATTTGAAACATATTGAATTGAAATAACTTTCAGAGCAGCATTCTTTAAGAATGGCATTTATTCCTCTGTGTTTCCACAGTAGCATATTGCATAGAAGGTGTTCATTATTTATTTATTTA
This sequence comes from Neoarius graeffei, assembly GCF_027579695.1. Classification (NCBI taxonomy): domain Eukaryota; kingdom Metazoa; phylum Chordata; class Actinopteri; order Siluriformes; family Ariidae; genus Neoarius; species Neoarius graeffei. The sequence continues at coordinate 112,900,475 of NC_083571.1, read as the reverse complement.
TTTATTTATTTATTTATTATTATTTTTTTAAATCTGTATAATAGCACGATTGTAACAGTAGTAATGGCTGAAAGTCAAATCACAAGTTTATATTCATGCACTTGTTCTATCACGGGGATTTAAGGGGGGCGGCGCCCCCCGTCCAAATAAAAAAAAAAAGTTTTAGGACATGGCTACTTGGAATTGTGACTTGATTGTGTTGCAGATAATGAGATATGCCCGCCATTTTTTTTAATTAATAAGGTTTAAAAAAATAAATGAAATTGCGATGTGAGATGGAGCTGAAAAGTTTATGGTATAAATTTATATTTAATAATAGGTCCTAGCTTAGGTTTTTTCGCTTGTGACACGAATGCAGTGAAAAGCAAGCTGGGCAAGTCTTGTTGGATTTTAACAGGGCGTGGGAACTTTGTGCATCGACATAATGACATCTTGTATTCCCGGACTGCACTGTAGACTACATATAAAGGGTGTGTGCCATCCTTTTATGTTTATGGTATCATTAAAGTGAGACGGCCTTTCGGTTTCATAAAATCGGTGAAATTTAGTTCCGTCTGAAATGTGGTCATTGTGATATATGTTTATTTCTGTAATATCTCACAAATATCAGGCCATTCTATGCCTGGGAAGTTATTTAATTTGCGGGGATTAAAGCAAATAATGTGCATGAAATCGCTCGCTTCGCGCAGTCGAGCAGACAGAGGAAGTCCGTGTGCGCATGCGCAGGTTTACCTTCTTCTTCTTTTGGGTTTTACGGCAGCTGGCATCCACAGTGTTGCATTACATCCATCTACAGGTTTACCTTTGAGCGTGCACTGACAGTTCCATCATTCTGCCGCTAAACAGCTGATCACACCGAGGTGCTCGCTGAGCATCCATATTTATTAGTTTGGTCCTGCGTTTCCTTTCTTTCGTATATAACATAACGTCTTTTCTTCTCGCTTTCTTTCCGTTACTGTAGTCGGTCTTTCATGTTTTATTCGCACACTCACGTCCTCCGTTTTTCTCTCCTGTTTCAAATTTGTATCCCACAATGCCTTGTGCGAACAGGGAAAGAACACCATGTGATACATGACGTACCATAGTATCTTGAATTGGGTCATGGTGAAGGAGGAAAAATATAGCGGAGAATTTAGGGCCACATGGCCCAAAATTCAAAATCCCAAATAAAATTGGAAGTCTATAATTCAAATTCAGTAGTTTTCAGTCCACTAAACAAAAATAATTGGGTGTTGGGGAAAATGCTTTTTGTGACCTACACTTGAAAAATCAAGCCAAAATGATAAGATGCTGCAGCAGGCTTACTGCGTACATACACGTGTCGGCTGTCTGGCTACTGCTTGTGTTCATTAATAGGGTATCCCTGTACTCACTATACCCTGTGTATGTACATAGTACACGTGCCGTTTTGGGGGTGAGCCTCACTTTGATTTTTATGATCGCAGCTGGATATGTCTGTGAGAGATGTTGACTTTTGCAATGGCTCTGAAGAAAATCTGCTTCAAATCCCCTGAGTCTTGGGAACTAAGACATATTAAAGGACTTGTTCACATCCAACTCACACAATCATTGTATCGTTATCTCACTCTGTTAGACTCAGGAGCTCAGATTGCAGCTACTGATTATTACTTTGTATTATAGGCATGCAACTCCTGCAGTTATCTCGATATTAAGCTTTGTCTTAAGTGGCCCCTTACATTCCCTCAGTTTCCCTGGGTATATTCAATGTCCATATAAGACAGTGAATGTCCTGAGCAGGAGCTCAGATTGCAGTTGCTAAAATAGTAATAATATATTGATTTAAGGTGTTTTGTGGTCAGTGTACTACAGTGTAGTGTGTCATGTGTTAATGCATTATAGGACAATGCAACTTTCATAAATATTACTATTGTAATTATGTTCTACGCATATACCTGCAACTCTGACAATATTATTTTCAGTGACTAATAAAATCGTTTTGAAAGTTCCTACTTTTAAAATATATTTTTGATATGGAAATTTTCTTTCAGAGATTTCATTTACAGTGCCTTGGAAAAGTATTCATCCCCCTTAGTGTTTGTCCTGTTTTGTCGCATTACAAGCTGGTATTAAAATTTATACAAGCTGTATTATTGGGGGGCTCACACCGTTTGATTTACACAATATGCCTACCACTTTAAATGTGCAGATTGTTTATTTTATTGTGACACAAACAATAATTAAGATGAAAAAACTGAAATCTGGAGTGTGCATAGGTATTCACCACCCTCAAAGTCAATACTTTGCAGAGCCACCTTTTGCTACAATTACAGCTGCAAGTCTCTTGGGGTATGTCTCTATTAGCTTAGCACATCTAGCCACTGGGATTGTTGCCCATTCCTCAAGGCAAAACCGCTCCAACTCCTTCAAGTTAGATGGGTTGCGTTGGTGTACAGCAATTTTCAAGTTATGCCACAGATTCTCAATTGGATTGAGGTCTGGGCTTTGATTAGGCCATTCCAAGACATTTAAATGTTTCCCTTTAAACCACTCCAGTATCACTTTAGCAGTATGTTTAGGTCATTTTCCTGCTGGACCGTGAACCTTCGTCCCAGTCTCAAACCTCTGGCCGACTCAAACAGGTTTTCCTCCAGAATTGCCCTGTATTTAGTGCCATCCATCTTTCCTTCAGTCCTGACCAGCTTTCCTGTCCCTGCAGATGAAAAACATCCCCACAGCATGATGCTGCCACCAACATGCTTCACTGTAGGGATGGTGTTCTCAGGGTGTTGGGTTTGCGCCACACATGGCGTTTCCCATGATGGCCAAAAAGTTCAGTTTTTGTCTCATCTGACCAGAGAATCTTCTTCCATGTGTTTGGGGAGTCTGCCACATGCTGTTGGGCAAACTCCAAACGTGTTTTCTTTAGCAACGGCTTTTTTCTGGCCACTCTTCCACAAAGCCCTGCTCTGTGGAGTGTACGGCTTAAAGTGGTCCAATGGACAGATACTCCCATCTCCGCTGTGGATCTTTGCAGCTCCTTCAGTGTTATCTTTGGTGTCTTTGTTGCATCTCTGATTAATGCCCTCCTTGCCCGGTCTGTGAGTTTTGGTGGGCGGGGCCTTCTCTTGTCAGGTTTGTAGTGGTGCCATATTCTTTTTATTTTGCTATAATGGATTTAATGGTGTGCCGTAAGATATTCAAAGTTTGGGATATTTTTTATAACCCAACCCTGATCTATACTTCTCCACAACTTTGTCTCTGACCTGTTTGGAGGCTCCTTGGTTTTCATGTTGCTTGCTTAGTAGTGTTTCAGAGTCAGGGTCCTTCCAGAACAGGTTGATTTTATACAGACATCATGTGACAGATCATGTGACACTTTGATTGCACACAGCTGGCTCTTAATCAACTAATTATGTGACTTATGAAGTGAATTGGTTGGACCAGCTCTTATTTAGCGGTTTCATAGGAAAGGGGTTGAATACCTATGGACACTCCAGATTTCTGTGTCTTCATCTTGATTATTGTTTGCATCAGAATATAAAAAAAAAAAAAAATTGCACCTTTAAAGTGGTAGGCATGTTGTGTAAATCAAATGGTGTTAACCCTCCGAAAATCCATTTTAATTCTAGCTTGTAATGCGACAAAACAGGACAAACACCAAGGGGGGTGAATACTTTAGCAAGGCACTACATAACATGTCTCTGACAGCTCAAAATGCATTTCCAGGCATTTAAAAACTGCAGAGGCATCCCCGGACCCCTGGCCTTACTGGGTTGATGCCCCCCCATTCCCATTTTCCTGGATCTGCCCTGATTGTTTCTAGGGTTGCCACCTGTGTCTGACAAAAATCCTGGACATTTCGACCATCCAATCGACCTTTTTGCTTGTAAGCAACGGTGCCCTTCGCACATCTAACCCAAGACAAAAATCGCCCTTCTACACTGAAATTGTATTGCTCTAATTAGTAAAAATGACGCTTTTGCTAGTTATTTGTTTAGTTAATTGCTTTACATAATATAGCAGGTCTTCATTATTTTGGTTTATTTCCAACAGTTTTTGGTTGTGGACACCTGGGGGCAGTAGTGGGCACAGGTAAACGGGGAATACATAATTAAGTTCTGTTTATTTGCTTACGTGGAATAAAAATAAATAATCTAATTTTTCATTGTATCTAAGAATACCTGAATGTAACAATGTAAGGTGTAGTGTCCAACAGCTTACCTGATTGCTTAGAGTGTGGTGTGTGCTTTGCTTGTGCTTGCCTGTGCCTCTGCTGCTCTTGGCTAAACAAATACATAGGAGGACATGTAACTGATATAACTGGGCACATACAGTACATACAGGAGTAGGCAGATAAGACTATTTGGATTTCATTTAATTCACCAAAACCTTACCTAATCTTCCATTTATATTTGGTGTTTTTCTTTGCTGCTGCTATGAGTCCTGGCTGATTTTCAATGAATGTCTTGAGGACAACTGAAAGTTTAGCCTGACTTGAAGCTCAGCCTTCACCATTGCAACAGAGAGTCTGTTTCTTTTATCAGTCCAAGCATCCTCCATTGCCCCTTTTCCACCAAAGCAGTTCCAGGGCTGGTTCGGGGCCAGTGCTTAGTTTGGAACCGGGTTTTCTGTTTCCACTGACAAAGAACTGGCTCTGGGGCCAGAAAAAACGGTTCCAGGCTAGCACCAACTCTCTGCTGGGCCAGAGGAAAGAACCGCTTATGTCAGCGGGGGGGCGGAGTTGTTAAGACCAACAACAATAACAAGACCGCGAAAGATCGCCATTTTTAAGCGACGAGAAGCAGCAGCTGTACAAACGCGAAGTCATTTATTATTATTATTATTGTTGTTGTTGCTGCACTGCAAAAAAAATAGTTGAGAATACTTGAAATTTCAAGGCAACCGTCTGCATTAAGAATTTTATGTTTTGCCAACGATGTGCCCATGATAATCCAAACTATGATAAAACTGTTATCTTTATTAAGAATTCTTAATTAAGTCAATTTTCAATTCCTCATTCTGCCAACATAGATTTCTCTTTTTGCTGAACAGTGGCATTCACAGTAGTGCAAAAAGGCAATTGAGGTTATCACAATTTTTTTTTTTTAGATTTTTTTACCTCTATTTGGATAGGACAGCATAGAGACAGGAAATGAGCAGGGGGGAGAGAGACGGGGAGGGATCGGGAAATGACCTCAGGTCGGAACCGAACCCGGGTTCCCGGATTTATGGTATGGCGCCTTATCCACCTGAGCCACGACGCCCCTGAGGTTATCACAATTTATCATTAAACTATACATGCCTTTTTTCATTGTTCTACAGAATTACAAAACTTCAATATTGAAATAAAGTTTTTAAAACCCACGTCATGGGTATGGTGTCGTGGCTCAGGTGGATAAGGCGCCATACCATAAATCCAGGTACCCGGGTTCGATTCCAACCCCAGGTCATTTCCTGATCCCTCCCTTTCTCCCGCTCATTTCCTGTCTCTACACTGTCCTATCCAAATAAAGGTGAAAAAAGCCCCCCAAAAAAGTCTGATAACCTCAATTGCCTTTTTGTACTACTGTGAATGCCACTGTTCAGCAAAAAGAGAAATCTATGTTGGCAGAATGAGGAATTGAAAATTGACTTAATTAAGAATTCTTAATAAAGATAACAGTGTTATCATAGTTTGGATTATCATGGGCACATCATTGGCAAAACATAAAATTCTTAATGCAGACTGTTGCCTTGAAATTTCAAGTATTCTCAACTATTCTTTTTTTACAGTGTGCTGCTGCTTCTTCCGCGTTGTTTTTGCTTTGATATTCGCGCTAAGGTTTATGCAAATGTAGCGACTTATACAGTGACGTAATGACATATACAACGACGTAACTGACGTATACAGCGACGTAATGACGTGTCTTCTCTTAGCACCGCGAGCTATGGAAAAGCAAACTGGTTCTCAGCTGGCTCGCAAGTTGAAATACACATTTTGCCCATTATGTACAAAAAACCGGGACATTCAGTGTCCCGGATTTTTTTTTTTTCTTTTTCCGGGACAGACCATGAAAATCCGGGACAATCAGGAAAAACCGGGATAGGTGGCAACACTAATTGTTTCTATTATGACTAACTCACACGGCCTTGTACGGTATGATGGACACCGATGTAATCTAAGTCTTACAATTAACAGATCTTTTAGCCAACAGTAGTACATGGACACCTGACCATCACACCCCTATGCAGGTCTTCCCCAAACTGTTGCCACAAAATTGGAAGCACTTAATCATACAGGATGTTAGTATGCTGGAGCATGACAGTTGCCCTTCACTGGAACTAAAGGGTCCAAACATGTTCCATCATGACTTTGTACACAAAGTGAGCTCCATGAAGACATGATTTGTCAGTGTTGGAGTGGAGGAACTTAAGTGACCTGGACAGAGCATTGACCTCAACCCCACTGAATAAACTGGAGCGCTGACTGCCTCCAGGCCTCATCAACAAACGTCATTGCCTGACCTCACTAATGCTCTTGTGGCTCAATGAACACAAATAATCACAGCCATGCTTCAAAATATAGTAGAAAGCCTTCCCAGAAGTGTGGAGGTTCTTACAGCAGCGAAGGAGGATTATAACTGGAATGAGAGACCAGTTTTTGGGTGTGTAGGTCAGGTGTCCATAAACTTTTAGCCATATAGTGTCACTGTAGTACAGCTTGTAAAGAGAATGTTTGTTTATTGAGCATATTTGGAAGGAGACTACAGTCTCCACACTGAGCTCAAACTGTTCCTTCATGTGAAAGTGTTCAGTGCAGACTTTGTGCTTTATCATGTACGAGACTCACTACAGTTATATATTACTCACAAGAGAGAGGGGGAAAAGATAGGGAACTACAATGTAAAGCTGTTATAACATACATGATCTTAGGAAGCAAATAGTTTCAGAAATGTTCCACAGCATTAAATACATGATACATAAGGGGGAAGCCATGGGGAAGCCATCGTCTAATGGCTAGAGAAGCAGGTTTGGGAGCAAAAAGTTACGGGTTCAATTCCCTGGACCTACAGAAATGGCTGAAGTGCCCTTGAGCAAAGCACCTAACCCCTAACTGCTCCCCAGGCTGCTCTGGGTATGTTGTATGTCACTCTGGATAAGAGTGTCTGCTATTTAAACACACTTGTAGATAATGGCAAACCTGCTAGAGTATAACATAAATTGTATTTGTCTCCAAGACACCACCCATTGATTAGTTTCCTATAACGGCATGCATTACCTTTTTCTTTTTTTTAACCTTACATGCACAAAGGCGGCGGCACGGTGGTGTAGTGGTTAGCGCTGTCGCCTCACAGCAAGAAGGCCCGGGTTCGAGCCCCGTGGCCGGCGAGGGCCTTTCTGTGCGGAGTTTGCATGTTCTCCCCGTGTCCGCGTGGGTTTCCTCCGGGTGCTCCGGTTTCCCCCACAGTCCAAAGACATGCAGGTTAGGTTAACTGGTGACTCTAAATTGACCGTAGGTGTGAATGTGAGTGTGAATGGTTGTCTGTGTCTATGTGTCAGCCCTGTGATGACCTGGCGACTTGTCCAGGGTGTACCCCGCCTTTCGCCCGTAGTCAGCTGGGATAGGCTCCAGCTTGCCTGCGACCCTGTAGAACAGGATAAAGCGGCTAGAGATAATGAGATGAATGAATGAGATTTTTTTAAAAGCAAATACTTGAGTATTTTGACTTAAGTAAAATTTTGACTGTCCAACTTTCACTTGTATCGGAGTAACATTTGACCAGTGGGATCTCTACTTTGACTTAAGTAATAAACTTGGGTACTTTGTCCACCTTTGGGTATGACCTGACTGCAAGTAGAACTCGCAAGCTTCCAGTCGAGACACTAACCACTAGGTCAACTCGTGGTACCTAAATAATAGAGTATTCGGAAAACAAAACCTTATATTTCACCCCATCACAGTGTCAGTGAGCATCACTTTTGCTTTCTGTAATTTCTGAACAACTCTTCCAGCAGATCAATAACCAACAATGAACCAACAGTTGTACAGAAATATGCAACAAAGTGGTTCAGATACTGTAATTACTGCTCCAGAGGTCAAGAAAAAAATAGAAGGAAAATGATTCAGTATATTCTTGGGTCACATCCGCCTCATTAGTTATTCAAAACTTTATCTGGTGGTCGACCAAAGCTCAGTTGACAAAGCGTTTGTACGGAGAAGGTGCATTGCTCGCATGAAAAATGCCTCACACTTGCGTTGTTTTAGGTTGTTCGAATCGATCAAACCATGAAACTGATAAAAGTTTCTTCAGGGTTCGCCGTGAACTAATAAAAAAGAGTGAATGAACACAGGATTTCACAAAAAGACGTCGAGAAAGGTGGCTTTTGAGCCGCTGACTGAAATCGAAGGGAGACGAGTCGAAGCATGCTCGAGTTTGCAGTGATCACTTGGTGAAAGGTTTGTATTTCCCTCTCAGCTCTGGCCTTAGTGTTTTCCAAGTACTTTTCTTGCTACGCGTCATTATTTTATGGTACTTTTTTCAGTAAGCGCGAACACAAGTGAGAATCAAGCAAACTGTTGTTTGTTTACACTTCAACTTGCAGCGCTTCGTTGGAAATACATGAACGAAAAGCTTAAAAAACAGACTTACACGGGCAAAAACAAAACAGGATTCATTCGGCAGCGACTTGATCCCGAGGTCCTTTACCCAGCCACATGCAAAAAAGTCGCAAGCCTCCGTACTCTTCCACACTTTCATCTGTTTTGTGGTGTAGAAGGACGTCTGCAACACCAGATAGTTGGAGATGTCGGGGAACTCGACTGAAGGGTAGTTTTCGAGATCGTATGACAAATCCTTCTTTCCCAGACTGTAGCGGTCGATTCCATTGCACATAGCAATCTTCTGAATATATCTAAAGCCAGCAGTGGCTTCTAGATTACGAGCATACTCTGATAAGTTATCGCTAGTTGTTTGCACTACGGCAGCTGTTTTGGTTTGCTTGACCACCAGCTGTTTTACTGGAAGTGAAATCGCTAAGAAAAGTCACGTGACTGAAACCCAAGAATTGGATGTTAGGAATAAAAAGGTTAAAAGAGTGAAATGACTAGAAGGAATGGTATTTCAGCTTTTACTGTAACGTCACAAGCAATTTGGAGAAGAAACTGTAATTTGACTCAAATTTGTTTTGGACTAAGATTAATGGACCAGATGCCATTTGTAAGTTTGAAAACTTTCTGGATGTTAATCAGACAACCCTGAGGAATTAAAATGAAGTAATAAAGTAATTCTTGAAGAAAATCATGAAAGTAGTTTTCAATTCCTACTGATAACAACTGTCAAAGTCCATTCACTGCTTTCTAACATGGCCTAACGAGATCCTACAGAATGCAAACAGGAATAATTGATCATTTAACACCTAACACTCATGCCCCTTTTCCACCAAAGCAGTTCCAGGGCTGGTTCGGGGTCAGTGCTTAGTTTGGAACCGGGTTTTCTGTTTCCACTGACAAAGAACTGGCTCTGGGGCCAGAAAAACCGGTTCCAGGCTAGCACCAGCTCTCTGCTGGGCCAGAGGAAAGAACCGCTTACGTCAGCGGGGGGGCGGAGTTGTTAAGACCAACAATAATAACAAGACCGTGAAAGATCGCCATTTTTAAGCGATGAGAAACAGCAGCTGTACAAACGCGAAGTCATCCATTATTATTATTATTATTGTTGTTGTTGCTGCTGCTTCTTCCGTGTTGTTTTTGCTTCGATATTCGCGCCAAGGTTTATGCAAACGTAGCGACGTAACTGACGTATACAACGACGTAACTGACGTATACAGCGACATAATGACATGGCTTCCCTTAGCACCGCGAGCTATGGAAAAGCAAACTGGTTCTCAGCTGGCTCGCAAGTTGAACGAGTTGTGAACCAGCACCAGCACTGGCCCCGAACCAGCCCTGGAACTGATTTGGTGGAAAAGGGGTATCAAAGGAGAAGCCATGGCCTAATGGTTAGAGAAGCATCTTTGGGACCAAAAGGTTGCTGGTTTGATTCCTTGGATGAGCAGGAATGGTTGAAGTACCCTTGAGCAAGGCACCTAACCCCCACCTGCTCTGGGTACGTTGTACGTCGCTCTGGATAAGAGTGTCTACTAAATGCCATGAATGTAACAAGTTGGAATTGTTGATAAATTTCTCATTTTACATTCAAATTCCATCTCTCCAAATTCTCCCATGTGTAGCATGAAAAATTCTTCAAAAACAGAATGGGGAAATGTCTTACGTTCTCATATATGTCAAATCGTGCAGTCGTTGTTTAAATCGTCCAAGCTGCAACAGTTAAACCATTGTTTAGTGAGCTATAAGAATGGAAATCTCTCACTGTGTGCTTTTGATACATTTGAATATTCATATCAAGCTGTTGGTGCTCGTGTAAATATGCAGTTTATCATTTTGGAGTCAGCTGGCATCCATCGGTGGTGATACAATAGACTGTCAGTGATATATTGTGAATCCTGAAACTCCCTTATTGTTTATGTTTCACACTGCTGTAAGACAAATGCCCATGTCCTCTGAGCAGATGCAAAGTGATAAACCAGGTCACAGCCCTGTGTACTGTGTAGACTAAGTCCCACGCACTATCAAGAGGGAGGGAAAGAAAGGGAGGTGCTCTATAGATCAGACACTGCTGTGGAGTGCCACAAGTATGAGATCACTGCAAAGCGTTACCTCCTTTCACATATTATTGTTATTTTTTATTATTATAACTCACATAAACTTGCAGTGTCTTGCAAAAATATTCATCCCCCTTGGTGTTTGTCCTGTTTTTTCGCTTTACAAGCTGGTATTAAAATGTATTTTTGGGAGGGTTAGCACCGTTTGATTTACACAAGATGCCTATCACATTAAAAGGTGCAAATTGTTTTTTTTATTGTGACACAAACAATAATTAAGATGAAAAGACAGAAATCTGGAGTGTGCATAGGTATTCACCCCACCAAAGTCAATACTTTGCAGAGCCACCTTTTGCTGCAATTCCAGCTGCAGGTCTCTTGGGGTATGTCCCTATTAGCTTAGCACATCTAGCCACTGGGATTTTTGCCCATTCCTCAAGGCAAAACTGCTCCAACTCTTTCAAGTTAGATGGGTTGCGTTGGTGTACAGCAATCTTCAAGTTATGCCACAGATTCTCAATTGGATTGAGGTCTGGGCTTTGATTAGGCCATTCCAAGACATTTAAATGTTTCCCTTTAAACCACTCCAGTGTAGCTTTAGCAGTATGTTTAGGGTCATTGTCCTGCTGGAACATGAACTTTTGTCCCAGTCTCAAACCACTGGCCGACTCAAACAGGTTTTCCTCCAGAATTGCCCTGTATTTAGTGCCATCCATCTTTCCTTCAGTCCTGACCAGCTTTCCTGTACCTGCAGATGAAAAATATCCCCACAGCATGATGCTGCCACCACCATGCTTCACTGTAGGAATGGTGTTCTCAGGGTGTTGGGTTTGCGCCACATGTGGCATTTCCCATGATGGCCAAAAAGATCAGTTTTTGTCTCATTTGACCAGAGAATCTTCTTCCGTGTGTTTGTGGAGTCTGCCACATGCTGTTGGGCAAAGTCCAAATGTGTTTTCTTATTTCTTTTTCTTTAAGCAATGGCTTTTTCTGGCCACTCTTCCATAAAGCCCCGCTCTGTGGAGTGTACGGCTTAAAGTGGTCCTATGGACAGATACTCCCATCTCCGTTGTGGATCTTTGTAGCTCCTTCAGTGTTATCTTTGGTGTCTTTGTTGCATCTGATTCCATCTCTGATTGCAGACAGGTGGATCTTAATCAACTAATTATGTGACCTATGAAGTGAATTGGTTGGAGCAGCTCTTATTTAGGGGTTTCATATGAAAGGGGGTGAATACCTATGGACACTCCAGATTTCTGTTATTTTTTATCTTCATTATTGTTTGTGTCACAATAAAAAACAATTTGCACCTTTAAAGTGGTAGGCATATTGTGTAAATCAAATGGTGCTAACCCTCCAAAAATCCATTTTAATTCCAGTTTGTAATGCGACAAAACAGGACAAACACCAAGGGGGATGAATACTTTTGCAAAACACTGTATAAAGGCTAATTCCAACAAGCATGAGTAGAGATGCACGGAGTATTGATACCCTTTTAGTACTGCAACGTGGCATGTGGATCATTTCTATATCGCTTTATACACTTGATGCGGCATGTAAACAGCTCAACACTGACACCTTATGTAATTTGTGCATAAACTGTAAATGCTAATTAGACTTTGATGGGCGAGATGGAGAAAGTGCAGGGATAAAGGAAACAAGAGCGTCGATAATTACTCGCTGCTTGGGCGCGCTGCTATTTTAAGCTTAACAGCAGTACAGTTTCGAATGATACAGTACTGAGCTATAGTTATAACTGCTTTTAAACATTTTTGTGCATGTTTTTGGAAAAGGTATGACATCGGTGCTCATCTCTGATTGGTCAGCGATACTTTGTTCTTGCAGCGTATTTCATGAAACCATGTTTAAATTCATCGCTTCATTAATCTTGAGTAATTCCTTTATCGAGGTCAGGATGATGGCAGATCTGCAGCGTATCGCAGGAATACTGAGCGCAGGGCAGGAATACAGGGAGCTGTTTAGTTGTATTTAATATTTGTTGTATTTATTTTATGAAGAGCATTTGTATTCATGAAAGGTAGACTGCCTGTCAGATTTTTCAAGTGTAGGTCATAAAAATAATTTTCCCCGACACCCAGTTATTTTTGTTTAGTGACCGAAAACTACTGAATTCGAGTCACAGACTTCCCTAAATTCTCCACTATTTTTTCCTGCTTCACCATGATGCAATACAAGATACTACCTCATGCATCATGTAGTGGGCTTTCCCCGTTCATGCAAGGCATTGTGGGATACAAATTTGAAACAGGAGAGAAAAATGGAGGACGTGAGTGTGTGAATGAAACGTGAAAGACCGACTACAGTAACAGAAAGTGAGAAGAAAAGACGTTATGTTATATACGAAGGAAAGGAAACGCAGGACCAAACTAATAAATATCGGCGGTCAGCGAGCACCTCGGTGTGATCAGCTGTTCGTTTAGCGACAGAATGATGGAACTGTCAGTGCACGCTCAAAGGGAAACCTGTAGATGGCAGTAATGCAACACTGTGGATGCCAGCTGCTGCAAAACCCAAAACAAGAAGAAGGTGGTAAACCTGCGCATGCGCACACGGACTTCCTCTGTCTGCTTGACTGCGCGAAGCAAGTGATTTCATGCACATTATTTGCTTTAATCCCCTTAAATTAAATAACTTCCCAGCCAAAGAGTGGTCTGATATTTTGCGAGATATTAGAGGGAACTAAATTTCACTGATTTTATGAAATCGAAAGGCCGTCTAGCTTTAAGATTGCCTTAACTTTTCACCGAAGTGAAAAGTCAGTAACAGAAAGAAGTCAGTAACGGAATTACGTCAGAAAAAAACTGAAGTTTCATTTCTGGAAATGAAACTTCAGTTTTTTTCTGACGTAATTCCGTTACTGACTTCTTTCCTCTTTTATGAGTTTGCATTCAGAGTTAAACAGAGCCAATTTTTCTATGCTTTTTTTAGGGTCGAAAGATACCCCATAAAGTGTGAAATTTTTTATTTAATACCATTATCTTGAGTACTGTAACTTAAAAAAAAAAAAGTTTCCATATTTTGCTGTGAATGTAATTCTGTTCCTGAAGAACTACCCTATATTATTATATTATTATTCCTCAACTCCGAATGAATTACAGGATATAGCGGTTTGATTTCAACCATTTTGATTTATTTAATTTATTTTGGTATTGTAATACTACACCTGGTATTGCTATTGTGAATAATGTGGTATTGTGACATAACAAGAGAACAACAGTCTTTCAGAAACAGTTTAAATGAAGACTTTGCATTCATGGCAGAAAGCGACAGCTCCTTGTAGTGAGTAATTTTAAGAGACTAAAACCTGAAGTCTTTAATAATAATAATAATAATAATAATAATAAATTTTATTTGTAGCGCCTTTCAAGGTACCCAAGGACACTTTACAGTACAGAATGTTAAAATACTAGAATGTTAAAACCATAGCAAGATGGGTAATAAAACAATAAAAAATACAGGTAAAAATATATGTAAAAGGAAAAGAAACAAATAAAAATCAATAAGTACATGGTAAAAGGCATTGTATCATGATCTCATCTCATCTCATTATCTCTAGCCGCTTTCTCCTTCTACAGGGTCACAGGCGAGCTGGAGCCTATCCCAGCTGACTACGGGCGAAAGGCGGGGTACACCCTGGACAAGTCGCCAGGTCATCACAGGGCTGACACATAGACACAGACAACCATTCACACTCACATTCACACCTACGGTCAATTTAGAGTCACCAGTTAACCTAACCTGCATGTCTTTGGACTGTGGGGGAAACCAGAGCACCCGGAGGAAACCCACGCGGACACGGGGAGAACATGCAAACTCCGCACAGAAAGGCCCTCGCCGGCCTCAGGGCTCGAACCCGGATCTTCTTGCTGTGAGGCGACAGCGCTAACCACTACACCACCGTGCCGCCCGCATTGTATCATGATATAAAATAAAATCAGAGAAAGAAGCAAATAAAATAAAATAAATGGGATAAAATAATAAAAATCAATAAGATATCATTGTGCAGGGAAAGCAAGGCTGAAGAGGTGAATTTTGAGCGTGGATTTGAATGACAAAAGGGAAGTGCATTGTCTCAGTGAAAGTGGGAGGTTGTTCCAGAGTTTAGGGCCGGCAATACTAAATGCCCTGTCACCCATGGAGCGGAGGTTCGTGGAGGGGATGGACAAAAGAAGCGTGTCAGAGGAGCGTAAAGTGCGAGTGGGTAGGTATGGGTTAAGGAGACTAGTGAGGTATGTGGGTGCTAGGTTGTGTTGGGCCTTGTAGACAAGCAGGAGAATTTTGAATTGGATGCGATATTGAACAGGAAGCCAGTGTAATTGATGGAGGATGGGTGTTATGTGATGCCAAGGTCTGGTGCGTGTGAGTAGTCTAGCTGCAGAGTTTTGGATGTATTGTAATCTGTTGATAGATTTAGCCGGAAGACCAATGAGCAGGGCATTGCAATAATCAAGTCTAGAGGTGATGAAAGCATGAACGAGGGTCTCTGCAGTAGTGAGGCTGAGAGAAGGGCGGAGTTTGGAGATGGTTTTAAGATGAAAAAATGCAGTTTTAGTGATATGTTTTATATGTGAGTCAAAGGAGAGAACAGAATCGATAATGACACCCAGGTTTTTTACTTCAGATGAGGTAGTGGTGAAGTAGCCAGGAATGGAAAACTGTGTAGTGTTTAACTTTTTCAGCAATGCCGGAGTGGCGGTGACTATGGCTTCTGTCTTGGTATGGTTGAGTTTTAGAAAATTATGTGTCATCCAGTTGCTTATATCATTGAGACAGGTGGACAGTTGTGAAAGGGGAAGTGAGTGAGAGGGTTTAGAGTGAATGTAAATTTGTGTGTCATCAGCATAGCAGTGAAAGTGTAGGCCATGCTGGCGGAGGATGTAACCCAGGGGGAAAATGTAGATGATGAAGAGCAGGGGGCCTAGAACAGAACCTTGGGGAACACCATGGAGGAGGGGTGCACTAGGGGACCGGAAATCACCAATGGAGACAAACTGTTCCCTACCCGTGAGATAAGACCTAAACCAGGAAAGTGCAGTGCCAGTGATGCCCAGAAGAGTTTCTAGCTGTGCAAGTAGAGTGTTGTGGCAAACCGTGTCAAATGCAGCAGTCAGGTCGAGCAACAGGAGGATGCTGAAGTGTCCTGTGTCAGCAGCTATCAGTAGGTCGTTGACAACCTTCACAAGGGCCGTTTCTGTGCTATGTTTAGCCCTGAAGCCAGACTGCAGTTCCTCCCACAGGCTACACGCCGTCATGTGGTCCTGGAGCTGTGAGGCCACAGTACGCTCTAGCAGCTTGGAGATGAAGGGAAGGTTTGAAATAGGGCAGTAGTTTTTAAAATCATCCACTGCAGCTCCAGATTTTTTTATTACAGGCGTGATGGCTGCAGTTTTTAAAGGATTAGGAACAACGCCTGTCTGGAGAGAAGTGTTGATAATGTTGGCAAGGAGGGGACAGAGAGTTGGCAGGCAGGCTTTGACTAGAGGGGTGGGCATGGGGTCCAGAAGGCAGGTGGTAGGCCTGGCCTTGGTGGCAAGATCGTGGACAGTTTCTTCACTAATAGCAGAGAAGAAGGACAGCAGTTGAGGGGGGGTTATGGGGAGAGATGGGCCATCATTCAAAGTGGGAGAAGAGAGAGACTGTAGCTGGTTATAGATGGTACTGATCTTGTTTCCGAAATAGTTCAGAAACTCACAGCAAAGATCTGTTGATGGTGTAAGTGGGAAGGGTTTTGAAGGTTGGAGGATTTTGTTCACAGTGAAGAAGAGAGCTCTGGGGTTGCTCTGACCTTTGCTGATGATCGCGCTGTAATAACAGGACTTAGCCTTGTTTAGGGCTTCCTTATAGGCCAGAACATGGTCTTTATAGGCTTGTAAGTGGACAGTTAGCCCAGTCTTTCTACTGAGCTGCTCAAGCCTACGGCCAGCTGCCTTCATTGCCCTCAGCTCAGGTGTAAACCACGGAGCTGAGTGAGAAAAGGAGACGGTACGTGTTTTCAGGGGGGCAAGTTTGTTGAGTGTACAGGCATGTATAAGGGACCTACTCACTAAATAGCAAGCAAGACACTTACCATGTCAGCAGAGTACCCCCAAGAGGGCTCGCACAGAAACGTGGCACAACAGGCACTCACCGACAGACCATCCCATGATGACAGTTGATCCGGAGTCAAATACAATCCACAGGTAGTCCGCAACACTCCACCCAGCAGATGATCCAAAGTCAGATACAATCCGTAGGTAATCCAAACAGTTAAGGCCACTCATAGTAGAGTAGAATCACAGGTAGCCCTGAGGTTAGCGAAAACGTTTGCTCACCAGTGGCGTAATGCACGTACAGCAATGGAGAAGGTAGGGTCCACAAGTTATAATGTTGGGTTTAGGGAGACCGTTTTGGTCCAGTTGGCCAACTCAATCCACAGGTTATAGCAGGGGGTAGCCTATGCCTTCCGACAGTTCACTCGTGTAACTCCAGGCAGAGTTGAAACATCCGGGGGTGTGGGTCAAACAGGTAGCCTGATGCTTAGCGCACAGGTAAACAGGCCAGCAAACACGCATCCAATAAAATAATCAAACGGTCAGCGACCCAGACGTACGTTTAGTAAGAAAGTTCATTGAATTCGGATGGCTAAACTGACATGACAATAAATACTAGGCAGAATAGACGAAGATACAGTAGGCAGAGGTCAACCACAAACAGACCCGGGGAGTAGCGGCAGCCAAACGCGCCGGCGTTCACTCACAACCGGAGAAAAAAACTGAGATCAGATGCGTTTCAGTATCTGCAAAGCAAATCTCAGACACCAAACATCACATGGCTTTCTTTTTTCCCCCTAAACACATCATCATTCCAGGAGGATCCTCATTCCAACTTCACAGGTACGAGTTGTTTAGAAACAAGCTCAAAGTCATGACCAAAAAACATAAATGATATTAAAAAGCAAGACTGGATGTAAGTTGGGAAAAAATCTAAAACCAAATAAAACATAGAGTCATGTTGAGCAATGCAAAAATAATCACAAAACCTGATAAAAAAGCAGAAACCCTTAGTTGCTTTAGTTGAAAGCTGTTCGAGATTTTTAAAGCCTGTTTCCCGAGACACTCTTTCATACACCTGTACTGCAGTTAAACGAAAAAGCATTGTGTAAGCGGATAGAACGTTCTTTTTAGCATCAGCCGAATAGGGGATTGCTGCAAGAAGGACAGAGCATGTGCAGTATCACTTCTGCTACGTCATCATAGCATCAGGACATAAAAATATCTTATAAGCAGAAATATAAAACCCGCCTTACTTTATGGCCAGAGAAAACAATGAAAAGTCATTTACTTTACTTGCTTTACCTTCCACATTGTCACATAATCACCAGTATGCCAACATTATGCATTATGACACATCAGAAGTACATGCTACAAGGGCTGTCATAGCTAAATCTATGCAGAAAAGGCCCTTCATTCATTCATTCATTCATTATTAATCAAATAATCAAAAATCTATACAACTTATATCAGTTGTTACCGTACAGTGTCTTGCAAAAGTATTCGTCCCCCTTGGTGTTTGTCCTGTTTTGTCACATTACAAGCTGGAATTAAAATGGACCCTGACTCTGCAACAGTACTAAGCAAGCAACACGAGAACCAAGGAGCCTCCAAACAGGTCAGAGACAAAGTTGTGGAGAAGTATAGATCAGGGCTGGGTTATAAAAAATATCCCAAACTTTGAATATCGCACGGAGCTTCATTAAATCCATTATAGCAAAATGGAAAGAATATGGCACCACTACAAACCTGACAAGAGAAGGCCCCGCCCACCGAAACTCACAGACCGGGCGAGGAGGGCATTAATCAGAGATGCAACAACGACACCAAAGATAACACTGAAGGAGCTGCAAAGATCCACAGCGGAGATGGGAGTATCTGTCCATAGACCACTTTAAGCCGTACACTCCACAGAGCAGATTCTCTGGTCAAATGAGACTAAAATCAATCTATTTTGCCATCATGGGAAATGCCATGTGTAGCGCAAACCCAACACCCTGAGAACACCATTCCTACAGTGAAGCATGGTGGTGGCAGCATCATGCTGTGGGGATATTTTCCATCTGCAGGGACAGGAAAGCTGGTCAGGACTGAAGGAAAGATGGATGGCACTAAATACAGGGCAATTCTGGAGGAAAACCTGTTTGAGTCGGCCAGAGGTTTGAGACTGGGACAAAAGTTCACTTTCCAGCAGGACAATGACCCTAAACATACTGCTAAAGCTACACTGGAGTGGTTTAAATGGAAACATTTAAATATCTTGGAATGGCCTCGTCAAAGCCCAGACCTCAATCCAATTGAGAATCTGTGTCATAACTTGAAGATTGCTGAACACCAACGCAACCCATCTAACTTGAAGGAGTTGGAGCAGTTTTGCCTTGAGGAATGGGCAACAATCCCAGTGGCTAGATGTGCTAAGCTAATAGAGACATAGATGAAGAGACTTGCAGCTGTAATTGCAGCAAAAGGTGGCTCTACAAAGTATTGACTGTTTTTTCATCTTATTGTTTGTGTCACAATAAAAAAAACAATTTGCACCTTTAAAGTGGTCGGCATGTTGTGTAAATCAAATGGTGCTAACCCTCCAAAAATCCATTTTAATATCAGCTTGTAATGCAACAAAACAGGACAAACACTAAGGGAGATGAATACTTTTGCAAGACACTGTAGATACATAATAAAGTACTACGTCTTGGTAATCCAGTTGCAGATGTCTTCAGTCCCCCCCCCCCCCCCCCCACATTTTTATATTAAGGTCAGACTAGAGTGAATGAGTAAGTCTGAGAACACCGAGGAAAAATTGATGAGAGTGGCCATGAGATTGGCAGCAGTGCGTAGAGGTCTGCATAGCATCATGGAGATCAGAGAGCTGGTGATGGTTGCCCTCAGCCAGTCTCCCCCCACCCTCCTCTCTCATGCTTGAGCAGGCAGGCACAGTGAGAGGCAGCAGCTGATATACAGAGTCTTGATTTCCTCCTCTTATTGCTTTCTCACCACAAAGCAAAGGCTGAGCTCTTGACACGACTCTTGTAAAGATCCCCAAGGCTCAGCGCTTCAGCTTCACCATGCTGCTTTACACTTCTCTCAGCAAAGCCTTGTGGAGCATCGTTTCTTCAACAAGTCAGCTTCTAAATCCTGCTTCAAATTTAAAATGGCAGATATATGAGAATCCACCAATCCACTTCTCCTCGACTGATTTTATATTACACACACACACACACACACACACACACACATACTGAGTAATATGGCGGCTGCCGGCGACGCCTTTGTATGCCTTCGACTCGGCCATGATGAGCTGCGTCTTTTGTAATTTAGCTATCCAGATACAAGAATATTTATTCCTTTATTTTTATTTTTCCCCCCCTACTCTATTTTTATATTTATTTTTAATTTAATTCTTCTATTTATATACGCTGCTGGCCCTGAGGCACAAATTTCGTTTACATGTGAAACATGCAAATGACAGTAAAGAACCTTGAATAATGCCTTGAAGAAAGGATGATTAGCCACTCCAAACTTCAACTTCACTGGCCACTTTATTAGGTATACTCATACACCTGCTACTGTTTTATGCCGTTCTCTAATCAGCCAATCCGCCGACAGCAGCACGGCGTTTAAAATCATTCAGCTACAAATCAAAAGCTTCAGTTAAAGCGAGACGGCCTTTCGATTTCATAAAATCTGTGAAATTTAGTTCCGTCTGAAATGTGGTCATTGTAATATGTGTTTACTTCTGTAATATCTCACAAAATATCAGGCTGGGAAGTTTTTTAATTTGATGGGATTAAAGCAAATAATGTGCATGAAATCGCTCGCTTCGCTCAGCCAAGCAGGCAGAGGAAGTCCGTGTGTGTGTGTGTGCATGCACAGGTTTCCCTTTGAGCGTGCACTGACAGTTCCATCATTCTGTCGCTAAACGAACAGCTGATCACACCGAGGTGCTCGCTGAGCGCCCATATTTATTAGTTTGGTCCTGCGTTTCCTTTCCTTCGCATATAACATCACGTCTTTTCTTCTCGCTTTCTTTCCGTTACTGTAGTCGGTCTTTCACGTTTCATTCGCACACTCACGTCCTCCATTTTTCTACCCTGTTTTAAATTTGTATCCCACAATGCCTTGCATGAACAGGGAAAGCCCACCACGTGATGCATGGCATAGTATCTTGAATTGGGTCATGGTGAAGCAGGATAACATGACGGAGAATTTAGGGCCATGTGGCCTTAAATTCATTAGTTGTTCTATTAAAAACAAAAGAATATTATTTGAAGTCTGTGATTCAAATTCAGTCGCTTTCAGTCCACTAAACAAAAATACTTAGGTGTTGGGGAAAATTCTTTTTATAACCGCCACCTGAAAAATCTGAGAGGCAGTCTAGCTTTAAATGTTCACGTCAAACATCAAAATGGGAAAAATTGTGATCTCACAGCGAAGTGTGACTTCCTTTCACTGTGGTATGGGTGTTGGTTTGAGCCACATGGTGGTTGGTGGTTTGAGTATTTCAGAAACTGCTGATATCATGGGGTTTCCACACACAACAGTCTCTACACAGAATGGTGCGAAAAACAAAAAAACATTGAGTGGGTGAGAGAGCGACAGTTCTATGGGTGGAAACAAACGGGTCAGAGGAAAATGGACAGATTGGTTCGAGCTATAAGTCAGCAACTTATAGCAACTCTTTACAACCGTGGTGAGCAGAAAAGCATCTCAGCATGCAACAGCAGAAGAACACATTGGGTTCCAGTCCTGCAGCCAAGAACAGGAATCTTCAAATCAAGAACAAGTTCCTAGTAAAGTGAGTGTATATTGTTATAGAAGTGCTCGTGGTTAGCTATTTATTTTACTGACTTTACCAATCATGGTAATAATATCAGCGCTACTTGTTTTTGTCTAACTTGCTGTTTCCTTTATGCACAGGAGTAATTCACACAGAAATAACTCTTTAGATAAATCGGACTTATTTCACATACTGTCATAAGCATGACATACAAAATACAGTACTGTGCAAAAGTCTTAGGCACCCTATTTTTTTTTTCTCTTACAAACTTTGTTATAGATTTCTATTTTATGACTTCTACATTATTGAGTCAAAACAGTACAGAAACATTTTAGAGTTCCAATAGTGCGTATTTTTTTCCAGCACAAAATTAAATCTTACAGGGAAAAAAGTTTATATCTGAGCAGCATATTACATAAGAGAGCACTTTTCAGATTAAAAATGAAAATATAATGAAGGCTCCTGGGTTTTGGTGCAAAATTAAGAAGAGATTGTGACAGTCAAAGTGTCCAGAAGAACTGCGGCTGGTTCTGTAAGATGCTCAGTAAAACCTACAGATCATTTCCGTATAAAACTGCACTCACTGGACCCGAGACGACTAATTTTTTTTTTTTTAAAGCAAAGGGTCGTCTCACACCAAATATTGCCTTTGTTTAATTTATTGTGGCTTATTGATTACTGTTTATAGTAATTTTTTATGTTAAAACATTTCATTTCATCATTTTTAAGCCATTTTTGGTCTATAGCAGGGCTTTTCAAAGTGTGGGGCGCGCCTCCCCTGGGGGGCGCCAGAGTTCTTCAGGGGGGGCGCAACGTGAGGAAACAAACCAGAATAAGTTACTATTGCGGACATTTAGCGAACTTCAGCTAGCCTTTGCCAGAGACGAAATGGATCGATTTTTAGTACCTAAAGCTACAGTGAGTGAGGAGGCAGAGTCTGGGCCAAGCAAAAAAACCCAGAGCCTCCAGGATTTCGCGATGTTGCGATTTGCAAATTCAATCAATCCCTGCGAATTCAGGGCGGTGTTGCAATTATATCCAATCACCGCAACTTTCCTGCAAATTTGACCAATCGTTGGTGTCGTCTTGAGGTGACATCGACAAACTAACTTCCGCCTTACTTCCGTGTATACGTTCAAGAGAAGCAGCATGCGTGCAGTGTTGCCAGATTGGGCGGTTTTAAGTGCATTTTGGCGGGTTTTGAACATATTTTGAACTGGAAAACGTCAGCAGTATCTGGCAACACTGCATGTGCGAGTCAGTGTTTCTGTAGGCTTAAATTCTGTTACTGAAAGTGTGTTATGTTTACAGTGAAGGACTGTGCGCACTTTACATTATTTTTTTACTTAATGCAAGAAGTTAATGGATGCCAACATTTTTGCCAAAATGGTATTTTATTTTTCATTGTTTAGGCAGCTTCAGCATCATACTGTGAGATTCTGTTCAAATTGTTTTTTTTTTTCTTCTATGAAGCCTGAGCCATTTATTTTATTAGTTTATAATTATTGTTTAATTTAGTCTTCAGGAGAAACTGCCTGCACACAGTACTAGTATTAATAGTTTTTTTTCTTACATGAAAGCTGAGGCATTTATATTATATTTTAAGGTAACTTCATGTTGTGCTGTGAGGTTCTCTGCACTTTAACTGTTGAACCAACAGGTGCATTTGGATAAGTAAAGCCTATTTTTCTGCATTTTTGTAGTCCTGGTAATCTTTTATATTGGTAAAGTTGTTTATAGGATCATTTCTCAGTGTCTTTGTTTTTTTAATCAATAGTTTTTCAGTAATAACTTAATATTTAACATATCACTCAATTTTAATCACAAAAAGAGAAAATCGCAACCATTTCTCGCAACTTTCACTTCCTCCCGCAATGTAATCGCAACAAAAACCTAAAAAACACAGCAACTTTCATCACAATTTTTTGGAAAACCCCCGCAACATCAGACATTTTAGCCCGCAACAATCACAAAAAAGGCCCGCGGAATCCTGGGGGGACTGAAAAAAGAAGGAAGTACAGTATGACCACGATTATTTAAAGTTTGGATTTTCATGGACTGGATCTGAAGATGCTCCACTGCCACAGTGTGTTGTCTGCCAAGAGGTGCTAGCTAACGATGCTATGGGATGTTTAAAATATGTAAAACAAGATGTTTTAAAAAGAAAAGCACAGATGTTTAAAATGTGTAAAAGAAAAAAAAATGTGTACAACAACCATTTTTTAAAAATACGAATGGAACATTAAGTATAGCAACAACAAAAATTGTGAGGGGGGGCGCTGTTGTTTATTTGCTCTCTGAGGGGGGGCTGACTCTCCCACACTTTGAAAACCCCGGTCTATAGCATTTCTTTCCGTGTGCCTAAGACTTTTGCACAGGACTGTGCATGTACATAAACAACTGAACAGATGTAAATCTCATACCATTCAAAATGATCTGCTTGCCTGTATATTGTTGGGGTTTATCTAAAATTCACAAGTCAAGTGTTATTAGCTCTCAATTTGGTTTGAGGCTCTGCGGATATTAATGTTGTCTCGCCACGTTAGAATCTATAGTCACGAGCCGCTGCTGAGCTCAACACAGCGTTACATTTATTTGCGGATAAAACTCCTCGATAAATTAGTATGGAAAGTAAGAACACGTTCAGAGTGTAATTGGAATGAGAGGCATCAAAGCACTAATACCTGCATAATCCTCTGTCTCCATTTTACTGACATATTTTTGCAAACGTCTTTGAGAATCAGTCTTGAAAGCATGTCTGTGAAGGTTCTCAGTCATCCAGGTCGTCGTAAACCATACGTGCGAAAGAAGACAACTCGACTCGCTTGAAATCCTTGAAGACGTCCGAAAGGCTTCTTCAGTTCTGTCTGTCTAGCGGGGAGTTCCAGGTATTTATCCTCTAGTTCAGTGTTTCTCAACCACTGGGCTGTGAAGCACCATCTAGAGGGCCATGAATTGTTTTTCAAGTTGAAGCTGGGTTGCATCCGATATCACATCCACCTCATTAAGTTGCGGTTACGCTACAGCTCGCAATGCTTTGCAATGGGGTATCGATGAAAATGAGGCATTTTGGTGGCAATGCATGGCGATATACACGTGAGCTAAAAGTTATGGTCACACAGCAGGCATACATTTGAGTTTGGCGCAGCTCGAGCGGCCGCGCTCATTCACGGAGCGTGTTGTGCACGCTCTTCGGACCTAGTCGTTATGGGAAACACCTGATACTGACTTGAGTGCAATCAGCACACGCATATAAGGACACTGTTTTCACAGAGGCTTTGCGAAGTATTATCATCATCACTGTCCTGTTTGTTTCTAGTCATGTTTATAACACTGTTTAAATACTCTGCTTTTTGATTCTGCTTTGCTTTCTTTTGTGTTTTGTTTTTGGAAATATCACACCTGCTAATAAACACTCTTCCTGCACATCTACCACCGTCTATCTTGTAGTGTCCTGATCCCCAGATCTTTAACCCAGCCACATATAAAAAGTCGTACTCCTCCATGCTCTTCCAGGTTTTCATCTGTGTGTCCGTGTAGAACGATGCCTGCACTGCAGCAGCAGGTAGTTTGAGATGTCGTGGAACTCAAAAAAGGATCGATAATTTTCCAACTCACAGGAAAAATCCTTCTTTGTTAGCGTGTAAGGATCTAATCCCCTTGAGTGGTTTCTATATCCACTTCTTTTGAGTGTACTTTTTGGTTTGAAGAACTTGCTTGTTTCCTGAACACAAACATGGCAGTAAGTTCTTATATTCATGGACCAGACTCCACTTTTGGATCATTAATCACTTTTGACTGAGGGCCCGTCCACACGAGTACACGGCCTCACCCAATACGCTGTCGTTTTGAAAAAAAATCTCCGTAAACACGGCATCATTTCCAGAAATATCTGCATCCACACGGATTCACTAGAAACGACCCAAAACGCTGTAGTACATATGCCAGGCCTGTATGTAGCGCTGTGACGCCGCCACACCAATACACTAAAACCGGAAGAGAAGCCATGGAGCATGCGTATAAAGGTCACGCGCTGTTTACAAACAAGTTCATAACACGAGAAGAGGACGATCATGGCCAGCGCAACTCTAAGAGTTGTTTCTGCAGTACGAGCACAAGCCTGTAGTCTGTCATTGTTGTTGTTATGACGCGTCTAGCGGCGGTGGCTGAGGTTAAAGGTTAGAGAGGCGGGGCTTATACATCATCGTTTCTGAAAAAATCCGCATTTGCTGTCCAGACGACTCCGGGCTATCTGGCGTTTTAGGATTTTCCCACTCTGGGACCTGTTTTCAAAAAATACTGGTTTCACACCTCAAAAAAGCCAGATCCGTCTGGACGCGAGGCCAAAACGATAAAGTATTTATGCGGATTCGACAAAAACGTACTCGTGTGGATGGGCCCTGAGGATAACCTGCATGCATGGTTTAGCTTCTGGCACATCCAGACAGTTTTAAATACAACACCTACAATCTTTAAAAAAAAAAAGAAGTTTTTATTGCATTTATTTAATTCCTGGACTCCCATCTGTAACAGGGAGTGATGTCGCATCCCATTAATACACTTTACAATGGATTATTAGATTCTAATAGAATAGATGAGCCAAAATAATTGGGGATCTTTTTTTAACAGGCCCTGACTCATTAGGAGTATGAATAGGTAGGCCTTAAAGTAGAAACCCCCTGATCTGGTGGACCAAAAGCAACCCTAAGGAGGGTCGTTGAGGTCACCTGGGTCGTTGACCCTTTCAGTCATCCTGTAGGTTGTTAGGGTCACTGATACCCCTTTTCTACCAAATCAGTTCCAGGGCTGGTTCGGGGCCAGTGCTGGTGCTGGTTCACAACTCGTTCAACTTGCGAGCCAGCTGAGAACCAGTTTGCTTTTCCATAGCTCGCGGTGCTAAGGGAAGACACGTCATTACGTCGCTGTATACGTCAGTTATGTCGTTGTATACGTCATTACGTCGCTGTATACGTCAGTTACGTCGCTACATTTGCTTAAACCTTGGTGCGAATATCAAAGCAAAAACAACGCAGAAGAAGCAGCAGCAGCAGCAACAACAACAATAATAATAATGGATGACTTCGCGTTTGTACAGCTGCTGCTTCTCGTCGCTTAAAAATGCCGATCTTTCGCGGTCTTGTTATTGTTGTTGGTCTTAACAACTCCGCCCCCCCGCTGACGTAAGCGGTTCTTTCCTCTGGCCCAGCAGAGAGTTGGTGCTAGCCTGGAACCGGTTTTTCTGGCCCCAGAGCCAGTTCTTTGTCAGTGGAAACAGAAAACCCGGTTCCAAACTAAGCACTGGCCTCGAACCAGCCCTGGAACTGCTTTGGTGGAAAAGGGGCATGAGAGTTTCAACGACCCATGTGACCTCAACGACTCTCCTTAGGGTTGCTTTTGGTCCACTAGAGGATGAATCCCTGGAACTCCACACTAGACAGACAGAACTGAAGAAGCCTTCTGGATGAGGGGTGAAACGTCTTCAAGGATTTCGAGCAAGTCCAGTTGCCTTCTTTAGCATCTACTGTACGGGTTCTTGAAAGCATGCTTATAATGTCTCAACAACATACTTGTATATGCTTATTAGAAAGGAGGCTGCATCAATACCAACAAACTTTATTTGAAATCCTCTCTCTCTCTCTCTCTCTCTCTCTCTCTCATTTATTTATTTATTTATTTATTTATTTGCTGCTGTTGTAATAATTAGATGTGTGTGCTGTCCCAAAATCCCCTGTAGCCTTCGGCAAACTCTGATTTAAATCCCCGTCTGTTTCTGTGGAGAGAACAGACTAACAGAGAGACACGTACCTTCTTTTAACTCACAAATATGAAAATGTTCCTGCTGGTGAACGGATTGCACCTGAAGGTGCCTCGCCATTACCGCTGAAAGAACACAGAAAATTTTAGGGCAGCACAGGTAGGGAATAGCAGAAATAAAAAAAATAAGGTTATAGGAACGAAGAAGAGCTTCAGCTGGCCTTCGTCCAAAATCATCACAAATTGAGTTTACTGTCAGTCTTGTTCAAAACGAATGCAGCCTTACTACCGGTATATTAAAGTTGTACAGCGGCGGTGTATACTTTTGTACATAAATATGCGTATTTATCTTTCATGTACATGTGGCTTTTAGTTCCTCGTTTGGAATAATGTCGAATAAAAAGTGAGAAATTAAATTTTCATTCAGGACCTTGTGTGTAGTCAGGCTTAAGTCTTGGCTTTTACATTTGCCAGCATTCTGCATGTGTAAATGAAAGGCTCTGCGTCGCTCTGTGCACTAGTAGGCTTTAATCCTTAATTCTGTGTACAAGCGATGTGCACACTTCACTGCACTTTTCCCCCTTTAATACGAATTACTTTAATTATGAATGACAAACAAGCAGAAGAAAAAGGTTGGGAACTTCTGAACTTGTCTCTTTGGATGTGCATAAGAGTTCTGTCTGTTCCTGTGTGTGTGTGTGTGTGTGTGTGTGTGTGTGTGTGTTGTTCAGATTGAGGCTTGCTTTGATCAGAACTTGGCATGATTACTGATTGCTTTTTATAGCTTTGTGCTTCAAAAAGTTCCCCCTCCACCTCCACTCTAGTCATAGCCTAGGAAAGAGAAAGTGCTTCTACTTATACTCACTGTTCGTCTGTCTCAGCCTTATTTTTCCCAGCATGCAGTGGGAGAGAATAAGAGAGAGAGAGAGAGAGAGAGAGAGAGAGAGAGAACGAACCATGGTCTCTCTGCCACAGCTAGTGGATAGCCATCCAACTAAGACATTTTCACCAGGATTTTCTTTTGCTTCCCAGTTTCATCCTCTACTTTTTCTCTTTTCTTTTGTCTTTGTGCTCTTTTTGATAATCTCATCTCATCTCATCTCATCTCATCTCATCTCATCATCTCTAGCCGCTTTATCCTGTTCTACAGGGTCGCAGGCAAGCTGGAGCCTATCCCAGCTGACTACGGGCGAAAGGCGGGGTACACCCTGGACAAGTCGCCAGGTCATCACAGGGCTGACACATAGACACAGACAACCATTCACACTCACATTCACACCTACGGTCAATTTAGAGTCACCAGTTAACCTAACCTGCATGTCTTTGGACTGTGGGGGAAACTGGAGCACCCGGAGGAAACCCACGTGGACACGAGGAGAACATGCAAACTCCGCACAGAAAGGCCCTCGCCGGCCACGGGGCTCGAACCCGGACCTTCTTGCTGTGAGGCGACAGCGCTAACCACTACACCACCGTGCCGCCTCTTTTTGATAACATATAACATAAAGGAAATGTGGCAATGCCTTGTTTTTGGATGGATGAATCACTTACTGGGTCGAATAGGGGGTAGAACTGAAAGCTAGACTGCCTTTCAGATTTTTCACGTGTAGGCCATAAAAAGAATTTTCCCCGACACCTAATTAGTTTTGTTTAGTGACCGAAAACTACTGAATTCGAATCACAGACTTCCGATTTTATTATTATTATTATTATTATTATTTAAATAGAACAATGAATTAACGCCACGTGGCCCTAAATTCTCCGCTACTTTTTCCAGCTTCACCATGACCCAATTCAAGATACTACGTCATGCATCATGTGGTGTTCTTTCCCTGTTCGCGCAAGGCATTGTGGGATACAAATTTGAAACAGGAGAGAAAAATGTCAGACGTGAGTGTGCGAATGAAACGTGAAAGACCGACTACAGTAACAGAAAGTGAGAAGAAAAGACGTTATGTTATATACGAAGGAAAGGAAACGCAGGACCAAACTAATAAATATCGGCGCTCAGTGAGCACCTCGGTGTGATCAGCTGTTCGCTTAGCGACAGAATGATGGAACCGCCAGTGCACGGTGTTACGTATTTTGGCTCGTATACACACGACAGAAAAGGCCAGAATACAGCTTGTAGATTTAGTAAATCAATATATAGTTTCTATAAGAAAAAAAAAGTAATAATAAAGGAAAATAGCACACAAAAGGCAATATTCAAACAGCGGTACAAAAAAAAAAAAAAAAAAACACTGGCCTGTGTTCAGAGTCGATGACATATCCTGAAGCGAAGAATCTGAAAAATTATCCCTGATGTGTTGTCAAATTCCGAGTCTGAGCGGTTCATCTGTCCGAAAGCCTTGCCGCGATAATCCCTCAAACAATTTGTTGACCAGAGGTTTCGAGTCCGTGGATGTAACAAAAAGATGTGTCTGTCGGGATGGCTTGTGAATTTTCAAAAACACCAACGCAGAAAGACGAGCAAGGTGACATCCAGCTCCCCCCTTGACCTCGAAGCACCAAGGCGTGAACCTCCCCAGACGTCAACTCTGTTCTCTCCTTTTCTGTGTTTCGTTGCGTTTCTATAGTCCGCTGAACTTTCCAGACGGAACTCGAAAGAGCAGCATTACATCATACACAATTTGGCTCAGCCAGCAATCCACTGTAATACCCTGAACAGTCCAAGTTATTCCGGTATGTTCTCGATATGCAATCATGAACAACAGGCCGATCATTGCCATAACAAGATCAACTGTGAGCTACTGCTCACTTGCGTATCTCCCCCTGCTCTCGCTTATATCAGAATGCAAGCAATCGAAGGAATAGGACACTTATTATGAATGTTGACTTCAACAAATAATTAAACAAGTAAGTAAAGAGCCGTGTCTCTCCCCAGGGATTTCACTGCAAAAAGTAAAATCTAACCAAGATTAAATATCTTGAATCAAGACAAAATATGCTTGTTATTTGTCTGCCAAGATAATTCTCCGTTCCAGGCAGGTTTTGTGTAAGAGTATTTCACTTACTTTAAGCATTTTTTCCCTCAATTATCTTAATAAGGAGGCGGCACGGTGGTGTAGTGGTTAGCGCTGTCGCCTCACAGCAAGAAGGTCCTGGGTTCGAGCCCCGGGGCCGGCGAGGGCCTTTCTGTGCGGAGTTTGCATGTTCTCCCCGTGTCCGCGTGGGTTTCCTCCAGGTGCTCCGGTTTCCCCCACAGTCCAAAGACATGCAGGTTAGGTTAACTGGTGACTCTAAATTGAGCGTAGGTGTGAATGGTTGTCTGTGTCTATGTGTCAGCCCTGTGATGACCTGGCGACTTGTCCAGGGTGTACCCCGCCTTTCGCCCGTAGTCAGCTGGGATAGGCTCCAGCTTGCCTGCGACCCTGTAGAAGGATAAAGCAGCTAGAGAGATGATGAATCTTAATAAGGTATTATAACTTGTTATTGAGATTTTATTACTGGTTATGAGTAAGTTCTGTCTTAAAAAACTGAGAATTACCATAATTTCTTCGGTGTTATATTAACCATGACAAGTTTGTCAAAGTCAGAATTTCTTATTTCAAGCATCTTATCCTTTCTTTTAATCTCTTAATACAAAACAGATAACTAAATTAAATGAATTGTTGCATTGTCAATCTGGCAACAAAAATAGGCTACAAAATGGATTGGTTTGTTGTTTTGATTTTGATTTATTTGGCGGTCTCAGTTGGTATAAACACTTACTTAAACAGAGCACACCAATACGCCCAGATGAAATAGTCAAACTGTTGGTTGGGGGACAACGTATCTAGCATGTTAAAGTGCATAGTACAAATCTACTTGTTTTTAGTATAAATACACTAGTTTTTAGACATCTGTGGGGTTTCTAAAGCTAGATATATTTACTTGTTTTTAAAAATCTTGCCAAGTCAAATTTTCTTGTTCTGTTGGCAGATAATTTTGCTTATTTTAAGTAAAATATTCCTCATTTTATTACTTTTTTTCTTGTTTTTGTAAGCCGGGTTTTTGCAGTGTTCATATAGCATCCTGGTAAACTGTCACTTTGAAATATATTTTGCTTCTTGAAATAGCGTCAAGATCCACGCTATTTGTTTCGTAAATGCATTCAGTCGGTAAACAGGAAGTTGATATGCGACAGACCTGAAAATGGTATACACGGTATAGAACCCCAAGCTGAAGTTACCAAGTGACTATGCTTTGTGGTTGCTGAGAAAAAGGGTGTTTCGGATGGATGGATGGATGGATGGATGGATGGATGGATGGATGGACAGAGGTAATTAAACCTGCCCTTCAGAGCGGGGGTATAACAAACTGATTCACACATGAACAATCAAAACAAAAACAACTGAATGGCATCCCAATACATCACAACGGTCAAAGGTAAACCTGTAGATGGCAGTAATGGAACACTGTGGATGCCAGCTGCTGTAAAACCCAAAAGAGTTGGCGTAGTTGGATTAGTTGGCATCCAAGATGGTGCCGCAGACGGCTGCCACGGGACTTTGCTCTCTCGTACTTTCTATGTTTTTGTGTAATTGTTGTGTTAATTCTTCTCCGTGCTTCACGGAATGCTGCGCTGAGGTTTTTTTTAATGCCTACACATTCCGGTCCTGATAGGAGCGAAATGTGTGGGTGTTTTTTCCTCTCATCCCTCATTTCTCAGCCTCTCCTTCCTGACAAGCCTCTCTCCTGCTTTGTTTCTGCGGACTCGTCTCGTCTGAGATACCCTTCCTGCACTGTTCTCCGAATCGAAATTATGGATTTGATCAACTGGTCACTTCACGCAATTGACACAATCTTCTTGATGAGAAGTCTGGGTTCGGGGGAACCTGCCTGTCCTGCCGGAACGTTTGCAGCCGGATACACCATGGATGCCTGGGAGAAGTGGTGTGTGGTGTGCTTGGCGATTCTTTCCGTGGAGGACATTGAGGATATTTACCTATTCGGAACCATGATCACAGGATTTTTGCTGATTGGACTTGGCATTGCCCTGGTGTATCGAGGAAATCAGTTAACGGTGGCAGCTGTTCAAAGCCCCACAAAGCTGCCCGACATGATTGAGGCGGTGGGCAGAGCTGTCGGCACTCAGACTGTGGCTGTTCAGAACTTGAGTCGCAACATTGATAACATCATGGAGAAGTTGATGGCTTTGCAAAGAGAAATGGATCATTTTGGTGGCCAGAATGGACAAGCAGGTTAAGTGAAAAAGGACACGTCTACCCATCTTAAGTCTAAACAAATTCCAATCTTATCTTGGCTCTCCTAGCCAGCACTGCTTTCAAGGCCGTCACTGTAGAAACGCGATTCTCCCCCTGGAGTTCACTGCAGTGAGACTCTGTGTGTGTGTGTGTGTGTGTGTGTGTGTGTGTGTGTGTGTGTGTGTGTGTGTGTGTTTTTCCTATACTTTCTGTCTGTCTGTACTATGAAAGCTAAGTCGAACCGGAGTCAAATTCCTCGTGTGTGTAACATACCTGGCAATAAAGTGCTTCTGATTCTGAAGAAGAAGAAGAAGGTAAACCTGCGCATGCGCACACTGACTGCGCGAAGCAAGCGATTTCACGCACATTATTTGCTTTAATCCCCTCAAATTACAGTAAATAACTTCCAGCTACAGAATAGGCTGATTTTTTTTGAGCTCTTACAGAAATAAACATATATCATAATGACCACATTTCAGAGGGAGCTAAATTTCACCGATTTTATGAAATCGAAAGGCCGTCTAGCTTGAACGGTGGCTTTTTGATTTTTGAATTAACCTGAGACGGCAGCTTGGATTCATACTCTCCTACGTCTCACACAAACATAAGTGCGTGGGTGAGAAAGTGCTGGGATTCTCGGCACCACTCCTGTCCTCTGCTGCTCTTCCTCTGTTGGTTTCATATGTCTGGGGTTAACACACAGAGTGCTCACCTCATCTAAAATATCACCACTGAGCATGTTTCCTGCAGCTGCTCTGACAACATTTCCAGCACCCGGGCCTCAGAAGACTCCACGGCACGGTGGATAGAAGTCAAACAAACTTAACGTAGTTGATAGTCAGCTATTAGTCCTTGATGCTGTGACTCATTCTGGCTCAAACCACCCGCTGCTTTTTCTGCCGAAGCCCTGCAGGTTATAACTCTATGGTGTTAACAGATCTATGGCCGTTCTTGGGAGGGCAGACCAAGCAATAAAATTACTTAAGTCTTATAGTGCAGTGGGACAAAAAAAAAAAAAAAAAGGTTTTTAACCTTCACTGCACTCCAAGGACTCATTTCTTCCAGAGACTTCCATACAACATGCACTCTGCATTTTATGAACCTTTTAAAATGAACCCAAGGTGATCGTGTTAGATGTTTCCGAATTGAATTTGCAATCGTCAGCACATGCATTCTTGCTTTTTTTCCCCCTCAATATTTATCTTTCAGTTTGAAATTCTCTTATCCTAAGTGTGTGTAGTAACGAGTTAATATCAATGCATCGATTAATAGTGTAAATCAGTATGCAGCCCTCAGTATGAACAGCAGAATTAGCACTGCTCAGACAATTATGTGCAATATTTAACAATTATTCGCTGAAGGCAAGGTGAATATCGGTGAATAATAACCGAGATGAAGTCAAGGTCGAGATTATTATTCACCGATATTCACTGAGCCTGAGGCGGAAAATTGTTTTAGGCTAAAAACACTGGTGATTATTATTTTTTTTAAGTTGTATTAAAACAATCATTTATTTCAAACTTCAAAAGTGGCATGCAAATGTAATGTGCACAGGCTTGTGTCACGTATCTACGGAAGCCACGAGAGGCCCTTCATATAATCTTTTTTTATTCGCCTTGTTATCCCGAGATAACGACATAATTAATTCAGGATCTCGAGAAAACAAGACAACTAATTCGAGATCTCGAGAAAACAAAACCGTTATTCCGAGGTAACGACATAATTAATTCAGGATCTCGAGAAAACAACACAACTAATTCGAGATCTCCAAAACCGTTATTCCGAGATAACGACACAATTAATTCAGGATCTCGAGAAAACAAGACAACTAATTCGAGATCTCGAGAAAACAAAACCGTTATTCCGAGGTAACGACATAATTAATTCAGGATCTCGAGAAAACAACACAACTAATTCGAGATCTCCAAAACCGTTATTCCGAGATAACGACATAATTAATTCAGGATCTCGAGAAAACAACACAACTAATTCGAGATCTCGAGAAAACAAAACCGTTATTCCGAGGTAACGACATAATTAATTCAGGATCTCGAGAAAACAACACAACTAATTCAAGATCTCCAAAACCGTTATTCCGAGATAACGACACAATTAATTCAGGATCTCGAGAAAACAAGACAACTAATTCGAGATCTCGAGAAAACAAAACCGTTATTCCGAAGTAACGACATAATTAATTCAGGATCTCGAGAAAACAACACAACTAATTCGAGATCTCCAAAACCGTTATTCCGAGATAACGACATAATTAATTCAGGATCTCGAGAAAACAACACAACTAATTCGAGATCTCGAGAAAACCAAACTGTTATTCCAAGATAACGACATAATTAATTCAGGATCTCGAGAAAACAACACAACTAATTCGAGATCTCGAGAAAAGAAAACCGTTATTTCGAGATCTCGAGAAAACAAAACAATTATTCCGTGATCTCGAGAAAACAAAACAATTATTTCATGATCTCAGCTGGATCACTGTATCTCCGTCGGTAGAGACGAAGCCGGGCCAGTCTTCTGCGGAGGTGCCGCGGACTAATTTTGAAATGATCCCTTATTAAAAGACTTAATGCAATCTCTCCCTGTGTCAACCCCTGATCAAAATATTGCCTTATTAGGTGATCGATTATTCCAGACATTCTAATGACCAAAGTTGCGTCTATACAGAATGAGAAATAGCCCCAAAGTCAGCATATCACAAGTCTCTTGGTGCACCTGAATGAACCATTTCTCAGCTGTTTACTCGAGATCATGAAATAATTGTTTTGTTTTCTCGAGATCACGGAATAACGGTTTTGTTTTCTCGAGATCTCGAATTAGTTGTGTTGTTTTCTCGAGATCCTGAATTAATTATGTCGTTATCTCGGGATAACAAGGTGAATAAAAAAAAGGATTATATGAAGGGCCTCTCTCGGCTTCCGTACTTATCTACACCGAGTCACATAATACTTTGTTTTGAAATAAATAAAATAAATCACAATTCCACCTTATCTTTGAACAGTTTCAGACCAAACTTCGTAGCATCTTTAGTGCTTTTAGGAACAGCGTTTTCTTTCATCATTTGTAATTCTTCCTCACTTACGGTGACAAAGTCATTGACATCCATTTTGCCGAGTTGCTCGAGGTGATTACTGAGAAATGGTTTGAATTTCTCGACCAATCGGCGCCCGTGATTTCCTATAATCACCTCTGTCTTCTTCTCTTTTCTTTAGTGTCCTGTCTGATGGCAGGTCCAAGTTACTCTGGAAAAATGACAGCAGCGATTTCCCGTTGCTTTCTTTTGGATTATTTTATAGAGGTTTGCTCCTCTCAACCATTCACACTGATGGGCAATTTAGAGTCTTTGGACTGTGGGGGAAACCAAAGCACCCCCATGCAGACAACATGCAAACTCCAAACAGAAAGGCCCCCGTTGGCCACTGGGCTCAAACCCAGAACCTTCTTGCTGTGAGGTGACAGTGCTAACCATGACACCACCGTGCCACCAATCGCCTCCATATTTATCCATCCATTATCTGTAGCCGCTTATCCTGTGCAGGGTCATGGGCGAGCTGGAGCCTATCGCCGCTGACTATGAGCGAGAGGTGGGGTACACCCTGGACAAGTCGCCAGATCATTGCAGGGCTGACTAACTGTTAGTTGGGGATAAAAACAATCTCAGCCATATTGTAAAGGTGGCTGGGAAGCTGATTGGCTGTCCACAGTTATCCCTGCTGTCAATTTATGAGAAACAGGTCATCCAGAAGGCAGGGTCAGTATTGGACTGTAAAGATCACCCTCTTCATTGTTCATTTGAAGCTCTCCCCTCAGGCCGAAGACTAAAGGCCTCTGCATACTCTTGCGGCAAGGCTTTCACAGACAGCTTTTCGCAGACAGTTGTAATTTATCGTTGAGCGGGGAGTAATAGGCGTGCGCGATGTTATTCACTGCCACAACGCAAGGGGGCGCGAAGTCGCGAAATCGCTAGGAGTAGTTGGTGGGTGTGGTTAGTGGAGTGTTTATCCTCTGGTTACTTATAATGACTCGAACTGGAGTCGTATAGATGTACGTACTTCCTCACTTCCTCGATCAGCCCCTCTTCATGCTGCTCCATCTTCGCTCGTGTTTTTAAAAATGGCGGTCGTGAAAACAAAACAAACCGGGAAAGTAGGGAAGCGGAAGTGCAGGTACATCGGATGTAGAGTGGACCAATCAGAGCCCTCTTGTCTGCGACGCTGTCTGCGGTGGTCACAATTTTTGGGAGGTGCGCGCAGAGTGTCTGCGAAGGGGGGGGGGGCTTCGCAGACGCCATCTGCGACGCCATCTGCGAGGACTGGGTTGTCAGCATAAATTGGCCTTAAAGCCCTGTCCACACGGCAACAGATTCAGGTGAATCCGATCAAATTTTTTATCGTTTCGGCCTGGCGTCCACACGGCACCGGCGTTTTGGGTGCCCCAAAACGATATTTTTTGAGAATGGGTTCCAGAGTGGAAAAATCTGGCAACGGTGCCATTGCGAACCACTGGGTTCAGCAGAAGATTGGCATGGGGGAAAATATCAACAGCAAAAGAACAAATAAAATGCTTAAACAGTAAGCAAAATGTGCATGTGCTACAAGAAACATTAAAATGATTAAGTTTGAACAGTATTGAAACACAAAAAGCTGAACCTTGGCCATAGGTGGGAATGTGCACACAAAGTTGGGCTTAAAAATTTTGGTCATACTTAAATAAGCTGTATTAATATATTTCTTATTAATTTATTTCTTATCTATGTTTCTTATTAGTAATAGAGCATTCGTCAGGGCCTGTTATCTGACAAATATTCTCTACCTGTCTTGCCCTCTTTGAAACCCTGTCTCAGTATATTGTTCTGTCTTTTTTTTTAATTATTCACAAGTTCAAGTTCTTTGATATTACAGGTGACCATGCTTTATTTACTTTAACTGAGCAATTACATACATCATAAATAATTAAAAATAAATACCCTGTAAATAAACAATAGGTATGGTGGCTAATGGCTCTTCTTGCATTTGTAATATTATCTCTTACTTGCTTTATTTTACAACATTTCCAGTATGGCTTCAAATAAAGTCATAAAGTATGATAACATACAGTAAACAAACTAAAAATGCGCCTTAATAACCGTGTGCTAAGGAGGTGCTCTCCCGTGCTGCTTGTTGGGGAAGTTAGAGGCTGTGGCACGGCAGGAGGCCTATAATGATTTAGCATGCCTAGTACACAGCTCTCGATATGGCATTAAATATTCTCACAACACTTATAGGCTAAAACGATTAAGAAACTTTATATAAGTTCATAATTACGCCAGTAACACCACACATTGGCATGCATATGTACAAACCTGTCTGAGACACCCGTCTTCAACTCGGACACCTTCTTCTCTCTACTCTTCCTCTAAATTGACGGTAGGCAATTATCCAACTTCCGGCGAGTGCAGCATCATTAGATGCGCCACCTACCATAGGGGAGTGTGTACAGAAGGGAACACCTCTCTGCCTGTTTAGCCGTGCGTAAGGCATAATTGATCAATCGCAAGTGGTTGGCGCTACACAATGGGTAACCTAGATCAGATAGATAAACTAGATTTTTTTTCTAGCGTGAGAAATCGGAGGTATGGCGTGTGAGCGTGTGAAGACAATCAAATGCGTGTGTCTCACGCTCATTGCGTGAGAGTTGGCAGCCCAGCCATTACCCACCTACCCTGAAAATTTGGTCAATCGGTGCAACCGTCTAGACACTAGATTGTTATTAGGTACACACAGATCAAAACATACCCCCTCTCTCTCTCACACGCACGATGTTAGAGATGCCGAAATTTGTCTAACTTACGGCACTAAATTCAATAATCACTTGTTTAATGGAGTTATTAAAATGTAGCTATATCAGTGTGACATTCCGATATCCATACGTGATTCCAGACCATATTGAAATATATTCATAAAGTTTTTCATACAATTATTTAAT
This sequence comes from Neoarius graeffei, assembly GCF_027579695.1. Classification (NCBI taxonomy): domain Eukaryota; kingdom Metazoa; phylum Chordata; class Actinopteri; order Siluriformes; family Ariidae; genus Neoarius; species Neoarius graeffei. The sequence goes on along the minus strand of NC_083571.1, from coordinate 112,862,121 downwards.
AATTAACTCGATGTCCTTGCAATGTATGAGAAAAATAAAAGAACACCAGCAGCAAATTCAATACCAGTCTCCCCCGTTGACTCTGATGCCCCTTTTCCACAAAAGCAGTTCCAGGGCTGGTTCGGGGCCAGTGCTTAGTTTGGAACCGGGTTTTCTGTTTCCACTGACAAAGAACTGGCTCTGGGGCCAGAAAAACCGGTTCCAGGCTAGCACCAACTCTCTGCTGGGCCAGAGGAAAGAACCGCTTACGTCAGCGGGGGGGCGGAGTTGTTAAGACCAACAACAATAACAAGACCGCGAAAGATCGCCATTTTTAAGCGACGAGAAGCAGCAGCTGTACAAACGCCAAGTCATCCATTATTATTATTATTGTTGTTGTTGCTGCTGCTGCTGCTTCCGTGTTGTTTTTGCTTCGATATTCGCGACAAGGTTTATGCCAGACCTGGGCATTTTACGGCCCGCGGGCCGCATCCGGCCCTTTGGTTCATTCTGACCGGCCCGCATAAGGTTAATTAGAAATTACAAAATAAACGTATTTTCTAATTTTACCCCATGCATGGACTGAATGTGCATTGCTTTTATTTTGAAGTTGTGTTCAACAAAAACGCAATGCGCGCGACATGAACATGACATGAAATCCCACGAAACCTAATCCCGCGATAACTACTTCCGTCATTTGTCCAGACCAACCACAAACTTGTACGTCATCCTTCAAACGGTCCAGCCAATCACGTAGTGTGACGTCACCAGCAGGCGCCGGAGCCCGAGCCGATCTGTAGATCTGATACCTACACCAAATCGACACGGCATCATTATTATAATATGATGTATCTTGCTTGATATTTGGAGTAGAAAGACAATATTGTGATGTCTTTATTGTGTTTTGGGGTGAACGTGACTGGGGGAAAAAAAAGGTACAAACGTTCACATTTTTTTAACCATTGTTTTGGGAAATTTGATTGAATAAATGACATTTTTTGTAAGGCAACCTCGTTTTTTCCATACTCTTACCAGTCTTAGCAGCTTGTAAAAACAATGTTATTTACTGCTTTATATAAAGAAATACAATTAATATTATGCAGAATTTAGTTCAGCCTTTTGGTCCGGCCCTCCACAAAATTTTCTGTTTCTCATGTGGCCCCATGGAAAAAATAATTGCCCACCCCTGGTTTATGCAAACGTAGCGACGTAACTGACGTATACAATGACGTAACTGACGTATACAGCGACGTAATGACGTGTCTTCCCTTAGCACCGCGAGCTATGGAAAAGCAAACTGGTTCTCAGCTGGCTCGCAAGTTGAACGAGTTGTGAACCAGCACCAGCACTGGCCCTGAACCAGCCCTGGAACTGATTTGGTGGAAAAGGGGTATGAGAGTCCCTCGGAGGTGCAGCGCATTCTGTGCATTCACATCCTGTGAGCGAGTCGCTCTTTGTTTTGAACGAGTGGTCCGATCCAGGTCTCTCATAAATTCAGAGCAAACTAAAGGACTACTTGGGCTACAAGGTTGTTCGGGAAAACCACGTTAGCTTGATGATGGATCTTAAAGACATTCTCGGCCTTAAGAGGCTTTCGGGAAACCCACCTCTTTCTCAAAATCCAGCCAATGTGGATAGAATAAAACAGTTATTCCACTCGATCTTGGTGCTACGCGCCTTGACGGCTATCAGCTCATGTACGACTAGATTTTGTGGATTAACTGTTAAATATTCACTTTGAACCTTTTACAGTTATTCCAGAAGCTGTTGCCTTCTGTCTTTGTTAAAACAAGGTCTGAGATTTTGACACTAGTACTCTTCTAAAATACCAAATGCTCAGTCACATCACTAAATACAGCATAATGATCTACATAAACGTTAATGTAGCAGCTCCAGTTTATATTGGCTATGTCCATGTAATTAGCGTAAAGTTCATTCATTCTGACCCAATTAGATGCAGTAACTACTGACCCGAGTAGGTCAGCGTAACGTGTGTGTAACCACTGGCCCTGCGCTTTCTACTAAGCCTAACTGAGCCGTCCTCTGCTCTGTTATAGACGATTGCGAAAGAAATCGATTAATAATTGATCATTTGCTGAGATTAGAAAATCAATTCTTTCTTGGAGAGCTGTGGATGTGCCTTATTATTATTATTATTATTTTTTTCAATCAAATGATCAGCGACTCCTGTTTGTCTTACAAAACCTGTTAATGATCCAATATATTCGGCATCTTAGGCAACACCATGATTATTCTTCAGAGATTTTTCAAAGGCGCTTTTTGAGCGAAGTAAATGTGAAATGTCGTACCTTTCTATTATTTTCTGTTATATTTAAAAGTGGGTGGCACGGTGGTGTAGTGGTTAGCGCTGTCGCCTCACAGCAAGAAGGTCCGGGTTCGAGCCCCGTGGCTGGCGAGGGCCTTTCTGTGCGGAGTTTGCATGTTCTCCCCGTGTCCGCGTGGGTTTCCTCCGGGTGCTCCGGTTTCCCCCACAGTCCAAAGACATGCAGCTTAGGTTAACTGGTGACTCTAAATTGAGCGTAGGTGTGAATGTGAGTGTGAATGGTTGTCTGTGTCAGCCCTGTGATGACCTGACGACTTGTCCAGGGTGTACCCCGCCTTTCGCCCGTAGTCAGCTGGGATAGGCTCCAGCTTGCCTGTGACCCTGTAGAACAGGATAAAGCGGCTAGAGATAATGAGATGAGATGAGATATTTAAAAGTTATTCCACGAAATTGAGTCATACATGAGCAGATAGCCGACGAGGCGCGTAGCACTGAGATTGAGTAGAATAACTGTTTTATTCTATCCACATTCACTGGATTTTGATAAACAGAGCATTTTTATTTTTATTTTCTTGCAAATTCGACAAATAAAAACTTGATACAAAACATCTGACAAAATCATTTCCGCTTAACCGGAGAAATGACAGTAGCAATTTGTGGAAAATGCTATAATAATAAAAATTCTTGAAAACTAAAAAAAAAAAAAATGTTCTTCCCTTCAAATATTTTTACTCCATATTTTGTTGCTTTTTATTTATTTATTTTGGGAGGGGTTCTCTTCTTCTTCTTCTTTAGGCTACTATCACACTGTCTCGTATCTTGCCATGTAAGCACCGTGTGGGTCAAATGGCAAGAAATGAGGCGTATTTTGTCCAAAATTAAAGTCCTGTGATGTACACAGCGTATGTGTGGTGTTCCTGGGGTTTGTATGGGGTTCAAGGGACGTAAAGTTATGGCGTACTGAGGCGTATGCGTGGCGTATGATGCGTTGCCGCGGTGTAACTGTTTCATTGCTTTCATTGGCGTGGCATATCATTCTTACGTATGACATTGCTGCTGCGTACCTGTGGCGTATCTGTGGCATTCACAGATGGGTATAAAAAAGGGCCCCATGCTGCATTTGTTGACATTCGTCACAATCAAGAAAGCATCATGGCAGCGACCCAAGAAGGGCAAAGGAAGAGGGAAGACATCAGCCGCATCCACCCAGCCAGCCCCGGAGCCACCTTCATCAGGGACATGTCAACTAAAGCGTTCGCACAGCATAATAGGTGTTCGAGCAACGTTCCCGCTGCGTCACTTCTGCATAGCTTTCGTTTTTATGGCGTACACAAAGCTGCTACGTATGTGCTACGAATTTTTAAGTGCGGACTTAAAAATACGCCGCACCCTGGCGTATAAGGAGATCGTGTGATGCATCCTATGTAAGCTAGCGATGCTGTGACGTTCCTTTCTTACTGCTACGTATCCTGATACGCCGTACATACGCAAGGCTGAAACGCCAACGTGCGAACCAAACATTAGGGTTTTTTGGTGGTTGGCAAACCAACTTAAAGGAGAACTGAAGGCAAATTTTTGTATTATCAAAATGCTATTTATCTCATTTTATTAAATATAGGAATGCATTTTTGATCGCTATTTTGTCACTGCTGTAGCAAGTTCTGAGTGTTTGAAATATGCTCTGTAATATATCAGTCCATATGTCAAAGCAACGGCCGTAAACGAGATTCGTTGAGACCTGTGCGAGACATCGTAGGACGGAAGTAAAACGTACAGCGGAAATCAAAGTGACCAACATCTCCCAACGTTGTCAAAAGACTCGCACCCTCTTTCGAATGCTGACGTAATCAAGCCGGAAGTTTTGTTTGTTTTGATAGCAATCAGGAAAGTTTGAAAAAAGTCAGCAGTAATCGTCATTTAAACTCGTTTTTATGCAATATTTCGTTTGGGAAACAGTTTTCAAAATGGCGGCACTGACACCTGGCTGACACTCGACGTTTCGAAGTCTCGCACAAGTCTCGTGAAGATCGCGCGGATAAGCGACGCCTCCCGTGGACCAAACGAACTAAATTCAACACGGCTAAAAAACGAATAGGCCGATAAGTATAATATTTAATTGCAATTAGTTGCCAATACGAGTCACGATATAAGGTTATGAAAATGGAAAACGTAATTGAATAACATGTTAATTAAGAAATAAAGCAAGTTTAAAAACGACTTCAGTTCTCCTTTAAAGGTGCATTACCGCCACCGACTGGGCTGGAGTGTGGAACAGGAGATTTTGGGGGACCGGACGGGACTATATTCTTTTAGTTATTTCTGTTTCTTTTAAATACTTGATAATTTACTGGGTTTTTGTTTTCGAGTAGTTTTTAATTCATCCTCGGTTGGTTCAGCAACATGTGCCGCCATTTTGCTTTTCTCTATTCACAGTATATGAGCTGATATCCTGTTTGTAGAGTAGCCAATCAGAGTGTGTGATTGCTCATATCCAGTGAATGTAGGTAGAATAAATTATATCACTTAATACTAGTTCTAGCCAACCCAATCAAGTAGTACACCTCAGATACACGAGGTGCCTCTGTGTCCAAAGGGATTTTACCAGGCAACATGAATGGACTTTCTGTGTGGATAGAATTTTACATTAGATTCTAAAGTGCTTACAGTTAGTAAACCATGACTTTTTCCATTATAGTTAATTGTGGACAGCAGAACCATGTGACCATTTTGTGTGATTTAACCTCAACACCCATCTCATCTCATCTCATCTCATCTCATCTCATCTCATTATCTGTAGCCGCTTTATCCTGTTCTACAGGGTCGCAGGCAAGCTGGAGCCTATCCCAGCTGACTACGGGCGAAAGGCGGGGTACACCCTGGACAAGTCGCCAGGTCATCACAGGGCTGACACATAGACACAGACAACCATTCACACTCACATTCACACCTACGGTCAATTTAGAGTCACCAGTTAACCTAACCTGCATGTCTTTGGACTGTGGGGGAAACCGGAGCACCCGGAGGAAACCCACGCGGACACGGGGAGAACATGCAAACTCCACACAGAAAGGCCCTCGCCGGCCCCGGGGCTCGAACCCGGACCTTCTTGCTGTGCGGCGACAGCGCTAACCACTACACCACCGTGCCGCCCTAACCTCAACACATTTTGGAAAAAAAAAAAGTCCAAACGAACCTTATCTTTCGAATGATATATGTTCTACATGATCATGTGATGCAAACATATATAGCCAAGAGTTTGTGGATATCTGACCATCACACCTATATGTTTTTTTTTTTCTTTTTTCCCAAACTGTTGCCGCAACTTTGAAAGCACACTCATCTCATCTCATTATCTGTAGCCGCTTTATCCTGTTCTACAGGGTCGCAGGCAAGCTGGAGCCTATCCCAGCTGACTACGGGCGAAAGGCGGGGTACACCCTGGACAAGTCGCCAGGTCATCACAGGGCTGACACATAGACACACACAACCATTCACACTCACATTCACACCTACGCTCAATTTAGAGTCACCAGTTAACCTAACCTGCATGTCTTTGGACTGTGGGGGAAACCGGAGCACCCGGAGGAAACCCAGCGGACACGGGGAGAACATGCAAACTCTGCACAGAAAGGCCCTCGCCGGCCACGAACCCGGACCTTCTTGCTGTGAGGCGACAGCGCTAACCACTACACCACCATGCTGCCCCCTGCCCCCTGCCCCCGTGATATTATCGTTATCGTGGGCAAAATATCGCTATAGTATCGTATCGTGAGGTATCTGGTGATACCCAGCCCTAGTGTGCATGCGCAGGTTTACCTTCTTCTTCTTCTTTTGGGTTTTACAGCAGCTGGCATCCACAGTGTTGCATTACTGCCATCTACAGGTTTACCTTTGAGCGTGCACTGACAGTTCCATCATTCTGTCACTAAACAGCTGATCACACCGAGGTGCTCGCTGAGCGCCCATATTTATTAGTTTGGTCCTGTCTTTCCTTTCCTTCGTATATAACATAACGTCTTTTCTTCTCGCTTTCTTTCCGTTACTGTAGTCGGTCTTTCACGTTTCGTTCACACACTCACGTCTGACATTTTTCTCTCCTGTTTCAAATTTGTATCCCACAATGCCTTGCGCAAACAGGGAAAGAACACCACATGATGCATGGCGTACGGTAGAAAAATCTTGAATTGGGTCACGGTGAAGCAGGAAAACATCTGAAAGGCAGTCTAGCTTTAATGCTCTTTTTCAGTTTTAGTTCCACGTGTGAATTGTTGTTATTGATGTGAATATATCAGCGATGACAATTTATAGTGAATCATATTGTACGTTTCAGCCCACCGTTGCTCATACGAGCTTTTATTGCTGCAGTTTGTAACAAAATAGGGCAGGGATGAAACGTGTGTGTGTGTGAGAGAGAGAGAGAGAGAGAGAGAGAGAGAGTGAGTCATGAGAATCATGACAACATTAGATCACCTCATCAACTTCTTGTCGCTGGATTAATTTGAAAGTGAGTGTCTGTTGGTGGCCTGACTAATGAGGAACCTGACTTCTTTCCTGAGCACTGCAGTGCTGCCTTGTGTGAGCTGGCTGTCCATAAAACAGGTGCTCTTGTAAAAAAAAATATTAGAAAATAACCAGAATTAATCAAATCCACTCTGTTGTCATGTTACTGGATTTATAACGGATCTACAGTGAGAGAAATAAATATCTGAACACTTTTTTTTTTTTTGTTATATAATATACTTCTCATGCATCTGTCAACTTCAAATTCATACACATAATATCTTGTTACACTGTTCTTATAAATACGAGAGGGGAACCGTCAGGGCCTTCTTGCCTTCAGAGAAGCCCCAAGCATATCAGCATTTCAAATGTTATATTTAATTTCTTTCATTCTTTCATAATTTCATTCATGTGCTCGCTGCACACCATTGTTCTTCTTAAGTTTACATTTTCTTTTTATTTATTCCTGTCCACCCGTTTTTTTGGACCCGCTACTCCTCCTGCAGCTTTTGAGATACCGACACCGTTCCAACTCAAAAACGTCCATCCTGAACCGGTGTACTGTGCTTGCATACAGCTTTTAGATTGACATACCCGTTCTCTTGTTTTTGTCATTTTTCTGTCATTTTTTCTGACAGCAGTGAAGTCACCTTCCAGCCACTGTAGCATTCATCAGTAGTGCTGGCGAATGCTAATAAAGCAGTCAAGCCGATGCTATTGAGAGCAAGTTGCACAGGCTAACGACTGATGCCCCTTTTCCACCAAAGCAGTTCCAGGGCTGGTTCGGGGCCAGTGCTTAGTTTGGAACCGGGTTTTCTGTTTCCACTGACAAAGAACTGGCTCTGGGGCCAGAAAAACCGGTTCCAGGCTAGCACCAACTCTCTGCTGGGCCAGAGGAAAGAACCACTTATGTCAGCGGGGGGGCGAAGTTGTTAAGACCAACAACAATAACAAGACCGCGAAAGATCGCTATTTTTAAGCGACGAGAAGCAGCAGCTGTACAAACGCGAAGTCATCCATTATTATTATTGTTGTTGTTGCTGCTGCTGCTTCTTCCGTGTTGTTTTTGCTTCGATATTCGCGCCAAGGTTTATGCAAATGTAGCGATGTAACTGATGTATACAGCGACGTAATGACGTATACAACGACGTAATGACGTGTCTTCCCTTAGCACCGCGAGCTATGGAAAAGCAAACTGGTTCTCAGCTGGCTCGCAAGTTGAACGAGTTGTGAACCAGCACCAGCACTGGCCTCGAACCAGCCCTGGAACTGATTTGGTGAAAAAGGGGTATGAGAAACTAAGATTTCTGTCTCCAGACTCTTCTTCCACGCTGCATGCTCGCTACAATATTTTTCACTCAGACTTAAGTATTCATTTCCCTCTGTAATTTACGAAGTTAGTTTTAAAATCAATATCAACAACGACACACAACAGAGCGACCTGGTAGCCTGCCGCTAATCTTTTGCAAAACCCTTTGCCCTGTTGATTTTTTTGGTGTCTGGCTAAGTTTTGGCTGAGCTCAAGTCCCAGCTCTAATAGTAACATTTTGCCATATAACAAAAAGTTATGAACAAAGAAACATTCATACCGGTACATTTTTTGCAAAGCTGTTATTGTCAGTTACAGCCTTGACATGTATCAGGTAAGTAATTAGGTTTTTACAGCATTGTGATTCAGTTTTGGTCCATTCCTCTTGCCAAATCATCTTCAATTCCCCCAAAATTACAGTATGAGGGTCCCACCTCTGATGGACTTGCCATTTCAAAATTGTCCATAACTCTCCAGTGGGATGGAAGTCAGGAGATTGGCTATGCCATGCAGGACCTTGGTCAGTTATTTTGGCTACATGTTCGCACTTATTGTCTTGTTGAAACCTCAGTCTTCTCCCCAGATTCATTTTCTTGGCCGATGAGATTGCATTCTCCTCGAATATGTCCATCACTCCATTCGTATTTCCTTTCATGATGTGTAATGTCTCAGGACTGTTTGCAGAGAAACAGACCCATATCATGACACAGGAGCGTTCCAGCTTCATATTATCAGACTAGCCCTGTGTCCAAAATCGCTCACTCGTTCACTACTCCCTATATAGGGAATTACTATATAGAGGACTATATAGTGAGCTCATTGGTAAAATGTAAAAACGCTTTCGGATACTAGTCCGTCGCGCTGGTATTTACGTCATTACTGTCGCACAATTAAAACGTGCCAGATCAGTCGGCTGGTGGGTTTTCAAAATAATAAACACATGCATGGATTTTTGTCATAAATCTATACCGTATTATACTGAGCACATTTCCCACATTAATCAATTCAAAGTACCTGCATCTTTCAGTTTTTTAAAAAATCAAGGCTGAATACTTTCTTTCTTCTTTGCCGCTGCCTTTTATTAAATCAAATTTGAGACTTTTAATTTGATTTCTTTCAGCGCAACTGCAATGCATGATGGGATATATTGCTTTGGTTAGTGACCATCGTTGTACACTACTTTTCGTGATGGATACTTTGAGTGCACTATATAGGGTGTAAGTAATCCTCACTAAGGTTTCGGACAGCACTACAAAATGACGTCCTCACTATATAGTGCCCTATATAGTGAGTAGGGAGCGATTTCGGACAGTTGTACTGACAGAAATGTTAAAGGTGTTAGCTATGGCTCTGTCACTTTCCCACTTGAGTCTTGTTTAATAATGTTGTCCCTGATAAATATACAAAGCTCCCTCATCTTTGCATGAAATCTTCCCAACCAACATCTTTTATAATGGCTTAATTTACACATTTTTGCAGCATTTCATATTTGATTTATATGTATTCAACCTTTACACACACATTTTATGCTGATAAATACTTACTTTGTTCTTTATATTTATGAGCACAAAGTCAAAACACAATGTGTGTAAATAACAGAAACCCGACGAAAGATACAACCCCGATTCCAAAAAAGTTGGGACAAAGTCTCGTCTCGTCTCGTCTCGTCTTCTTCCGCTTATCCAGGACCGGGTCGCGGAGGCAGCAGTCTAAGCATGGAAGCCCAAACTTCCCTTTCCCCAGACACCTCGGCCAGCTCCTCGGGAAGAACACCGAGGCGTTCCCAGGCCAGCCGAGAGACATAGTCCCTCCAGCGTGTCCTGGGTCTTCCCCGGGGCCTCCTCCCGGGGGGACATGCCTGGAACACCTCCCCAGGGAGGCGTCCAGGAGGCATCCGAAAAAGATGCCCGAGCCACCTCAGCTGGTTCCTCTCGATGTGGAGGAGCAGCGGCTCTACTCCGAGCTCCTCCCGAGTGACTGTGCTTCTCACCCTATCTCTAAGGGAGCGCCCAGCCACCCTGCGAAGGAAACTCATTTCAGCCGCTTGTATCCGCGATCTTGTTCTTTCTGTCATTACCCAAAGCTCATGACCATAGGTGAGAGTCGGAACGTAGATCGACCGGTAAATTGAGAGCTTCGCCTTTTGGCTCAGCTCCTTCTTCACCACGACGGACCGGTAAAGCGACCGCATCACTGCGGAGGCTGCACCGATCCGCCTGTCGATCTCACGCTCCATCCTTCCCTCACTCGTGAACAAGATCCCGAGATACTTAAACTCCTCCACTTGAGGCAGGACTTCTCCACCAACCTGGAGAGGGCAAGCCACCCTTTTCCGGTCGAGAACCATGGCCTCGGACTTGGAGGTGCTGATTCTCATCCCAGCCGCTTCACACTCGACTGCAAACCGCCCCAGTGCATGCTGAAGGTCCTGGTTTGAAGAAGCCAACAGGACAACATCATCCGCAAAAAGCAGAGATGAAATCCTGTGGTTCCCAAACAGGATTCCTTCCGGCCCCTGGCTGCGCCTAGAAATTCTGTCCATAAAAATTATGAACAGAACCGGTGACAAAGGGCAGCCCTGACGGAGTCCAACATGCACTGGGAACAGGTCTGACTTACTGCCGGCAATGCGAACCAGACTCCTGCTCCGTTCGTACAGGGACCGGACAGCCCTTAGCAAAGAGCCCCGAACCCCATACTCCCGAAGCACCCCCCACAGAATACCACGGGGGACACGGTCGAATGCCTTCTCCAGATCCACAAAGCACATGTGGACTGGTTGGGCAAACTCCCATGAACCCTCGAGCACCCTATGAAGGGTATAGAGCTGGTCCAGTGTTCCGCGACCAGGACGAAAACCGCATTGTTCCTCCTGGATCCGAGGTTCGACTATCGGTCGAATTCTCCTCTCCAGTACCCTGGAGTAAACTTTCCCTGGGAGGCTGAGAAGTGTGATTCCCCTATAATTGGAGCACACTCTCCGGTCCCCTTTCTTAAAAAGAGGGACCACCACCCCAGTCTGCCACTCCAGAGGCACTGTCCCCGACCGCCACGCGATGTTGCAGAGGCGTGTCAACCAAGACAGCCCCACAACATCCAGAGACTTGAGATACTCAGGGCGGATCTCATCCACCCCCGGTGCCTTGCCACCGAGGAGCTTGCAAACCACCTCAGTGACTTCGGCTTGGGTAATGGACGAGTCCACCTCTGAGTCATCAGCCTCAGTCTCCTCAGTGGAAGACATGACGGTGGGATTGAGGAGATCCTCAAAGTATTCCTTCCACCGCCCGACAATGTCCCCAGTCGAGGTCAACAGCTCCCCACCCGCACTGTAAACAGTGTTGGCAGAGTACTGCTTCCCCCTCCTGAGGCGCCGGACGGTTTGCCAGAATTTCTTCGAGGCCGACCGATAGTCCTTCTCCATGGCCTCCCCGAACTCCTCCCAGTTCCGAGTTTTTGCCTCCGCAACTGCCCGAGCTGCAGCACGCCTGGCCTGCCGATACCCGTCGGCTGCCTCAGGAGTCCCGGAGGTCAACATGGCCCGATAGGACTCCTTCTTCAGCTTGACGGCATCCCTTACTTCCGGTGTCCACCACCGGGTTCGGGGATTGCCGCCACGACAGGCACCGGAGACCTTGCGGCCACAGCTCCGAACAGCTGCGTCCACAATGGAGGTAGAGAACATGGTCCACTCAGACTCAATGTCCCCCGCCTCCCTCGGAAGCTGGGAAAAGCTCTCCCGGAGGTGGGAGTTAAAGACCTCCCCAACAGAGTGCTCGGCCAGACGTTCCCAGCAGACCCTCACCATACGTTTGGGCCTGCCAGGTCTGTCCAGCTTCCTCCTCCGCCAGCGGATCCAACTCACCACCAGGTGGTGATCAGTTGACAACTCAGCCCCTCTCTTCACCCGAGTGTCCAAGACATAGGGTCGGAGATCAGATGACACGACTACAAAGTCGATCATCGACCTCCGACCTAAGGTGTCCTGGTGCCACGTGCACTTATGGACACCCCTATGCTCGAACATGGTGTTCGTTATGGACAAACTGTGACTAGCACAGAAGTCCAATAACAAAACACCACTCGGGTTCAGATCGGGGAGGCCGTTCCTCCCAACCACGCCCCTCCAGGTGTCACTGTCATCGCCCACGTGAGCATTGAAGTCCCCCAGTAGCACAATGGAGTCCCCAGTCTGAGCACCCCTCAGTACCTCTCCCAGGGACTCCAAGAAGGCCGGATACTCTATACTGCTATTTGGCCCGTAGGCACAAACAACAGCAAGAGCCCTCTCCCCAATCCGAAGGCGCAGAGAGGCGACCCTCTCGTTCACTGGGGTAAACTCCAACACATGGCGGCTGAGCTGGGGAGCTATAAGGAAGCCCACACCAGCCCGCCGCCGCTCACCATGGGCGACTCCAGAGAAGTGGAAAGTCCAGCCCCTCTCGAGGAGCTGGGTTCCAGAGCCCAAGCTGTGCGTGGAGGTGAGCCCGACTATCTCTAGCCGGTACCTCTCAACCTCCCGCACAAGCTCAGGCTCCTTCCCCCCCAGCGAAGTGACATTCCATGTCCCAACAGCCAGCCGCTGTGTCCGGGGGTCAGGTCGTCGAGGCCCCTGCCTTCGACTGCCACCCAATCCACACTGCACCAAACCCCTACTGCTACCTCTGTGGGTGGTGAACCCACAGGAGGTCGGGCCCACGTCGCCTCTTCGGGCTGAGCCCGGCCGGGCCCCATGGGCAAAGGCCCGACCACCAAGCGCTCGCATACGAGCCCCAACCCCGGGCCTGGCTCCAGGGTGGGGCCCCGGCTGCGTCCTACCGGGCGACGTCACGGTCCTGGATTTTTTCTCCATAGGGGTTTTTTGGTGAACTGCTCTTGGTCTGGCCTGTCACCTAGGACCTGTCTGCCTTGGGAAACCCTAACAGGGGCATAATGCCCCCGACAACATAGCTCCTAGGATCATTCAAGCACACAAACCCCTCCACCACAATAAGGTGGCAGTTCTAGGAGGGGTGGGACAAAGTACAAATTGTAAATAAAAACGGAATGCAATAATTTACAAATCTCAAAAACTGATATTGTATTCACAATAGAACATAGACATCATATCAAATGTCGAAAGTGAGGCATTTTGAAATTTCATGCCAAATATTGGCTCATTTTAAATTTCATGACAGCAACACATCTCAAAAAAGTTGGGACAGGGGCAATAAGAGGCTGGAAAAGTTAAAGGTACAAAAAAGGAACAGCTGGAGGACCAAATTGCAACTCATTAGGTCAATTGGCAATAGGTCATTAACATGACTGGGTATAAAAAGAGCATCTTGGAGTGGCAGCGGCTCTCAGAAGTAAAGATGGGAAGAGGATCACCAATCCCCCTAATTCTGCACCGACAAATAGTGGAGCAATATCAGAAAGGAGTTCGACAGTGTAAAATTGCAAAGAGTTTGAACATATCATCATCTACAGTGCATAATATCATCAAAAGGTTCTTCGGGCCCTTAGACGGCACTGCATCACATACAGGCATGCTTCTGTATTGGAAATCACAAAATGGGCTCAGGAATATTTCCAGAGAACATTATCTGTGAACACAATTCACCGTGCCATCCGCCGTTGCCAGCTAAAACTCTATAGTTCAAAGAAGAAGCCGTATCTAAACACGATCCAGAAGCGCAGACGTCTTCTCTGGGCCAAGGCTCATTTAAAATGGACTGTGGCAAAGTGGAAAACTGTTCTGTGGTCAGACGAATCAAAATTTGAAGTTCTTTATGGAAATCAGGGACGCAGTGTCATTCGGACTAAAGAGGAGAAGGATGAACCAAGTTGTTATCAGCGCTCAGTTCAGAAGCCTGCATCTCTGATGGTATGGGGTTGCATTAGTGTGTGTGGTATGGGCAGCTTACACATCTGGAAAGACAGCATCAATGTTGAAAGGTATATCCAGGTTCTAGAGCAACATATGCTCCCATCCAGACGACGTCTCTTTCAGGGAAGACCTTGCATTTTCCAACATGACAATGCCAAACCACATACTGCATCAATTACAGCATCATGGCTGCGTAGAAGAAGGGTCCGGGTACTGAACTGGCCAGCCTGCAGTCCAGATCTTTCACCCATAGAAAACATTTGGCGCATCATAAAACGGAAGATACGACAAAAAAGACCTAAGACAGTTGAGCAACTAGAATCCTACATTAGACAAGAATGGGTTAACATTCCTATCCCTAAACTTGAGCAACTTGTCTCCTCAGTCCCCAGACGTTTACAGACTGTTGTAAAGAGAAAAGGGGATGTCTCACAGTGGTAAACATGGCCTTGTCCCAACTTTTTTGAGATGTGTTGTTGTCATGAAATTTAAAAATCACCTAATTTTTCTCTTTAAATGATACATTTTCTCAGTTTAAACATTTGATATGTCATCTATGTTCTATTCTGAATAAAATATGGAATTTTGAAACTTCCACATCATCGCATTCCGTTTTTATTTACAATTTGTACTTTGTCCCAACTTTTTTGGAATCGGGGTTGTACTTCGGTCCCCTCACCTCACTGTATATTAATATAACACACATAGTTAGGTGATGCGACATGGACGGCACAGTGGTGTAGTGGTTAGCACTGTCACCTCACAGCAAGAAGGTTCTGGGTTTGAGCGCAGTGGCTGATGGGGCCTTTCTGTGTAGAGTTTGCATGTTCGTGTCCAGATGCTCTGGTTTACCCCAGGTTAGGTTCACATGGGGCAGCCTGAGGTTGGGCTGAAGTGCCCTTGAGCAAGGCACCTTGCCCCCAACTGCTCACTGGGTGCTGTAGCATACCGTAGCTACCCACTGCTCTGGATATGTGCGTGTGCTCACGTGTGTGTGTTCACTGTTTCAAATGGGTTAAATGCAGAGAGGAATTTCACTGTGCTTGAGCGTACTGTATATGTGACAAATAAAGGCTTCTTCTTCTTCTTAAGGGTACAATTTAATGCCATTTTTCTGAGTGTATTAATAAAAGACCAGCGGCTGCACACACACTGCTCATTAAGGTAACTATTTATTTATTTATTTATTTATTTGCCTTTTTAGCTGCACAGTGTTGTGTGTGCTCTACCGTGTCTTTCAGAAGCACTCTGTATTTAGTATTGGCAGACACTCCAGCAAAGGGAGCCCCAGCAGGGAGAAGATCAAATTATCTTGAGTACTGGTGTCTTCATTGGACTGAGGCTATTGTTAATATGCAGTGACATATGCATACATCTGAAATGATCCTGGATGGCTTGTCATGGATCATAAAATTCCCCAAGGTGCCTTTTTTCTTTTTTTTTTTAACATGGCATACTGAGAATAGTTCCTGCATGCCTGTTATAAATCATAGCCATTGCATTATTAGAAAAAAAAAAAGTAGTCTTTATTATATTGGGAGGACAAAATTGTACTGATATTGAACAACTTCACTACCTGGCTGTTGGTATCGCTCTCTTTTGGGTTTGGGAGAGCAAATGGAGTGATTTTCTGGTTCGTGTGGTCTGTAAATAGATGTGTGAGTCCTCTGAGAGAGGGTGAAGAAAGCAGAGATGATTGATTCACAGCCCACTCTGATGGTACATTTCCTACATTTATGACTAAAATGTGGCTGTCGACTAATGACCCTGCTTAGAATTCATATTCAATTTCCTTTGTAAATGACCACAAAATGAGCTAACAGGAAAGTCAAATCTCTTTTCATCTCTGTTTTGATTACACTTTTTCATAACGTGTGTACATCTGAAGTATACGTCGACACTTTGTGTCGATTTGTCTAACGTACTGGTAATACTTCGATATTGAAGCAGTGGAAGCCAAGACTGACAAACTTCTTCTTTTTCTTCTCTTCTTCTTATTATTATTATTGTGGCACGGTGGTGTAGTGGTCACTTCACAGCAAGAAGGTCCGGGTTCGAGCCCCGTGGCCGGCGAGGGCCTTTCTGTGCGGAGTTTGCATGTTCTCCCCGTGTCCGCGTGGGTTTCCTCCGGGTGCTCCGGTTTCCCCCACAGTCCAAAGACATGCAGGTTAGGTTAACTGGTGACTCTAAATTGAGCGTAGGTGTGAATGTGAGTGTGAATGGTTGTTTGTCTCTATGTGTCAGCCCTGCGATGACCTGGCGACTTGTCCAGGGTGTACCCCGCCTCTCACCCATAGTCAAGGTGGGATAGGCTCCAGCTTGCCCGTGACCCTGTGCAGGATAAGTGGTTATGGATAATGGATGGATTTTTTTTTTTTCATTCATTCTTTCATTTATTCATTCACACTTTTACTTTACCACAGTGTAGACTGCAGGGCTTAGGGCACCATGACCTAAGTGACAACCAGGGACGTCATAAGACATTTATGATTGGGGGGTGGAATAAGGTAAGTTCCCCTTATGGGTGAAAATTAACCTCACACTATTTGTCATTCCTTTTAGAGTAAAGAGCATCAGGCTCTACAGTCGACCTCATTGTAATTTCTATTGAGCACAGATTTACTGATATCCGTGCTATCCATCAGCTTACCATAGTTACAGAGCAAAGGCTTTAGAACCAAGAATATCTCCTTTATTATGCACGTTACTGGTCATAAGAATGTTATTCAGTTATACAGCCAAGTGATTGAACAAATCAGAAAGAGCGTAAGGCAAGGCAAGGCAAGGCAAGTTTATTTGTATAGCGCATTTCATACACACAGGCAATTCAATGTGCTTCACAAAAAAAAAAAGCATAAGAACAGTAACAAAGAATTAAAGTAAAAGTGAAATCATTAAAATCCAAAATTAAAAAGAAATTAAAATAAAGAATTAAAGTAAAATCATTAAAATCAAAATTAAACGAAATTATGTTAAAGGAAATTAATTACACTTTAGGTAAAAATTAATCAAGTGAAAGCATCTGAAAACAGCTTTGTCTTGAGCCTGGATTTAAAACTAACAACAGTAGGAGCATTTTTGATCTCATCTGGAAGTTGGTTCCAAAGCTTAGCAGCATAGCAACTAAAGGCTGCTTCACCACACTTCGTTTTGACAGCTGGTATTACTAGCAAGTTTTTCTCTTGTGATATTAGAGACCTAGTTGGTGCATATAATTGAAACATATCCAGTAGGTAGCTGGGTCCCATCCCATTTAATGTTTTAAATAGAAGAAGTAATGCTTTAAAGTCAATTCTATAGCTCACTGGGAGCCAGTGCAGAGACCTTAGGATTGGAGTGATATGGACGACCCTTTTTGTTCTTGTAGGAACCCTTGCTGCTGCATTTTGGATTAGTTGAAGCTCTTTGATGGTCTTTTTTGGAAGACCTGTGAAAAGGCTATTGCAGTAATCAACCCTACTGGAGATGAAAGCATGAATAAGTTTTTCTAGATCATGTTTTGACATGAGACCCCTGAGTTTAGAAATGTTTTTTCGGTGATAGAATGCAGACTTTTTTACCACTTTCATATGACTGTTGAAGTTAAGTTCGCTGTCAATAAGGACACCAAGGTTTTTGACAGTATCCTTTGCTTTAAGCCCCTTAGTTTCAAGAACAGTGGCAATCCTAAGCCTTTCCTCCTTTTTGCCAAATATAATTGCTTCAGTTTTATCTGCGTTCAGCTGAAGAAAATTGTGAGACATCCATTTGTTAATTTGGTCAGTGCATCTATGAAGAGACTCAAGAGGGGCATAGTCATTAGGTGACATAGCTAAGTAAAGCTGAGTGTCATCTGCATAGCTATGGAAGTTTATTGAGTTATTCTTAATAATTTGTCCAAGTGGGAGCATATAAAGGTTGAATAGTAATGGTCCCAGGATTGAGCCCAGGATTATGAGGTGTAACAAAACTGACGTTTTTAAGGTAACGCTTATCAGCACAAATCTGCCAGATCCTTTATTACCTCACCTGCTACGGAGTAAGCAGGGCGAGATATTGTTTTTGGCTGTTTTTTTTTGTTAGCAACATTACAGGAAAACAGCTGGACCAATTTTCATGAAACTTTCAGGATAGATGGGCATTGGTCTCAAATAGACCCTCCAACATTTTGAGGGTCATCTGGTCAAGGTCACGGTGACCAAAAAGGTAAAAAAAAAAAAAGCAGCTCTGAGATCAGATTGCAGAAAGACTCCTCCCACAAACACACTGATTGGATCACTACCTGCCTCATTTGCATACACTGTGCTGTCATTGGATGGTTTCTTGGTTTGTTTACATACACAAAAGAAGGGGTTTTGGCCACGTCCATTTTAAAACCCCATTGATAAAAACTTCCCCACTCTGTTGATTTTATTATTATTATTACCTCGCCCGCTACGGACTAGACTAAAGAAATCACTTTCAGACATGGTTATGCTTATTGCAGAGGGAAAGTGCATTCCACTGAGCTTTAGCACTGGGCCATTTCCGGGAAATAAGAGTTTGGGTCATGGTAACAGCATGTGTATGTTAAACTCGGTTCAGAGGTTTCAGCTTTGAGAACTGTCAGAGGTAAAAGTAGAATAATATAAAGTACAGACACGGTATATTTTTGACTTCTCATCTCATCTCATTATCTCTAGCCACTTTATCCTGTTCTACAGGGTCTCAGGCAAGCTGGAGCCTATCCCAGCTGACTACGGGCGAAAGGCGGGGTACACCCTGGGGTACACCCTGTCAATTTAGAGTCACCAGTTAACCTAACCTGCATGTCTTTGGACTGTGGGGGAAACCGGAGCACCCGGAGGAAACCCACGCGGACACGGGGAGAACATGCAAACTCCACACAGAAAGGCCCTCGCCGGCCACGGGGCTCGAACCCGGACCTTCTTGCTGTGAGGCGACAGCGCTAACCACTACACCACCGTGCCGCCCTGAACTAATTATTATTATTATTATTAAATCATTCGATTCTATGTATTCGATTGAACCAGCAACATTTTCTCACCAGACTGGCCTATCACAGAGCTGTGGACAATGAAGAATTTTCATATACCCATCTAATAATCAAGAAAATTAAGGATTTGTGGCTTCAAAAGAGAGGTTACTTCTGAACCCAACCATTACCACACATTACTTGTTTATGTTAAAAAGTCTCTCATTATCTATCAAGGTAACTTTTCTTTAACAGTAGGCTAATAAACAACGTGAATGCCAGGACCCAAGGTTTCCCAGTAGAACATTGCCCAGAGCATCACACTGCCTCTGCTGGCTTGCCTTCTTCCCATAGTGCATCCTGGTGCCATCTTGTCCCCAAAGCAACACACACACTTGGCCATCCACATGATGTAAAAGAAAATGTGATTCATCAGGCCAGGCCACCATCTTCCATTGTTTCATGGTCCAAGTCTGATGCTCACATGCCCATTGTAGGTGCTTTTGGCTATGGACAGGGGTCAGCATGGGCACTCTGACAGGTCTGTGGCTACACAGCAAGCTGTGACACACTGTGTGTTCTGACACCTTTCGATCATAGCCAGCATTAACTTTCAGCAATTTGTGCTACAGTAGCTCTTCTGTAGAAGATGGGCTAGCCTTTGCCCCCCACATGCATTAGTGCGCCTTGGGCATCCATGACCCTGTTGCTGGTTCACTGGTTGTCCTTCCTTGAACTACTTTTTATAGGAACACCCCACAAGACCTTCCGTTTTGGAGATGCTCAGACCTAGTTTTCTTGTCATTATAATTTGGCCCTTGTCAAAGATGCTCAGATCCTTACACTTGCCCATTTTTCCTGCTTCCAGCACATCAACTTTGAGAATTGACTGTTCACTTGCACTCTAATACAACCCCAAATCAGAAAAACCGCGAGCTGGCCTAGTGATTAGCATGTCCGACTCTCAATCGGGAGATTGTGAATTCTACTCGCGGTCGGGTCATACCAAAGACCATCATAAAAATGGTACCTACTGCCATCTGGCAAGGCACGCTGCAATACAGATGTGAGTGGGGTGTTTTTTGTTTTTGTTGCTTTTGCTTTTCTTTGCTTTTCTTTTGCACTATATTGCCTTTACTTTGTATTACTTCTTCCGCCTATTTATTTATTTATTTGTAATTGGCATTCGTGGTGGACAGCAAACTAAGAATTTCATTGTGCAAGTGGACATGTCCTTATGACATGTGCATATGACAAACACTTTGAACTTGAACTTTGAACAACACTTAAAAGATGTTTAGGGACTGAAGACACCAAGTGATGAAGTGTTCCAGGCATTATTTTGTCCCATTCTTCCTGCAAACAGATCTTAACATGTACAACAGGGTCATCATTGTCATGTTTTTGGTTTCAAAATTCGCCACACATTCTGTATTCCGGACAGAGGGGACACACCCTCTTCTTCCGCAGCCATGCTGTTGTAATGTGTGCAGAATGTGGTTTTGCATTGTCTTGTTAAAATCTCCCCGGAAAAGATGCCATCTCGAAGACAGCATATGTTGCTCCAAAATCTCAGTGTACTTTTCTGCAGTAATGCTGCCATCACAGAAGTGTAAGTTACCTTTGCCAAGGATACTGATACAACCCCATACCATGACAGACCCTGGCTTTTCGACTTCTTGTTTTTAACACTCTGGATGGTCCTTTTCCTCTTTGTACCAGAGCACACGGTGTGTACTTCTTCCAGAAAAGTAATCCTGAGTTGATGTGGTAATGTCAGCTGTAGATGAATGACGGCTCTTGATGCAGTGCTATCTGAGGGATCTGAGATCATGGGCGTTCAGCTTTGGCTTGTGCCCTTGCCCTTTACGCATCATTTAATACAACCCCAATTCCAAAAAAATTGGGACGCTGTTTAAACTGGAAATAAAAACAGAATGTGATGATTTGCAAACCACGGAAAGCCTATTTCATTCAAAATAGTACAAAGACAACATATCAGTGTTGAAACTGAAAAATTTTACTGTTTTTTGACAAATTTATGCTCATGTTGAATTTGATGTCAGCAATACATTTTAAAAAAAGTTGGGACGGGGCAACAAAAGACTGAAAAAGTTGTGTAATGCTTAAAAAATAATTTGGTTAATTGGCAACAGGTCAGTAACATGATTGGGTATAAAAAGAGCATCCCACAGGGGCGGAGTCTCTCAGAAGTAAAGTTGGGGAGGGGTTCACCGCTCTGTGAAAGACTGCGTGGGCAAACAGTGCAATAGTGATGGGAATTTCGGCTCTTTTTCGGGAGCCGGCTCTTTTGGCTCTTCTTACTATAAGGAGCCGGCTCTTTCGGCTCCCAAACGGCTCCTGAGATTTTATTTTTGATTTAATTGCTGCAATTAACTAGTTAATTAATTACATTATTATTTATATTTTATCAATAGGATGTTTTCCATTTTATTTTTTAGTTTTTGTAGCCATTGTAAAGCTTTGTAAAGTATAGCAGTGTAACAATGTTCTAGCTATAGAAATAAAACTTACTTACCAATTAATAACTTATTTTCTCACAAACATAATGCAAAACTGCGTGATATTACCAATATAAAATACACAGAAGACATCAACTGTTTATCCTTTATGGCTTTATTTCACACTCGACCTTGAACAAAATGCCACAAAATAAATTATGAAGTATAAATCAGGCCTAAGAAACTATGAAGCAAAGTTGGAAATTATTTTAACAAACACAGAACAATGTGCAACAAAATATTTTATTAAATAAAATAGTTAAAAAATATTAAATAAGTATATAAAATAAGTATAAAAAGTATAAAGTACAATGAACAAAGAAGTAAAAATGACAAAGAAGTGTCAATAACCAAAAAACTATTTACATTAAGGCTGCACAAACTCCCAGAATAAGTCTTTAGTGGAGATTGGCATTGAGGAAAACCAAGTGTCTCAGCTTGGAAGGGCTGATTCTATTTCTCCTCTCAGTTATAATCTGTCCTGCTTTTGAAAAGATCCTCTCTGAGGGGACAGATGTTGCCACTATACACATCCTCCGTGCCATCACGTGTGTAAGCCGTGGATAGAGTGCAGCCTCGGTCTCCCACCAGCTTAGTGGGTCTGCGTTTCGCTGTAACAGGGGCTCCTTTGAATGGTAATAGACAACACAAAGACGCAATCGGACAGCAACTTTTTTTGTGAAAGTCTCTCTCTCTCTCTCTCTCTCTCTCTGAGGCACCTAAGGGCAAAAAACTAATTCGGCTCCCCAACTCGGCTCCCACCGAAGAGCCGGCTCCCGTCGTTCACTTCAAAGAGCCGGCTCTTTGAACCGGATCGTTCGCGACCGACACATCACTACAGTGCAACAATTTAAGAATCACGAAACATTCTCAGTGTAAAACTGCAAAGAATTTGGGGATCACATCATCTATGGTACATAATATCATTAAAAGATTCAGAGAATCTGGAGAAATCTCTGTATGCAAGAGACAAGGCTGAAAACTGACATTGGATGCCTGTGATCTTCAGGCCCTCAGGAGACACTGCATTAAAAGCAGACATGTGTCTGTAGTGGAAATCACTGTATGTGCTCAGGAACACTTCAGAAAACCATCGTCTGTGAAAACAGTTCATCACTACATCTACAAATGCAAGTTAAAACCAAATATAAACAATATCCAGAAACACAGCTCTTTTACAATGGACGGAGGCGAAGTGGAAAATTGTCCCGAGGCCTGATGAATCAAAAGTAGAAATTATTTTTAGAAATCATGGGCACCACGTCCTCCAGGCTAAAGAGGAGAGGGACCATCCAGCTTGTTATCAGTTCACAGTTCAAAAGCCAGCATCTGTGATGGTATGAGGGGGCATTAGTGCACATGACCTGGGTAGCTTGTACATCTGGGAAGGCATCATTAATGCTGAATGATATAAACGTTTCAGAGCAACATGCTGCCATCCAGACAAAATCTTTTTCAGGGAAGTCCTTCTTTCTTTCAGCAAGACAATGCCAAACCACTTTCTGCACATATTAAAACTGCATGGCTCTGTAGTAAAAGAGTCCGGGTGCTAAACTGGCCTGCCTGCAGTCCAGACCTGTCTCTTATTTAAAACATTTGGTGCATTATGAAGTGCAAAATATGACAAAGGAGACCCCGAACTGTTAAGCAACTGAAATTGTATATCAGGCAAGAATGGGACAACATTTCTCTTTCAAAACTACAGCAGTTGGTCTCCTCAGTTCCCAAACGTTTACAGAGTGTTGTTAAAAGTAGAGGTGGTGCAACACAATGGTAAACGTGCCCTTGTCCCAACTATTCTGAAACGTGTTGCTGACATCAAATTCAAAATGAGCATATATTTTTCAAAACACAATAAAATTTCTCAGTTTCAACATTTGATCTGTTGTCTTTGTACTATTTTCAATTAAATATAGGGTTTCCATGATTTGCAAATTATCGCATTCTGTTTTTATTTACAGTTTACACAGCATCCCAACTTTTTTGAAATTGGGGTTGTAATATTACGCGCCACAGAGAGTGAAATATCCAAATCCCTTCATTTCTTTCTTTGAGAAACATTGCAGCCACGTCCACTTGTCAATCACCAGCCACGAGTGTAGCGCGCGATCGCGCTAGTTCAGAAGTCCCTCGGTAAATCCCTCGATGTTTTTAAATTGTTTTTAAATTGTTTTTTAAACATTTCAATAATTTTCTCATGCCTTTGTTGACAAACTGGAGATCCTCGGCCCATCTTTCTCCTCAAAGACTAGGTCTTTCTGGGATACTGATTAGAATTACCTGTTGACATCGCCTGTTTCAAATCACATTTTTTACCTCATTACTAGCCCTAAATTTCCCCCGTAGTGACTTTCTTTTGGAATGTGTTGCAGGCCTGAAATGCAGGAATGGATGTACAGTATATTAACAAATGAAAGGAAGTTGACCAACAAAACAGGAAATATACTGGGTTTATACTGTCAAAGTAAATTTAGAAATCACTGCTTTCTGTTTTTATTTGCATTTTCCATACTGTGCCAACTTTTTCTGATTTGGCGTTGTAGATCCCACCCCTTGACAGGTGCAATTTTAATGTTATGGTTGATATTGTTTAGTTCTGGGTGTGGATTCCTATCTTCTGCCTGATCAAAACCATGTGGGCCAAACAATATTAGGATTGTCAGTTGCATCTAACAATCAACCCGTCAACAATGGTGGAAAAGAGAAGCATTTCTGCTTTGGTGCTTCCACAAGTTACAAGCCACGATGTTACAAAGTCATCTTTTGTTCATATGCCGAGGGGCGTGTTGCTCTATAAATAAGGTAAAATTGTGGTTCGTGCCCAAGGGATTGTTACTTGTCCACTTTTTAAAAAATATTTTCAATAAATCTGCACTGATTAGCAGAAAACCATAGTGCTGCAACAACATTGTACAAGCAGCATATTTCTGCTTCTGGTTTAAAATGCTACTGAGCTACATAAATTGAATTAAATGGATTGGAGTTGGAAGTGGACCTAACCATATTCATATGACTAATGCCTTGGTTTTCCTCCAAGGCGCCAGAATTAATTGAGACTTGTAATGCTTGCATTTGCACAGGCCTAATTATTATTAAAAAAATGTTGCCACTTCACCGAATTCCTTTGGCCTCTGTAATTATTTTTAATTATTACTTTTACTGTCGCCTAATGGAGATGGGGACACAGTAGCATTGATATGAAAGAAAGTTTATTTGATTTATCCAAATAGTATACAGACAACCTAAGCACATTTATTTCTGTAATAGTTCTGTAATTCTGCAAAATAAAACATCCCATAGAATTCCACGGTTACCAATTATAAACTATTGAAAATTAGTATACATACAGGACACTTTTTCCATGGAATAAAAACGTGTTCTATTCCCTTCTAGTGGGTTTATTGATGGCGTACAATATTGTTATCATATTGCTTATCCTCCGTATGGAGAATGAGCATGAAATATTGTTCTAATATTGCATGTTGTCAAGACAACACGATGTCATACAACGGCACTCGTGAATATCCAATGACAAAACTTTTCTGCTGTGCATGCGCACAATCATTTCTTTGTCAGCCGGGAAAGAGAGAAGACGAGGTTAATCCAGTGCTAGGTTTAAGCACTAAATAAATAAACAAGCTGAAAACTGAAACTAAAGACATGCTGACCGCCTGAAAGGCTACCAAAACTTCATTATATATTCTTCATGCATATTTACAAGAGAAAAACATACCAATTGACATAAAAAAAACTGGAAAAGAGACACATCGGAGATGTAAAACTTCCACGCTAGCGAGTGACTGTGATGGCCACGAGGTTTGCTTTGTTAATAACGGAAGATTTTGAGAGAATTTTAGCTGCCAGGTTGCTCCATTGTGCATAGTTGTCAATGTTGATTTTAAAAGTAATGAAGTAAATTACACAGGGAAAATAATAATAATAATAATAATAATAATAATAATCGGCTTGACTGCGCTAGCATTGGCCTTCACTAACGCTACTGCTACACCGGCTGGAAGGTAACTGGACTGTAGTGCTAACAGCACCGAGTCGCGGGTAAGCTAGCGTTGGCCTTCACTAACACTACACTGGCTGGAAGGTAACTGCACTGCCACACTAACAGCACCAAGTGGTGGGTAAGCTAGCATTGGCCTTCACTAACGCTACTGCTACACCGGCTGGAAGGTAACTGGACTGTAGTGCTAACAGCACCGAGTCGCGGGTAAGCTAGCGTTGGCCTTCGCTAACACTACACTGGCTGGAAGGTAACTGCACTGCCACACTAAGCACCAAGTCGCGGGTAAGCTAGCATTGGCCTTCGCTAACACTACTGCTACGCTGGCTGGAAGGTAACTGGACTGCCATGCTAACAGCACTGAGTCCAGGGTAAGCTAGCATTGGCCTTTGAGAATGCTGATATGAAGACAGAGTGTATAATAATAATAATAATAATAATAATAATAATAATAATAATAATGGCTGCCTTTTTTTTCATGGTCTATCAGATATATTCCATTCAGCTACTCATCTTCAACTTGTTCAACATCATGCTAGCTGAATGGAATATATCTGATATAAAACTCAAAACCAGCCGATATTATTTAAATATTATTGCAGAATATATTACTTTTTTATCTTGTACCCTATTAGTTCGGTATGCTTGAGAGAGTTGTAGTGGATTTGTTATTTAACCAGCCAGTTATTTACCAATTTTAGGCCAAATAATATGCAATATTAGAAAATTAAAGAAGACGAAACAGCATCAAGTAAGTTTGATTATAGATTGGATCAGAAAACTCTGTCCAGCAGATGCAGGGCTCATAACAAAAAATGAATCTGTGTCAAGCATGGCTGTAGAGGTTAAACATATCTACGGTAAGTGAGGCAATGGTTGTTTACTCAGTAATTGAAATTTCAGCTTTTCCTCCCTCAGCTAATTAAATGAGCTGTCATCCATGATTGATTTTCGCATTTTCATATTTCAAGGATGCCTGCCTTCTAGGTGTATCATTAGCAGCCTAATATTGACTTGACCATGTGGTGTTTAAATCTGAGTAGCACAAATCCATGTGCTTTCACACTCAAGTTGCACAGCGATGTTTCAGTGATGGTGTGTGACAGGGCATACTGGCTCGTGGGTCAACGTTCTATCTATGCCTACATGAATTGTCCAATTTCTGCAATTCTTCATTTGCAACCACATTACCAAAACTGCTTGTGTCATTGACCACTGCCATGTTGAAGGATATACAACCCAGATTCCAAAAAAAGTTGGGATAAAGTACAAATTGTAAATAAAAACGGAATGCAATGATGTGGAAGTTTCAAAATTCCATATTTTATTCAGAATAGAACATAGATGACATATCAAATGTTTAAACTGAGAAAATGTATCATTTAAAGAGAAAAATCAGGTGATTTTAAATTTCATGACAACAACACATCTCAAAAAAGTTGGGACAAGGCCATGTTTCCCACTGTGAGACATCCCCTTTTCTCTTTACAACAGTCTGTAAACGTCTGGGGACTGAGGAGACAAGTTGCTCAAGTTTAGGGATAGGAATGTTAACCCATTCTTGCCTAATGTAGGATTCTAGTTGCTCAACTGTCTTAGGTCTTTTTTGTCGTATCTTCTGTTTTATGATGCGCCAAATGTTTTCTATGGGTGAAAGAGCTGGACTGCAGGCTGGCCAGTTCAGTACCCGGACCCTTCTTCTACGCAGCCATGATGCTGTAATTGATGCAGTATGTGGTTTGGCATTGTCATGTTGGAAAATGCAAGGTCTTCCCTGAAAGAGACGTTGTCTGGATGGGAGCATATGTTTATGTTGCTCTAGAACCTGGATATACCTTTCAGCATCGATGGTGACTTTCCAGATGTGTAAGCTGCCCATGCCACACGCACTAATGCAACCCCATACCATCAGAGATGCAGGCTTCTGAACTGAGCGCTGATAACAACTTGGGTCGTCCTTCTCCTCTTTAGTCCGAATGACACTGCGTCCCTGATTTCCATAAAGAACTTCAAATTTTGATTCGTCTGACCACAGAACAGTTTTCCACTTTGCCACAGTCCATTTTAAATGAGCCTTGGCCCAGAGAAGACGTCTGCGCTTCTGGATCATGTTTAGATACGGCTTCTTCTTTGAACTATAGAGTTTTAGCTGGCAACGGCGGATGACACAGTGAATTGTGTTCACAGATAATGTTCTCTGGAAATATTCCTGAGCCCATTTTGTGATTTCCAATACAGAAGCATGCCTGTATGTGATGCAGTGCCGTCTAAGGGCCCGAAGATCACGGGCACCCAGTATGGTTTTCCGGCCTTGACCCTTACGCACAGAGATTCTTCCAGATTCTCTGAATCTTTTGATGATATTATGCACTGTAGATGATGATATGTTCAAACTCTTTGCAATTTTACACTGTCGAACTCCTTTCTGATATTGCTCCACTATTTGTCGGCGCAGAATTAGGGGGATTGGTGATCCTCTTCCCATCTTTACTTCTGAGAGCCGCTGCCACTCCAAGATGCTCTTTTTATACCCAGTCATGTTAATGACCTATTGCCAATTGACCTAATGAGTTGCAATTTGGTCCTCCAGCTGTTCCTTTTTTGTACCTTTAACTTTTCCAGCCTCTTATTGCCCCTGTCCCAACTTTTTTGAGATGTGTTGCTGTCATGAAATTTCAAATGAGCCAATATTTGGCATGAAATTTCAAAATGTCTCACTTTCGACATTTGATATGTTGTCTATGTTCTATTGTGAATACAATATCAGTTTTTGAGATTTGTAAATTATTGCATTCTGTTTTTATTTACAATTTGTACTTTGTCCCAACTTTTTTTGGAATCAGGGTTGTACAATATACAGTATATACACACAGCGGTAAGCTATACAGCGGTAAGAGTACAAACTGGAAGGTAAGGAGGAGTTACACTTAGAAGCTTGTAGTCATTTCTCAAACCTATTTTAAAAAACAATCATTTTGACCACTTCAAAAGACAGGTACCTAACACATATTTAGTTCTAAAAGAGCACTCACTGGGCGACGTGGCTGTAGTATTTGAGGTCGGGGATTGACATGAATCTTACTCGATTGACTCTGTGATCGTTTGGGAAGATTCTTCAATAATTTTACGTTTCTTTCTGCGCTCTGTAAGCCGAGCATTTCAAACTACCGCTTTAGTAGCTACCATCTTTGAGTTTGTTGTGGTCCATATTTTGTGTTGGAGCCCAGTTTGGAGCCGTAAAATTGTCGAGATCAGCTGGTTTCACTAATGGAAGAAAACGCAAAATAAAAGCAGCATGATCGAAAATTATATACAGCTCTTTTTAAAATGAAATAATCGTAGAAGTCTTTGATTTTCGGATCACATACTTGATGATCACGGCGAGTTTCTGTACAACCAGGCGATTAAACGATTAATTATTTCTTAGATATTGCGATCTTTCATGAATAACTAGTTCGTAACCCTTACCATTGATAAAATTTGCACTGCAGACTGGTGTGGGTTTTGCTTTCTCATCGCTTAGATCAGCCCGGTTTATGTTGGACAGCCAGTGACGTCTACACTCCGTGGACAACTCCCTTTTTTTTCTCCTTGATTATTTATCATTGCAGGAATTCTAAAGAACTTATAAGTCCCCTTGTCTCAAATAGAGTTGAACCCGCATCCAGTTACAGCACAAAGAGTCGGCATAGTGAAGAAACAAAAGGAATTCTTGAACGTAAAAACCTCTCGAGCATATCTTCTCGAGTAAATGTGCGCCGGGTGAGTTTGCGTATATCCTCCAGCATGGCCACCTTCCGGTTCAAAGCCTCACGCATAATTAGCTATGATGTCACATGCAAACAAAGAATAGTGGTAATAAGACTCGCTGCTGACAATATTACTGAACACTGAGCCATTCTTTGAATGTGGTAGGTCCTTGAATGACCAATGTATGATATTTTGCCACATTTATTATGCTGTTTTATACCATGGGCTTTTATAGACATTTCATTTTTGGTAAGCTGGACAAGAGATACATCGAGATGTTCCAAACAACAAATCAGTTGCAGTGCTGCAACTCAGCATTTAAGGTACTGCGCTAGTGATTGGGATGTTGAGTTAAAATTCTGAGACGACCAAACAGCCACTTTTGTGCCACTGAGCAAAGTACTTAACCTTCAAACAGTCAGCTTC
Organism: Neoarius graeffei; assembly: GCF_027579695.1. NCBI lineage: Eukaryota > Metazoa > Chordata > Actinopteri > Siluriformes > Ariidae > Neoarius > Neoarius graeffei. Next base: position 112,832,513 of record NC_083571.1, on the reverse strand, counting down.
TCGACAAGATCACTTCCTGAGCTGCAGCGAGGTTTGGATGAATTTCAGTGGCCCTAAGACTGCACTTACAGTGGTGCTTGAAAGTTTGCGAACCCTTTAGAATTTTCTATATTTCTGCATAAATATGACCTAAAACATCATCAGATTTTCACACAAGTCCTAAAAGTAGATAAAGAGAACCCAGTTAAACAAATGAGACAAAACTATTATTCTGGGTCATTTATTTATTGAGGAAAATGATCCAATATTACATATCTGTGAGTGGCAAAAGTATGTGAACCTTTGCTTTCAGTATCTGGTGTGACCCCCTTGTGCAGCAATAACTGCAACTAAACATTTCCAGTAACTGTTGATCAGTACTGCACACCGGCTTGGAGGAATTTTAGCCCATTCCTCCGTACAGAACAGCTTCAACTCTGGGATGTTGGTGGGTTTCCTCACATGAACTGCTCGCTTCAGGTCCTTCCACAACATTTCCATTGGATTAAGGTCAGGACTTTGACTTGGCCATTCCAAAACATTAACTTTATTCTTCTTTAACCATTCTTTGGTACAACGACTTGTGTGCTTAGGGTCATTGTCTTGCTGCATGACCCACCTTCTCTTGAAATTCAGTTCATGGACAGATGTCCTGACATTTTCCTTTAGAATTTGCTGGTATAATTCAGAATTCATTGTTCCATCAATGATAGCGAGCCGTCCTGGCCCAGATGCAGCAAAACAGCTCTAAACCATGATACTACCACCACCATGTTTCACAGATGGGATAAGGTTCTTATGCTGGAATGCAGTGTTTTCCTTTCTCCAAACATAACACTTCTCATTTAAACCAGAAAGTTATATTTTGGTCTCATCCATCCACAAAACATTTTTCCAATAGCCTTCTGGCTTGTCCACATGATCTTTAGCAAACTGCAGATGAGCAGCAGTGTTCTTTTTGGAGAGCAGTGGCTTTCTTCTTGCAACCCTGCCATGCACACCATTGTTGTTCAGTGTTCTCCTGATGGTGGACTCATGAGCATTAACATTAGCCAATGTGAGAGAGACCTTCAGTTGCTTAGAAGTTACCCTGGGGTTCTTTGTGACCTCGCCAACTATTACACGCCTTGCTCTTGGAGTGATCTTTGTTGGTCGACCACTCCTGGGGAGGGTAACAATGGTCTTGAATTTCCACTATTTGTACACAATCTGTCTGACTGTGGATTGGTGGAGTCCAAACTCTTTAGAGATGGTTTTGTAACCTTTTCCAGCCTGATGAGCATCAACAACGCTTTTTCTGAGGTCCTCAGAAATCTCCTTTGTTCGTGCCATGATACACTTCCACAAACATGTGTTGTGAAGATCAGACTTTGATAGATCCCTGTTCTTTAAATAAAACAGGGTGCCCACTCACACCTGATTGTCATCCCATTGATTGAAAACCCCTGACTCTAATTTCACCTTCAAATGAACTGCTAATCCTAGAGGATCGCATACTTTTGCCACTCGCAGATATGTAATATTGGATCATTTTCCTCAATAAATAAATGACCAAGTATAATATTTTTGTCTCATTTGTTTAACTGGGTTCTCTTTATCTACTTTTAGGACTTGTGTGAAAATCCTAAAAGTAGGTAAAGAGAACCCAGAAATATACATTTATGCAGAAATATAGAAAATTCTAAAGGGTTCACAAACTTTCAAGCACTACTGTATTTTTAAGTCATGGTCTATGGATTCAGGAATAATTATTACTAATTAGGCCACAGCTTGAAATGAAAATTTTCTGCTGCATTTTAAAAGTATGGAATAGATGGTCTGGAATAGATTTCCTCAGTCCTGGCGTACCAACGTCCTTCACATTTTACCAATTTTATTTCCTCAAGCTCACTCAGTTCAACCTAATTGAGGACTCTTAATTAGCTGATGAGTTGAGAGAGCTGCATTTGGAGCAGGGAAAGCATCAACATGTGCAGGGTGGAGGTTCTCCAGGAACAGGATCGAGAAACACTCATTTGGTTTTAAATGTGAGGCTACGTCTAGACACAAAACACCATAACTGATTTCCATAAAACTATTAGAGTAGCCTATGTATTTTGCCTGACAGTCTCTTTATCTCATAGCTGCCATCCATCACTTTACTTTCCCTTATTAATTAAATTATCCTTGTTCTGTGTAAGTGCAGGACTCGGCTGCATGCTGGAGATCAGCAATGCTGCTGTGCAACCTGTGCAGGCCGAGTATGTTGGCTATTAGTGAACTAGCTCCTGCTGTGTGTCCTGTTTAAAAGGACTCATTGAAAAACACGCTGCAGCACTGATGGAATCTACAAACAAAGAGCTTCTCAGTGGCCCACTTAATCACTGAGCTTCTCTGATGTGGATTTGCTTGGCTCCTTTGGCCTTCACGCTGAAACACCATGCATGTGTGAGATTAAGAGACTTGGACATACCAATGCTTTTGTGTTGCCTCTGAAATTTAGATGTTTTAGTGGATGGATGTGTATATCTGTTTTATTTCTATGGGCACCTTATCAAAGTGGGTGTTACAAATAAAAAAAAAGACTGTTATTTAATCATAAAATAAATAAATAATATTGGCTGGCTTTGAGTGGTCTATCAGATATATTCCATTCAGCTAGCATAATACTGAACGAGTCAAAGACAAGTAGCTGAATGGAAGATATCTGATAGACCAGGCTTGTAGTGCTTGAGTCCAACTCGTGCCCTAATTTTAAGGACTCGACTTTGACTTGAGCACTGATGACTCGGACTTGGACTTGGACTCGTAAATTGGAGACGAGGACTCGTATTTTTTCTTTATTTTTAGTAACATGCCACAATAATTTAGCATAAGATATTTATATCTCCATTAATTTTGCACTAATTTCGTGCAAGAGTGTCACACCTGCCCTTTGGTGCATGCATCAGATAGACTCTTGGGCACTCTCTGGACAGCATGCGTGCCAAGCGGACTCTCACGCGCACTGTAATTGATTCGCACCTGCACAGGATTAAGGCGCAATCAGCACACCGATATAAAAACTGTGAAAACACATTGACTTTGCGAAGTATTGAGTTGTGTTGCTGATACATTACCGAGCCTTCTTTCCTTATTTGGTTTCATGATCCCTGATTTCCTTTTTCTTGTCTTTGATTCTGCCGAGTCTACGATAGCCTGTTTGTGCCTCGCTCGACCTGTCGCCTGTTTCACTGTTTTATGATTTTGCCTGCCGTTCTGGATTGTTTACCCTCTTCACTTGTATTAATAAACACACCTTCTGCACTTACATCTGTCTCCCAACAGAACACTTCACACTCCCTGACAAAGAGAAGTACATTAACCTGTTCATACGTCATGTTCGGGAACAAACTAATGTTAATGGCGCTAAACCAGCCACCTCAAATGGTGCATTTGGAGTCTTGTTCTTGGACTCGACTCAGATCAACAGCAGATTCAACTCAGTCAGTCAGTCAGTCAACTTTATTGTCAAATATGCTATACATCAGGGGTCACCAAACTTTTTTCTCTGGGCGCCACATTGTCGTTCCTGACTGTGATGGGGGCCGGGGTCGGGTCAGCTATATCACATAGAATTGTATGACCCAGACAAATATGACCACCAGCAGGCCTCATTGTGTAGTAGAGATTACTAGCCTGGCACAGCCATCCCCACTACTATAACCCCACTACTATATCAACACTACTATATCCATACTACTATATCAACACTTGATTCCTGGCACATATGTGTTTATCTTTACTAGTGGTTTGCAAAAGTAGTAATCGAGTCTTCACACTTTGTTTTAATTTGAAATACCACTGATATTCCATTTATTTATTTTCTAATAAAAATAACATCAAAACTGTCAAGGTAAGAAACATCTGCCTATTTGAGGTGATTGACACTGGCAAAGGTGAGCGGAAAATTATAAATTGTAGGTAGGCCTGTTGATATTATTAATAATATTAATAATAATTGTGTGCAGCACTTAATAAAGGTCAAATAAATAGGCCTATAAAATAAATACATTTAAAAAAAACAGTGAAATTATAATAATATGATCAATAGATCACAGCAGTTGTGCTGTGTCCTGCACGCCATTGCTCTCATCCATGGCCAAAGCAAAAAACTCGAATTCTGACGCTTTCTCATTCAGCTGGTCATACACGTTGTCCCCCAAATCTTCGGTTCGCCTGGTCATAGTAGGTGCGGAGAGACTCACCACGTTGAGCGCATCCTTCTTGTCGGGACACGCCTCCTCGGCCACAGCAAGCATGCATACTTTAACAAAGTCCCCATCAGTAAACGGCTTTCCATGGGTAGCTAGCAGGTGAGCTACCTTATAGCTAGCTCGGACAGCAGCCTGGTTGATCTGGGTTTGGTGAAGGAATACATTCTGTTGTGCAGCCAGTCCGCATTTCATCCTCCGAATCCTGTCTTCTCTTGTTTGCCCTCGCATACTAGCATACTCTTTGTGGCAGGTTTCGTAGTGACGACGCAGATTATATTCTTTGAAAACCGACACACTTTCTTTACATACAAGACAAACTGCACGGTCCTTACACTGAACGAAAAAATAATCGGTGGTCCACTGTTCTTTAAAAACTCTGCACTCTCCATCAGCTTTTCGCTTACCGCTAGCCATTTTGCTGTCCTGAACACTGACAGTTCTCTGCGCATGCGCTGCCTGTCACTGCTTGATCGCGAGCATATGACGAAAATTCGGAAAATATGAATAGTTCATTTTATAGCTAAATATCAATTTTAATTGATAAAATCAACAAAATACAAGATGCAGACATGTTATTATTTGCCAAAAAGCAATTTTAAAAAATAGGCCATGACCACTTTTGGGGATTGCCTCATAGGGCCGGTTCAAGTGGTGGGGGGCAGAGGGGCTGGGGGGCCGGTCAAAGGGGGGTGGTGGGCCGGATCTGGCCCGCGGGCCGTAGTTTGGTGACCCCTGCTATACATGCTCGACATACAGCACAGATGAAATTTCAGTCCTCTCTGACCCATGGTGCAAACAGGCAATGCAATAAATAAAAATAAAAATAGAATAATTGGAAAAAAAACAATATAACCAGTATAAACACTCTAGATCGGAACTAGACATAGACTAAACACAAAATATTTTTTAATGACTTGGACTTGACTCGGACTTGAACACTGAGGACTCGAGACTGGACTCGGACTTGAGGTTTAGTGACTCGACTACAACACTGTGACAGACCATGAAAAAAAAGTCAGCCAATATTATTATTATTATCCATCCATCAATTATCTGTAGCCGCTTATCTTGATCTACAGCAGGGGTCACCAAACTATGGCCCGCGGGCCAGATCCGGCCCGACGCCCCGCTTTGACAGGCCCCCCAGCCCCCCAGCCCCAAGGATGAATCTCACTGTGCTTGAAGTGTCCATGTGACAAATAAAGGTTTCTTCTTCTAGAAAACATGTTTTTATTCCATGGAAAAAAGTGTCCTGTATGTATCTCATCTCATTATCTGTAGCCGCTTTATCCTGTTCTACAGGGTCGCAGGCAAGCTGGAGCCTATCCCAGCTGACTACGGGCGAAAGGCGGGGTACACCCTGGACAAGTCGCCAGGTCATCACAGGGCTGACACATAGACACAGACAACCATTCACACTCACATTCACACCTACGGTCAATTTAGAGTCACCAGTTAACCTAACCTGCATGTCTTTGGACTGTGGGGGAAACCGGAGCACCCGGAGGAAACCCACACGGACACGGGGAGAACATGCAAACTCCGCACAGAAAGGCCCTCGCCGGCCCCGGGGCTCGTGCTGCCCTATTATAATAATAATAATGATAATAATAATACACATACATTCTCTTCATATCAGCATTCTCAAAGGCCAACACTAGCTTACCCGCGACTCGGTGCTGTTAGCGTGGCAGTCCAGTTACCTTCCAGTCAGTGTAGTGTTAGTGAAGGCTAATGCTAGCACAGTCAAGCCGATTATTATTATTATTATTATTATTATTATTATTATTATTATTTTCCCTGTGTAATTTACTTAGTTACTTTTAAAATCAACATTGACAGCTACACACAACGGAGCGACCTGGCAGCCAAAATTCTCTCAAAATCTTCTGTATTTATTGAAGCAAACCTGGCAGCCATGTTTGTTTACAAATTGCCACTGTTGCTCGCTAACGTGGAAGTTTTACGTCTTCGATGTGTGACATTGTGTTGTCTTGACAACGTGCAATATCGTAACAATATTGCATGCTTATTCTCCATTAGATAGAGTGACATAATACATGGAGGATAAATGATATGCTAACAATATTGCATGCTTATTCTCCATTAGATAGAGTGACATAATACATGGAGGATAAATGATATGCTAACAATATTGCATGCTATCAAAACAAACAAATGAAACCGGCTAGAAGGGGATAGAACACATGTGAGATAGATAGATAGTTTAGATAGATAGTTTATTAAAAAAACTCATATAGCAGTCACATGACTGAATTGTGTGACGTACACAATTGAAAGAAAAAAAAAAAAAATATATATATATATATATATATATATATACACACAACACATTTCTGAATGCATTTGAATAATTCATAAAATTTAGAAAATAGTTTGATTAACTAAAATTTCTATCAGATGTTCTCTATTACGAAAACTGCATTGCACACATAGCAGGTATAAAGGTGTTTCTATGCCTGTCCCTTTTAAACCGCAGCAAGTAGAAGTTCCTATTTTGTCTTGGCGTATACTTTGAGCAGTTAACTGGTGGCAAGAGGCAGTTTAGCTTGTGAGTAGGATCACTGGTGATAGCAGTGAAGAACTTGGCACAGATGTTGGAACGTCTCTCCTTGAGTGTAGTGAGACCAAGGTTGGCGATACCTTCGCTATACGACGAGTGTGGGGCACTAATTTTAATTACACGTTTCTGCACCCATTCAAGTTCCTTGCTTAGGTATATTGGAAGCGCATGACGGTAAACCGGCGCACAGTATTCCAATATGGGCCTGATGGTACAAGAGTAAAAACCCAGAATGTCTTTAACGGGAACATTGGCCCTTTTCAATGAAACAATGAAAAACAACCACTTATTCGCTTTCTTAATGCATTCTCGTATGTGATCGTTCCATCTGAGATTGTCCGAAATGGTAACTCCAAGAATCTTAGCAGATGTTACAACAGGGAGTTGATTTACCTTCAATCACAAGAGGGGAGAAATCATGAGTGTTCTTCTTAAAATCAATAATTAACTCTTTACACTTATCAGCGTTTAGCTGCATGTTGTTCTTCAGTGTCCAATCAGTGACTGTTGACACGGCCTTCTGTGCGTTTCCAACATCACCGCGAGGTACGATCTCAGCTACCGTCGTGTCGTCCACATACTTCCAAATCAGAGAGTCTACCTTCAGGTCATTGATCATGAGTATGAAAAGCCAAGGCCCAAGCTTGGTACCCTGGAGTACCCCGGCTGGGACTGGCCCCCACTCAGACAGACAATCCAAAGATAGTTTGGCGTGCTGTTTCCGATTGCACAGGAAACCAATCACCCAATTAGTAACACACCTGGGGATGTCTAGAGCAAGGATCTTTTGAACCAGTAAATTGTGATCAATCAAATCAAACGCTTATCGATAGTCAAAAAGTACTACCCTGACAGCTGCACCAGATCCATTGGTGGCTTTGGACCAGTGGTGTAGCATCGACGTCAATGTGAAGAGCATAGAGGATTTCGGGATACTGCCATATTGGTTGGGGTCGATGATGTTTAAGACTGCTAGACCCACATGGGCAGAAACAACAAACTCCTCGGCTAGCTTAGATATGGCAGGTGTCTGAGAAATTGGGCGGAGGTGTTTGGAAACATCTACTACAGGTTTCTGCTTGGGCAGGGGTACGACATCAGCAAGTTTCCATGAAGACGGGAGTTTTTGTTCTTTGAAGCTGCTATTCAGGATTGAGGTGATCGGCTGGACAAGGATTTCAGCATAGTCGCATAGTAGCCAATTAGGAATGAGATCAGGACCTGCAGCCTTACGAGGGTTGAGCTTCTTGAGAGCCTTTAGAACCGCTACCTCGGTGACAGTAAAGGAAGTATGGTCATCAGGGTGGCATGACGTCTCGTCAAGAGGAACAAAGGACTCCATAGGCTTGAGAAAGGCGGCGTTGATGGCATTGGCTAGCTTGAAATTGCTAGAGTTGTCATTCAAACCCTCCAGTTGCAAGTCCGAGAATAAAGATGTTGATCCAAAAGCTGGAACCATCCTCGCAATACATTTAACTGCTGACCACCAATGACTGGGCTTAGTGTCCCTTAGACTACTGACTTTCGACGCATTATAATTACTGCGTAGCGATTTCCTTTTGCGATTTACGGCATTACGTAGGTGACGAAAGCGATTGGCATCTCCTTTGATAAACGCTTCCTGACGAAATTTGATGAGCTGTTTAAACTCGGCGGTGACCCAAACATGTTTTTATTGCATCGAAAAAGTGTACTGTATGTATAATAATACGTGACATACAATAAAGCCATGGCCTGAAGGTTAGAGAAGCAACCTTGTACCTAAAGGGCCGCTGGTTTGATTCCTGGGACCGGCAGGAAAAACTGTGAGGGGAGATGAGTGAATGAACAGCACTTTTCCCTCCCTCTGTATCATGCCTGAAGTGCCTTTTGAGCAAGGTACCGAACCCCCAACTGCTCCCCAGGTGCTGTAGCATAGCTGCCCACTGCTGTGGGTATGTGTGTGTGCTCATTGCTCGCTTGTGTGTTCACTACTTCAGATGGGTTAAATGCAGAGGAGGAGTTTTGCTGTGCTTGAGGGTACATGTGACAAATAAAGGCTTCTTCTTCTTCATAGATTGGCAACCTTCCCAGACTGTACCCTTGACTCTTGCCCAAAGTCAGCTGGCATTGGTTCCAGCTTCCCCTGCAACCCTGATGGATAATTGCTATCGGTAATTGATGGATGGACGGTTGGATGGATGCATATGCAATAAAAATTATTTCTAATGGACCCTTGACATTTCTGAGTTGTGCGATGTTTGCCGAAAGGCTACCCAAGCATTTTCAATATATTTAAATATCCCTTTATATTTAAAATGTTGGGCAGCACAGTGGTGTAGTGGTTAGCACTGTCGCCTCACAGCAAGAAGGTCCGGGTTCGAGCCCCGTGGCCGGCGAGGGCCTTTCTATGTGGAGTTTGCATGTTCTCTCCGTGTCCGCGTGGGTTTCCTCCGGGTGGTCCGGTTTCCCCCACAGTCCAAAGACATGCAGGTTAGGTTAACTGGTGACTCTAAATTGAGCGTAGGTGTGAATGTGAGTGTGAATGGTTGTCTGTGTCTATGTGTCAGCCCTGTGATGACCTGGCGACTTGTCCAGGGTGTACCCCGCCTTTCGCCCGTAGTCAGCTGGGATAGGCTCCAGCTTGCCTGCGACCCTGTAGAACAGGATAAAGTGGCTACAGATAATGAGATGAGATTTAAAATGTTTAGCAGATATTCTTATCCAGACAGGCTTCCAGAAATTCTTTGTAGTTTCAAATAGACAATGGCCAGAGTTGAAGAGTACTAAAAAAAACAAACAAACAAACAAAAAAAACTGTTTGAGAATTTTTACTACAATGAGTTGGTGTAGCAACAGATCTCCAGGGGTTTTGCATCTCTTATGTTCTCCTTTAGATGTGTTCTACTCAATTACACTCTCTATGCTATAGATGTCTTTGGACTGACATGAAAGTGCAACTGTGTCATTCAAAATAGATCAAAACATCCTTTACCACTAGGCTTTGATGTTGGCCTTCATTTTGGACATGTTGAGCAGCACTGACCCACCTCAGATACTGAGGTTTAGCAGGGCTGAGAAGTCCCACAGAACCTGGATCCAGGTGATAATTGATGGCAGAGTATCCATCCATCCGTTATCCATAAACGCTTATCCTGTGCAGGGTCGCGGGCAAGCTGGAGCCTATCCCAACTGACTATGGGCGAGAGGCGGGTTTACACCCTGGACAAGTCACCAGATCATCACAGGGCTGACACAGAGAGACAAACAACCATCCACACTCACATTCACACCTACGGTCAGTTTAGTGTCCCCAATTAGCCTAACCTGCATGTCTTTGGTCTGTGGGGAAAACTGGAGCACCCGGATGAATCCCACGCAAACTCCACACAGAAAGGCCCCCGTCGGCCACTGGGCTCGAACCCAGAACCTTCTTGTGTGAGGCAACAGTGCTAACCACTACGCCAATGTGCCACCCCATGGCAGAGTATGTATCAGTGAAAAATGAGTACATTTCTGGGGAATGGCAGCACAGCTTGAAAGCTAGTTTGCTCTAGGCTTTGTCTCATCATAGCGACTCAGGTTACCATCACCTCCTGGTGATATGGAGAATTGGTTTATGCTTCATTCTGATCACCATCGCAGGTCAGCATCCACTTTTGCATGACAGCATTTCATGAGAAACCTCTTGTAGTTAAAGTTAGTGAATATTTGGATGCCGACTCACTTTGTGTGGTATTGTAGGCTACATGTTGTCCTGTGCAATATTTTCCTTCACATAATTTCACAGTGTAATACAACAAGGAATCACAGATAAAGCCAGGAAATGTTGCATCAGCTCTTACCTTGCAGTTTTGCTTGATTAGTTGTTACTGAAGGACCAAAAAGCTTCCACACACACAACTCTGTAGACTCTAGAGACATCTTGGTACAACATGCATTCGCATTATTATCATTCAAGTCCACTGGGGAATGGTGTGTCCATTTTGCTTGTGTCCACGCTAATTAAGGCCTGTAATAGGAAGAAAAAGAAATCCCCAAAGTACCGTACCTTATACAAGTTAGAATAGCAAGTCGTTCTCTGAACTCTTTCCATTCTCACTAATATCAATCCTAAACTAAAGACCATGTCCTGTTCATTAAAGAGAAAGTTAGAAGTATTCCCCTGCCTTCACTCTCCCACAAGCCAGGTTCTTCCTCTCAGCTTCATAACATATTTCTCTTGACATGCTACCACTACTAATACTCAGTAATCCCATCTAATGTCTGCAGGACCTCATCTCATTAACAATGCCTGAGGTCTCCTATAACTGCTTCCTCTTCATTACATGCATCATAAATGGTTCCATAAATTCAGACTGTGCACTAAACACCTCCAACACTCTCAGGGTGTTATGCATGATCAGAAAGCCTGGACCAAACCTCTCTGGCATCAGTAGGTACCCATTGGGATTTCGCCTTTCTTTTCTTTTGAAACTCTTGAGCTTGGTATCTACAATCAGTTGTCTTTCTCCAGCTTCAGTCTGGCATTCTCTGAACCTGTACATCAACAAAACTGTCCCACAAGGCCCAGGGCTTGCTCCTCTAATCTTTTTTTTCCTATATATCTGTTCTCTTGGTGACGTTATACGTGTACATGGGTTTTCCCACCATAAATGTCAATGGCAGCCAAGTCAAGCCAAGTCTTTCCTTCTTGCCCACATCAACTAGTGTCTTGATGTCTGGTAGACATCTTATTGTGGACGCCATCCTCATCTCATCATCTCTAGCCGCTTTATCCTGTTCTACAGGGTTGCAGGCAAGCTGGAGCCTATCCCAGCTGACTACGGGTGAAAGGCGGGGTACACCCTGGACAAGTTGCCAGGTCATCGCAGGGCTGACACATAGACACAGACAACCATTCACACTCACATTCACACCTACGGTCAATTTAGAGTCACCAGTTAACCTAACCTGCATGTCTTTGGACTGTGGGGGAAACCGGAGCACCCGGAGGAAACCCACGCGGACACGGGGAGAACATGCAAACTCCGCACAGAAAGGCCCTCACCGGCCACGGGGCTTGAACCTGAACCTTCTTGCTGTGAGGCGACAGCGCTAACCACTACACCACCAGGATGTCATCCTCTAAAGTTAAATTACTAAGCTAACAATAAGCATATCAGACGGTTGCTGGCCGTGCTGTGAAAATTATGCATGCAGACACTCATCTAAGTTTCCAAATCCGTCATTGCTTAACTCTTGAATATTTTCTACTGTGAATACTATCATTAAAAAGATTATAATCTCTGCTTTCCAAAGAAATGCATCTGGTAAAGATCTGTTCAGTACTTTGGGATTAATGGCAGGTTGAAGTCGGTACAACAGAGTAAAAACTCTGCTCGCTTGATGTCGGGAAACTGCCGGTGCTTTTCTTTTTGAGTCACGGGAAAGCGGTCAGGCTCTCTCTCTATCTTCTGATCGGTTTCCAACTGGATTACTCATGAATATCAATCAGATAACTTCTATAGGGATGTTCTCTCGCTCTCACTGTTTCTGATGAAGGATTCAGCAAAATTTTCCCTCTCCGAGTTTTGATGTTATGCTTTACGGGAGACTGAAGTGAGTTTTCATAGCTTTACCTACTTGTTTTTTCAAATCAAACTGATTCATGTAAATAAATAACTATTTTAGAATATAACTTTAGTTGTTTCAATGAAAAATATTGAGATCTTCGTGGTCGGAATGATATTTTAAAAAACCGGAAGTCAGAAATGCAAGTGTCAGTTTCAGTTCAGTTAATGTGAATTTTTTATTGGATGTGGCTCACACAGTTTTTTCGAGGTTCGCTTTGAAAGCTGTGAATATTATTCGAAATAATAATTTATATTCTTTCATATAAACACTAGTAGGCTCTACTTTTGAGAAATACAAAGGCCTACAGAGCACAAAGAGTGTATTAGAAATAATCTTTTATTACTTTTTTATTTTGATAGAGAATGGTAGATGTGAGACATTCAGTGCTTATTTATGAATATTTTATAATTAACATTGATTTCTCCTTCTTTGTGATGTATAAATGAGAGTTAGGATCAGCTTTATATTGCACAAAGAAAGCCATTTGGTGAAACTTTGAGGAAGAGAGTGTACCGATTTAACTTTTTTTAAACCTGACTAGCATAATTAATACTAATTAAATGCTATTTTGCCTAATTTGTTTTTACTGATTTTTTAAACTTTGTATTCAGTATACAATACTCTATGTTCCTGCCAATTTCCATGTATATATCTTGAAAAATAGAAAAGTTATTAATAAAAAAAAAAATTGATGTCATTGGTTAATGAGACCCATTTTGGATCATGTGATCCTCATACAGAATATTACGGCAGGTTTCTAAAAATTAAGCCGTTTTTTCAGTCTTTGATTTGTAATACCTCAAGAACGGATCAACGTATTTTAATTCTGTAAAAAGGTATGTAAAAAGCATTCAATTCTGAATTCAATGAGAGCAGTTTCAAGCAATTTGGACTGAATTTGAATTTTCACGTAATATGCCGACTAACAACTGCTAAAAACTGAGCTGCCATATTTTGGCAGCTGGGATGACATGCTATGGAGTGCATGCCCGTGCTTTGATCTGGTCAAATCCTTGCTCACTCTGTCTAAAAATGCATGAAATGTTGGTGTAGTGTTGGATGCTGTTATTGTTCTGAGAACACAATGCAAACCTTGACCTTCCATCCATCAAGAGACAAGCCAGACAGGCACTTTTCTGTATTGCTGAACAGGTGGTGGAATAAACCTCCCTTGCTTGTCTGAATATATCATCCTTGCTGTCATCAAATACAGACTGAAGACTAAGCGTGCACTTGACATAAAAAGGAAGTGGGCTGATCTGCACTAACGTAGCATGTTTTTTACAATATTTCCAACATTCTCCAGAGTACTTCTATAAGTACTGGGGGCAGCACAGTGTACTGGTTAGCATGGTCACCTCACAGCAAGAAGGTTCTGGGTTCGAACCCAGCGGCTGGCAAGGGCCTTTCTGTGTGGAGTTTGCATGTTCTGCATGGGTTTGATCTGATTTCCCCCAGTCCCGAGACATACAGTTAGTTTAACTGGCTACTCTAAATTGTCCGTAGGTGTGAATGGTTGTTTCCCAAGCCCAGAAATGGGAAGGTTATGGCAGGAAGGGCATCTGGTGTAAAACTATGCACCAAGTAATATATGACGTGGGTCAATAGGGTCCACATGGACCCTGACCTGGCAACACTGCTGGACAACGGAGAAGAAGATGAAGATGATGATGACTTCTGTAAGTAATGCTTAACAAACCTTTTGCCAAATACAAAAAAAAAAACCCACCACCAACGTCGTTGTCGTTGTCATCTGTCCATTGCTAGCGATAATGACTGCTTTGTTACGATACGCAGAAATGCAGATGGGCTGCGAGGCCCACATCAGACCGACAGAGTCGTCCGCAGCGGTGGCATGAATAGCCTGGCCAAGCCGCCATGGAATGCCTGGCCTCGTGAGCTCTCACATACTATTCTCCTTTCCTAACGAAGCGCCTTGTACAAGTAAGCTAAGACAAACAATGTCGTGCCCCCATCGTGTTGTCTCTCTGGACCTCCAGACCTCATGCCAAGTGGTACACAAAAGTGCCACAGACCTAACGGGTATGGAAGTTGCCCTGCAGTGACAACTGACTTGCCAAGTGATGCCATCCGTTGGCCATTTGAGTGGCTCTTCCGCATTCCATCTGGTGGTGTGCCATTGACCCTGTTGGGTTAATCTGCCACACTGCACCGAAAAGTGCCCTGCTGCCAGCGCCTTATCGGTGACGTACTATTTAACCCATAGCTGGAACCCAGGTAGGTGCTACTACTCCAGGTCAGAGCAGACCTGTGGGCAATGGTGGTTAAGGGGTAATTCCAGTTTCCCCAATACTCAAGTCCTCCCAGACCTGAGACTGACCATCGGTTGCAATTTAAAGTCACACCCAGGACTAAAAACCATTAACACAGCCGTTGTGTAAACAATATAACTAAGCACAGTAACTAAGCAACTGAGTAACACAGTAACTGCAACTAAATGCATAACTATTGTTGTATGGTTTTCTTCAAAATGTGTTCTTAGTTATTCATTTTCAGTAACTGCTTTATACTGTACTTTTAAGGGTCATGTTGGCTCTGGAGCCTATTTTGGGAACATTGTGTGAGGCGGGAACACCCTGGGAGGGACAGCAATACATCTCAGGGCATCATGTACACACAATTTCACACACTTATCCACCCTGTGGGAAATTTTGAACCAATCCACCTCCTGGCACGTATTTGGAAGAAAATGAGAGGACATTGAGGAAATCCACATGGACATGAAGGACAGGCGAAGCTCTGCACAGAGAGTAATCTGAGCTCATGAATATCCCAGAGACCCTGTGAGGTGGCAATGCTACCCTCTGTGTCACCTTCCTGTCCTGCTTATTGCTCATTAACCCTTTTTGGCATCCCTGATGGTTTTATTGCATTTTTTTTAAATTTCATAATCCTTTTCTGTCTGACTCTTCTCTGAGAAGCAGACGTGCAGTCAGTGTCACGAGAGGATACCTGCTTTCTCTAATAAACCTCCCTCATGTTCATTCCTTATGCTTGCGTTGAGCTGTAGAGTATCAAATAAAAATCTATACCAGTCTGTTACCGTGCCTCACAAATTAGGTTTGGTCACACCTTTCTTTAAGATATGTTTAAATCCCCATGAAGAAGCCTTTAGTCTTGGAAAAAAAGAAAATAATTTCTCTTAAAAGAGAATGGCTCAGGGGTTCACGCTGAGTCCTGTGGCTCGCTCTGGAAAAGCTCAATGTGGATTTTTTACCGTTCTGATTCATCTTAAAAATAAATGATCCATGAATCCATAGCTCTTCTGTCATACTAGACAGGAGGAAAAGCCTTTTGAAAAATTACTGAACTCTTTTCTTTCTTCCTGGTTTCTCCACTGGCTTGATGTTGAAGGAGTCTGAAGTCTGAAGAAGCTGCACTGGAGTAAAAATGCATTAGTAGCTCTTCTGTTGTGACAGGTATCTATAGATGCCATTGACTTTAAATTAAAGTGAGATGTGTGGTGATCAGTCATCAGAGAACACCCGAGACAGAGGCTCAGGCCTTTGATGCATTAGCCTGCTTCTTTCAGCTTCACAGCTATCATACAGGGATCAGAGCTGAATTAGCCCAGTGACCCACAGCAGTGTGTCCACACTCCCAGTGCTCCAACTGCACCCCGCACTGAACAAAGGTTCTCTTGTAGGATTATATTCGCTTTTCTTTAGATATACAGTAGGTTTGGTCCTGCCAACCAAGGCTTTCTGTTTCAGGAATCCTTCTAGCGCCACATTTCAAGTAACACTGCTATGCGCTGTTTTGCATCATTTGATCAATTTGACATTTCTGTCATGCTCATACATGCAGACGCTCATCCAATTTTCCAAATCTGTCATTGCTTAACTGTTGAATATTTTCTATCGTGAACACTATCAGTAGAAAGCTTATAATTTCTGCTTTCTAAAGAAATGTATCTCATTAAGATCTGTTCAGTACTTTGGGAGTAACGGCAGGCTGAAGTCGGTACAACAGAGTAAAAACTCTGCTCACATGACGTCGGGAAACTGCCGGTGCTTTTCTTTTTGAGTCACGGGAAAGTGCTAAGGCTCTCTCTCTCTCTCTCTCTCTCTCTCTCCTGATCAGTTTCCAACTGGATTACTTGTTAATATCAATCAGATCACTTTTATAGGGATGTTCTCTCGCTCTCAGTGTTTCTGATGAAGGATTCAGCAAAATTTTCCATCTGCTAGTTTTGATGTTCTGATTCATGGGAGACTTTGAAGTGGGTTTTCATAGCTCATCTCATCTCATTATCTCTAGCCGCTTTATCCTGTTCTACAGGGTCGCAGGCAAGCTGGAGCCTATCCCAGCTGACTACGGGCGAAAGGCGGGGTACACCCTGGACAAGTCACCAGGTCATCACAGGGCTGGCACATAGACGCAGACAACCATTCACACTCACATTCACACCTACGGTCAATTTAGAGTCACCAGTTAACCTAACCTGCATGTCTTTGGACTGTGGGGGAAACCGGAGCACCCGGAGGAAACCCACGCAGACATGGGGAGAGCATGCAAACTCCGCACAGAAAGGCCCTGGCCGGCCACGGGAGACTCGAACCCAGACCTTCTTGCTGTGAGGCGCCAGCGCTAACCACTACACCACCGTGCTGCCCCGGTTTTCATAGCTTTACCTACTTATTATTATTATTTTTTCAAATCAAACTGATTCATACCAGGAAATAACTATTTTAGAATGTCATTGTTTTGATGAAAAATATTGAGATCTTAGTGGTCGGAATGATATTTAAAAAAAATGGAAGTCAGAAACACGAGTGTCAGTTTCAATTCAGTTAATTGGAACTGTTTATTGGATGTGGATCACGCAGTTTTTTTTCTTTTTTTTCGAGGTTTTCAAGTATTCATGACAGAACATATTCAAGAGTTAAGCAATGACAGATTTGGAAACTTACATGAGCATCTACACGCACAATTTTCACACCACAGCCAGCGAACGTCTGATATGCCTAATATTGTTAGCATATCGCTTATCCTACATGTATTACATCACTCTACCCAGTGGAGAATGAGCGCTGAATATGGTTTGCGATATTGCATGGTTGTCAAGACAACATGTCAGAGCTAATGCAAATATTCGATGAGAAAGTTTTCTGCTGAGCATGCGCACAACCATTTCATAAAGATGCGTTGAACACCCAAAAGGCTTCATTAGATAATTTTCACGCATATTTACCTCGCCCGCGACGGAGTAAGCAGGGTGAGGTATTGTAATCAGTGCAGTTTGTTTGTCTGTCTGTTAACAATCTAGTGTCTACACGGTTGCACCGATTAGCTTCAAATTTTCAGGGTAGATGGGCAATAGTCCGTAGATTACCTGATTAAATTTCGGAGGTAATCGGGTCAAGGTGAAGATCACCAGAAAGGTCAACCTTTCGGTCAAAATTACATATTTTCCATTACAACTTAAAAACAGTTGCCAATAGACAGATGTTTACTGTTATGAGCATATAGGAACTCCCATATGGCCTTTCATTTGGCACCATGATCTTTGACCTTGAGTGACCTTGAAAGGTCAAACTCAAGGTCATGGATTTTCAGAGGGCTGTAACTTGAAAATGGTTGACGGTAGACAGATATTTACCATTACCAACTTAGAGGAAGTGCCATATGGGCTTTTATTTGGCACCATGATCTTTGACCTCAAGTGACCTTGAAAGGTCAAATTGAAGGTCATGGGTTTTCAAAGGGCTATAACTTTAAAATAGTTCACGATAGCCAGATGTTTACCATTATCAACAGATCAGAAGTCCCAGAATGAGCTTTCAGTTGTCGCCATGACCTTTTACCTTGAATGCCTTTGAAATGTCAAACTCAAGGTTATTGATTTTCATAGGACTATAACCTGACAGCTGATGATTGGGGAATAATATTACCATTAACAACATATAGGTATAAAATAAGTGCTGTTGGGCGAGGTTTGTCTTGCCTGGCAACACTTGTTACAAGAGAAAAATGTACCAATGGACATCGAAAAACTGGAAAAGGTAATGATGATGATAATAATAATAATAATACAACCCCAATTCCAAAAAAGTTGGGACAAAGTACAAATTGTAAATAAAAATGGAATGCAATAATTTACAAATCTCAAAAACTGATATTGTATTCACAATAGAACATAGACAACATATCAAATGTCGAAAGTGAGACATTTTGAAATTTCATGCCAAATATCGGCTCATTTGAAATTTCATGACAGCAACACATCTCAAAAAAGTTGGGACAGGGGCAATAAGAGGCTGGAAAAGTTAAAGGTACAAAAAAGGAACAGCTGGAGGACCGAACTGCAACTCATTAGGTCAACTGGCAATAGGTCATTAACATGACTGGGTATAAAAAGAGCATCTTAGAGTGGCAGCGGCTCTCAGAAGTAAAGATGGGAAGAAGATCACCAATCCCCCTAATTCTGCGCCGACAAATAGTGGAAAAATATCAGAAAGGAGTTCGACAGTGTAAAATTGCAAAGAGTTTGAACATATCATCTACAGTGCATAATATCATCAAAAGATTCAGAGAATCTGGAAGAATCTCTGTGCGTAAGGGTCAAGGCCGGAAAACCATACTGGGTGCCCGTGATCTTCGGGCCCTTAGACAGCACTGCATCACATACAGGCATGCTTCTGTATTGGAAATCACAAAATGGGCTCAGGAATATTTCCAGAGAACATTATCTGTGAACACAATTCACCGTGCCATCCGCCGTTGCCAGCTAAAACTCTATAGTTCAAAGAAGAAGCCGTATCTAAACATGATCCAGAAGCGCAGACGTCTTCTCTGGGCCAAGGCTCATTTAAAATGGACTGTGGCAAAGTGGAAAACTGTTCTGTGGTCAGACGAATCAAAATGTGAAGTTCTTTATGGAAATCAGGGACGCCGTGTCATTCAGACTAAAGAGGAGAAGGACGACCCAAGTTGTTATCAGCGCTCAGTTCAGAAGCCTGCATCTCTGATGGTATGGGGTTGCATTAGTGCGTGTGGCATGGGCAGCTTACACATCTGGAAAGACACCATCAATGCTGAAAGGTATATCCAGGTTCTAGAGCAACATATGCTCCCATCCAGATGACGTCTCTTTCAGGGAAGACCTTGCATTTTCCAACATGACAATGCCAAACCACATACTGCATCAATTACAGCATCATGGCTGCGTAGAAGAAGGGTCCGGGTACTGAACTGGCCAGCCTGCAGTCCAGATCTTTCACCCATAGAAAACATTTGGCGCATCATAAAACGGAAGAGATGACAAAAAAGACCTAAGACAGTTGAGCAACCAGAATCCTACATTAGACAAGAATGGGTTAACATTCCTATCCCTAAACTTGACCAACTTGTCTCCTCAGTCCCCAGACGTTTACAAACTGTTGTAAAGAGAAAAGGGGATGTCTCACAGTGGTAAACATGGCCTTGTCCCAACTTTTTTGAGATGTGTTGTTGTCATGAAATTTAAAATCACCTAATTTTCCTCTTTAAATGATACATTTTCTCAGTTTAAACATTTGATATGTCATCTCTGTTCTATTCTGAATAAAATATAGAATTTTGAAACTTCCACGTCATTGCATTCCATTTTTATTTACAATTTGTACTTTGTCCCAACTTTTTTGGAATTGGGGTTGTAATAATAATAATAATAATAATAATATCGTCTTCAACTTGTTCAGTATCACACTAGCTGAATGGAATATATCTGATATGCCACTCAACGCCAGCCAATATGATTTAATTACACGACAGGTTTGCTAGCTATGGGCATTGATACGTGTGTATTAACAGATGCTACGGAAGAACTGCTCGCTGAGAAAAGCTAGGCTTGGTGAAATGTAGACTGACAAAACTGCAACAGCCACGGGTTCAGTTTTGAAGTCAGGTGAACACCTTTTTGGGTCACTGACTTTATTTTAATTCAGTTTAGTTTATTATTCTTATAAAGTGCTACCTTTAGCAGAAACCCAAAAGGTTTTCACCCCAGGAAAACCATCCTCCCTCGCACTGAAGCATGGTGGTGGTAGCATTGTGTTGATTTACCCTTGGCCTCTTGGTTGCTGCTCTGGCTAACGTCCTCGCTCCTGAATGGTCTCTTTTAAACAGAGTATTCCTTCCATTTATTCATAAAGCATTTAATTTACACTGATATTACTTACAAGCAGACTACATGATCTTACACAAGACTGACAATATTACATCTCTCTCTCTCTCTCTCTCTCTCTCTCTCTCTCTCCATATTGCTTAACTATATAAAGTCCTACTACTCAATTTCATGCTCTCGTGCTCACCTCATTGCCTGAGAGCACATATTGACACACACGATATGCCAGTTTGGTTATGATTGGCCATGAAATGTAGTTTGGTCACTCTTTTGTATGTCTGAATTGGGTTTCCAATACTTCCTTGAAATGCAATATGTTTTTCGAAAACGCAGATACATCCTCCGTGCATTGTTTTCCTGCACCTTATACACCAAGAATAAGCAAGGGGAACGCACTCATGTAATTTCCAGAATTAATTAAATGATTAACTCGTTTTGACAGAAATAAATTAGCCATTTCCCAAAAAGATGCTGCATTATTATTCATTTGGAAGCTTGTTTTGATAAAAGGACCATTGAGTAATTTCGCACAACAACAAATTTTGTGTAAAAAAAAAAAATCAGAGCAAACCAAAACCCATTTTCCTTTGTGATTCTCTGTAGTCAAGACTTTGTTGTTATGAGTTAGCACATCTATAGCACAAAATAAAATGGGGCATGCTTTGTACGGGGCATGCTTTAACACATGTTTTGGTTTTCTATTTGTAAATCGCACTTAGAAGAAAAAAAAAACAGCGAACATGACTTCATTGTAAAACAACAATAATCAAAAGAGCAACAGAAAAGGCCTCCCTGCACTACTCTCGGTGAAGTTAATTTCTGGAAATATCGAGCTAATTAATGATAATAGGCAGTAATCTACATAACATTCAATTAAACTGCATTCGGCTTTTATGTATTTATTTGTTAGTTTGTTTGTTTGTTTGTTTGTTTGTTTGTTTGTTTGTTTGTTTATTGCTGCAATATGCAGATGTTTCCGCAAAGAAAGCTACTGTAGCTGATAGTGTTAAAGCTCAGGGGGGAGTGGCTTTTGAAGGCAGGGCTGGAGTGCAGCGGAGAGGGAGGGGGAGGGACCTAGAAGTTGTACTCGGTCAAATTTTCAAGATAACTACACGCTTTTCTCAAGACTACTGAATGTACACCCAAAGAAAACAATCCTCACAGTGAAGCGTGGTGGTAGCATTCTGTTCTATTACCCTTGGCATCTTGGTTGCTGGGTGGCACGGTGGTGTAGTGGTTAGCACTGTCGCCTCACAGCAAGGTTCTGGGTTCAAGCCCAGTGGCTGGCGAGGGCCTTTCTGTGCGGAGTTTGCATGATCTCCTCATGTCTGTGTTGGTTTCCTCCGGGTGCTCCGGTTTCCCCCACAGTCCAAAGACATGCAGGTTAGGTTAACTGGTGACTCTAAATTGAGCGTAGGTGTGAATGTGAGTGTGAATGGTTGTCTGTGTCTATGTGTCAGCCCTGTGATGACCTGGCGACTTGTCCAGGGTGTACCCCGCCTTTCGCCCGTAGTCAGCTGGGATAGGCTCCAGCTTGCCTGCGACCCTGTAGAAGGATAAAGCGGCTAGAGATAATGTGATGTGATGTGTGATGTGATTTGAAACAGGTGATGTCAACAGGTGATTATAATCATGATTTGGTACAAACTCAGTATCCAGGTAAGGCTTAGTCTTTGAGGAGCAAAGATGGGTGGAGAATCTCCAGTTTATCAACAAATGCATGAGAAAAAAAAATATTAAAATGTTTAAAAGCAATGTTCTTTAAAGAAAGAGCTGAAGGGATTTAGATATTTCATCCTCTCTGGTACATAATATCATTAAATGATTCAAGGAACCTGGAGGAATTTCAGTGCGTAAAGGGCAAGGGCTCAAGCCTAATCTGAACACCCGTGATCTCTGATCCCTCAGACGGCACTGCATCAAGAACTGACATTCATCTATTGCTGATATAACCACATGGGCTCAGGATTACTTTGGCAAACACTTGTCAAGCACTATTGTACAGAATTACATCCACAAACACCAGTTAAAATTTTACTGTCCAAAAAGGAAGCCTTATGTTAACTGTGTCCAGAAGCGGTGTCGACTTCTCTGGGCTTGGAGGCATCTGGGATGGGCCATCACACACTGGAAACGTGTATTGTGGTCAGACGAATCACTATTCCAGGTCTTTTTTATTTTTTTGGAAGAAATGGACACCATGGGCTCTGAAACAAAGATGAAAAGGGCTATCCAGACTGTTACCAGGAACAAGTCCAAAAGCCAGG
This sequence comes from Neoarius graeffei, assembly GCF_027579695.1. Taxonomy (NCBI): domain Eukaryota; kingdom Metazoa; phylum Chordata; class Actinopteri; order Siluriformes; family Ariidae; genus Neoarius; species Neoarius graeffei. The sequence continues at coordinate 112,809,725 of NC_083571.1, read as the reverse complement.
GTGTGTCATGGTATGGGGTTGTCTCAGTGCCCTTTCGCAAAGGTAACTTACAGTACATTACTGTGATGGAGCATTAATGCAGAAAAGTACACTGAGATATTGGAGCAGCATATGCTGGCTACATGCTTGGTGTCTTCTAAACATCTTTTAAGGGTTCTCATCTCATTATCTCTAGCCGCTTTATCCTGTTCTACAGGGTCGCAGGCAAGCTGGAGCCTATCCCAGCTGACTACGGGCGAAAGGCGGGGTACACCCTGGACAAGTCGCCAGGTCATCACAGGGCTGACACATAGACACAGACAACCATTCACACCTACGGTCAATTTAGAGTCACCAGTTAACCTAACCTGCATGTCTTTGGACTGTGGGGGAAACCGGAGCACCCGGAGGAAACCCACGCGGACACGGGGAGAACATGCAAACTCCGCACAGAAAGGCCCTCGCCGGCCACGGGGCTCGAACCCAGACCTTCTTGCTGTGAGGCGACAGCGCTAACCACTACACCACAGTGCCGCCCCAGTTCAAAGATTATTTACAAATCATAGTTTTCAGTTTTTATTTTAATATACCATCCTGACTTTTGACTGATTTGCAGTTGTAGCAGTGTGAATACGTACTTAAAGGAGATACGCAGAACCTTTATTTTTAAATAAATTTCTGAGTGGATAGTATCTCCATCCTTGACTCTTGTATGCTGCAGAAATGGGAATAAAAACTATATATATTTTTGAGAGTTAAAATCGACCGCAAAGTTGGCATTGGAGCTGCCCCGCTGAGCCAGCCAGCCCTGAGTGCGTGACGTCACAGCGGTAACCGGTTTTAAGGCCGAGGCCTTTGACAGCTATAGACCAAAGTCATATAAATAAAAATTCATGGTGAAAGTAAGAAATAGCGTTACCGACTTGCTCAACTAAGACTGATTTGACTTCATTGATTGTGGGTTGACTCTCATTAAAACAGGATGGGTGTTATAACGTATGCAACATACATGTACATGCATGCATTTTCACTGATAAAACGTAAAAGGATAATTAAATAATCAGATGAACTGAGACAATCACATTCTGAAGCAAATTAAATAACCTTATACTGGTAACTTAAACACACAATACAAGTTACATGCATTAATCTAAATGCAGGTAAACAATGAGTGTTGTGATTTTTGTTGTTTTGTATCCAAATGAGAGTCACATCTTACCCATCTGTGTTCTCGCTTCTTGAAGGCCGACCTTGTGGCTGATTGTTTCAAAACAATCTGACTTTCAGTTGTTCATTCAGTTCTTAGTTCATTTGCTTCTTCCATGTAAGGGCAAGATATTGCTGCTGAGGTGGCATATCCAGCGGAGAAATCAGAAGGCTGCTCCACTCATTCTCCATTTTCTCCATACTGAGTACTCCGCTATTACTGCTAGGCTCAGGCAATTACTAAAACCCAGGATGGGACGGGACGGGACATCACCAGTTTTAGCAATAACCACGGGGCGGTCAATGCCCGAGCGATAATACGTCCCATCCCGTCCCGTTCCATCCTGGGTTTTAGCAACAACCCTTGGCTCACACTCCAGGAGAACTGGTGCAAATGAACTTACTTTCCTTTTCTTGTAGTTTAATTGTTGGTACTGCACCCTCTTTCAATACGGGCTTATAGCCAACGCTGCTCAACAGATCAGAGGTTTCGTACGAGTCTTCAGTAAAATGTGAAGAGCAGAGGAGAGACCACTTCGTAGGCGCCCGATGTGCCCGTGAAGTTTTCGCAAAACGCGTCCAAATCTTCGCAGTTTGAACATTCTTGAGCCATGAATGCAACGTAAATTCAGCTTCTGTCATGTTACTGCAGCTGCCAGCAACACATCTACATGGCATGGTGATAAATTAGCTCAAAATGGAGGATCGGAGTTGCAGTCAGCTCTGTGTTTTAGTATAGTGGAAATGGCGAGGAGACCGATAAACTTCCTAGGTCATTCACTCAGACCGCTACCGATAAAAATCACTTTAATCGTAAAAATTACTATGTTAGATTTATTGTTAACGCTTAAAATTATTCCTGTGCCATTCTTGAGGTCTCAAGGCATTTATTAACAAAAAGTGAGGCCATGGGTCTGCATATATGCTTTAAGCTACGGTAGTAGTGTCACTTCTTCATAGCTAACTACTAGCTAACTATTTCCAAACACTGATATACTCTATATACTGTATGCCTGTGTTTCTCAACCACTGGGCTGTGGCCCACTAATGGGCTGCGAAGCACCCTCTAGGGGGCCGTGATTTTTTTTTTTTTTCAAGTTGAAGCTAATTTTTACTCGTAGTAGGGTGAAACTGCTGGGTTGCCTCTGACGTCACATCCGCCTCATTAAGCTACGGTCATACTACACTTGCAATGCTTTGCAATAAATTATCGATGAAAATGAGGCATTTTGGTGGCAATGCATGGCACTATATACATGAGCTAAAACTTGTGGTCACACAGCAGGTGAACATTTGACTGTCACGCCTTTGCATGCTTGAGTCTGGCACAGCTTGTGTGGCTGCGCTCACTCACAGAGCGCATTTTGCGTGCGCTTGGGACCCAGTCGTTATGGGAAACACCTGATACTGATTTGAGTGCAATCAGCACACACAGATATGGACGCTGTTTTCACAGAGGCTTTGCGAAGTACATTATCATCATCACTGTCACGTTTGTTTCTAGCCATGTTTATAATGCTGCTTAAATACTCTGCTTTCTGTTTTGCTTTCATTTTTGTAAATATCACACCTTCCTGCACTCCAATCTGTCTATCTTGTAGTGTCCTGATCCCCAGATCTTTAACCCAGCCATATAAAAAGTTGTACTCCTCCATGCTCTTCCAGGTTTTCATCTGTGTGTCTGTGTAGAATGATGTCTGCAGCACCAGGTAGTTTGAGATGTCAGGGAACTCAACAGATGGATAATTTTCCAACTCATAGCAAAATCCTTCTTTGTTAGCGTGTAAGGATCTAATCCCATTGCATGGTTTCTATATCCACTTCTTTTGAGTGGACTTCTTGGTTTGAATAACTTGCTTGTTTGCTGAACACAAACATGGCAATAAGTTCTTGTGTTAATGAACCAGACTCCACTTTTGGATCATTAATGCCTTTTGACTGAGAATGACCTGCATGCATGGTTTGGCTTCTGGCACATCCATACAGTTTTAAATACAATACCTACAATTAAAAAAAAAAAAATGTTGCATTTATTTAATTCCTGGGCTCCCATCTGTAACAGGGCTAGAGATAATGAGATGAGATGAGATGAGATGAGAATAGATGAGCCAAAATAATTGGGGATCATTTTTAATGGGCCCCGACTCGTTACAAGTATGGCCTTAAAGGAGAAACTGTTAGAACCCCTGTTTGACAGTACACTGCGTTTAGTCATGTTTTGCAGTGGGTGAGGCACTTGGAGGTGTCAGTGTACACGTTTGGAAAGAATGTGCTGGAGTAAGCAGGAAGTTAACACTGAAAATTGTGACAATGTTGATTGTACAGTAGAAAAGCTGACAAGGCTGGAAAGTTGCACACCTTTCCATTTGGCTGAAAACAAAAACAATATACAATATTAATGGTAAAAATGATATATATAAATAAATAATATACACATGCTGAGACTAAAACTTTCAGTATGAGCGTTATTAAGTCTTCTTTGCTTCAGCCACATCAATGATTTAAGACTGATCTGCTTTTTTTTTTGCCACATGCCGCTGGATGTTCTGGATTAGAAAAATTCATTTTTAATGCACCAAATAAGCCATTGATTTATTGTTCGTAGGTCTTTCCTAAATTATGTTCACTGTAAGTATAAAGCTGAATTAGTTATGTCCTTAATTGGGCAATATACTATGCTAAGTTAAAAATATCTTTAGGCACAGCACATTTCCATGGGGACAGTATGTCCTCCTTGGAGTACTGCAGTTTTAACAAACAAGCCAGAAACATTTAGACTGAAAAAAAGCACCATTTGTCCACACTGATGTTTGAAAGCACGTCTAAAAATGGAATCTACAGTACGTTTTCTGAAGCCATGGCCTAATGGTTAGAGAAACAGCTTTGAGACTGGTTCCCTGGACCAGCAGGAATGGCTGAAGGGCCCTTGAGCAAGGCACCTAATCCCTAACTGCTCTGGCTATATTATCTCAGAGATGCCAACATTGACAAATTAAAAAGAGTAGCATCTCTGAGCACAACAAGATGAAGAGGAGTGAAACAAGGCTTCCGCTTAGGCCAGATGGAAACCAAATTTCAGGGAAGCTCAGAGATGCAATCCAGGCCATTTTGAGCTACTTTTTGAGGAAAATAAATGCAGGGTTTACTGTACAGTATAAGCTCAATTATCCAATATATAGTCCTGGGTGTGACTTGAAACTGCAACCGGTAGTGAGTCTCAGGTCTAGGAGGACTTGAGTATTGGAGAAACTGGAGTTACCCTTTAATCACCATTGCTCCCAGGTCCGTTCTGATCCGGAGTGCTGGCACCTGCCTGGGTTCCAGCTATGGGTGAAATAGTACATCACCAATAAGGCACTGGCAGCAGGGCGCTTTTCGGTGCAATGTGGCAGATGAACCCAACAGGGTCAATGGCACACCACCAGATGGCATGCGGAAGAGCCACTCAAATAGCCAACAGATGGCATCACTCAGCAAGTCAGTTGTCACTGTGGGGCAACTTCCATCCCTGTCAGGTCTGTGGCACTTTTGTGCATCAGGTCTGGAGGTCCAGAGAGACAACACGATGGGGGCATGACATAATTTGTCTTACCTTACTGTGCAAGGCACTTCGTTAGGAGAGGAGAATAGTATGCAAGAGCTCATGAGACCAGGCATTCCATGGCGGCTCGGCCGGGCCGTTCATGCCGCCGCTGCGGATGACTCCATCGCTCTGGTGTGGGCCTTGCAGCCCCTCTGCATTTCTGCGCATCCTAATGAAGCAGTCATCATCGCTAGTGATGGACAGCCGACGACAAATTATCTAAACTCTCTGGGCAAAAAGTTTGGCTAACAAAGAGGATGTTCAGATAACTGAGCTTGTACTGTCATACCGTGTTTCAGTAGTTTCTTCATGATCAACAACAAAAGGCAGAGTAAAAGACAAAAGATTTATGTATAGGTCTTTCAATAACAACAAAATTAATACCGTATTTACTTCCTGAACTGTTAACTTAAGTCAATACTGAAAGATGCCCAACCATACAACATTTAATTAAACTGAGTGTGCTGAAGTTACTGAGATACTTGTTCAATGTAGCTGACTTTGCTTTCTCCAGTGTCCTCCTGTTGTATGACTGGCGGTGGCACACTGAACCTTCGGCGATCATGGATTGCTTGTATGTTACCCAGCCGCTCACTCTGCCGTGTATTCAGCTAGAAATTACTGTTCACATAACCTCTTTTTAGGCGGAGCCTCCATCATTCACAATCCATGGTCTGTCTTCACTTCACACCTGACACTAATTTGTGAGAAAAATTGAAAGTTTCAGTTCTGAAGCATGACCGACGTAGACAGTTTGCTTCCAGAAAGATGACTACGCATCACTACTGCACATTTCTGAGCAGACGTGCTGTGATTGGCCGAGAGCATGAATCAGGTCACCTCTTGGCCAATCACAACGCAGCTAACATAAGGATACGGAAATTCCCGGAATTATCCAAATCAGTGTAAACAATGACACGCAGAACAGTCCAAACAGCGAAAATATGTTTATTCAGTTGATACATGGGCAAAACTGGTTGAAAAACTTATTTTCAGGTCTATATTATAGCACTGTAATTGTGCTTCAAATACGGTGGGCAGGAAGTGCAAAAAAATTACAATCGCAAAACACTTTTATGAGCACTGAGAGAAATGTATAAGTGGCGGAACACTTTTACCAGTCCCGAAACAAATTTACAAACGAAAATATTCATGGAATGGGAATGTACCAAATCCTGCAAGCGACCCGGAAGTGATAGAGTGAGTGGTCAATTTGTGTTGTCTTCTATGGAGTTTATGGTGACAGAATGTCGACTTTGACCAAATTATGTTTTGCCTCTTTTGTGGAAAACACATGAACCGCTTAATGCGGTTCGTGTGGACGGTCTCTAGAGTTTTTAAAGGACATGGACCAGACAGAAGGACCACACACACTGGGAACAAGACAACAGCTGTGTCCAAAATCAATCACTACTCATTATATAGGGAATTCTATATAGAGGACAATATAGTGAGTGATTTTGGACACAGGGAACACGAATTGACCGATGACTATCACTCCCTGGCCACCGTACTTCCAGGTTGCTTGTGGCATTTTGGTACAGTGGAAATAAAAAGTGTAAAGTAATGGCAGGGGAGAGTGTAGCTAGACAACATCGAGTGGTCGTGTGCAGGATGAGCTTGAAAGTGAAAAAGAGGAAGCGTGAAATAGTGGAGCCGAAGACTAAGTGGTGGAAACTAAAAGAGGTTGAACATCAGAAGGAGTTTAGGGAAGAAATGAGACGAGCATTGAGTGGTAATGGAAGTCTGCCAGAAGATTGGGATACTACTGCTATACTAGTAAGAGAGGCAGCGAGGAAGGTGCTAGGGTGGTCATCGGGAAGGAGGAAAGAAGACAAGGAGACATGGTGGTGGAACAAAGAAGTGCAGGAAATTATAGAGAAGAGGCTAGCAAAGAAGAATTGGGACGAGCAGAGAGACGAGGAAAGCAGGCAGTTATACAGAGAGATGAGACAGAAGGCAAAAAGAGCGGTAGCAAAGGCAAAAGCAGATGCATACCAGGGGTTATACGAAAGACTGGAGACCAAAGAAGGAGAGAAAGACCTGTACAGACTAGCTAGGCAGAGAAACAGAGAAGCGAGGGATGTACAGAAGGTAAGAGTGATGAAAGATGTAAATGTGCTGACAAACAAAGAGAGTGTATTAAGAAGGTGGAAAGAGTACTTTGAGGATTTATTAAATGAGGAGAATCCAAGAGAGAAAAGGTCAGATTCGTTGGAGACAGCAAATCAGGAAGCAGAGTTGGTTAGTAAGGATGAGGTGAGGGCAGCCATGAAAAGAATGAAGACTGGGAAAGCAGTTGGACCAGATGGTATCCTGATTGAGGCTTGGAGATGTTTGGGTGAGACGGCTGTGGAGTTCCTAACGAGATTGTTTAATAAGATCCTAGAGAATGAGAAAATGCCAAATGAATGGAGAAAGAGTGCGCTAGTCCCAATATACAAGAATAAGGGAGATGTACAGAGCTGCAGTAATTACAGAGGAATAAAATTGATGAGCCACACCATGAAGCTATGGGAAAGGGTACTGGAGGTGAGATTGAGAAGAGAGGTAGCAATCTGTGAACAGCAGTACGGGTTTATGCCAAGGAAGAGCACGGTGGGTGCAATTTTTGCTTTAAGAATGTTAATGGAGAAGTACAGGGAAGGCCAGAGAAAGCTACATTGTGTGTTTGTAGACCTGGAGAAGGCATACGATAGAGTGCCGAGAGATGAGTTATGGTATTGTATGAGAAAGAGTGGAGTGAATGAGAAGTATATCAGAGTGGTGCAAGACATGTATGAGAACAGTGAAACAGCAGTGAGGTGTGCAGTTGGAACGACGGAATGGTTCAAGGTGAAGGTGGGAATTCATCAAGGATCTGCTTTGAGTCCTTTCTTGCTTGCCATAGTGATGGATAGCTTGTTGGATGAAGTGAGGCAAGAGTCACCATGGAACATGATGTTTGCGGATGATGTTGTGATATGTGGTGAAAGTAGAAAGGAGGTTGAGCTGGGTTTGGAGAGATGGAGGTATGCATTGGAACGAAGAGGAATGAAGGTGAGCAGTAGCAAAACAGAATAAATGTGCATCATTGAGAATGGGGATGAGAGTGTAGTGAAGATGCAAGGAGTAGACGTAAAGAAAGTTGGTGAATTCAAGTACCTGGGGTCAACTGTGCAGGAAAATGGGGGCTGCGATAGTGAGGTGAAAAAGAGAGTGCAGGCAGGGTGGAGCAGTTGGAGAAGGATTTCGGGAGTCATTTGTGATAGGAAAGTCGCAGCAAAAGTGAAAGGTAAGATGTATAAGACAGTAGTGAGACCAGCTGTGATGTACGGATTGGAGACCGTAACCTTAACGAAGAGACAGGAGGCAAAGTTGGAGGTGGCGGAGTTGAGGATGTTAAGGTTTGCAATGGGAGGTTGGACAGGATAAGGAATGAGCACATCAGAGGGACAGCACATGTGGAGAGCTTGGGAATGAAGCTAAGAGAGATGAGACTGAGATGGTACGGGCACATCCTGAGAAGAGATGCAGAGCATGTTGGAAGGAGAATGGTGAGGATGGAGCTGCCAGGCACACGAAAACGAGGAAGGCCAAAGAGGAGATACACGGATGTGGTGAGAGAGGACATCAAAGTGGCAGGTGTGGTAGAGAAAGATGAGGAAGACAGGGAGCAATGAAGACAAAAGATCCACTGTGGCGACCCCTAATCGGGAGCAGCCAAAAGAAGAAGAAGCAGCTGTATTTTTTTTTTTTTGCAAAATTTAGCCTGGCCTGGATGTTTTTCTTTGACCCTACCTCATAGCCCAGACATATGGAGAATACGGGAGATTGTTGTCACATGTAGTACACAACCAGTACTTGCCAGAAATTCCTGCAGCTCCTTCAGTGTTGCTGTAGGCCTCTCGGCAGCCTCCCTGACCAGTTTTCATCTTGTCTTTTCATCAATTTTGGAGGGACGTCCAGTTCTCGGTAATATCACTGTTGTCCCATATTTTCTCCACGCCTTGATGACTGTCTTCACTGTGCTCCATGGTATATCTAATGCCATGGAAATGTTTTTGTCCCCTTCTCCAGACTGATACCTTTCAACAATGAGACCCCTTTGACGCTTTGTAAGCTCTCTGTGAACCCTGGCTTTTGCTGGAGGAGGCAACTGAGTAAATGTCTGAACTTCATTGGGGGTTAATCAGAGTCATTTTAATTGATGGCAGGTGTGAACCCAAAAAGACTGAATGCTGTAATTAAATCAAAAGGTGCTTCAACAAAGTATTAATTTAAGGGTGTGCACACTTATGCAACCAGCTTATTGTACGTTTTTTATTTTTTATGTTTTTCCACTGAACAGATTTGTTTGTTTTTCAACTGAATTGTACAGGTTATAGGTCACATTAAAGATGGGAAAAGTTTTGAAATTATTTATCGTGGTCTCCATTTTTTTTTTTTACATCAGAAAAACCGATCATTTTAACGGGGTGTGTACACTTTTTATATCCACTGTACATTCCCGTTCCGTGAAGATTTTCATTTGTAAATTTGTTTTGGGACTGATAAAAGTGTTCCGCCACTTGTAAATTTGTCTCAACGCTTATAAGTGTTTTGCATCTTGTAAATTTGTTTTGTCCTTGGTAAAAGTGTTTTGCTCATGTAATTTTGTTTTAGAAAATGTAAAAGTGTTTCACATTTTGTAATTGTTTTGCACTTCCCGGCCACCGTATTCAAATCCGTAGCTGCTACGCCCAAATCGTACATGTTGGCATCTCTGTTATCTGGATAAGAGCATCTGCTAAATGTCATTAATGTACTCTATGTGTGAATTAATAACACACCTTTGGGATTTCAGGAACACGAAATGACAAATGCATTACGTAGCCATTTCTACGCTGAAGGATTGTGTGGAAATATATATATATGTGTTATTTACCAGCTGGGAGGTCCATATCGTGAAATACCGTGACCGAGGTCTTGAAAGTACTGATCGAGGCCCTCTGGGCCGAGGTCAGTGTTCAAGGCCGAGGTCACGGTATTTCATCATACTGACCGACCTTAAGCTGGTAAATAATATATTTATTTTTTTCTTTACCAAATTCTAACAGAAAACGAGAGTGCCCGAAAGAGAAAACCGAGCCGAGGTGAGCCGCCATTTTGAATCCTCATTCACGGCTGTAATGCAAATGGCTTCCTCCTCGGTATACAAGTGCACTTCCATGGCAGGAATAAAACTACATTTTGCTGCCTTTGTAGTCCCCTATTTATACAAAATTGAGTCATTCAGGATTCAGCCATGTTTTTGCTTGGCGTTAGCAACAGTTCCAGGTTTTTGGCTTTCTCCTGAAATGTTTTCTTTTATTTTGTCTTCCTCAGGGTAGTAAAACTCGCTTTCGCTGTGAAGACTGTCGTTATCGCTATCCATGATGTAAAATTAATGCTGTTCTCCTGAGAAATGTGAAAATAAATGTTGACAAAAATTGCTACTATGTTTGTCGTTGTTGTGAACGAGCAAGTCGCCAGAGGTCCGTAACCGGGGTCTGTAACTGGGGTCCATACCGTAGGATATGGACCCACTTGCCAGCCAATCAGAGCGCAGGATTTGATGGAAACCAGACCGCGAAAAAAATAACTCCCCTTAATTTTCCTTCAAATGGATATGAACTGAAATTACCTTATGTTCCTATGCCAGAAGGAGCACAACACAATCCGGGTTTTTGATTTTTACTTTTCACTTGAGCACAATTTATCCAGTTTATCCCCTTGCATGGTCTTTGGAGCTTGCTTGCCAAGATTTGAGTTTGGCATGATGTGACATGAGAAATGTACGGACGTTAAAGAGAAATTTCCTCAGTGCGCTGTCACCGTTAACAGTCAGTTTAACTAAAAGCTTGATTATTTACAATGCTGCTCGCACACACAATGAACAAGAAACAGGATCCGTTTAGGCAGCGTTCCCTTTTCTACCACTTTGGAATAATCACCCTTATTCCATTTGACTGTTCCTTGTCAACATCTCCTGTGATTATACCTGAGTAATTATGTTGGATTTGTGAGGATGTAATTATTTCTCAAAAGATGTCATTATGCAATCACACCTTTGTTGTTCTGACACTGACACACCGCACCATTGCCAATTCCTTGTTTAGATACGAAAAAACAAAAAAACAAAACAAAAAACAAACAGGCGGTAACTAGACTTGTTCATAATTTACAAAGGTATATCATGGCAATTACAGTGTTGATCTGTTTTAATGGCATTTTGGTATGCACGGTCAGAAATCGGGACGCAGTAGGAGTCCGTTTCTGTCCCCTAAAGCAGGGGTTCTCAACCTTTTCTACTTTAAGGCCCACCTATTCATACTTGTAACGAGGCGGGGCCCATTAAAAAAGACGCCCAATTATTTTGGCTCATCTGTTTTATTAGAATCTAATAATCTATTGTAAAATGTATTAATGGGATGCAACATCGCTCCCTTTTACAGATAGGAGTCCAGGAATTAAATAAATGCAGTAAAAACATTAGGTATTGTATTTAAAACTGTCTGGATGTGCCAGAAGCCGAACCATGCATGCAGGGCATTCTCAGCCAAAAGGGATTAATGATCCAAAAGTGGAGTCTGGTCCATTAGCACAAGAACTTATTGCCATGTTTGTGTTCAGCAAACAAGCAAGTTATTAAAACCATGAAGTGGATATAGAAACCACTCAGTGGGATTAGATCCTTGCAGGCTAACAAAGAAGGATTTTTCCTATGAAAGAAAAATTTACTCGCTAAATTTGACATTAGTAGAATAAATGTTGATCCTACTGTAGCCAGAAGTAAATATAAAGACAATAGTTATGCAAGCTATTCATTAATTAATGTGGAGATAATTAAGAGATAATCCACAGATTTTAAGGTTGTTTTTTTTTTGAAGATTGTGTTTATTTTTAGTCTTTTGTATTTGTAATTATCTGTATCTGTACATGCACGACCCAACCAGCTCTGCTGATCAACTTATCGTCTTTCAATAAATTCATTCATTCATTCATTCATTCATTACGAGTTGGAAAATTATCCATCCGTTGGGTTCCCCAAAATCTCAAACTACCTGGTGCTGCAGACATCGTTCTACACGGACACACAAATGAAAACCTGGAACAGCACGGAGGAGTGTAACTTTTTATATGTGGCTAGGTTAAAGAGTTGGGAATCAAGACACTACAAATAAATCCTGTATCATTTTTGCACAGGTAAGGAGGTGTTTCTCGGCTTTTTGTGCGCATCTTTGAGATGGTTGCTAGGACGCTACAAGTTTTAGTATCGGGTGTAAACAAACCACAGCTGCTCGATTCTCAGTCCTCCCTGCTCTTCTCTTCCAGCAGGCATCACAGAGCCATATAATTTACCCATAAATGTATTTATTTATTCTGCCCACTGCATGCATGCACTCTTTCTCTCTCTGTGTGTTTGTGTGTGTCTGTGTGCACACACGCAGGTTAAATATAGAGGAGGGATGTGACAAAAATAAAGGCTTATTCTTCTTAATTTACCCACAAAATTATTTATTCCACTTGAAAAGTGTTCAGCGAAACAGCTACTGGATTTGGGACACTATGAACTGTTTAGTATTTGGCTTCAAACTTGAAAAAAATAAATCACGGCCCACTAGATGGCACTTCATGGCCCAGTGGTTGAGGTACACTGCCCTAAGGTACAATCTACACTAATGTACCCCATAGGGTTCATTAGTGGACATCAAGGTAACTGTAGCCCCTTTTCCACCAAAGCAGTTCCAGGGCTGGTTCGGGGCCAGTGCTTAGTTTGGAACCGGGTTTTCTGTTTCCATTGACAAAGAACTGGCTCTGGTGCCAGAAAAAACGGTTCCAGGCTAGCACCAACTCTCTGCTGGGCCAGAGGAAAGAACCACTTACGTCAGCGGGGGGGCAGAGTTGTTAAGACCAACAACAATAACAAGACCGCGAAAGATCGCCATTTTTAATCGACGAGAAGCAGCAGCTGTACAAACGCGAAGTCATCCATTATTATTGTTGTTGTTGTTGCTGCTGCTGCTTCTTCCATGTTGTTTTTGCTTCGATATTCGCGCCAAGGTTTATGCAAACGTAGCGACGTAACTGACGTATACAATGACGTAACTGACGTATACAGTGACGTAATGATGTGGCTTCCCTTAGCACCGCGAGCTATGGAAAAGCAAACTGGTTTTCAGCTGGCTCGCAAGTTGAACGAGTTGTGAACCAGCACCAGCACTGGCCCCGAACCAGCCCTGGAACTGATTTGGTGGAAAAGGGGTATATGTGTACCTTTTTAGGGCCAAAAATGTATGTTCCCAAGCAGTATATAATTACAATTAACCATGAGTTGGCCTAGTAGTTAGCGTGTCCGCCTTTCGATCAGGAGATCGCGAGTTTGACTCACGGTCGGGTCATACCAAAGACCATCATAAAAATGGTACCTACTGCCGTCTGGCAAGGCACGCTGCAATACAGATGTGAGTGGGGAGTCAAACTCTCATGGTTACCAGAGGACTAGCCCCCCACTGTAACCCTAGCTATGTAATAGGTGAGAGGCCGAGGGCTACGGAGTTTGGCGCCGCCACATGGCGTGGGAAGTACTTTGATTGATTTTGATATAATTACCAGAGACAGTACTGCCCCATTGACAAGCCATTGTACCCCTCAAGGTACAATAATGTACTTTCTTTTCTGAGAGTGTGGCATCGTGCCCATAATCTAAACTTCCTGTAAACTTTTTTTTTTTTCATTTTACTTAAACTGTTGTTGGAGGCTGAAGTGCTTTTATGAATCATGACTTTTTGGAGATTAATTGAGAGAGGAGTGTGCACGAGACAACATTAATGTGTGTTATGCATACATGTCAACCTTTGGTCAATCAAACCTGTATAACCAACCTCCAAAATCCGTATTTCCCTTATAAAATCCTTATAAGATGCAAATTAAAATAATTTACCTAAAATTTGAATGATAATTAACAATGATATATCCAAGTTACTTTTTATTCAATATTAATAACAATAAACCTTCAGAATGAATACAAAGCTCCAATGTTTGACAAAAACACAAAGTGTCACTCTAATGTTCTGAATCGTACTCCATGGCAGCTTTTTTAGCGCTCTGCACCGATACCTCACGAGGCTGCACATCACAGCAAGTGTCTGTGTTGATCTTGCCGGAGTGCCCATTCAGAATCTTTTCAGTCGCTAGTGAAAGTCGCTCAGGTGGAAATTCGCGTTTCAAACAAAATGTTACTTCCCGGTTGGCGGGATTCTCGCAATACGGTGTGCGCTTAATCAGAAGTGGAACGAAGTCTCGCTACCACAAGATAACGCGCGATTTCATAAGACTCTTTCCTGGCTGTCTGTGGTGTACAGTACGTTTGTAAATGTTATGCGCTCTTTTATCATTGTGGGAATTGATTATAGCTCTAAATAAATATTGAAGTTTTTTTTAAAGAATCCGTATAGCTTTATTTGTACGCCCGTATGCTACGTTTATTGAATCAAATCTGTATAAAATACGGACATTCCGTATAGGTTGACATGTACTGTATGGTTATGCTCCTGCTGCATATCCAGGTGATGTAACTACACACCAATGTTTTACCCATGAGGTCTTTTCTCTACTTTGGTTGGTGAGTTAAAAAAAAGGTGATGATGTCCTGTCTTGTCTTTCAAGCCATTTTACTCGTATTTCTCTGAAAAAGCTGCGGACATCATTCCTCACCCTTCACATAAGGACCTTTGTTATCATTTTGACCTGGCAGGTACTTTTTTCCCTATCAGTTTTGTTTCTTCCCCCCTTAGTGATGTTTGACTAATGACCTCCCATCATTCTCTTCGGAGACACTTTCTCAAAAGTGGCACACGTTCGCTGAAAACAAACTGCGCGAGCCAGTGGCTAATGCCTTCTGTGTGATTTACACACGTTTGAAACCTCACGACAATTCTTTGTCACAGAAATATTTCACACGGCTTTCCTTTTTCCCACAGCACATTTATCATAGTGTAGAGGGGATTTGAACAAAATGGATGATTTTGCTTCCAACGCTTTATTTCTTTATTTTCTGACATTAAAGCCTATAATGGTGCATTTTAGTCACAGTCATATGGATTAACACATGGGATATCACCATTATTCTGATTGACAGAATAATATTACGTTCTTTGAACATCGGAACTCGCCCTGCTGTGCAAAACGAAGCTCGAGAAATGTTCAAGGTCACTGCAAAGAAATGAATTGCTTGGCTTGAATTGTTGTGTTATCCTGACAGTACATCAAATGTGTTAATCCTAAGAGATTATTTTGCCATTATTGATTAATGCACTGCAGCTTATCATGATTGTTCCTTTTTATATTTGTATTATTTGTTTTTTTTTTAAATGTAATTACTTTTTTTCTTGATGTCAGATTTAAGCCTCGTTTCCCATTCCAATATTCCATCCCTTGTTGCTTTGCATTTATTAAGCTTCACCTCAGACAAACTTGCAACTGAGGCAGGAGGAAAAACACATATGTTGTAATTTATGTCAGAAAGCAGCTAATTTACATCTGTCACAGTCTTATCCTCCTCACCCGTGCTTCCCATTTCGACAGTGTTGTTGTTTCAGGTCACATTACCGAACCTTATTCTCTGCTCTTCTGTCTGTATTCGTCATTGACAGACATTCACTTTGAAATAACCTCGCCATTTTTTTTTCTCATTTATCCCTTTGAACCGTTGTATTGGAAGGATATTGCAATCTGCGACCCTTTGTCTCTTTTTGGACTGGTGGTAAGGTTGGCACTTGTATCCCAGCCTTTGTGATGCTGGAAAACTAAAACAGTCACAGAGAAAAGAGGAAATATACAGTATTTGTAGTAAGTGACGTCAGCCAGCTGGTTATTTCTACTTCTAAAACAGCAGTGTGAATCAGACTGACTTATATACACTTGATTGCTAGCTGTGTTGTCTCACTAACATTTTTTTTTCTTTGATTGACATGTTTAAATGTGGGGTAATGGAATAATGTAATACAACCCTGATTCCAAAAAAGTTGGGACAAAGTAAAAATTGTAAATAAAAACGGAATGCAATGATGTGGAAGTTTCAAAATTAAATATTTTATTCAGAATAGAACATAGATGACATATCAAATGTTTAAACTGAGAAAATGTATCATTTAAAGAGAAAAATTAGGTGATTTTAAATTTCATGACTACACCACATCTCAAAAAAGTTGGGACAAGGCCATGTTTCCCACTGTGAGACATCCCCTTTTCTCTTTACAACAGTCTGTAAACGTCTGGGGACTGAGGAGACAAGTTGCTCAAGTTTAGGGATAGGAATGTTAACCCATTCTTGTCTAATGTAGGATTCTAGTTGCTCAACTGTCTTAGGTCTTTTTTGTCGTATCTTCCGTTTTATGATGCGCCAAATGTTTTCTATGGGTGAAAGATCTGGACTGCAGGCTGGCCAGTTCAGTACCCGGACCCTTCTTCTACACAGCCATGATGCTGTAATTGATGCAGTATGTGGTTTGGCATTGTCATGTTGGAAAATGCAAGGTCTTCCTTGAAAGAGACGTCGTCTGGATGGGAGCATATGTTGCTCTAGAACCTGGATATACCTTTCAGCATTGATGGTGTCTTTCCAGATGTGTAAGTTGCCCATGCCACACGCACTAATGCAACCCCATACCATCAGAGATGCAGGCTTCTGAACTGAGCGCTGATAACAACTTGGGTCGTCCTTCTTCTCTTTAGTCTGAATGACACGGCGTCCCTGATTTCCATAAAGAACTTCAAATTTTGATTCGTCTGACCACAGAACAGTTTTCCACTTTGCCACAGTCCATTTTAAATGAGCCTTGGCCCAGAGAAGACGTCTGCGCTTCTGGATCATGTTTAGATACGGCTTCTTCTTTGAACTATAGAGTTTTAGCTGGCAACGGCGGATGGCACGGTGAATTGTGTTCACAGATAATGTTCTCTGGAAATATTCCTGAGCCCATTTTGTGATTTCCAATACAGAAGCATGCCTGTATATGATGCAGTGCCGTCTAAGGGCCCGAAGATCACGGGCACCCAGTATGGTTTTCCGGCCTTGACCCTTACGCACAGAGATTCTTCCAGATTCTCTGAATCTTTTGATGATATTATGCACTGTAGATGATGATATGTTCAAACTCTTTGCAATTTTACACTGTCGAACTCCTTTCTGATATTGCTCCACTATTTGTCGGCGCAGAATTAGGGGGATTGGTGATCCTCTTCCCATCTTTACTTCTGAGAGCCGCTGCCACTCCAAGATGCTCTTTTTATACCCAGTCATGTTAATGACCTATTGCCAATTGACCTAATGAGTTGCAATTTGGTCCTCCAGCTGTTCCTTTTTTGTACCTTTAACTTTTCCAGCCTCTTATTGCCCCTGTCCCAACTTTTTTGAGATGTGTTGCAGTCATGAAATTTCAAATGAGCCAATATTTGGCATGAAATTTCAAAATGTCTCATTTTCGACATTTGATATGTTGTCTATGTTCTATTGTGAATACAATATCAGTTTTTTAGATTTGTAAATTATTGCATTCCATTTTTATTTACAATTTGTTCTTTGTCCCAACTTTTTTGGAATCGGGGTTGTAGTAATTCAGTTAATAGCTTATTAAAGGTAGACTGCCTTTCAGATTTTTCAAGTGAAGGTCATAAAAAGAATCCCCCCCCGAAACCCAGTTATTTTTGTTTAGTGGACTGAAAGCTACTGAATTCGAATCACAGACTTCCCGAAATTCTCCACTATTTTTTCCTGCTTCACCATGACCCAATTCAAGATACTACATCATACATCATGTGGTGGGCTTTCCCCATTCATGCAAGGCATTATGGGATACAAATTTGAAACAGGAGAGAAAAATGGAGGATGTGAGTGTGTGAATGAAACGTGAAAGACTGACTACAGTAACGGAAAGAAAGAAGAAAAGACGTTGTGCTATATATGCAGGAAAGGAAACGCAGGACCAAACTAGTATATCGGCGGTAAGCGAGCACCTCTTGTTTAGCGCAGTGTTGTAGTCGAGACACTAAATCACAAGTCTGAGTCCAGTCTCGAGTCCCCAGTGTTCAAGTCTGAGTCAAGTCCAGGTCATGAAAGAAAATTTTGAGTCAAGTCTGAGAACAAGACTCCAACCGCACCATTTGATGGTGGCTGTTGCTGCCTTTATGTGAAACCGTTTACCGAGAGTCCACTTGGCATGTGCGCTGTCTGGTGCATGCCTGAGAGTCTATCTGATGCATGCGCCAAGGCACACACATGTGACACTCATCTCATCTCATTATCTGTAGCCGTTTTATCCTGTTCTACAGGGTCGCAGGCAAGCTGGAGCCTATCCCAGCTGACTACGGGCGAAAAGCGGTGTACACCCTGGACAAGTCGCCAGGTCATCACAGGGCTGACACATAGGCACAGACAACCATTCACACTCACATTCACACCTACGCTCAATTTAGAGTCACCAGTTAACCTAACCTGCATGTCTTTGGACTGTGGGGGAAAACGGAGCACCCGGAGGAAACCCACGCGGGCACGGGGAGAACATGCAAACTCCGCACAGAAAGGCCCTCGCCGGCCCCGGGGCTCGAACCCGGACCTTCTTGCTGTGAGGCGACAGTGCTAACCACTACACCACCGTGCTGCCCACGTGTGACACTCTTGCACGAAATTTGTACAAAAATTAATGTAGATATAAATATCTTATGCCAGATTATTATGGCATGTGACAAAAAATAAAGAAAAAATCAAAGTCCTCGTCTCCAATTTACGAGTCCGAATGTGGTTAACGCATGAGGCCAAGTCCGAGTCATCAGTGCTCAAGTCCAAGTCAAGTCACGAGTCCTTAAAATTAGGGCACGAGTCGGACTCGAGTACTACAAGCCTGGTTTAGTGACAGAATGATGGAACTGTCAGTGCACGCTCAAAGGTAAACCTGTAGATGGCAGTAATGCAACACTGTGGATGCCAGCTGCCATAAAACCCAAAAGAAGAAGAAGGTAAACCTGCGCATGTGCACACGGACTTCCTCTGTCTGCTTGACTGAGCAATTTCATGCACATTATTTGCTTTAATCCCCTCAAATTAAATAACTCCCCAGCCACAGAATGGCCTGATATTTTGTGAGATATTACAGAAATAAACATATATCACAATGACCGCATTTCAGATGGAACTAAATTTCACCGATTTTATGAAATCGAAAGGCTGTCAACCTTTAAATAGAAGGGTACACAGGAGAGTGCATAAAATAACTTGAACCTAGGATAATACTAAAGCTGTACACCAAATTTCATCAAAATCCGTTCACTACTTTTTGAGTTACATTGGGAGCAGGCAAACAAACTGACGTGAAAACATAACCTCCTCTAACAAAGTTGTCAGAGGAAATTAATGCAACCTCTCTGTAATCAAACACACAATATACACTACCGTTCAAAAGTTTGGGGTCACCCAGACAATTTTGTGTTTTCCATGAAAAGTCACACTTTTATTTCCCACCATAAGTTGTAAAATGAATAGAAAATATAGTCGAGACATTTTTCTGGCCATTTTGAGCATTTAATCGACCCCACAAATGTGATGCTCCAGAAACTCAATCTGCTCAAAGGAAGGTCAGTTTTATAGCTTCTCTAAAGAGCTCAACTGTTTTCAGCTGTGCTAACATGATTGTACAAGGGTTTTCTAATCATCCATTAGCCTTCTGAGGCAATGAGCAAACACATTGTACCATTAGAACACTGGAGTGAGAGTTGCTGGAAATGGGCCTCTATACACCTATGGAGATATTGCACCAAAAACCAGACATTTGCAGCTAGAATAGTCATTTACCACATTAGCAATGTATAGAGTGCATTTCTGATTAGTTTAAAGTGATCTTCATTGAAAAGAACAGTGCTTTTCTTTCAAAAATAAGGACATTTCAAAGTGACCCCAAACTTTTGAACGGTAGTGTACTGTCCTTATTTTACATGAATATCATACAATGGCAGATATTTCCATGCTGCATTTACTTAATCATGACGAGAAAGCACAAAAATAAAGAGCCATACTTCTCTGATGCCTGTCAGTGACATGTAGTGTGAATGGAAAGACAAAGACTGGACAATTAATTAAGATTATGCTTCCTTTTCTGGACACATTTATCTTTTGTTTGGTTCAACACGTTTAAAGAAATTATAATAACATGGTCAGAGCTATCAGTCAAGTTTGAGAAGTGATAAAAAAAAAGAAATAGTGATAATCCTCATGTCGTCTGAGGGAGTTTTTCCTTGCCACCGCCGCCGCAGGCTTGCTCATTGGGGATAGATTAGGGATAAAATTAGCTCATGTTTTAAGTCGTTCAAATTCTGTAAAGCTGCTTTGCGACAATGTTTATTGTTAAAAGCACTATACAAATAAACTTGACTTGACTTAATGGTAACAGTGATACTGGTTATACTGCATATTTCATTATTTCTGTGCTAGTTGAAGCTGAAGGGATTTTTCTTCTACGTGATGCGTTCCAGAAAAGCAAATAAAACTTGACATGCAAAGGAATGACAAAAGGCAAATTTGAAAGCAGATTTTACGATCTTCCCATCTCTGTGACCTGCAGTATCCTAAGCCCATGTTTACATTAGACTGTATCAGCGGATCATCAGATTAACGTTTTTAAAACGATTAATGTGCACACAGCAACACCAATACACGATTTGCGTGCACGCAGCAACACCAATACACGGATACGCTCGGCTCCGCAGGCATCCTGTGCTCCAAATCACTCCGCCGTGAACAGCGAGTGCCCTCTGGAGGGTGCGCACTCCGGCCCTGCGCAGCTCACAGAGCACGCGAGTGAAGTGCACAAGCCACGATTCGGGACTGAGCCGCTGTGTGTGTGATCTCAGCGTATATCACTTACTACTTGCAAGTGGAAGGATGGCAAGCCTAAAGACAATCATAACTACACAATGGGCAGTATTTGCATCAGTATTTGCAGTATTTTCATACTTTTATACTCTTTAATGAAAGGTGATACAAGGCGGAAGTCCGCGCCGTTTTTCAGCAGTCGCGTCACATGACCAACGCCAGCGAATCAGGAAGGTGGATGTCACAGTGACGTTGTCCAATGAGACGCCAGCTAGAGCTCAGCACAGCGTATCCGCGTATTCTCAATGTTTACACAGCACCGGACCAGACACGATCTGGATTGAATACGTGGACGCTGGCGGATTCCCGTTTCCCGGCGTTTCCAGGCGGTTTAATGTAAACGGACAGTGCATCCGCGAAGAAAACGAGACAGATACGGTCTAATGTAAACGTAGCCTAAGACTTAAGACTTATGTAAATTTGATCTTTGTACCCTTTTGCTAAGGTCACACATAGCTGATTGATCCATGAGAGCTGTAGCTGGGGCCTACCGTGGCCTTCTTCTCCGTGCTCTCACGGAAGGCGGTCGCATTTCTCTGCTCTCCTCTCCTTCCTGCTTGTGCTCTTTGTTTCGTCTCGTCTGCCTATACTTTTTTTTTGAGAGACTCTCTCCGCATTGAATTCTCATCTCATCTCATTATCTCTAGCCACTTTATCCTGTTCTACAGGGTCACACGCAAGCTGGAGCCTATCCCAGCTGACTACGGGCGAAAGGCGGGGTACACCCTGGACAAGTCGCCAGGTCATCACAGGGCTGACACATAGACACAGACAACCATTCACACTCACATTCACACCTACGGTCAATTTAGAGTCACCAGTTAACCTAACCTGCATGTCTTTGGACTGTGGGGAAAACCGGAGCACCCGGAGGAAACCCACGTGGACACGGGGAGAACATGCAAACTCCGCACAGAAAGGCCCTCGCCGGCCACAGGGCTCGAACCCGGACCTTCTTGCTGTGAGGCGACAGCGCTAACCACTACACCACCGTGCCGCCCCCCGCATTGAATTTCTAAACTAAAAAAGCATGGATTTGATAAACTGGTCTCCTAACGAAATTGACACAGTTTCTGGGTTCGGGGGAACCCACCTGTCCTGCCGGAACGTCTGTGGAGGACATTGAAGATATCTACCTATTCGGAACCATGATTACCAGACTTTTGCTGATTGGATTAGGTATTGCCCTGGTATATCGAGGAAATCAGACAATGGTGACAGCTGTTCAAAGCCCCACAAAGCTGCCCGATATGATTTGAGCGGTGGGCAAAGCTGTCGGCACTCAGACTGTGGCAGAACTTGAACCACAACATGGTTGTCAGCTTGGAGACGCTTTTGGCTTTGCAAGGAATAAGTATTTTGGAGACCAAATGGAATTGAATTGAACAGAAATGGACAGATATGGACGAAATGGACAGATATGGATGAGTGGTGTGGACATGTAAAGACTGCGTCTGTTCGAAAGACCAAACAATCTCTATCTTATTGACATTCGGCTCCCTGAACAGCACCGGCCTCGATCAAGGCCGTTGCTGGGGCAACATTTCCCCCAGAAGGTCACTGCTGGGAGACACTCTCGCATTCTTCGCATTCCTTCCCCAATTTTCTGTGGTCACCGTTTTTCACCCCCAGTGTGACAAGCGGGTGTGTGACCAGCACCGTTTGCATGGCTGCAGGAGCGGACGGCTGCTTGCTTGCGCTGGGTTACCTCTACCTCCTCCCCTCCCCTCCTACCCCCTTACCCCTTTCCCCCCCTCAAGTCCCATGTTTTAAAGTGTACTTGTGTTATTGTGTGCTTGTGCGGAGGTTTTTAAATGCTCCCACACTGTACTCCTGATAGGAGCATAGTGGGGGGGTGTTCTTTTTTTCCTCATCTTTCCTCATGTTACTACTGTGTTTCTTTTTCCTTTCTTTTATCTCTGTCTTCCTGTCCTGTTCCCCCTCTGTAAGGACAGGTTGATGGTCAATTTCACTGGTAACAGTGATAATAAAGGGTTCATTCATTCATTCATTCCGGCAGATTTTGGAGGTGATCCGTCGCATAAATTTGGGTGGAGTAATTATGCAAATGAAGCCACGGTAGCCGTGACAGTAGCAAGGTAAGACGCTGGTAAAACCAATGCTGACAGCGACATATAGCAACTTATGGCCTTACAGCAATAATGGCAGTGTATACGGTTTTCATGACTGTAGTACGACATAGCCACGGCAAGACAAAATAAGCTGCACCCCCAAGGCAAATGTTTCTCTTTCTGCAGAATGCTGTTTTGTGAACATTTTGAGCTTGATGGTTGCGACGGAATGCAACAATAATCCCCTGTAGCCCATGTAAGCCTCATGTATGCCTCGAGGATGCCTTTACGGTTGCAGTGGATGAATTCATCCAACACTTGACCTACAGCAATTTTCAACATGATGAAACTTGTTTCTTTCTGGGGATGCAAGCCACACCCTCCCGGTTGTCAAGGTAGCTCTCCGGCTCTCATGAATTCTGATGGAAGGGCTCGGAACACATGCTGGTTGACCCCCAGAAGGCTCAATATCATTTACCGGCATCTACTGTGAAGTAATTCCAGCTATATGAGACCTTAGCTTTTCCCTCTATTTTTATAGAAATCCATCCATCCATTATCCATAACTGCTTATCCTGTGCAGGGTCACGGGCAAGCTGGAGCCTATCCTAGCTGATTAAGGGCGAGAGGCGGGGTACACCCTGGACAAGTCACTAGATCATCGCAGGGCTGACATATAGAGACAAACAACCATTCACACTCACATTCACACCTACGGTCAATTTAGAGCCACCAATTAGCCTAGCCTGCTAACTGTGGGGGAAACCAGAGCACCCTGAGGAAACCCACGCAGACATGAGGAGAACATGCAAACTCCACATAGAAAGGCCCCCGTCGGCCACTGGGCTCGAACTCAGGACCTTCTTGCTGTGAGGCGACAGTGCTAACCACTACACCACCGTGCCACCATTTTAATAGAAATGGCATTTGAAAGTGACTGCTCAGTGACAGATTTCTTCTGGTGTCTCAATAGAGCTCCTATTATTACCAGACAGCCTAAAACATTGACAAAGTATGACTTTTTTACTGTTCTTTCACCGGATCGTATCAGATAGATAAGCACAATAATACATTTTGACAGTTTGACAAAGAAATAAATAAGCCACACTACAGGTTCATGCTGAGATCATGGTACATGACTTATAATGTCAACTCAACCTTTTTGGCACATACGCCGATAAAGGAACCTAACTTTTGTCCAGACTCCAACATGATCCAAAAAAAGGACTATTTCAGATCACGTTTTGTTTATATTTTAACAATTTCACTGATGGTTACTTTAAGGCCCATAATGTCCACATTCTGATGTACAGTACTATGCAAAAGTCTTCGGCACCCTATTTTTTTTTTATAGATTTCTATTTTGGGCGGCACGGTGGTGTAGCAGTTAGCGCTGTCGCCTCACAGCAAGAAGGTCCGGGTTCGAGCCCCGTGGCCGGCGAGGGCCTTTCTGTGCGGAGTTTGCATGTTCTCCCCGTGTCCGCGTGGGTTTCCTCCGGGTGCTCCGGTTTCCCCCACAGTCCAAAGACATGCAGGTTAGGTTAACTGGTGACTCTAAATTGACCGTAGGTGTGAATGTGAGTGTGAATGGTTGTCTGTGTCTATGTGTCAGCCCTGTGATGACCTGGCAACTTGTCCAGGGTGTACCCCGCCTTTCGCCCGTAGTCAGCTGGGATAGGCTCCAGCTCTCCTGCGACCCTGTAGAACAGGATAAAGCGGCTAGAGAAGATGAGATGAGATTTCTATTTTATGACTTCTACATTATCAAGTCAAAACATCGCAGAAACGTTTTAGAGTTCCAAACGTTAGTTTTTTTCTTTCCAGCACAAAATTAAATGTCATAGAAGAAAAAAAAAAGTTTGTATCTGAGCAGCATGTTCCATAAGAGAGCAGTTTTCAGATTAAAAAAGAAAACAGAATGAAGGCTGCTGGGTTTTGGTGCAAAATGAAGAAGTGAGTGTGACAGTCAAAGTGTCCAGAAGAACTGTGGCTGGTTCTGTAAGATGCTCAGTAAAACCTACAGCTCATTTCCACATAAAACTGCACTCACTGTACTTTTTTTTTTTTGCCTACAGCATTTCTTTACATTGTGCCTACGACTTTTGCACAGTACTGTATTTCATTTAATACTGTAGCCCATAAAGATGGCACACAACTATCATGAACCTACCACTGCCTTTGATTAAAGTAAAGGTATTTTGGTATGCAATGTTCTTTTTTTATTTAATAATAATAAACACTCAGATGATGTTAAGTTTGAAGCCTGGATGTGATTTATGTCCCTCACCCTGCTGCTGTTTGGACTCTTTTTCTTATTGCTAGTGACATGCAGACTCATCTTGCATATCCAGCAGTCCTGCTGAGTCTCAAGAGGATAGGACGAGCTGTGGTGCTGGATATTAAATGCCCAACAGCTTGAACTTAACTAAGTGAACTTAGGAAAAGAAACTTGAGAGATGCATTACGCAGTCTGATGCTTTCCTTCAGGACCCATAATGCTGTTAACGCTATCAGTAAACATACACTTATCATTCTGTCATCATGCCTGACAGGGCAGAATATAATCTACAAATATTGCACGTTATTATTTACTTCCCGTAGATGCAGTTTAGGCGGCACGGTGGTGTAGTGGTTAGCGCTGTCGCCTCACAACAAGAAGGTCCGGGTTCGAGCCCCGTGGCCGGCGAGGGCCTTTCTGTGCGGAGTTTGCATGTTCTCCCCGTGTCCGCGTGGGTTTCCTCCGGGTGCTCCGGTTTCCCCCACAGTCCAAAGACATGCAGGTTAGGTTAACTGGTGGCTCTAAATTGAGCGTAGGTGTGAATGTGAGTGTGAATGGTTGTCTGTGTCTATGTGTCAGCCCTGTGATGACCTGGCGACTTGTCCAGGGTGTACCCCGCCTTTCGCCCGTAGTCAGCTGGGATAGGCTCCAGCTTGCCTGCAACCCTGTAGAACAGGATAAAGCGGCTACAGATAATGAGATGAGATGCAGTTTATGTTGATTTCAGAATATAAATTATGGTGATGTCATTTCAAGAGTTTGGTGTTCGCTACCCAGGTAATTCGAACACTTATGGACATTTACAGTGTCTTGCAAAAGTATTCACCTCCCTTCATGTTTGTCCTGTTTTGTTGCATTTTGGAGGGTTAGCACCATTTGATTTACACAACATACCTACAGCTTTAAAAGGTGCAAATTTATTTATTTTTTATTATTGTGACACAAACAATAACTAAGATGAAAAACAGAAATCTGGAGTGTACATAGGTATTCACCCCCCCCACCCCAAGTCAATACTTTGTAGAGCCACCTTTTGCTGCAATTACAGCTGCAAGTCTCTGGGGGTATGTCTCTATTAGCTTAGCACATCTAGCCACTGGGATTTTTGCCCGTTCCTCCAACTCCTTCAAGTTAGATGGGTTGTGTTGGTGTGCAGCAATTTTCAAGTTATGCCACAGATTCTCAATTGGATTGAGGTCTGGGCTTTGACAAGGCCATTCCAAGACATTTAAATGTTTCCATTAAACCACTCCAGTGTAACTTTAGCAGTATGTTTAGGGTCATTGTCCTGCTGGAACGTGAACCTTCATCCCAGTCTCAAACCTCTGGCCGACTCAAACAGGTTTTTCTCCAGAATTGCCCTGTATTTAGTGCCATCAATCTTTCCTTCAGTCCTGTCCAGCTTTCCAGTCCCTGCACATGAAAAACATCCCCACAGCATGATGCTGCCACCACCATGCTTCACTGTAGGAATGGTGTTCTCAGGGTGTTGGGTTTGCGCCACACATGGCATTTCCCATGATGGCCAAAAAGATCAATTTTTGTCTCATTTGACCAGAGAATCTTCTTCCATGTGTTTGTGGAGTCTGCCACATGCTGCTGGGCAAACTCCAAATGTGTTTTCTTATTTTTTTTCTTTCAGCAATGACTTTTTTTTCTGGCCACTCTTCCATAAAGCCCCGCTCTGTGGAGTGTACAGCTTAAAGTGGTCCTATGGACAGATACTCCCATCTCCGCTGTGGATTTTTGCAGCTCCTTCAGTGTTCTCTTTGGTGTCTTTGTTGCATCTCTGATTAATGCCCTCCTTGCCCGGTCTGTGAGTTTTGGTGGGCGGGGCCTTCTCTTATCAGGTTTGTAGTGGTGCCGTATTCTTTCCATTTTGCTATAATGGGTTTAATGGCGCTCCGTGGGATATTCAAAGTTTGGGATATTTTTTATAACCCAACCCTGATCTATACTTCTCCACAACTTTGTCTGTGACCTGTTTGGAGGCTCCTTGGTTTTCATGTTTCTTGCTTAGTAGTGTTGCAGAGTCAGGGTCCTTCCAGAACAGGTTGATTTATACAGACATCATGTGACACTTTGATTGCACACAGGTGGATCTTAATCAACTAATTATGTGATTTATGAAGTTAATTGTTTGGACCAGCTCTTATTGAGGGGTTTCATTTGAAAGGGGGTGAATACTTATGCACACTCCAGATTTCTGTTTTTTTTTTCATCTTAATTATTGTTTGTGTCGCAATAAAGAGACAGTTTGCACCTTTAAAGTGGTCGGCGTGTTGTGTAAATCAAATGGTGCTAACCCTCCAAAAGTCCATTTTAATTCCAGCTTGTAATGTGACAAAACAGGACAAACACCAAGGGGGATGAGTACTTTTGCAAGCAGTTCCATTTTAAAGTGTTTCACCCCACAGCTGCTGGATCAGAGATGAGTCAGTGAAGTGTCAAATTTGTTCCTGAGTGCTGTTGCCCTTGTTTGAGGCTTTGTGTCGACTTTTTTTGTGCATGAGTGAAGTGTAAATTCCACAGAAGCACACTGAAATCACAAAACCACGCTCTCTCCTTGTGCTTTATTTAAAACATAAATCTGTAAAGATGGAACCTGTAAGCCGTAAGCACAGGGATGTTTTCGTACTGTATGATACTCATTTTTATGCCAGTATGGGAAACAAACGCAAATATACCATTTGTTCATTGTCCCACAGCCTCATGTTGAATTTTGTAAATCGAGCAGAAATATTTCAGCCTACAACGGTCAAAACCCGGCACTTTCGGTTCTGCGGCTGAAAAAACAACAACAACAAAAACCCCTCTGCTGGTCTCGACAGAAGCATTCAAGCACTTTGTGTAGAAGCAGAATAACAGAAATGTAAAATGTCAGCATTACATTTTTTAACTGGTTGTTGCTCATTACTGTGGAAGGAACTAAAAATCCACCATCCAGCAGAGTTGTTGTGATTGCAGTGGCAGCAGAAGGAGCAGCTCCCAGCTGCACCTACCGTACCATACGCTCCTTAAAGGAGACATATTATACTCCTTTTTCAATTATTTCATACTATTCCCTGAGATGATTTTGTAAAGTTTGCAAGTTTCTTTTTGAAATGAAAAAGCTCCTTGTTTTTCATGAACTGAAAACTGTATTTAAAGCTAGACTGAAAAGATTTTTCTCCCCCGACACCTAATTATTTTTGTTTAGTGACCGAAAGCTACTGAATTCGAATCACAGACTCCCAATTTTATTAGTTTTTTTTAATAGAACAATTGATGAATTAGGGACGGCACGGTGGTGTAGTGGTTAGTGCTGTCGCCTCACAGCAAGAAGGTCTGGGTTCGAGCCCCGTGGCCGGTGAGGGCCTTTCTGTGTGGAGTTTGCATGTTCTCCCCGTGTCCGCGTGGGTTTCCTCCGGGTGCTCCGGTTTCTCCCACAGTCCAAAGACATGCAGGTTAGGTTAACTGGTGACTCTAAATTGACCGTAGGTGTGAATGTGAGTGTGAATGGTTGTCTGTGTCTATGTGTCAGCCCTGTGATGACCTGGCGACTTGTCCAGGGTGTACCCCGCCTTTCGCCCGTAGTCAGCTGGGATAGGCTCCAGCTTGCCTGCGACCCTGTAGAAGGATAAAGCGGCTAGAGATAATGAGATGAGATGAATTGATGAATTAATGCCACGTGGCCCTAAATTCTCCGCTATTTTTTCCTGCTTCACCATGACCCAATTCAAGATACTACATTATGCATCATGTGTTGGGCTTTCCCCGTTTGCACAAGGCATTGTGGGCATACATGTCAACCGATACGGAATGTCCGTATTTTATACGGATTTGATTCAATAAACGTAGTATACGGGCGTATAAATAAAGTTATACGGATTCTTTAAAAAAACTTCAATATTTATTTAGAGCTATAATCAATTCCCACGATGATAAAAGAGCGCATAACATTTACAAACGTACTGTACACCACAGACAGCCAGTAAAGAGTCTTATGAAATCGCGCGTTATCTTGTGGTAGCGAGACTTCGTTCCACTTTTGATCATGCGCACACCGCATTGCGAGAATCCCGCCAACCGTGAAGTCATAGACATATAAACATAGACGCTGCCTTCTGCGTAGAATCATACGTCATCCTCGCCGGCAAAGTGGAGATTCTTCAACCGTCTCTGGTATAGCGTCTAGACAGTAGCCGAGAATAAAGATGCCTCATTCATGTGCTGCGTTTAACTGTACCAACAGGTTTACCGTCCAAACGAGATCACATGGGATTACCTTTCACAGGTGAGACTGGAAAAATACTTTTCAATGTATTTGGTCATTATAATGTAATTTTATGAACAGATTTTCCTGACTTTGTGGCTAATATGAAGTCTCGCGCATAATAGCCGCTCGGTGAAACCTGTCTCCAAACAACGAAGTATTTCCTTCGTAACTACGCTGATAACACTTTGTGTTTTTGTCAAACATTGGAGCTTTGTATTCATTCTGAAGGTTTATTGTTATTAATATTGAATAAAAAGTAACTGGGATATATCATTGTTAATTATCATTCAAATTTTAGGTAAATTATTTTAATTTGCATCTTATACGGATTTTATAAGGGAAATACGGATTTTGGAGGTTGGTTATAGGTTGACATGTATGTGTGGGATACAAATTTGAAACAGGAGAGAAAAATGGAGGACGTGAGTGTGCGAACGAAACGTGAAAGACCGACTACAGTAACAGAAAGAAAGCGAGAAGAAAAGACGTTATGTTATATACGAAGGAAAGGAAACGCAGAACCAAACTAATAAATATCGGCGGTCAGCGAGCACCTCATTATTTCTGTTTCTGGTTGAGAGTACGCTGTGTGCATTCTGGCTGCCGCTTTTCACCAGAGCTTTTCATTTTTCTTTTTAATTTTTTATCCTTTTGTTTTTCTTTTTGTGTAGTTTGATGTTTGTTTTTTGTTTGAGTATTTTGTCCACCGGTTGGGGTGTAGCTCTGGACCCAGTTTTGGCCTTGGTCCGCCGTGGGTGATGCCTGTGCTCCTCGCTGTGGACTGCAGTGAGCTCATTACGCTTTTAACATCAGGGTTGTTCAGTGCTCTATACGGAGGCGCTTTTGTGCTTGGTGCAGTGTTCTGAGTGATGTTGCCCGTCGTCGTCGCAGCGGCTATGCAGGCGGTGTGGGATTTATCTTCGTGCGCCTGGTGGGACTGTGGTAGCTATGCCATTGGAATTACATCCTGACCATCTTTTGATGGACTTTTTTTTCCCCTAATTGTAAAGCGGCCTTGGGTGTGAGAAAGACACTATATAATTTTAACTTATTATTATATTATTATTATTATCAGCTGTTCGTTTAGCGACAGAATGATGGAACTGTCAGTGCACGCTCAAAGGTAAACCTGTAGATGGCAGTAATGCAACACTGTGGATGCCAGCTGCTGTAAAACCCAAAAGAAGAAGACGAAGGTAAACCTGCGCATGCGCACACGGACTTCCTCTGTCTGCTTGACTGCACAAAGCGAGCGATTTCATGCACATTATTTGATTTAATCCTTCAAATTAAATAACTTCCCAGCCACAGAATGGCCTGATATTTTGCGATATTACAGAAATAAACATGTATCACAATGACCACATTTCAGAGGGAACTAAAATTTGCCAATTTTATGAAATCTAATGGCCGTCTAGCTTTAAAACGGGCTGATTTTGGGGCTGTGCCTTTCAGTTTAAATGTGTCAATTCACCAGCTGTGATGTGGCAGTGTTACTCGCTGCACTGCTGTGCCACCATATAATATCTCACTAGTGCAAAACTGCTGACTTTTTGTTAATTAATTAAATAGTTATTATGTCGAATACATTTTTAGCTTTATTCTTATAGCGAACATGAAACGACTTTAATTTATCCTGGACTGTAAAAATAGTTTAATAGTTTATCATGGTGAAATATCTCAGTATTATCTCACAGCAGCAGAAAAGGAAGAACAAAACAAGACCATGAAAAATGTTGAATGACTATAAAACGCTGTTTTCTTCTTTTTAGGACATGCAGATTGTACAACCCCAATTCCAAAAAAGTTGGGACAAAGTGCAAATTGTAAATAAAAACGGAATGCAATAATTTACAAATCTCAAAAATTGATATTGTATTCACAATAGAACATAGACAACATATCAAATGTCGAAAGCGAGCCATTTTGAAATTTCATGCCAAATATTGGCTCATTTGAAATTTCATGACAGCAACACATCTCAAAAAAGTTGGGACAGGGGCAATAAGAGGCTGGAAAAGTTAAAGGTACAAAAAAGGAACAGCTGAAGGACCAAATTGCAACTCATTAGGTCAACTGGCAATAGGTCATTAACATGACTGGGTATAAAAAGAGCATCTTGGAGTGGCAGCGGCTCTCAGAAGTAAAGATGGGAAGAGGATCACCAATCCCCCTAATTCTGCACCGACAAATAGTGGAGCAATATCAGAAAGGAGTTCAACAGTGTAAAATTGCAAAGAGCTTGAACATATCATCATCTACAGTGCATAATATCATCAAAAGATTCAGAGAATCTGGAAGAATCTCTGTGCGTAAGGGTCAAGGCCAGAAAACCATACTGGGTGCCCGTGAGCTTCGGGCCCTTAGACGGCACTGCATCACATACAGGCATGCTTCTGTATTGGAAATCACAAAATGAGCTCAGGAATATTTCCAGAGAACATTATCTGTGAACACAATTCACCGTGCCATCCGCCGTTGCCAGCTAAAACTCTATAGTTCAAAGAAGAAGCCGTATCTAAACACGATCCAGAAGCGCAGACGTCTTCTCTGGGCCAAGGCTCATTTAAAATGGACTGTGGCAAAGTGGAAAACTGTTCTGTGGTCAGACGAATCAAAATTTGAAGTTCTTTATGGAAATCAGGGACGCCGTGTCATTCGGACTAAAGAGGAGAAGGACGACCCAAGTTGTTATCAGCGCTCAGTTCAGAAGCCTGCATCTCTGATGGTATGGGGTTGCATTAGTGCGTGTGGCATGGGCAGCTTACACATCTGGAAAGACACCATCAATGCTGAAAGGTATATCCAGGTTCTAGAGCAACATATGCTCCCATCCAGACGACGTCTCTTTCAGGGAAGACCTTGCATTTTCCAACATGACAATGCCAAACCACATACTGCATCAATTACAGCATCATGGCTGCGTAGAAGAAGGGTCCGGGTACTGGACTGGCCAGCCTGCAGTCCAGATCTTTCACCCATAGAAAACATTTGGCGCATCATAAAACGAAAGATACGACAAAAAAGACCTAAGACAGTTGAGCAACTAGAATCCTACATTAGACAAGAATGGGTTAACATTCCTATCCCTAAACTTGAGCAACTTGTCTCCTCAGTCCCCAGACGTTTACAGACTGTTGTAAAGAGAAAAGGGGATGTCTCACAGTGGGAAACATGGCCTTGTCCCAACTTTTTTGAGATGTGTTGTTGTCATGAAATTTAAAATCACCTAATTTTCCTCTTTAAATGATACATTTTCTCAGTTTAAACATTTGATATGTCATCTATGTTCTATTCTGAATAAAATATGGAATTTTGAAACTTCCACATCATGGCATTCTGTTTTTATTTACAATTTGTACTTTGTCCCAACTTTTTTGGAATCGGGGTTGTATACGGTATGTGTATATTCAGCATTCAGGTTTGGACTGAACAGTCAGATATAAACTCATGGACAAAGAAAGGACGTGTATAATATACAGAGGTGAACAGTAATGAAGTACATTTACTTGAGTACTTTTTGAGTATCGGTACTTTACTTGAGTATTATTATTTTTTGGAAACTTATGACTTTAACTTCACTACATTTGAAAGGCAAATATCGTACTTTTAACTCCACTACATTTCTGTCAAAGTCCTCGTTATTCGATACTATGAAGCAGCTTTGAAAGTGGATGTTTTTTTTTCTTTTATAAAACATGATTGTTTTTTTGCAGGTGACACTGAGACAGTCTATCAGTAATCGCTAGGGTCACGTCACGTCTATAGACTGTAAAAAATCAAGTTCAGTTTCTCCGCAGCATTCTTTGAACACGATCAATTGATGGCCGAATGAAAGGAGGCGGTTCTTCTGGAGAATGCACGCCCCCATGGCCCATGAACCCATGTTTCAGTTTTCTGAAAGGATTTAACATTTATTTTGTTTTAAATGTTTGGTTTGCTTGCTGAAAACGAATCACACCACGGCCTACAAAAACTCGCTGTCCGACCTGAGGGAGCATATTGAGGGATATAAACGTTTTATTCCAAGAGAAAGCTTGCAATGAAGTTGTCTGTGCTTTTAGAGCTAGCGATAACGTTGCAATAGCTGTACAGTCTGGTTAGTCAAATGACTTTCTATGGATTTGCCCGCCAAGTTGCCGTAGCCTTGTCCACGGCTAACGTTAACACATAGCTAGTTAAATTGGACATTGTTAGTTAGCATGTAAAAACAGAATTATGCTAACATGAATAACGTTAACTTTATTTATTTATAATCTTGCCAAATAAACAGAATGTAGAAATCTTTCTTTTCTAGTAACATTAGCTACCTAATCTGATTTCGAGTTTGAAAAGAGTTTGCTAGCATGTCAGGTGGAGCTTCAGGTCTACAAGTTCTACAAACTAGTCAGTAAATCCAGTTGGTTGCTTCAGAGGCATTAGGTTTTGTCCAGTAAGTGTTATGGCAATAATACAACAATGTGTTGACAGATAATGTACTTTTAATACTTGCACTACCGTTCAAAAGTTTGGGGTCACCCAGACAATTTTGTGTTTTCCATGAAAAGTCACACTTTTATTTCCCACCATAAGTTGTAAAATGAATAGAAAATATAGTCGAGACATTTTTCTGGCCATTTTGAGCATTTAATCGACCCCACAAATGTGATGCTCCAGAAACTCAATCTGCTCAAAGGAAGGTCAGTTTTATAGCTTCTCTAAAGAGCTCAACTGTTTTCAGCTGTGCTAACATGATTGTACAAGGGTTTTCTAATCATCCATTAGCCTTCTGAGGCAATGAGCAAACACATTGTACCATTAGAACACTGGAGTGAGAGTTGCTGGAAATGGGCCTCTATACACCTATGGAGATATTGCACCAAAAACCAGACATTTGCAGCTAGAATAGTCATTTACCACATTAGCAATGTATAGAGTGCATTTCTGATTAGTTTAAAGTGATCTTCATTGAAAAGAACAGTGCTTTTCTTTCAAAAATAAGGACATTTCAAAGTGACCCCAAACTTTTGAATGGTAGCGTAAGTATTTTTAAAAGTAAGTACTTCAGTACTCTATCTTGAGTAAAAATTTGACTGGATAACTTTCACTTCTATCGGAGCAACATTTGGCCAGTCGGATCTGTACTTTGACTCAAGTAATAAACTTGGGTACTTTGTCCACCTCTGATAATATATTACTATGGGAGCAGATAGTTCACACAGCACCGTGCAACTTTTGGAAATTTGGAAAACAGAACATACTAAGTTTGATGGTGTCAATGCAAGTGAATGGAATTTGTGTGCTCAGATTAATACGATCGAACAACAGGTGTTGCATTTGTGTAATGCCATTTCCGCTATTTGAATTTAACCTGAAAACATTTTTTTGCATTCATATATTTTGATCAGTTTTTTTAAAAATATGTCTCTTTAATTAATGTTCAAGTTTGCACGTTAAGATGGATCCATGTGGCAAGTTTCACTTTTACTCTTTCAACACTCTCCTGGAGATCTGACCTCATCACAGCTACGGAGAACAAGGAGCACACCTTTAACTCCTCTACCTCACTGTACTTGACATCTCATCTCATCATCTCTAGCCGCTTTATCCTGTTCTACAGGGTCGCAGGCAAGCTGGAGCCTATCCCAGCTGACTACGGGTGAAAGGCGGGGTACACCCTGGACAAGTCGCCAGGTCATCACAGGGCTGACACATAGACACAGACAACCATTCACACTCACATTCACACCTACGGTCAATTTAGAGTCACCAGTTAACCTAACCTGCATGTCTTTGGACTGTGGGGGAAACCGGAGCACCCGGAGGAAACCCACGCGGACACAGGGAGAACATGCAAACTACGCACAGAAAGGCCCTCGCCGGCCACGGGGCTCGAACCCGGACCTTCTTGCTGTGAGGCGACAGCACTAACCACTACACCACCGTGCCGCCCGTACCTGACATCATTGACTCAATTAATCTTTGAGCCATGACACATTCACTAACTGAAGGCATGCATCATTGATTAGCTAGGACAATGTTTCTCAAGCGCCATCTAGTGGCCACACATTTTTTTTCAAGTTGAAGCTAATTTTTACTCGTAGTAGGGTACAATTCATCTGGTAAGGCACGCTGCAATATAAATGCGAGTAGGGAAGTCAAACTCTCATGGTTACCAGAGGACCAGCCCCACACTGTAACCCTAGCTTTATAGGCAAGAGGCCGAGGGCTATCGAAATGGAGATCGGTGCTGCGCCCATACACCTTAAAGAGTTGGTTAGTACTGGGACAGGAGACTCCCTGGGAAGACCACATTCTGGCGTTAGAGGGACTTTGAGTAGGATATAATTGCTGGGTTGCATCCAATGTCACATTCGTCTCATTAAGCTACACTTGCACTATAGCTCGCAATGCTTTGCGATGGGTTATTGATGAAAATGAGGCATTTTGGTGGTGCTAAAAGTTGTGGTCACACGGCAGGTGAACACTTGACTGTCACGCCTTTGCACGCTCGAGTCTGCCGCAGATCAAGCAACCACGCTCACTTACGGAGCACATTGTGCATGCCCTTGGGACCCAGTCATCATGGGAAACACCTGATACTGATTTGAGTGCAATCAGTATCAGTACGCACATCGAAGGACGCGGTTTTCACATCAACTTTGCAAAGTATCCTCATTATCACTGTCACGTTTGTTTCTAGTCATGTTTATAACGCTGTTTAAATACTCTGCTTTATGATTCTGCTTTGCTTCCATTTGTGTTTTTCTAAATATCACACCTGCTAATCAACACTCTTCCTGAACTTAGATCCATCGATCTTGAAGTGTCCTGATCCCCAGATCTTTAACCCAGCCACATATAAAAAGTTGTTCGCCTCCATGCTCTTCCAGGTTTTCATCTGTGTGTCCGTGTAGAACAATGTCTACAGCACCAGGTAGTCTGAGATGCCAGGAAACTCAACGGATGGATAGTTTTCCAACTCGTACGAAAAATCCTTTTTGGTTAGCGTGCAAGGATCTAATCCCGTTGAGTGGTTTCTATATCCACTTCTTGTTTTTAATAACTTGCTTGTTTGCTGAACACAAACATGGCAAGAAGTTCTTGTGTTAATTGCCCAGACTCCACTTTTGGATCATTAATCCCTTTTGGCTGAGAATGACCTGTATGCATGGTTCAGCTTCTGGTACATCCGTACAGTTTTAAATACAATACCTTCGGTACAATTAAAAAAAAAATGTTTTTACTGCATTTATTTAATTCCTGGGCTCCCATCTGTAACTAGGAGTGATGTTGTATCCCATGAGTACAGTTTACAATAGATTATTGGATTTTAATAGAATAGATGAGCCAAAATAATTAGGGATCTTTTTTAATGGGCCCCGACTCGTGACAAGTATTAATCGGTGGGCCTTAACCTTCATCCTACCAAGTGGGGTCCATCTGGACCCCGCACCTATATGTTTGTTTGCCATTTTAAAAATATGTGACATACTGCCTCACCGTTTTATGAATTTGTCGGAATTTATGTCTTAATTAAAACACTAAAGCACCGGAAGATCAGCTTTTTGCATTGTGAAGGTATAATTAATTTGTTACTGGGGTCCAACCGGACCCCAGAGTAAAGTTTATCTGTCTTTCATTTTATAATTGAATAGCACACTGAAAGTTAACTTCTTTTATTTCTTTTATGTTCCATAATGAAACTACCAAGGCATTCCTTCTTGGGGTCCGTGTGGACCCCACTGCTGCAATAAGCACAGGCTGCAAAACAAAAGCCCTAAATTATTTTACAATTACTTTTTTGTTTTAAATTCTGTAAGAAAAGACCTAAGTTGTAATCCAGAATGTTTTACAGCTGCATGAGCTGCAAAATATAATGCCATTTTTTTTTGTGGCGCTATAATTTGCTACATGTATGCTAGTTATTGCAATATTATTGCAATGTTATTGCATTTATAATACATCATTGATATTCAGCCATAGTGGATTTTGTTCTTCAATAAAGTTATGTCTGTTTGCTGCATTGAATTGGTTCTTACTGCACTGATTTCAAGGTATTCCCTCCTGGGGTCCATACGGACCCCGCCTGGTAGTTTGTGTATGTAAAATTGGCTGGTAGGATGAAGGTTAAGTGTGTTCTTTATGCCTTGGGCCCTTTAGTGTATTGCTGTTATTAATACAAGATGTTCTGAACAAAACTTATCTGGTGATTTTGTCTTTATAAGCTTTAATTTTAAAGAAAAGTATTGGGGTCCAAACGGACCCCACATGGTAAGATTAAGGTGTAAAATAGCATGGTAGGATGAGGGTTAAAGTAGAATAGATTGAGAACCCCTGAAATAGGACATGCAAATTAGCCATATTTCTGTCAGATCTTAGTATATCAGGACGATAGTTTTAGTGCCAAGGAGTTTATTTTCAAAATGTTATGTTGAATGTTTGACTGACTTCTTTTTTTTTTAAACGAAAATCTAACCCTAGATTTGAACAATTATGTTAACAGTGATATATTCTGGACATATTGCTAATTAGTTTATTATCGTTAATCTATGACATTTTTACAGTGATCTGAATAATTATAAAAAAAAAAAAAAAGATGAACTTGAGAGATGAGTAGACCAGGAATAAGCCTCAGCTTGAATGACTGTGCCGTGTTCATTTGATTGAAACATTACCATTTGTCTCCGCCTTTTTCAGGGGAGGAGTAATGATGAGCCTGAGGTATTGGCAGTAATTGTGCCCTCACTGGCCCCTGCTGTGGTTATGGATAGCTCAAGCTAAGCCAGTGGGTAAATCCGGCTCTCTGCATGCAGTACAGCCGCTGACGGGATGATCACTCAGCAGCTGACATTTGCCAGATAGTCATTGGAGAGTTGCTTGGCACTCAGTAGTACATGCAAATCTCAGTGGGGAAACAGACGGCCTATTCCCAGCCTTAATTCACGTTTTTGGATCATTATTCAGCCAGTTGTTGAAAACCTGGCCTGTTTTAGCCTATCGTCGGGGTAGTTAATACCTCCGCCAAGCAAAAAAATGGATCTTATCCGGCATCACAGATGTTCAATTAATTTTTTCAGAACATAAACCCAACACAACTGGGCACTGGTGGCCGTGTTGCAACATGAATACATTCTGGAGTACAGGGTAGCAAGACACCATGGCTTAGTCAAACACAGATGTGTGTGTGTGTGTGTGTGTGTGTACAACTCTGTTCCATAAATATAATAATAAAATGTAGGCCTGTGCCTGGTAATGGTTAGCCAAGTTTCCATGGTAACAGCCCCAGTGAGAGAGAGAGAGAGAGAGAGAGAGAGAGAGAGAGAAAATATTGTTCATTTATTGATTTATTTCATTACACAAGACCCACACATAAATAGAATTGAATTATTTTAACAAGCTGGGTGATGTGATATTATTCCATAATTCCGCATTTATTATACCAAGCAGAGATCATAGATGAGATTATTCTGCAAGCAAAGTTGTTGAGCTGCATTACTTAGGGGCGGGGCACTGTGTGTGTCGGTGTAGTAGGCAGATATTAAACCTAGCTTGGACAAAAAGCATCTCGTGGCCAAGGCAATGTGAAGATGGAAAACAGAAGTGAAAAATAAAAACAGTTGTGCAAAGCACAGATTATAGCATTTAACCACTATCTTTACTCGAGACTGTGGGTCTGGCTGACCTGCGTGCACAGAGCACTGTCAGCGAGTGCCGTCATTAAAAATAAGCACAAGGTGCCATGAATAGCGTGCACACAAAGTTATTCACGAGCAGTGGTGTCGTGATGTGAGCATACAGAGGAAGGGTCTTACAGGTGAGCACGTCAGTTCTGTGAGCGCTGAGAGTGCGAACACTTTGTGGAAATTAATGAGAAGTTAAAGAAAAGTAACAAATCATGGGATTCATGCCACTTTAAAGGAGAACTGAAGGCAAATTTTTATGATAAATTCTATTTCTCTTATATTATTAAATATCGGAATGCATTTTTGATCGCTATTTTGTCGCTGCTATAACAAGTTCTGAGTGTTTGAAATATGCTCTGTAATATACAGTATCAGTCCGTATGTCAAAGCAATGGCCGTAAACGAGATTCGTCGAGACCTGTGCGAGACATCGTAGGACGGAAGTAAAACGTACAGCGGAAATCAAAGCGACCGACATCCGCCAACGTTGTCAAAAGACGCGCGCGCCCTCTTTCGAATGCTGACGTAATCAAGCCGGAAGTTTTGTTTGTTTTGATAGCGATCAGGAAAGTTTGAAAAAAGTCGGCAGTAATCGTCATTTAAACTCGTTTTTGTGCAATATTTCGTTTGGAAAACAGTTTTCAAAATGGCGGCACTGACACCTGGCTGACACTTCACGTTTCGAAGTCTCGCACAAGTCTCGTGAAGATCGCGCGGATAAGCGACGCCTGCCGTGGACCAAACGAACTCAATTCAAGACGGCTAAAAACCGAACAGGCCGATAAGTATAATAT
Organism: Neoarius graeffei; assembly: GCF_027579695.1. Classification (NCBI taxonomy): domain Eukaryota; kingdom Metazoa; phylum Chordata; class Actinopteri; order Siluriformes; family Ariidae; genus Neoarius; species Neoarius graeffei. The sequence continues at coordinate 112,769,965 of NC_083571.1, read as the reverse complement.
TTAATTGCAATTAGTTGCCAATACGAGTCACGATATAAGGTTACTAAAAACAAAAACAGAACTGAATAACATGTTAATTAAGAAATAAAGCAAGTTTAAAAATGACTTCAGTTCTGCTTTAAAGCGAGACGGCCTTTCGATTTCATAAAATCTGTGAAATTTAGTTCCCTCTGAAATGTGATCATTGTGATAGATTTTTATTTCTGTAATATCTCAAAAAATATCAGGCCAGTCTGTGGCTGGGAAGTTATTTAATTTGAGGGGATTAAAGCAAATAATGTGCATGAAATCGCTCGCTTCGTGCAGTCAAGCAGACAGACAGAGGAAGTCCGTGTGCGCATGCGCAGGTTCTTGTTCTTCTTTTGGGTTTTACGGCAGCTGGCATCTACAGTGTTGGATTACTGCCATCTACAGGTTTCCCTTTGAGCGTGCACTGACAGTTCCATTAGTGTGTCGCTAAATGAACAGCTGATCACACCGAGGTGCTCGCTGAGCGCCGATATTTATTAGTGTGGTCCTGCGTTTCATATACAAATATATAGTATACCTCTTCCTATAAAAGTACTAATATTGAACTTGAAAAGTGGCTGTGGTGATTTGTGCTCATTCAGCCACAAGAGCATTAGTGATGTCAGTCCTTCAGTCCTGACCAGCTTTCCTGTCCCTGCAGATGACTAATATCCCCACAGCATGATGCTGCCACCACCATGCTTCACTGTAGGAATGGTGTTCTCAGGGTGTTCGGTTTGCGCCACACACAGCATTTCCCATGATGGCCAAAAAGATCAATTTTAATCTCATCTGACCAGAGAATCTTCTTCCATGTGTTTGGGGAGTCTGCCACATGCTGTTGGGCAAACTCCAAACGTGTTTTCTTATTTTTTTCTTTCAGCAGTGACTTTTTTTCTGGCCACTCTTCCATAAAGCCTTAAAGTGGTCCTATGGACAGATACTCACATCTCCACTGTGGATCTTTGCAGCTCCTTCAGTGTTATCTTTGGTGTCTTTGTTGCATCTCTGATTAACGCCCTCCTTGCCCGGTCTGTGAGTTTTGGTGGGCGGGGCCTTCTCTTGTCAGGTTTGTAGTGGTGCCATATTCTTTCCATTTTGCTATAATGGATTTAATGGCGCTCCGTGGGATATTCAAAGTTTGGGATATTTTTTATAACCCAACCGTGATCTATACTTCTCCACAACTTTGTCTCTGACCTGTTTGGAGGCTCCTTGGTTTTCATGCTGCTTGCTTAGTAGTGTTGCAGAGTCAGGGTCCTTCCAGAACAGGGCGATTTATACAGACATCATGTGACAGATCATGTGACACTTTGATTGCACACACAGGTGGATCTTAATCAACTAATTATGTGATTTATGAAGTGAATTGGTTGGACCAGCTCTTATTTAGGGGTTTCATATGAAAGGGGGTGAATACTTATGCACACTCCAGATTTCTGGGGGGTTTTTTCATCTTAATTATTGTTTGTGTCACAATGAAATAAATAAATATAAATAAATAAATAACAAAAGCAATTTGCACTTTTAAAGTGGTGCTAACCCCCCAAAAATCCATTTTAATTCCATTTTAATTCAATTTGTAATGCGACAAAACAGGACAAACACCAAGGGGGAGTTTGTGGCAACACTTTTTTTTTTATTATTCACTGATATTCACTTCACCTTTGGTGAATAGCCGTGAAATCTACATTGCTAAGTAGATTTTTTTTGCATTTTTGTTGCCTCTACTTGCTGTTATTTGCTGAGAGTAGGCATCTCAGATGCTTGCTGGACGTGCTGTGAAAATTGTGCATGCAGACGCTCATCTAAGTTTCCAAATCTGTCATTGCTTAGCTCTTGAATAGTTTCTATCATGAATACTATCATTAAAAAATTATAATATCTGCTTTCCAAAGAAATTTATGATCTGTTCAGTACTTTGGGAGTAATGGCAGGTTGAAGTTGGTACCATAGAGTAAAAACTCTGCTCGCTTGATGTCGAGAAACTGCCGGTGCTTTTCTTTTTGAGTCACGGGAAAGCGGTCAGGCTCTCTCTCTAGCTTCTGATAAGTTTCCGACTGGATTACTCGTGAATATCAATCAGATAACTTTTATAGGGATTTTCTCTCACTCTCACTGTTTCTGATGAAGGATTCAGCAAAATTTTCTGTCTGCTAGTTTTGATGTTATGATTCACGGGAGACTGAAGTGAGTTTTCATAGCTTTACCTACTTATTTTGTTTCAAATCAAACCAATTCCTGTAAATAAATAACTATTTTAGAATATAACTTTACAACCCCTATTCCAAAAAAGTTGGGACAAAGTACAAATTGTAAATAAAAACGGAATGCAATAATTTACAAATCTCAAAAACTGATATTGTGTTCACAATAGAACATAGACAACATATCAAATGTCGAAAGTGAGACATTTTGAAATTTCATGCCAAATATTGGCTCATTTGAAATTTCATGACAGCAACACATCTCAAAAAAGTTGGGACAGGGGCAATAAGAGGCTGGAAAAGTTAAAGGTACAAAAAAGGAACAGCTGGAGGACCAAATTGCAACTCATTAGGTCAATTGGCAATAGGTCATTAACATGACTGGGTATAAAAAGAGCATCTTGGAGTGGCAGTGGCTCTCAGAAGTAAAGATGGGAAGAGGATCACCAATCCCCCTAATTCTGCGCCGACAAATAGTGGAGCAATATCAGAAAGGAGTTCGACAGTGTAAAATTGCAAAGAGTTTGAACATATCATCATCTACAGTGCATAATATCATCAAAAGATTCAGAGAATCTGGAAGAATCTCTGTGCGTAAGGGTCAAGGCCGGAAAACCATACTGGGTGCCCGTGATCTTCGGGCCCTTAGACGGCACTGCATCACATACAGGCATGCTTCTGTATTGGAAATCACAAAATGAGCTCAGGAATATTTCCAGAGAACATTATCTGTGAACACAATTCACCGTGCCATCCACCGTTGCCAGCTAAAACTCTATAGTTCAAAGAAGAAGCCGTATCTAAAAGTGATCCAGAAGCGCAGATGTCTTCTCTGGGCCAAGGCTCATTTAAAATGGACTGTGGCAAAGTGGAAAACTGTTCTGTGGTCAGACGGATCAAAATTTGAAGTTCTTTATGGAAATCAGGGACGCCGTGTCATTCGGACTAAAGAGGAGAAGGACGACCCGAGTTGTTATCAGCGCTCAGTTCAGAAGTCTGCATCTCTGATGGTATGGGGTTGCATTAGTGCGTGTGGCATGGGCAGCTTACACATCTGGAAAGACACCATCAATGCTGAAAGGTATATCCAGGTTCTAGAGCAACATATGCTCCCATCCAGACGACGTCTCTTTCAGGGAAGACCTTGCATTTTCCAACATGACAATGCCAAACCACATACTGCATCAATTACAGCATCATGGCTGCGTAGAAGAAGGGTCCGGGTACTGAACTGGCCAGCCTGCAGTCCAGATCTTTCACCCATAGAAAACATTTGGCGCATCATAAAACAGAAGATACGACAAAAAAGACCTAAGACAGTTGGGCAACTAGAATCCTACATTAGACAAGAATGGGTTAACATTCCTATCCCTAAACTTGAGCAACTTGTCTCCTCAGTCCCCAGACGTTTACAGACTGTTGTAAAGAGAAAAGGGGATGTCTCACAGTGGGAAACATGGCCTTGTCCCAACTTTTTTGAGATGTGTTGTTGTCATGAAATTTAAAATCACCTAATTTTTCTCTTTAAATGATACATTTTCTCAGTTTAAACATTTGATATGTCATCTATGTTCTATTCTGAATAAAATATGGAATTTTGAAACTTCCACATCATTGCATTCCGTTTTTATTTACAATTTGTACTTTGTCCCAACTTTTTTGGAATCGGGGTTGTAGTTGTTTCAATGAAAAATATTGAGATCTTAGTTGTCGGAATGATATTTTAAAAAACTGGAAGTCAGAAACGCGAGTGTCAGTTTCAGTTCAGTTAATGTGAATTGTTTATTGGATGTGGTTCAGACAGTTTTTTCGAGGTTCGCCTTGAAAGCTGTGAATATTATTCAAAATAACCATTGATATTCTTTCATATAAACACTAGCAGACTCTATTTTTGAGAAATACAAAGGCCTACAGAGCACAAAGAGGGGATTATAAATAATCTTTTAATTTTTATTTTATTTTGATAGAGAATGGTAGATGTGAGACATTCAGTGCTTATTTATGTATATTTTATAATTAACATTGATTGCTCCTTCTTTGTGATGTATAAATGAGAGTTAAGATCAGCTTTATATTGCATAAATAAAGCCATTTGGTGAAACTTTGAAGAAGAGAGTGTACCGATTTTAACATTTTGTTTTTTTAACCTAAATCACCCTAATTAATACTAATTACAACCGTCTATGTTCCTGCCGATTTCCATGTCAATAGCTTGAAAAATAAAAAAAAAAGTTATGAAGAAAAAAGAAAACACATTTGATCTCACTGCTTAATGAGGCCCATTTTGGACCATGTGATCCTCATGCAGAATATTATGGTGGTTTTCGAAAAATTAAGCCGTTTCTTCAATCTTTGATTTATAATATCTCAAGAACGGATAAACATATTTTAATTGTGTAAAATATGTTGTTCTGCATTTAATTCTGAATTCAATGAGAGCCGATGCAGTTTGGATCAGGGGCGTGTTTAGCCTATTTTTGGGGGTGCTCAAGCACCCCCCAAAACGAGCTCAGCACCCCCTAGCTCAGCACCCTCAAAAACACTGCTTTTGGACGTAATTTTCAGAAATAAGTGCCCTTGCGCACTGCGCAATGAATGTGTGCGTGGGCGTGTGTGTGTTCTTGAATTCACCTGTTACGTGATAGTTCTATGAGCAGTAAAATCCCTCTCCTCCTTGCGTCCCGTCTGATTGGGTTGCCTGTCCGCGCGAGCGCTTGCTACGACATGGTGGTTTTTTTAACTGGATTCCACGCCGATGAGGAACTCGAAGTAGCACCTGAGTATTACTGGCATAGCGAGATGTGAAGGTACGGACTGGAGTTACAATTGTTAAACACAACACAGTAATATGCATAATGCAATATCGATGTTCCCTGGTCTATGAACAGAATGATAAAAACGACATTTATCATCCATATCGAGATACTTTTGTGCAGAGCTGTACAAGTGCTACGGTGCTAGACCACCGTGTGTTAGTCAATTTTATTTAATGTAACATAGCGTTTACGTTTGCTTATCATTCTTATCATGCTTATCAACAAAAAATATAAACTAATGTAAAATCATAATAATACACACTATTATTACACAATACACAATAACACATTAATTAACAATTACCACTGTTCAAAATGAATAGCTCCAACATTACAAATGCAGTAGGAGGTCTTTAGTTAAAAATATAACGTAAATATTTGTGTCAGTGATTGTAAATGTGTAGATATCATAGTTTATTGGGTCAGCTTCTGTTAAAACATTGCATAAGTCTAGTCTTGTCTAGTCTAGTCTTCTTGTCTAGTTAAGTCTAGTCTAAATGCGGAATAAACGTGGAAACACTGTCGTTCAAGCCAGGTGCCTCTGTCAGCTCTGGGGGCTAAGCACCCCCAAAGATCAGATGCTACACTGTAAAAAAAAATAGTTGAGAATACTTGAAATTTCAAGGCAACAGTCTGCATTAAGAATTTTATGTTTTGCCAACGATGTGCCCATGATAATCCAAACTATGATAAAACTGTTATCTTTATTAAGAATTCTTAATTAAGTCAATTTTCAATTCCTCATTCTGCCAACATAGATTTCTCTTTTTGCTGAACAGTGGCATTCACAGTAGTACAAAAAGGCAATTGAGGTTATCACAATTTTTTTTTTTAGATTTTTTGGGGGCTTTTTTCACCTCTATTTGGATAGGACAGCGTAGAGACAGGAAATGAGCAGGAGAGAGAGACGAGGAGGGATCGGGAAATGACCTCGGGTCGGAACCGAACCCGGGTCCCCGGATTTATGGTATGGCGCCTTATCCACCTGAGCCATGACAATTTATCATTAAACTATACATGCCTTTTTTCATTGTTCTACACAATTACAAAACTTCAATATTGAAATAAAGTTTTTAAAACCCACATCATGGGTATGGTGTCGTGGCTCAGGTGGATAAGGCACCATACTATAAACCTGGGGATCCGGGTTCGATTCCGACCTGAGGTCATTTCCCAATCCCTCCCTGTCCTTCTCTCCTGCTCATTTCCTGTCTCTACACTGTCCTATCCAAATAAAGGTGAAAAAAGCCCCCCAAAAAAGTCTGATAACTTCAATTGCCTTTTTGTACTACTGTGAATGCCACTGTTCAGCAAAAAGAGAAATCTATGTTGGCAGAATGAGGAATTGAAAATTGACTTAATTAAGAATTCTTAATAAAGATAACAGTTTTATCATAGTTTGGATTATCATGGGCACATCATTGGCAAAACATAAAATTCTTAATGCAGACTGTTGCCTTGAAATTTCAAGTATTCTCAACTATTCTTTTTTTACAGTGTAGAATCGCCCCTGGTTTGGATTGAATTTGAATTTTCACCTGATATGTCTTTTGAGATAGATTTCGACAGACCATGCTGCTATTAACTTGGAGACAGTGCGAAGTTTGATATGTTTGTTGAGGCTGTGTTACCAGTAGAGATGCGTCTCCTGCCTAGTTTGAATATTTAGATCTCGGTAAAAGTTGTGTAAGAGTTCCTGAGTGTTCCTGTTAGGAGCGAGAGTCTTTAATATGGTGTAATAAAGTATTGTTTTCCCAATGCAATTCATTTCATTAATAAAGTAACAAACACAAATATGAAACACAGGCAGCACAGTGGCTTCTGCATCCCTGGGTTATTTGCAAAATATTGGCTTTCCGTTCTCTCGTTCTCTTCCTGTGGATATACAGTCAGACATAATGAATGACCGAATAGTGATTCCAGTATTCGAGGGCTGATTTGCAACTGGTTATCTGATTACTCATTCACACTCCGAGCTTCCAGTGGCCTGTTCTGTATTTCCTGTAAACAGAAAAGTGCATTATCAGTCTCCTTTGCTTAGGGCAGGTGTCCAATCATATGTGGCTGTAGATTTTCATTTCAATGAAGCAGGAGCGGACGGCACGGTGGTGTAGTGGTTAACGCTGTCACCTCACAGCAAGAAGGTTCGTGTTCGAGCCCCGTGGCCGGCGAGGGCCTTTCTGTGCGGAGTTTGCATGTTCTCCCCGTGTCCGCGTGGGTTTCCTCCGGGTGCTCCGGTTTCCCCCACAGTCCAAAGACATGCAGGTTAGGTTAACTGGTGACTCTAAATTGACCGTGAGTGTGAATGGTTGTCTGTGTCTATGTGTCAGCCCTGTGATGACCTGGCGACTTGTCCAGGGTGTACCCCGCCTTTCACCCGTAGTCAGTTGGGATAGGCTCCAGCTAGAACAGGATAAAGCAGCTAGAGATAATGAGATGAGATGAAGTAGGAGTCAGACCTAATTCCATCTGTTTAATCAGCTCATTTTGGCCTTGAACCAGCTATGTGTGGTTTGTGCTTGTTGGGAATGAAACCTGCAGCAACATCAGCCTTTTGCAGATACAACTGGATGCTCCTGTTCTAGCGTAGATCATCTGGACACCAGCCCTAAGCAGTGCACTGTACGATTTGGGGAGTGGGCCAAGCTTGTGTGATATAACAATTTAATCATTGCCATGTGATCTTATATTGCCACAATGATCAGTGACATCGAATCTGATTCTATTCTATTCTATTCTATTAAAAGCCCTGCCAACTTCCTGCTAACTGGACTGAAATGTTTTTAATTCATTACTGTGAAATTGGTCAGTGCATGTTTAAATTAGCTAACATTAAACAATTAGACTGGCTATTTATTTAACATCAGCGAACTATAATTCGCAGGAATGCACCCAAAATTTTCATTAAAAAAAAATTAAATGGTCAAAACCAGCACTTTCGGTTTTCCGCTTGAAAGAGAAAAAGGGATGAAAATTCTGGCCTTAAAAGATAAAACATCACGACAACAAGGTGTGAAATCTCACACTTTAGAGATAATATGAATTGTGATGTTAATTAGAAAGTGACTAAATAAATGTGTTTGCTCTCCTGCGCTCGGATGTGTTTTGAACAGCAGATCAACAGCAAAAACGTCACCCAGGAGAAAAACTGATTTTAAAAAGGATTAAACAGAAACTGTGCTGTTATGCTTTAGATAGATAGATAGATAGATAGATAGATAGATAGATAGATAGATAGATAGATAGATAGATAGATAGATAGATATGCAGTACTAGAGCGGCGGCTACAATTATCGACAGTCCGTAATTATCGACATCTTTTCAGATTTACCAATAAAAAAACAATCTTACAAAGGTGAGTTTCAGTTACAACAGTTATTATTGGTTAATTAATCAACCGGAAGACCCACCTCACCCTTTGATCTTGTTGTCTGATGACACAGCTCGTTACCTGAGATGGATTCTTGTTTTAGCACAATCAGCAATTTTTCGGAAAACCCGGACGTTATCATCGCAGGTGAGCATGGTGGAAAGATCATGGACATGTTTTTACTGATCAAATTCATCGATATTTCATGATCTCCACGTGAAAACCTACTTTGTTTCTTACTCTCTCATTTGACAGTCGCCATTTTGTATCTAAACGCGCGTTTGAGAAGTCACGTGAGGTGTCGATAATAGTGATCACTTTCACCGGTGTCCACCATTATTGACACCCTGTGGGATTAAGGGACATTTACAACTGTTATGGATCGATCTTTGGGTCACATTGTTGAAGTACTTTAAAAAAATAAAAGTGCTGTGATTTATAATATTTTTTTTCTGATTCATAGCAGAACGGAATGTTTTTAGAGTATTTGGAATCTGATTGCAATAAATAGAATTAGACCAGAATATTAAAAATATTGCATGCTTGAAATATTCAGATTTTTCTATTCCATTCAGAATATATATATATATATATATATATATATATATATATATATATATATAGTAGCAGGATGTAAGATGCTAGCTGGATCAGCGTACATGGAGAGGCACAACCAAGTGGCTGGGATAGTATACAGGAACATCTGCAACCAGTATGGAATAGAAGTACCCAAGTCCCAATGGGCCATACCACAGAAGGTGGCTGAGAACAACAGGGCCAAGGTTCTGTGGGACTTCAGCTTCCAGACTGACAAACAGATCCTGGCTAACCAACCGGACATAGTGGTGGTGGACAAAGAGCAGAAGAGGGTGGTGGTGATAGATGTGGCGATCCCAGCTGACGCCAACATCAAGAAGAAGGAACATGAGAAACTTGAGAAGTATCAAGGGTTGAAAGAGCAGCTGGAACGGATGTGGAAGGTCAAGGGTTGCGTGGTCCCCGTGGTAGTGGGGGCACTTGGGGCAGTAACCCCCAAACTGGGAGAGTGGCTCCAGCAAATCCCAGGAACAACATCTGAAGCCTCAGTCCAGAAGAGTGCAGTACTAGGAACATCGAAGATACTGCGCAGAACCCTCAAACTCCCAGGCCTCTGGTAGAGGACCCGAGCTTGAGGATGACATGGATACCCCCCCCCCCACCCCCACCCCCCCCGGGGGTGAGAAGGAGATTTTTTTTTTAATATATATATATTTGCAGTTTGTTGTAAATATCGACCACATATTACAATATCAGTAGACATTTTAGATTTTGTTTCGAGGAATGACATGCGACCTTTGACCTGGAGTTTCATGTGGTTATAATATCAATTGCCTGTTGACATTTACTGGTAAACTACAAAACTAGAAATGAATACAAACAATAACGAATGATGAACAAAATGTGATCTATGAAAATACTTAGAAAGTGGAACAAAAAGATTTTCTGATACAGGTCATTATCAGTTCATTTGTTTACAAACATTAGAATTCGTTCCTCATTTACGTAAACACCGACATCCATATATTTTATAAAATATATTTTGTCCTAAATATAAGCCTATAGAAAACAAATTTTAAATAAAAACTATGTTTTGTTAACTTAATACCACATACCAATTCTTCTTCTTTATGAATAATCATCTAGATGTCAATAATTGTGGAACGGTGTCGATAATTGTGGAACGGTGTCATGTGATCTGATACGCTAAGTAATTGGGAATCAACTCATTTTTTTCCAGTGGAAGTTTGAGTAATTATTCACGCACAATTTATATACTGAAAGTCTTTTCTACTTTTGCAACGGCCAAAAGATCGTTAAGGTTTCGATAACTGGAGCCGCCGCTCTAGTCATATAGTCAATGGTTTCCTTTATTCTTATTAATTAAGTCACTTCATGTCTTAAAGTAATGATAGATGTCGTTTCTCTTTACTTAGTTGTTCGGTTCTTGACATAATATGGATTACTACCGTTGTGGTGTGGAATAGGGCTGTTTACTGTGTTTTAATTATTTACGATTTACTATTTGATCTCAAACGCATTATGAAAACAAGAAGTTCCACTAATTAACTTTTGATGAGACTCATCTGTTAACTGAAAAGCATTCCAGGTGACGACCTCATGAAGCTGGTTAAGATAACGCCAGTAGTGTGTAAAGAGTCATCAAGATAAACACCGGCTACTTTAAAGAATCTAAAATGTATTTTGGTTTTTAGCCCTTTTTTTGTTTACAATTGTTGGGGTTCAACCCAGTCTGAAATGGTCAATCGGTCAACTTATTTCTCGGGACCCCCGCCCTCGTACCACCCAGACGTCTGGGACGGAACACCGCAAAAAAACAGAGAACCAGAGATCGGTTTAACTGCTGTTTATTCACAGTATTCTCGCCAAAGATGAAATATTACAAACACCTTTTATAACAAATCATAATCTCTCCAAACGGCTATTGTGTCTGTCAAATGTGTGTGTGTGTGTGTGTGTATATGACCTCAGAGAGGGGTGTGTGTGTGTGTGTGTGTCTATGGGAGGGTGTGAGTAAGTGACATCATTTTGATATCTGTGTCTATGTGTGTGTGTGTGAGCAGGTCACATTTTAATTACATCACTGTTCTAATGAAATGTTCAGATGTATGTGTGTGTGCTTGACTTGCGAGCAAATGAGCAGCTTGATCTTGGGGCAGGTCAAATAATCATAACATACAGTCATACGAAACATAAACAAAGAATATGTCTGGCAAAGCAAAGAAATGCTACTTCACCAGAGAAAGGTCAAACAGGATTTAGGATTAAACTCATGAAGTCTTAACATTAGAATCATAAGATCTTAACAACCCTAAATTATATTCTGTAATTATAAAACTAACTTTTAAAACTATAAAACTAACTTAAATCACTGAATGCATCTTAGATCTAACAGTTAAATTTAAATCACTGCCATAGTATATGCAATAATCCAAAAATATAAAGTCTTAACTCTTTGTTCAGCAATAAGGATACCATTATCCAACATTAAAGTGTGTGTGGGTCGATCTGACATCAAAACAGACCTTGGCGTCGTTCAGACACATCTCTGATCAAAAATACACATTTCATATCAAAATAAACAAAATGTTCCCAAACAATGTCCAGCCGAGACAGAAGGTCATTTTAACTGAACCGATTTAACTACCGTATTTTTCGGACTATAAGTCGCACTTTTTTTCATGGTTCGGCTGGCCATGCGACTTATACTCCGGTGCGACGTATATGTGTTTTGTTTTTTTTTTTTCACCGCGGAATAACTGGAGCTGATGCTGAGTCTGACGACAGCCACGCAGAAGAGGAAACGGCGCTTCATCTGCCGCTGGAGTTGGCAGAGTTGTTCAGAAGCGACACCGAGGATGAGGAATTCAATGGATTTGCTGATTTGGAGTGAAATCATCAGCTTGATAAACTTGATTGACCTGTGTTTTATTATTAATGATAGGCCTATAGTTATTTAAATAAGTTATGTAGTGATTTTAGGCAGTGCTTAATTTGTGAAGTGGGAGGTCCCAGAACGCAGGAGGTGGGTGGGTCCGGCGACTCAAAAAAAAAAAAAAGGTGGGGGATGGTTTACTAACTTTACGCACATGCGCTTATTGTGTGTGTAAAATAATAATAATATCAGACATTATGATCTTAGAAAACGCTTTAGTGACAAACAGTTACAGACAGTAATATGTCGTGATATTATATTATAAAATATTAATTTTTATTAGTCTATATATTAAATTATATATTACATTTATCTTCTAAAATAACAGACTGTACTCATCACAACCGGTTTATTTCACCATTGGAGATCAGATCACACAAGACCTGAGTTAAATGACTCATTTTAAGGATTTAAGTAGGGGATTTAAAAGCGGTTGTTGTTTTTTTCACTAGACGGTTGTTTTTACTACCGTACCTGTCTTTGGAGATGATATACCTATAGCCTACTTGACCTCTGATTTGATGAAATAAAACTCGACAAAAATGAAGAATGACCCTCCTCGATGATGACTACAGCTTTAATAACACAGATGAAAGAGCCATGGGGCGATAATAAGCCCTACCGGTAAAAATATTCTAAAAGCAAACTGATTAATGCATCAGTAATAGGCTACTAATATTAGTTATAATAATAATATAAGCTATTAGTAATAACGATAGTGATAGTATTAAAGATAGTAGTAGATATTTAAAATAATCAGACTAGGTACTTACAGGGCAAAGGGCGCGTTATCACTGCTCAGCTGTTCGTTTATTAAATAAACAATGCAGTCGCGCAGTAACCACGCGCCGCTTATCAGATACAATCACAGATTCTATGGATAGAATAACCCTTCAAAAAAGTGCGACTTATAGTCCGGTGCGACGTATATATGTTTTTTTCGTCTTCATAATGCATTTTTTGGCTGATGCGATTTAAACTCCGGAGCGACGTATAGTCCGGAAAATACGGTAATCCTTAATTTTGTCACCATTTTAATAAATTACTGCCTTCTTGGTCAAGAATAATACTTATATAAACCTAACAACTCCATAATTCCATATATGTTCCAGATGTTATTTCATAGTTTTGATTTCTTCAGTATTGTTCGCCAATGTAGAAAATAGTCACAAGGGAGGTAAATCTATGAATGAGTAGATGTGCACAAACGTTTTACTGGGAAATACACCAATCATATTTTTCATACGAACTATATCCGGGACACTGAGTCACATATTTTCCATTATCTTCACTCATGAGGTAACTGATGACTTGTTTTGATGAACTTGCGTAGTTTTTGTTTGTGAATGTGTCTAATATAAAAGAAAATTACACATTGGCTTGAAGATACAGTGGTGCTTGAAAGTTTGTGAACCCTTTAGAATTTCCTATATTTCTGCATAAATATGACCTAAAACATCATCAGATTTTCACACAAGTCCTAAAAGTAGATAAAGAGAACCCAGTTAAACAAATGAGACAAAAATATTATACTTGGTCATTTATTTATTTATTGAGGAAAATAAACCAATATTACATAGCTGTGAGTGGCAAAAGTATGTGAACCTCTAGGATTAGCAGTTAATTTGAAGGTGAAATTAGAGTCAGGTGTTTTCAATCAATGGGACGACAATCAGGTGTGAGTGGGCACCCTGTTTTATTTAAAGAACAGGGATCTATCAAATGGCCCTTTTCCACAACCCTTTTTCAGCTCATTTCAGCTCACTTCAGCCCGACACGGCTCGCATTTCGACTACCAAAGAACAGCACGACTCGGCTCGCTTCAGCCCTGCTTAGCCCCTAAAACTCGCACGGTTTTGGAGTGGGGCTGAAGCGAGCCAAAGCGAGCCGAGTGAGGCTGGGGGCGTGAGCAGACACTCCCCTGTGCACTGATTGGTGAGGAGGAGTGTCCTCACATGCCCACACACGCCCCGCAAGCACGCTGGGATCTGTAAACACCGTAAACCCGGAAGAAGAAGAATTACGAATTACGAGAATTTCTGAAGCCTTATGCGCCTCGCCTCATCTATACGCTCTTGCCAGTATTTGTTGGCGTTGTCGGTGACAACAAGCCACAGCACCAAGACCAGCAACACTAACGACTCCATGTCCTCCATATTTATTGTTTACTATCCGGGTTGTGAGACTACCGCTTAAAATGTCACTGTTTGCGCTGCTTAACGACATCACGTGACGTCCACCCACTTTCGCTAACTCCACCCAATGTGTCCACCCACTTCCAGCCAGCACGGTTCAGCGCGGTTGTAGTCGAAATGCAACTCCAACAGCCCCGCTCAGCTCGACTCAGCCCAACTCAGCACGGCACGGCTCAGCCCGACTCAGCCGCGTTTGTAGTGGAAAAGCGGCAAAAGTCTGATCTTCACAACACATGTTTGTGGAAGTGTATCATGGCACGAACAAAGGAGATTTCTGAGGACCTCTGAAAAAGCATTGTTGATGCTCATCAGGCTGGAAAAGGTTACAAAGCCATCTCTAAAGAGTTTGGACTCCACCAATCCACAGTCAGACAGACTGTGTACAAATGGAGGAAATTCAAGACCACTGTTACCCTCCCCAGGAGTGGTCGACCAACAAAGATCACTCCAAGAATAAGGCATGTAATAGTCGGTGACATCACAAAGGACCCCAGGGTAACTTCTAAGCAACTGAAGGTCTCTCTCACATTGGCTAATGTTAATGTTCATGAGTCCACCATCAGGAGAACACTGAACAACAATGGTGTGCATGGCAGGGTTGCAAGGAGAAAGCCACTGCTCTCCAATAAGAACAGTGCTGCTCATCTGCAGTTTACTAAAGATCACGTAGACAAGCCAGAAGGCTGTTGGAAAAATGTTTTGTGGATAGATGAGACCAAAATAGAACTTTTTGGTTTAAATGAGAAGCGTTATGTTTGGAGAAAGGAAAACACTGCATTCCAGCATAAGAACCTTATCCCATCTGTGAAACATGGTGGTGGTAGTATCATGGTTTGGGCCTGTTTTGCTGCATCTGGGCCAGGACGGCTTGCCATCATTGATGGAACAATGAATTCTGAATTATACCAGCGAATTCTAAAGGAAAATGTCAGGACATCTGTCCATGAACTGAATCTCAAGAGAAGGTGGGTCATGCAGCAAGACAACGACCCTAAGCACACAAGTCGTTCTACCAAAGAATGGTTAAAGAAGAATAAAGTTAATGTTTTGGAATGGCCAAGTCAAAGTCCTGACCTTAATCCAATGGAAATGTTGTGGAAGGACCTGAAGCGAGCAGTTCATGTGAGGAAACCCACCAACATCCCAGAGTTGAAGCTGTTCTGTACGGAGGAACGGGCTAAAATTCCTCCAAGCCGGTGTGCAGGACTGATCAACAGTTACCGCAAACGTTTAGTTGCAGTTATTGCTGTACAAGGGGGTCACACCAGATACTGAAAGCAAAGGTTCACATACTTTTGCCACTCACAGATATGTAATATTGGATCATTTTCCTCAATAAATAAATGACCAAGAATAATATTTTTGTCTCATTTGTTTAACTGGGTTCTCTTTATCTACTTTTAGGACTTGTGTGAAAATCTGATGTTGTTTTAGGTCATATTTATGCAGAAATATAGAAAATTCTAAAGGGTTCGCAAACTTTCAAGCACTACTGTATGAAGATTATCTTCTCGTGTTGAAAAACTCTATCTTTACCCATGGGGATATCGATGATGTCACTCCCAGTGTTTTCCTGCTGACTTGATGCGCGTTGTCAAAATGAAAATTCTTCAAAATGAAAATAGTTTTGATTAACTTGCATTTTTGTTTTGTACGTGTCCATATAACGAACATTACATGGTGGCACGAAGATATAAAGTTTATCTTCTCCTGTTGAAAAATAAGTTTGCTTCGCTCACTTGTGAAATATACTCACTACTCGAAGATAAACTTCATATCTTCACGCCACCATGTAATAGCCTATATGTGTATATACAGTAAGCCCTCAGTATTCGCGGGGGTTAGGGTCCGAACATGGCCGCGAATCAGCCAAAATCGCGAATACTTGTAAACCCCCCCCCCATAAAACTGTTCACAAACGCTTATTTTGATGTCTAAAACACTCCTTATACTCTAGGCTATACTGCCACAAAACTCTTCCCTTCCTTTAGCATATCGAGAAGTCCTACCTTCTCCTACAGCGTCATTACTTTCTTCTGGCGCTTAGGTTCCTTGGCAGGAGCCTTAGAAGATGCAGAGCGTTTAGGAGCCATTGTAGGGCGTAAAAATTATTCAAAAATACCAAGAACGCACAACACGTGAACAAGTCTAAACTACGGGAACCGCGAGACTGTACTGTACAATGCGCTCATTCGTATCAGCCAATGAGCAGCAGCCCGCCATTCAAACTTCAGCCAATCGCGAGCGAGCATTCGGCTCCGAGAATGTAGCAGCGCGTAAACGTTCGCAGTGCGTAAACGTTCGACATGTTCGCCGCAAATGACCGCGAATCGCTGAGATTTCCGCGAATGTATAGGAGATATGTTCTATATAAAATCCCGCGGATATGTGAATTCGCGAATACTGAACCGCGAATAGGCGGGGGTCTACTGTACATACACTCACTGGCCACTTTAATAGGAACTTGTTGTTGATTCTAAGATTCCTGTTCTTGGCTGCAGGACTGGAACCCAGTGTGTTCTTCTCCTGTTGCATGCTGAGATGCTTTTCTGCTCACCACGGTTGTAAAGAGTTGCTATATCCTCATCCCATCTCATTCTCATTATCTCTAGCCACTTTATCCTTCTACAGGGTCGCAGGCAAGCTGGAGCCTATCCCAGCTGACTACGGGCGAAAGGCGGGGTACACCCTGGACAAGTCGCCAGGTCATCACAGGGCTGACACATAGACACAGACAACCATTCACACTCACATTCACACCTACGGTCAATTTAGAGTCACCAGTTAACCTAACCTGCATGTCTTTGGACTGTGGGGGAAACCGGAGCACCCGGAGGAAACCCACGCGGACACGGGGAGAACATGCAAACTCCGCACAGAAAGGCCCTCGCCGGCCCCGGGGCTCGAACCCAGGACCTTCTTGCTGTGAGGCGACAGCGCTAACCACTACACCACCGTGCCGCCTTGCTATATCCTTCCTGGCAAAAAAGCTTGAACCAATCTGTTCAGTTTCCTCTGACCGCTCTTATCAACAAGGCGTTTGTTTCCACCCACAGAACTGTCGCTCGATCACTATGCCAGATGTTTTTTTGTTTTTCGCACCATTCTGTGTTGAGACTGTTGCGTGTGAAAACCGCAGGAGATCAGCAGTTTCTGAAATACTCAAACCTTCATGCTCCATCTGGCATAAAAACAGCAGGCAGGTGTATGGGTGTGTATGTGCCTGAAAAGCCCAGACATTCTGCACTGTTTAATCATCGAGATGCAGTTTTAAACATTACACTCATGTCATACTGTATTTTTAATTAACCATGTATGTAAATGTTTCAGTTACGAGGGGAAGGACTTTATTTATTAGCTTGCTAATTTCTACCAGAAACAAGATGATGAAGAGTTTGGCAGAGAGATGGGAGGGTTTGGAACATCTCCAACACTTTATCATGCAGTATGCAATTATTTTTATTATATTAAATGAAGTAGCTCTTGGCTATCAGTATATTGACTTCGTATGACTAGCGTGTTTGCAGTAACATCCGTCTTCCCCTGACCAGTGCCACACTGAGCCTTACAGCAAGGAAAATGATCAATGGACTTCCCTGCTTAATCCCTGAAACGTCCTCGAGCTGGTTGAGGGTCCAGATTTCGAGTCCTCATTGTTGCGGTTCCATATTCCGATTAGCTTCATTGTAGTTACGGAATAATTCGCAGCAGTTGCTGAATATATTTTGAGACAAACAAACAAGCATTTAAAAAAGTGCACTTGAGATGTTTCAGTTCACTGCATTGGAAGCGAACCGTCGTGTTTGTTTTGAGGAAAATGAGTGCAGTGATTCTTTAACATCGAGAGAGACCTTATCAGATAAATTGCTTTGCTTCGACCTCGGCAAAAGGCTGTACCCTGCAGTAAATATTCAATTCCTAAAGCCTTTCATTCCGTTCACATTTTTTTTCTTGTTGTTGTTTGCATGTCTTTCAGTCACACTGAGATGATTTACATTTTTCCTTTGATTTTTACCGCTCTGCTGACTCTCTCTCTCTCATCATGATGCTTATGAATTGCTAATTCTTTTTATTCTTCCTCTTATTATTATTATTTTTGCAATATACTGTATTTGTCTGGATTTAGAAAACAGATAACAAAGTGGGGGCGGCACGGTGGTGTAGTGGTTAGCGCTGTCGCCTCACAGCAAGAAGGTCCGGGTTCGAGCCCCGGGGCCGGCGAGGGCCTTTCTGTGTGGAGTTTGCATGTTCTCCCCGTGTCCGCGTGGGTTTCCTCCGGGTGCTCCGGTTTCCCCCACAGTCCAAAGACATGCAGGTTAGGTTAACTGGTGACTCTAAATTGAGCGTAGGTGTGAATGTGAGTGTGAATGGTTGTCTGTGTCTATGTGTCAGCCCTGTGATGACCTGGCGACTTGTCCAGGGTGTACCCCACCTTTCGCCCGTAGTCAGCTGGGATAGGCTCCAGCTCGCCTGCGACCCTGTAGAACAGGATAAAGCGGCTACAGATAATGAGATGAGATGAGATAACAAAGTGAGCATTTCTACGATGACTGATGATCCTTGTAGCTTGCAATTACTTGTGACTATTGCAAATCTTTCAAAGCCTGCTTTAGCTTATTCAAAAGTCAAAATCCCTCTCACGCCAAGATCTGGTCTTCCCAGACAGTCTCCTGTCCCAGTACTAACTAGCTCTTTGAGGCGTATGGGTGCAGCGCCGATCTCCATTTCGATAGCCCTCGGCCTCTCGCCTATCCTTGACTTGCAAGTAATGTCAGGGCAAAATAGAAACCAGGATGTCGGCCATGTTGGTGGATATATAAATGCGCGGTCAAGTGACATTCCATACAAAACATAATCACGCGTGCACAAGTCTCTGTGTTTAAGCGTTCTTTTAGCTCTGCCATGTCTTTGTGCTGTATATGGTTGCGGTCACAACAGTACTCATGATTTTTTAGAATTCCATCCGTTATTTCACAAAGAGGGCGAGGAAACTCTGAGGCTTAGTACGGAGAGGAGACGAGCACGGCTGAACAACATCGGCAGGGCTGATCTAACAGAGGCTAAAACCAAAACAGCTCGTGTTTGCAGTAATCATTTTATCTCCGGTGAGATTCAAAAGCTTACTCGATAATATCATGGAAGAATTTTATTTTGTGTTGCTAGAATTTTGCTAGGCGGCACGGTGGTGTAGTGGTTAGCGCTGTCGCCTCACAGCAAGAAGGTCCAGGTTCGAGCCCCGTGGCCGGCGAGGGCCTTTCTGTGCGGAGTTTGCATGTTCTCCCCGTGTCCGCGTGGGTTTCCTCCGGGTGCTCCGGTTTCCCCCACAGTCCAAAGACATGCAGGTTAGGTTAACTGGTGACTCTAAATTGAGCGTAGGTGTGAATGTGAGTGTGAATGGTTGTCTGTGTCTATGTGTCAGCCCTGTGATGACCTGGCGACTTGTCCAGGGTGTACCCCGCCTTTCGCCCGTAGTCAGCTGGGATAGGCTCCAGCTTGCCTGCGACCCTGTAGAAGGATAAAGCGGCTAGAGATAATGAGATGAGATGAGATGAGAATTTTGCTATAAAATGAGCGTTCTCTCTTGTCGTGGTTCACTCGGTCGTTGTTATAATTTTAACACGTGTATTACCATTTCGCTTCTTGGAGCATCAGCAAAATGATACAGTAGAAACAATCCAGACTGAGCACCCACTCAGAACATGGGCTATGTTTCATCCAAGGTCGGACTTGATTCTTCGGCAGCCGAACCAGATAGAATGTGATATCTGGGTACTTGATGGTCGGTAGAAGCATCTTATCTTCAGAAAAGTCTAACTTTTTTAAATAACATGGGTCAGAACCACACATATCTATCTTCTCTTTGTATCGAATCTTCGCTCAACCATTCAAATCATGGTAATACTGAGAAAATTCAGCATTGTTTACGGACAAGCTTTCAGCAGCTGCCGTCCTAGTTGCTTTGTACGTATATCCACCATCATGGTGGACGCTCATGATGTAGCACATTTTGATCATGTGGTTGCAAGTCATCTATACAGCTAGGGGCTAGCTCTTTGGTAACCGCAAGAGTTTGACTTCCCTACTCGCATTTGTATTGCAGCGTGCTTTGCCAGAAGGTACCATTTTTATGATGGTCTTTGGTATGTCTAGTGCAGGGGTGGGCAATTATTTTTTCCATGGGGCCACATGAGAAACAGAAAATTTTGTGGAGGGCCGGACCAAAAGGCTGAACTAAATTCTGCATAATATTAATTGTATTTCTTTAAATAAAGCAATAAATAACATTGTTTTTACTAAGACTGGTAAGAGTATGGAAAAAACGAGGTTGCCTTACAAAAAATGTCATTTATTCAATCAAATTTCCCAAAACAATGGTTAACAAAATGTGAACATTTGTACCATTTTTTTTCAGTCACATTCACCCCAAAACACAATAAAGACATCACAATATTGTCTTTCTACTCCAAATATCAAGCAAGATACATCATATTATAATAATGATGCCCACATTTGTAGTCTAATCACCTCATTTGGTGCTTTTCACCGGAGATGGGCTCCGGCGCCTGCTGGTGACGTCACACTATGTGATTGGCTGGACCATTTGAAGGATGACGTACAAGTTTGTGGTTGGTCTGGACAAATTACAGAAGTAGTTATCGCGGGATTAGGTTTCGTGGGATTTCATGTCATTTTCATGTCGCGCGCATTGCGTTTTTGTTGAACACAACTTCAAAATAAAAGCAATGCACATTCAGTCCATGCATGAGGTAAAATTATAAAATACGTTTATTTTGTAATTTCTCATTAACCTTACGCGGGCCGGTCAGAATGAACTAAAGGGCCGGATGCGGCCCGCGGGCCGTAAAATGCCCAGGTCTGGTCTAGAGACACAAAGGTGAGAGTGTTTAAGGCCTCAGTCGAATCCATTCTTCTCTACGGATCCGAGTCTTGGTCTCTAACGAGAGCACAAGAGCAATTCTTGGATGGCACGTACACCCGCATGCTCTGCAGAGTGTTCAACATCAGCTGGCAGGACCATTGGACAAACGACCGCCTGTACAGTTCCCTACCACGCCTCTCGACCATAATCGCCAAATGCCGTCTGGCATTGTGCGGCCATGTGTTTCATCACGATCAACCTGCCACACAAGTTCTCTTGTGGGAGCCTGAGGCGAAGCGCAAAGTCGGTCGACCACGTACCACTCTGAAAACGGTCCTCGAGCGAGAGACAGGGTTGAAGGAAGATCAACTCAGAGCAGCTATGCTCGACCGGCGGGTCTGGGATAGGATATCTTATCAAGTCACCGGTTCGCCGGATGACAGATGATGAGATGATGATGTTGGTATGACCCAACTGCGTGTCTAACGCGCAGTCTCGCAGTCAAGAGGCGGATACACTAACCACTAGGCCAACTCGTGGTCCAATTAATAAGCTTTGGGTTATTAGATTTTATGATTCAACTTAGTTTATACTTCCATTCTTGCTCATCTCATCTCATCTCATCTCATTATCTCTAGCCGCTTTATCCTGTCCTACAGGGTCGCAGGCGAGCTGGAGCCTATCCCAGCTGACTACGGGCGAAAGGCGGGGTACACCCTGGACAAGTCGCCAGGTCATCACAGGGCTGACACATAGACACAGACAACCATTCACACTCACACTCACACCTACGCTCAATTTAGAGTCACCAGTTAACCTAACCTGCATGTCTTTGGACTGTGGAGGAAACCGGAGCACCCGGAGGAAACCCACACGGACACGGGGAGAACATGCAAACTCCACACAGAAAGGCCCTCGCCGGCCCCAGGGCTTGAACCCAGGACCTTCTTGCTGTGAGGCGACAGCGCTAACCACTACACCACCGTGCCGCCCCATTCTTGCTCATTTACAAGAAAAAAAAAAGAAAAAAATCCTGTGTTGCAAAAATACAACATAAACAAAAGGGTTAAATGTATAACAGTTCCTATGTGTTTTTTTTTTTTAATTGTTGCAATTCAATGAGGTCTCAATGAGGTTTGCATTCCTTTTCTTCTTGTTGTTGTTTATTTCACAACCATTTAAGACCTCAGTTTGACTCCAAATAATTATGCTAATTGGAATTTGTGAAATCCACAGCACACTTCCTGTTCATAGCAGTGTGTAGTGCACTTGTGTTAGTGGTTTTGGTCTCGGTCTCAGGATTACAGGTGTCTCGACAGTGAACATGCGCTGTTGTTAAAAATAGCCGCCTCGTCCTATCGCGGCGCTGAAACAAATTTATGCCACCAGACGAGGATATGGATAAACAAACTGACAGCTTTCACTTGAAATGTTAATTAGTGAATTGAGGCAAGAGCAAACATCAAACCTCAATGAGGCTCTCAGTTGCACGAACGGAACCAACACCTTTTTTTTTCATGATGTCTTTTGCACTTTAAAGGACGGGATCAACTCCACAGAGGTCACACACGCCAACATTTTTCTTTGTTTGTGAGCACAATGTTTTTACCCACAAGGCTTTGAAGAGATGCGTTGATTAGAAGTGACATTTTAATCAGAGCTGAAAACCAGATCTTAAAAAAAAAAAATCTCAGTAGTTTAAAGATGACAAAATTCAACGAGTACAAAAATAAAGATATTTGTATGTGCCCGATGTGGAGGACTGATGTGTTCAGGATGTTTTAAATGATAAAATGTATTTGCTGACAGTCATAAAAGTGGAATAAAATTCCTCAGCCATTATGAACAAAATATTAACCATTCATGTCTCATTTTAAGTTGGAACAACACTTTGTGGAGTGTGTAACCTTTGCGTCGCAGATCATGTCCTTTAACCCTCGGGGGTCTGAGGGTATTTTCTGGCACGCTAATGATTTTGGTACGCTCTGATTTTGTTGTCAATTTCAACAAATCTAAGCAGTATTTTCAAGTCATATTACTTTTTTGTATTCAGCACAAGTTCAGCTACAATAATATATCTGTAATATGTATGTCATGGTTGTACTTAAAAAAGAAACAGATAAATGAAGATGTTGTAAAAAGCCGTTTTAGAACTGTGTTGGAATGTGTGAAAAAAAATGACCTTACCCATTCTGTCGAACCGTTTTGATCACTTGAGGTGATTCTGTTCAGTCTTAGGAATGGATCGAGCACAAAAACTTAAATCTGCTCCATTGATTTGGACAATTAACTGGCCATCAAAAAATGTATCTTCTAATGTTTTGGGATAAAGGGTTGGCAGTGGGAGGGGTACTCAATGAGAAGGGTAAAAATTTCCATTCCATTCAACGAGAAGAGTGAAAACCCCTCCCACTGCCAACTCTTAATCCCATCAGGTCAAGTGATCAAAACGGTTTGTCACAATGGGTAAGGAAATGTTTTTTCACAGAGTTTTAAAACTGCTTTTTACAGCACCTTCATTTATCTGATATTTGATTTTATTTTGGTATTTGACTCTATTCAGTGTGTCTTGAAATTAACTCTTGTACTATTTTACTCAGTTCAGAGCCACAACCAACTTTGTTACACAATTACTCTGTAATTTTGCTCCTACTCGAACTCCCAATTTTACTCTCTAAACTCGAAGTCAAGCAAAATTAACTATTTTTGAGGAAAATACTTTTAACTCTGGAAAAATTGCTGTCATTTTTCCTGTGTATGCACTACAGCGCACACATATCAACCGATCTGCTCATCAGAAATAGAAGAAATATTTACACTTACTTGAGTTGATCTTCAACTAGATTGAGTCTAAGTAAAAGAAAAAAAAAGGCACTGCTCATCATCAATGTCGCAGTTCTCAAGATTGAATTGAATCGCTGTCCTGAATCATGAAATGAATCATGAATTGAATCGCTGTCCTGAATCATCCGAAGCGCATAAAATCCGCATGTCATCTCGTAACAAGTTTTACCTCCAAATAGCCTAAACTGTGGCTGACAGATTTTATCCTGTTTATGGTGGGCGTTCCCACCACGAAAGAGAAACCAATCGAAACCGAAAGCGTGAAACTGATTATCATGGCATTACCATGTGAATAGTCTTTAATGAATGTGTAAGCGTGCGATCAGCTCTCCGACTCCGGTGTGATTGAGTAAGGTGACAAGTTTTATGTTTCATCTACACATCACACATCACATTATCTCTAGCCGCTTTATCCTTCTACAGGGTCGCAGGCAAGCTGGAGCCTATCCCAGCTGACTACGGGCGAAAGGCGGGGTACACCCTGGACAAGTCGCCAGGTCATCACAGGGCTGACACATAGACACAGACAACCACTCACACTCACATTCACACCTACGGTCAATTTAGAGTCACCAGTTAACCTAACCTGCATGTCTTTGGACTGTGGGGGAAACCGGAGCACCCGGAGGAAACCCACGCGGACACGGGGAGAACATGCAAACTCCGCACAGAAAGGCCCTCGCCGGCCCCGGGGCTCGAACCCAGGACCTTCTTGCTGTGAGGCGACAGCGCTAACCACTACACCACCGTGCCGCCCATGTTTCATCTAATTTAGGTAATTTTAAAACTATAATATTATGTGGCAGTGGGCACATACTGTAAAGTATTAAGTTTGTCAATATGTTTATCTAGCTTGTATGATTAAAAACTCACAAAGATATTTATCGAAACACATGACCTACTCATTCTAAACCTGTTGCGCTTCGCTGGAGAAGCTCTCGACCCCAGAGGGTTAAAGTGCAAAAGACATCATGAAAACAAAAAGGTGTTGGTTCTGTCCATGCAACTGAGAGCCTCATTGAGGTTTGATGTTTGCTCTTGCCTCAATTCACTATTAATTAGTGAATATTTCAAATGGGCAGCTGGTTAACACTGTCACCTCACAGCAAGAAGGTTCTGTGTTCGAGCCCAGCGGCCAACGAGGGCCTTTCTGTGTGGAGTTTGCATGTTCTCCCCGTGTCTGTGTGGGTTTCCTCCAGGTGCTCCGGTTTCCCCCACAGTCCAAAGACATGTGCTTAGGTTAACATGGGGCAGCCGTGGCCTGAAGGTTGGGCTGAAGTGCCCTGGAGCAAGGCACCTAACCCCCAACTGCTCCCTGGGTGCTGTAGCATAGCTGCCCACTGATTTTGTGTGTGTGCTCGTTGCTCACTTGTGTGTGCATGTGTGTGTTCACTGCTTCAGATGGGTTAAATGCAAAAAAAAAAACACTTGACTGTGCTTAAGTCTGTGCTTGAGTGTACATGTGACAAATAAAATGGCTTCTTCTTGCATGAGATGATTTTTGTTCACACTAGCATGTGACAAAGCGTTAGGCGCTATTTTAATGACAAACAATATTTGAATGAATGAATGAATGAATTTTATTTTTATTTCGAACATGTAAAAAAAATGTATGTAACTATTTGTACATACAAAAGAAAGAAAATGAGAAATAAAAAATAAATAAATAAAATAACAAAGAGCTAAGACATTACAAAACACCGCACGTTGTTCGAAAAAGGAGTGGGAAGAAGTACAATACTTTTTTTAATTTCCCACCCCTTTTTAACTACCCCGAAATCCAAACTACATTAATACACCTATAAAAATATATACCATATATACACTTCATGAATATCTATATAATTACAAAAATAAATATATACTACATACCATATACACTTCATAAATATCTATATAAATATCTCATCTCATCTCATCATCTCTAGCCGCTTTATGCTGTTCTACAGGGTTGCAGGCGAGCTGGAGCCTATCCCAGCTGACTACGGGCGAAAGGCGGGGTACACCCTGGACAAGTCGCCAGGTCATCACAGAGCTGACACATAGACACAGACAACCATTTACACTCACATTCACACCTACGCTCAATTTAGAGTCACCAGTTAACCTAACCTGCATGTCTTTGGACTGTGGGGGAAACCGGAGCACCCGGAGGAAACCCACGCGGACACGGGGAGAACATGCAAACTCTGCACAGAAAGGCCCTCGCCGGCCACGGGGCTCGAACCCGGACCTTCTTGCTGTGAGGCGACAGTGCTAACCACTACACCACCGTGCCGCCCCATATAAATATATCATTACAAAAATAAATATCTACTACATACCTATCCCTATAAATATGAAGATATAAACTATCCCCATAAATAAATATATACCATATATACCATATACTAAGTTAGTTCTAATATAACAATCAACCCTATTCTATTTATCCCTCATCATCCTCCGTTAACATACTTCCTCTTCTATATACTTGTTTAAAAATATTTTTTGTACCTTTTTTGAAACATTTTTTATTTGAATTAGGATTTCCTCAACTCTATTTAAATGAGGTATGATGAGGTAAAGTAGGTATTCCGAGTTAGTTTCACGTACATTTACAACTTTAATCTCAGAATGGATGAGGTTTTTCTTGCAATTTTACTACTTTTCAGTCTCAGAGAATATCTCATCTCATCTCATTATCTCTAGCCGCTTTATCCTTCTACAGGGTCGCAGGCAAGCTGGAGCCTATCCCAGCTGACTACGGGTGAAAGGCGGGGTACACCCTGGACAAGTCGACAGGTCATCACAGGGCTGACACATAGACACAGACAACCATTCACACTCACATTCACACCGACGGTCAATTTAGAGTCACCAGTTAACCTAACCTGCATGTCTTTGGACCGTGGGGGAAAACGGAGCACCCGGAGGAAACCCACGCGGACACGGGGAGAACATGCAAACTCCGCACAGAAAGGCCCTCGCCGGCCCCGGGGCTCGAACCCAGGACCTTCTTGCTGTGAGGCGACAGCGCTAAC
The DNA here is from genome assembly GCF_027579695.1 of Neoarius graeffei. Lineage (NCBI taxonomy): Eukaryota > Metazoa > Chordata > Actinopteri > Siluriformes > Ariidae > Neoarius > Neoarius graeffei. The sequence goes on along the minus strand of NC_083571.1, from coordinate 112,743,128 downwards.
CACTACACCACCGTGCCGCCCAGAGAATATCTGATCTTTGTTTTTCTTGAAAATGTTCAACTACAATCTTGGAAATTCTGAGGGTTTTTTTTCTTCTTCAAATATTACTCACCTCCCTCAGCTCTGTTTTTTTTTAACCTAATCAAAATCTTGTGAAAAAGAAATATACGTTTACCTCCGCCAACTTTGTTGGAGGACGTTATGTTTTTGCCTCCGTTTGCTTTTTTACCTGTTTCCAACATAACTCAAAATGTAGTGAATGGATTTGGATGAAATTTGGAGGAAAGGTGGCCCATGAGCCAAGGAACCACTGATTAGATTTTGATGCCAACCTGGCTGTGCATGTGGATCCAGGATCTCGATATGCATGCAGATTCAGAATTGTTTTGTCTGTAACTCAAAAAGTGCTGAATGGATTTGGATGACATTTGGTGTACGGCTTTAGTATTATCCTAGGTTCAAGTGATTTGATTTTGATGTTGATAATATGTGGCTGGGTGGAGGTACACTACTGTTCAAAAGTTTGGGGTCACCCAGACAGTTTTGTGTTTTCCATGAAAAGTCACACTTTTATTTACCACCACAAGTTGTAAAATGAATAGAAAATATAGTCAAGACATTTGTCTGGCCATTTTGAGCATTTAATCGACCCCACAAATGTGATGCTCCAGAAACTCAATCTGCTCAAAGGAAGGTCAGTTTTATAGCTTCTCTAAAGAGCTCAACTGTTTTCAGCTGTGCTAACATGATTGTACAAGGGTTTTCTAATCATCCATTAGCCTTCTGAGGCAATGAGCAAACACATTGTACCATTAGAACACTGGAGTGATAGTTGCTGGAAATGGGCCTCAATACACCTATGGAGATATTGCACCAAAAACCACACATTTGCAGCTAGAATAGTCATTTACCACATTAGCAATGTATAGAGTGGATTTCTGATTAGTTTAAAGTGATCTTCATTGAAAAGAACAGTGCTTTTCTTTCGAAAATAAGGACATTTCAAAGTGACCCCAAACTTTTGAACGGTAGTGTATGAACTCTACCTAGTGCTCTTCTAGCTTTGGTGTGCTTTTAATAGAAGACACTGTTTTAGCAGAATTCCAGTGAGTGAGACCATAATGACTGAAGGCGTGGCTGATTTAGTGTTTCGTCTAGGTATAATGAGGAGCCCTTTACTTGATGATCGAAGGGATACACTGGCTCATGTAATTATTAATAATTTATCTTCTATAGCTATTAATTGTGTTAATAGGTACGTGAATATGAGCAGCATTCGAGTTTTAACTTTAAAGGGATCCTCCAGCGGATTTGCTCTTAAACTTATGTTAAGTGAAAGTATTTGTAGATTTCAACAGTCAAACATTCATCTTCAGAGACCAAATAGTGTTTTGGAAAAATGCATTTTTATTAAAATACCAGATGGGCCTCCCATGGAAATGATGTATGCGATGACGTGGCGTAGTGGAAGCTTGGAGCAACTCGGCTGTTTATATCCTCTGCTTATATCACGGTTTTGCTAGTCAAGTTTGAACGAATCCTCTAATGAGACGCTTTCATCTCTCAACAAAGAACACTGGATAATCTTGTCTTTGAAGACAAGGATTTCAACACTGACTGGTTCATCTGTTTGCACAGCAATATCCCTCTTTCCGGTCAATTCACGTTCCGAGCATATAAGTGAAAATGAAACTGAAACTACCATGAAATAAAACTTTGGAAATTTCAAATGAGCACAAAATGTTCTGAGTAATTCTCTTATCTGGAGTATTGTCAATTAAACTGAAGCTCAATCGAATGCCCCATCTCTTGATTTGTTGGTGATTGTTCTTTAACGTTGATGTTTTTTTTGTTACCCGTATTTTCTTCCAATATATGCTGAAGAACCTACAACGCATCAGAATACTGATTACAATTCACCAGGTAAGACACCGACAATATACTACTACAAAGAATCACGGCAGAACAAAGTTGAAACTAACCTCCTGGTGTTGTTGTCTCTGTTGACACTCAATGCTGCATCTGCGGACTTCTGGAGCTGAACAATGGGCAAATATTGTTGGCACGGCATTGTCTTTTCATTCATTTTATTCTGGAAGCCCCATTAATCTTGCTTTTAATTCAAAATGATTCGCAGGCAGGTTGTTTCGAGGTCTTTAATCCAATTCTTTTCTTAATGGTCAGACGATTCTTGCCAGGTAAACGCTGAAAAGATATCTTCTTTTATCATCTTCTTTTAAGCATAATTTTGGCATTTATATATATGTTGCGAAATGATGCATACTTTACTTATTTAAAAGCCTATAAATTCAGCAAAAATGCTTGTAAAACTAGCAAAACCACGACGTAAGCAGAGGATATAAACAGCCAAGTTGCTCCAGGCTTCCACTACGCCACGTCATCGCATACGTCACTTCCATGTGAGGCCTATCTAGTATTTTAATAAAAATGCATTTTCTAGAATGTTATTTGGTCTCCGTAAATGAATGTTTGACTTAAATCAATGACTTAACAAAAGTTTAAGAGTAAATCCACTGGAAGATCCCATATCACACTGCAGTTATTGACTTCAGTAATGGCGACTTGACTATAAATTGTTCGTAATAACTGCAGTCTTAAGGAAATCCAAATTATTATGGTACAACCAGAACTACTGCCAGAGCCATGCTGTTGACAACGGTGACAGCTGTTCAAAGCCCCACAAAGCTGCCCAATATGATTGGAGTGGTGGGCAAAGCTGTTGGCACTCAGACTGTGGACATTCAGAACTTTAACCACAAAATGGTTATCTCGGAGCAGCTTTCAGCTTTGCAAGGAATACATTTTTCGGAGATCAATTTGAATAGAATGGACGGAATGGACAGATATGGACGAGCGGTGTGGACATGCAAAGACTGCATCTGGAAAGACCAAACAATTCATATCTTATCGACATTCGGCTCCCTGAGACAGCACCGGCCTCGGTTCAGGCCGTTGCTGGGGAAACATTTCCCCCTGAAGGTCACTGCCAGGAGACACTCTCATTCCTCGCATTCCTCTCTAACTCTCCATGGTCACCATTTTTACCCCCAGTGTGACAAGCGGGTGCATGACCAGCGCCTTCATGGCTGCAGGAGCGGACGGCTGCTTGCTTGCGCTGGATTACCTCCTCCCCTCCCCCCCCCCCTTACCCCCTACCCCTGATTCCCCCCCTCAAGTCCCGTGTTTAAAGTGTACTTGTGTTGTTGTGTGCTTATGTGCAAAGGTTTTTTAAATGTTCCCACACTGTACTCCTGACAGGAGCATAGTGGGGGGGGTGTTCTTTTTTTTTTCCTTATCTCTCCTCATGTTGTGTTTCCTTTTTATCTTTATCCCTGTCTTCCTGTCCTGTCTACCCTATGTCAATTGTATGTTGTATATGTACGGACAAGTTGACGGCTAATTTCGCTGGTACATGTGACTAGTGACAATAAAGGGCATCATCATCATCTGTTATAGAAAAATTAATTCACAGCTTCTGATTTGAGAATTCAATCAAATATCTATATTACTTTAGTGTCCCTGTACATTCCAGGCATTCTTATCCAGAGCAACATACAACACACCCAGAGCAGCAGTTGCTTTGCTCAAGGACACTTCAGCTCTTCCTGCTGGTCCAGGGAATCAAACCAGTAACCTTTTGGTCCCAAAGCTGCTTGTCTAACCATTAGGCCATGGCTTCCCCATGCCATGTCCTACCTGGCTATTCGTATTAATAATGACACTGTACATAAAACTGAACTGCTGATTTCAGTTGATATCTTGAAATATTATTTAAACTTACTAGAGCGGCGGCTACAATTATCGAAACCTTAACGATCTTTTGGCCATTGCAAAAGTAGAAAAAACTTAATACATAAATTGTGCATGAATAATTACTCAAACTTCCACTGGAAAAAATGAGTTGATTCCCGATTACTTAGCGTATCAGATCACATGACACCGTTCCACAATTATTGACGCCTTTGTCCACAGTTATCGACATCCAGATGATTATTTATAAAAAATAATCGGTATGTGGTATTAAGTTAACAAAACATAGTTTTTATTTAAAAAAAATGTTTTGCATAGACTTATATTTAGGACAAAATATATTTTATATAAATATATGGCTGTCGGTGTTTACGTAAATGAGGAAGTAATTCTGATGTTTGTAAACAAATGAACTGATAATGTTTAACCTGCGTCAGAAAATCTTTTTTGTTCCACTTTCTACCCACTTTCTAAGTATTTTTGTAGATCACATTTTGTTCATCATTCGTTGTTGTTTGTATTAATTTCTAGTTTTGTAGTTTATCAATAAACGTCAACAGGCAATTGAGATTGTAACCACATGAAACTCCAGGTCAAAGGTCGCATGTCATTCCTCGAACCAAAATATAAAATGTCTACTGATATTGTAATATGTGGTCGATATTTACAACAAACTGCAAAAATATATATTTTTTCTGAATGGAATAGAAAAATCTGAATATTTTAAGCATGTAATTTTTTTATATGCTCGGAATTTAATTCTGGTCTAATTCTATTTATTGCTATCGGATTCCAAATACTCTATAAACATTCCATTCTGTTATGAATCAGAAAATAATATTATAAATCACAGCACTTTTTTTTTTAAGTACTTCATTGACCTCAACAATGTGACACAAAGATCGATCCATAACAGTTATAAATGTTCCTTAATTCCACAGGGTGTCGATAATAGTGGACACCGGTGAAAGTGATCACTATTATTGACACCTCATGTGACTTCTCAAATGTGTGTTTAGATACAAAATGGCGACTGTCAAATGAAAGAGTAAGAAACAAAGTAGGTTTCGACAAGGAGATCATGAAATATCGGTGAATTTGATCAGTAAAAACACGTCCATGATCTTTCCACCATGCTCACCTGCGATGATAACGTCTGGGTTTTCCTCAAATTGCTGATTGTGCTAAAAAAAATCCATCTCAGGTAACGAGCTGTGTCATCAGATGACAAGATCAAAGGGTGAGGGGGGTCTTCCGGTTGATTAATTAACCAATAATAACTGTTGTGAAACTCACATTTGTAAGATTGTTTTTTATTGGTAAATCTGAAAAGGTGTCGATAATTATGGACTGTCGATAACTGTAGCCGCCGCGCCGCTAGCTAATTTTCTGCTATCACACAAAGGCTAACAATCTGAGGATGAAAGTTCTGATTGGGAGTATTTTGTGAACATGTGATTTCCTGAAGACAGACCCATCAATTAACTGCTGTGCCACTCGTTTTAAAAACCACATCTGTTGTGTTGTTTGTCATGATTCAAATGTGGTCGACTCTTTATGTCACACATTTAAGGAAAAGTGTCATCTGAAGTGCTACATAAAATCAAGTTAATATAAATTAATTTTGAGCATATTTAAATAATAATCTGCTGGCTTTTTTTTACATGGTATATCAGATATATTCTATTCAGCTAGAATGATATTGAATGAGTTGAAATGAGTAGCTGAATGGAATATATCTGATATACCATGAAAAAAAGCCATTATTATTATTATTATTATTATTATTATTATTATACACTCTCTTCATATCAGCATTCTTGAAGGCCAACACTAACTTACCCACAACTCGGGCTGTTAGTGCGACAGTCCAGTTACCTTCTAGCCAGTGTAGCAGTAACATTAGTGAAGGCCAACGCTAGCTTACCTATGACTCGGTGCTGTTAGTGCGGCAGTCCAGTTTCCTTCCAGCCAGTGTAGCAGTAACATTAGTGAAGGCCAACGCTAGCTTACACATGACTCGGTGCTGTTAGTGCAACAGTCCAGTTTCCTTCCAGCCAGTGTAGCAGTAACATTAGCAAAGGCCAACGGTAGCTTACCCACAACTCAGTGCTTTTAGTGCGACAGTTTAATTACCTTCCAACTGGTGTAGCAGTAGTGTTAGCAAAGGCCAACGCTAGCTTACCCACAACTTGGTGTTATTAGTGCGGCAGTCCAGTTACCTTCTGGCCAGTGTAGCAGTAACATTAGCGAAGGCCAATGCTAGCTTACCCATGACTCGGTGCTGTTAGCACGACAGTCCAGTTACCTTCCAGCCAGTGTAGCAGTGGCATTAGCGAAGGCTAATGGTAGCTTACCCACAACTTGGTGCTGTTAGTGCGACAGTTTAATTACCTTCCAACTGGTATAGCAATAGTGTTATTGAAGGCCAACACAGCTTACCCACAACTTGGTGCTGTTAGTGCGGCAGTCCAGTTACCTTCCAGCCAGTGTAGCAGTAACATTAGCGAAGGCCAACGCTAGCTTACCTGCAACTTGGTGCTGTTAGTGCGGCAGTCCATTTACCTTCTGGTCAGTATAGCAGTAGCATTAGCAAAGGCCAACGCTAGCTTACCCATGACTCGGTGCTGTTAATGTGACAATCTAATTACCTTCCAGCTGGTGTAGCAGTACTGCTAGCAAAGACGGACACTAGCTTACCCACGACTCTGCTGTTAGTGCAGCAGTCCAGTTACCTTCTGGCCAGTGTAGCAGTAGCATTAGCAAAGGCCAACTCGAGCTTACTTGCAACTCTTTGCTGTTAACGCAGCAGTCCAGTTACCTTCCAGCTGGTGTAGCATTAGCGAAGGCCAATGTTAGCACAGACAAGCTAATTATTATTATTATTATTATTATTATTATTGAATCAAAAGAAATTATTATTATTACTAATTTACTTGCATAATTTGCTTAGTTATTTTTAAAATCAACATCGACAGCTACACACAACGGAGCAACCTGGCAGCCAAAATTCTCTCAAAATCTTCCGCTTTTAACGAAGCAAACCTGGCGTCCATATTTATTTACAAATTGTCACAGCCACTTGCTAACGTGGAACTTTTACGTCTCTGACGTATGACATTGTGTTGTCTTGACAACATGCAATATTGTAACAATATTGCACGCTCATTCTCCACTGGGTAGAGTGACGTAATACACGGAGGATAAGCGATATGATAACAATATTGCATGCGATCAATAAACCCACTAGAAGGGAATACGGTGGTGTAGTGGTTAGCACTGTCGCCTCACAGCAAGAAGGTTCTCGGTTCGAGCTCAGCAGCCGGCGAGGGCCTTTCTGTGTGGAGTTTGCATGTTCTCCCCGTGTCTGCGTGGGTTTCCCCCACAGTTCAAAGACATGCAGTTAGGTTAACGTGAGGCGGCCTTGGGCTGAGGTGCCCTTGAGCAAGGTACCGAACCCCTGACTGCTCCCCGGGTGCTGTAGTGTGGCTGCCCACTGCTCTGGGTGTGTGTGTGTGTGTGTTCACTGCTTCAGATGGGTTAAATGCAGAGGATGAATCTCACTGTGCTTGAAGTGTCCATGTGACAAATAAAGGTTTCTTCTTCTAGAAAACATGTTTTTATTCCATGGAAAAAAGTGTCCTGTATGTATCTCATCTCATTATCTCTAGCCGCTTTATCCTGTTCTACAGGGTCGCAGGCAAGCTGGAGCCTATCCCAGCTGACTACGGGCGAAAGGCGGGGTACACCCTGGACAAGTCGCCAGGTCATCACAGGGCTGACACATAGACACAGACAACCATTCACACCTACGCTCAATTTAGAGTCACCAGTTAACCTAACCTGCATGTCTTTGGACTGTGGGGGAAACCGGAGCACCCGGAGGAAACCCACGCGGACACGGGGAGAACATGCAAACTCCGCACAGAAAGGCCGTCGCCGGCCGCGGGGCTCGAACCCGGACCTTCTGGCTGTGAGGCGACAGCGCTAACCACTACACCACCGTGCCGCCCTACTGTATGTACGGTATAATAATGTATAATATTGTACACAAATCTGAAACTTGATTTTTTATGATACTCATTGCAGTTCAGCCGAGGCAGTGAATAAAGAAATAATATTAGCCTTGTTCTTTATAATTCAGTGTAATTGAGTTCGTTAATGCACTTGTTACTTAGGCATTGGCAAACGGGTGCTTTTAACCGTGAAGTGAAATGAGAAAATACTAAATCCTGTATTGATCGATTTAAAGATTATTAATCTTTGGGCAATTTGCCCAGACAGATTCGTTGTCATCTTGGATCTAATAGTGAGAAGTATAGTGGAGTAAAATGTGTTCGACTCTGCCTGTGTAAATCCCCAGAGGTTTTTTTTTGTCATAAGTGTGAGCTCGTGTGAAGCTCGTTACTCCACAGCGCTTTCAAAATGTTATACTTTTTGGAATAGAAAAACGCTAATACAAGTGGGTGAGAGACAGAGAGCATGGCAGAACCTCATCCCTGGGGAACTGGTTTGTTTGGATCGGTTTATATATGATGTGTTTGTGGAAGCAGTGATAATGAAGCGAACCAACAAAACAACGTTCCGTTCAGCCAGTGGTGAAATAGACCCAGACGGAAAGACGTTAAGAAGTATGATAGTCACTTTGTACTGGGAAAAAGACGCAGCCAGCTTCCGAAGACCTGAGGGAAGGATCTTGTTCCTGTTATTATCAGCAGAAAGAATGTGTAAGGGGGCTTACACATCAAACACTTTTTATACCTGAGCATGAAGCAGCCTGTTTCTCTCTCACCTCAAGGAAGCCCTAATCGTCCATCCATTATCTATATCACTTATCTGTCAGGGTCACAGCGGAAGCTGGAGATGATCTCAGGTGAGAGACTCCAGTAGACCCGATCTATCACAGGGATAAACAACCATTCACACTCATGGGCAAGTTAGTTGACCAAATCCGCACGTCTTCGGACTGTGTGAGGAAACCCATGGAGGCACGAGCAGAACACGCAAACTCCAGATTCAAACCCAAAACCTTCTTGCTGTGAGGCGACGGTGCTAACTACTGCACCCGAATGATCGCCTCAGGATCTTCTGAATTAAACCTTTCGATTTCATAAAATCAGTGAAATTTAGTTCTCTGGCCATTCTGTGGCTGGGAAGTTATTTAATTTGACGGGATTAAAGCAAATAATGTGCATGAAATCGCTCGCTTTGCGAAGTCCGTGTGCGCATGCGCAGGTTTACCTTCTTCTTCTTTTGGGTTTTACGGCAGCTGGCATCCACAGTGTTGCATTACTGCCATCTACAGGTTTACCTTTGAGCGTGCACTGACAGTTCCATCATTCTGTCGCTAAACGAACAGCTGATCACACCGAGGTGCTCGCTGAGCGCCGATATTTATTAGTTTGGTCCTGCGTTTCCTTTACTTCGTATATAACATAACGTCTTTTCTTCTCGCTTCCTTTCCGTTACTGTAGTCATTCTTTCACGTTTCATTCGCACACTCACGTCCTCCATTTTTTTCTCCTGTTTCAAATTTGTCTCCCACAACGCCTTGCGTGAACGGGGAAAGCCCACTACGTGATACATGACGTTGTATCTTGAATTGGGTCATGGTGAAGCAGGAAAAAATAGCGGGGAATTTAGGGCTCTAAATTCAAAACCCTACTAAAATTAGAAGTCTGTGATTCGAATTCAGTAGTTTTCGCTCCACCAGACAAAAATAATTGGGTGTCGGGGAAAATTCTTTTTGTGACCTACACTTGAAAAATCTGAAAGGGAGTCTACCTTTAATGCACTGACAGACAGGAAAGTGAAAGAGGGATACCTCAGCCTTGTTCCACATCTTGGTCTTTAAAGGACATGGGACATGGGTTTTTTTCTGGGTATAATTATGTATAAAGGACATAAGAAATGCCATCTAAATCACTGCAGGGCGTCAAAAATGTGAAAATCATCACATTATTCAACTTTTTTTATACATCAGCGTAAAACAAGGATTCGTTAATGAGCTAGGTGGTCACGTGACCCGTGACGTCACAAAAACTTTCCAAGGAGCCAGCGCTTGGGAATCTAATGTAAACAGGTTACCGAAATGGACACCATCGACAGTGACATTCCCGATGTTTCACAGAGATGTGAAGTTAGACCCTATCAATTCGAACCGATAGCTGGAAATTCACATGAACATGGATCTTGTCTTTACTCTGACGGGTCAGATGATTCTGAGAGTGAGAGTTCATTCAGTCCCCATGAAACTGAAAGCGGTCGGCTCCATAACACTTCCTGGTAAGTTAAAAACAATTCTGCTCAAAGGCTAATGATCTGTTGAAAGAAGTATTATTTTTGTATCATACATTGAAAGTTCATCATAGATCTAGCTAAAGTCCGTTGCAAGCTAGTTTTTTTTTTTGCTGATATTTTTCGAGATTGATTGAGATACAATGCTTCCAGAGTCCGAGATGAAAACATTCAAAATGGCGAAACGCCGTCACACAGCCAACAACACTACGCCGTTTGGCGAAAGAGATGAAAATTAAGAAAAGTTAAACAAACTTACCAACATAACTTAGCATTTATTTAAATGTCCATTAATGTTACAGGATTTCTTGACTGTCTCTACAGTTGTAGGAATGTAAACAAAGGAGGACAGATATAAGAGTAAATGAGTCAGAATTATGATAATCAATAATTGATACACCCAAAATTATAATACTGATCCTTACCTCGGCTTTCAGTCACTTAACGAATGCACCTAGTGGTAGCCGTAGCACTTCGGGTTTCACTCCGCCGTCTTGTTCCTGAATTGGGACGTTGGGAACGGCTCCATCTTTAAGTAGCCTCTTAAATTTGGCTTGGCAATTAATATCGCTCAGTACCTGAGTATTAATGTTGAAAGAATCCTCAGTGAAATGGTCCGAACACAGTTTGTGGGAAACAGTAGGTGCAAAGTTTTTTTCTACGGCAGTAGTGAGCCCACACTTTCCTCAGCTTCGGGTCCTTGGGGAATGCAAAAAAACTTACTCCAGGGCATTTCCCATTGGAATTATTGCAACCATAAGCAGCACAATACACCATGATGTTCAATGTACGTTAAAGACTATATAAAAACAATTTTCTTGTCATTCACTTCTCCATTCATCTACCCGCTTGTGCTGTGCCCGAAAGTTTTTGTGACGTATGATCACGTGACAGCGGCTCTTCCGGTTGTAAAATATGCATATCGGAGCTCGAGCAGAAATGCCATATAATCATCACGAATATAACGATTTTGCTGAATTTAATAGATGATTTTGTATTTGTTGATGCAATTAATTCATATTTTTAATGGAAAGAAACTGATATAGCATGCTTTTATGTTTCATGTCCCATGTCCTTTAATTGCAGAATGATGTCCAGATCCAGATCTCTTTTGATTGTCACCAAAATCACGTGCCATGATCATGATGATCAACATCATTATTATTGTTGTTGTTGTCATTTTCATCGTTATAATTATCACTATTGTCATCATCAGCATAATCATCATCATCGTCATCATTATATCAACTGGAATCTCATCACAAGTTGAAAATGCTTAAAATATTATTAGAAAAAATACTGGTTTTAATAAATAGCCACAGTTTTATTGCAGGGCGGCACGGTGGTGTAGTGGTTAGCGCTGTCGCCTCACAGCAAGAAGGTCCTGGGTTCGAGCCCTGAGGCCGGCGAGGGCCTTTCTGTGTGGAGTTTGCATGTTGTCCGCGTGGGTTTCCTCCGGGTGCTCCGGTTTCCCCCACAGTCCAAAGACATGCAGGTTAGGTTAACTGGTGACTCTAAATTGAGCGTAGGTGTGAATGTGAGTGTGAATGGTTGTCTGTGTCTATGTGTCAGCCCTGTGATGACCTGGCGACTTGTCCAGGGTGTACCCTGCCTTTCGCCCGTAGTCAGCTGGGATAGGCTCCAGCTTGCCTGCGACCCTGTAGAAGGATAAAGCGGCTAGAGATAATGAGATGAGTTTTATTGCACATATTTCTACATACTGTGTATTTTATTTGTAATTGTTTGCAAAACAAAAGGAGTCCATGATTTTTTTTTTGTACAGTTAAAGTGGTACTTGACTGTAAAACATTTATTAACCTCTGCTTTGATCAATTCAATTACTTTATAATTACGTTCCATGGTAGATCTGTTTATCTGCAAGAAGAATTCTCCGACTGTATCCGTCATATATTTTTAATGTGTCTGTTTAATCTATTTTGCGTTGCACCTTCAGCCTATTAGCATCTATAGTGAGCTTATGTTTAGCTTGTTATTCTTTATTTTTCCTCTCTGTTTGCATGAAATGTGCATTTCATGGCATGACATGGTCTTGTGCAAATGAAGTAAAATTATGTTTGCTACATATTCATGAGTCTTGTATTTCATATCGAAAGACGGATATGTGATTGAGACTCGGGTACATACCGTATGTTCAGTGGCGCTTCTTGTTTTTACTCTTTCCAGTGTCATCTGAGAATCAGTGTGTTCATGTCAGTGTTGGAGTCGAGTCACTAAACCTCGAGTCTGAGTCTAGTCTTGAGTCCCCAGTGTTCAAGTCCAAGTCATGAAGAAAAATTTTCGAGTCAAGTCTGAGAACAAGATTCCGCCCACACGATTTGACGGTGGCTGTTTTAGCGCCATTAAAGGAGAACTGAAGTCATTTTTAAACTTGCTTTATTTCTTAATTAGCGTGTTATTCAATTACGTTTTTGGTTTTAGGAACCTTATATCGTGGCTCATATTGGCAACTAATTGCAATTAAATATGTGGCAGATCACAGAATCCAGGGACACATGTCCGCCCGGGAGGATTTTGAGTTATTGACAGATTCAGAAAGTACAGTTTCTAAGCTTTCCAGTGATGCCTTCCATGTGGAGATCTGACAATATTTGAAGAATGTGTGGCCTTTTGAAAGTGCATACCTCTTAAAACAGGAAAGGGAGAAAATCGCCCTCAAAGTTTTCCATCTCAGCTACTCTGGGTGCAGGGCGGGCACATAATGCTGCTCATCTGCATGACATTAAGGAAAGCCCTACCCCCTACAAGCTAGCACGATGCTACTTTCATGTAAACAAAGATCACCACGTCAATTTTCCTTCCATGCAAAGTATGCCCAACACAATTATGAAGTACAAAAATAAGTCCTAAAGTATACTTTAACGCTTTGTGGTTGAAAAATTACTCACACCGTAAGAAAGAAAGATAGCACGATGATGACACAACTAACACAACGCTAGTTTCATGCAAAGCCTCGGTCACAACCGGCCGTACAGTACGCGCTCCTACGGCCGGTCTACAGTACATGCAAAAAACGCAAGAAACGCACAGAGAGCGCGCATGAAACGCACGAGAGCGCGCGTGTGACGTGCTGATTTTCGAGCCGCAGACCGGCCGCAGAGGTTCTTTGTCATGTCAAACAAACTCTACGGGCGCTTACGGTTTTTTCAGGTTGCAAAACAAACTTACGGCCAACGCGCGTCTTTCTCCGTGAACCAAAAAAAAAAAAAAACGCAGTGATTTGAGAAACGCCAAAAATCACACGGCCAAAAAATCGTACGTCCGGTTGTGACCTAGGCTTAACCAAACCACAACACTCTCCGTTACATGCAAAAATAAGCACACAGCCTTAGATTAATAAACTTACCCCATCAGAAAGAGAAACGGCGCCTTGCACACACCAATGCCTCTGATGGAAAGTAGTCCTAGAACGGTCCGTGTATCATCCGATCATTCAAGTATTCCATTCAATCTGGAAAACGAGGTTGCGTTTTTTTTTTTTTGCTAGAAATGGTGATCTCCGATGTAAATACCGTGTGTCTGTTTGCTTCGCGGTGTTTCAGCTCCTCTGCGCTCTGTTTAGCTTCCTCATTCCATAGTGAAATCACACGCCTGTATGCAGTTAAGTAGCCACGAGCTCAGCTCGTATCATACAGCTGATTCGCGAAAAAAAAAACAAAAGACTTAAATCATCATGTGAATGGCCCAGATGGTAATTTACCCACACCCCCCAGCAGGCTACAGTCCTGACAAAAATGAGACAATTTGCAACAAAAAATGCATGCTTTTCCAACAAAACAATCTATTATCTGAAATACTGATTGCATTCTTCAAGATCTCAACTTGCACATGATGGAAAAAAACAAAAATCACAAATTTAAAAAAAAAATGCTTCTTTTGTGATTATCTCGGATTCGTTTCGGCCGACATGTGTCCCTGGATTCGGTGAGGGGTCACATATTATACTTATCGGTCTATTCAGTTTTTAGCCGTGTTGAATTTAGTTCGTTTGGTCCACGGCAGGCGTCGCTTATCCGCACGATCTTCACGAGACTTGTGCGAGACTTCGAAACGTGAAGCGTCAGCCGGGTGTCAGTGCCGCCATTTTGAAAACTGTTTTCCAAACGAAATATTGCACAAAAACGAGTTTAAATGACGATTACTGCATACGTTTTTAAAACTTTCCTGATTGCGATCAAAACAAACAAAACTTCCGGCTTGATTACATCAGCGTTCGAAAGAGGGCGCGCGCGTCTTTTGACAATGTTGGCAGATGTTGGTCACTTTGATTTCCGCTGTACGTTTTACTTCCGTCCTATGATGTCTCGCACAGGTCTCGACGAATCTCGTTTACGGCCATTGCTTAGTTTGACATATGGACTGATATATTACATACAGAGCATATTTCAAACACTCAGAACTTGCTATAGCAGCAACAAAATAGCGATCAAAACTGTATTCTGATATTTACGGTAATAAAATGAGAGAAATAGAATTTTGAGAATTAAAAAATTCGCCTTTAACATTAGTTTGTTCCTGAACATGGCGTATGACCAGGTGAATGTGCTTCTCTTTATCAGGGAGTGTGAAGTATTCTGTCAGAGATGGTTGGGAGACGGATGTGAGTGCAGAAGGTGTGTTTATTAATACAAGTGAAGACGGTAAACAATCCGGGGTGGGTTTCCCGAAAGCCTCTTAAGGCCAAGAGTGTCTTTATTTACCTCTTAAGATCCATGATCAAGCTAACGTGGTTTTCCCGAACAACATCGTAGCCCAAGTAGTCCTTTAGTTTGCTCTGAATTTACGAGAGACCCGGATTGGTCCACTCATTCAAAACTCACAGAATGCGAATACACAGACTGCGCTGCACCTCCGAGGGACTCTCAGAGTCAAAAGAGGAGACTGGTATTGAATTTGCTGCTGGTGTTGAAAAACTTTATGAATATATTTCAGTATGGTCTGGAATCATGTATGGATATCGGAATGTCACACTGATACAGCTACATTTTAATCAAATTGAACTCCATCAGGCGAGTGATATGTCAATTCAACCTCCTTAGGTACACACAGATTAAAACCTCTCTCTCTCCATGCACATATATATAAGCGCCAGCTTGGCATTGTGGATAACAGTTAAAATAATCCTGACTGTATGTTTGAGTAACAGTGAAATGAGCGAGCACA
This sequence comes from Neoarius graeffei, assembly GCF_027579695.1. NCBI lineage: Eukaryota > Metazoa > Chordata > Actinopteri > Siluriformes > Ariidae > Neoarius > Neoarius graeffei. The sequence continues at coordinate 112,727,879 of NC_083571.1, read as the reverse complement.
GGGAATACATTTACTTAATCATTTAGTTTATTTGCTCATTTTTTCGTGTGAATGTTTATTCATCATCTCATCATCATCTCTAGCTGCTTTATCCTTCTACAGGGTCGCAGGCAAGCTGGAGCCTATCCCAGCTGACTACGGGCGAAAGGCGGGGTACACCCTGGACAAGTCGCCAGGTCATCACAGGGCTGACACATAGACACAGACAACCATTCACACTCACATTCACACCTACGCTCAATTTAGAGTCACCAGTTAACCTAACCTGCATGTCTTTGGACTGTGGGGGAAACCGGAGCACCCGGAGGAAACCCACACGGACACGGGGAGAACATGCAAACTCCACACAGAAAGGCCCTCACCGGCCCCGGGGCTCGAACCTGGACCTTCTTGCTGTGAGGCGACAGCGCTAACCACTACATCACCGTGCCGCCAGATCAGGAAACCAAACAAGGAAATAAGGTTCGGTAATGTATTAGCAACACAAGTCAATACTTTGCAAAGTAAGTGTTTTCTACAGGTGGGCTGATTGTGCCTTAATCCTGTGCAGGTGTGAGTTGTTTACAGCGCGCGCACGAGGGTCTATCTGATGCATGCGCCAAGGCATGCAGGTGTGACACTCTTGCATGAAACTAGTACAAAAATTAATGTAGATATAAATATCCTATGCCAAATTGTTATGGTATGTTACAAAAATTAAAGAAAAAATCCGAGTCCTCGTCTCCAACTTACGAGTCCGAATGCAGTTAATGCACGAGTCCAAGTCCGAGTCATCAGTGCTCAAGTCCAAATCGAGTCGTGAGTCCTTAAAATTAAGGCACAAGTCGGACTCAAGTCCGAGTCCTGGACTCGAGCACTACAAGCCCGGTTCATGTTATGTCAGAATTTCAGTGCTGATAAACTACTGATTTCTATGAATCATTCACATCTTTGTGAAACCTGTAATTACCAGTTTGAGGCCACTGAATTTTCCAAAGACATGCAGGTTAGGTTAACTGGTGACTCTAAATTGAGCGTAGGTGTGAATGTGAGTGTGAATGGTTGTCTGTGTCTATGTGTCAGCCCTGTGATGACCTGGCGACTTGTCCAGGGTGTACCCCGCCTTTCGCCCGTAGTCAGCTGGGATAGGCTCCAGCTTGCCTGCGACCCTGTAGAACAGGATAAAGCGGCTACAGATAATGAGATGAGATGAGAACCCTGGAACAAATAGTACAGTATGGTTTAGCTTTCTAGCCACAAAACAAGCCTGCTGTTGCTTGGGTTTCCATAGAAACTCATTTCATTGTCCAAAGAGATGAACTGCTCTAAGTTGTCATTTCCTAATTACTGTAATTTAAGTGCGATGTGAAAGCACTGTTAGTATTCGCATAACACAATGAAAATCATTCTATTTTGTCTTACGGTAGAATGGTTGTAATCATGCTTTTTCACCTTTAACCTTGGTTTTGAAAAGATTATTACTTTCCAAAACACAGTTCTATTTGGATCTGTTTTGAAAAAGTAAACAGTCTGTTGACTGGTTCAATATTACAGGACCAGTCGAAAGTTTGGACACGCCTTCTAATTCAATGCTTTTTTTTTTTTAAATTAAAAGACACTTCATGTCTCAAAGTAATGATGGATGTCGTTTTCCAGTGTACTGACTTGAGCAGTTCTTGGCATAATATGGAATACTACAGTTGTGGAATAGGGCTATTTACTGTATTATTATTATTATTATTATTATTATTATTATTATTATTATTATTAGAGTGGCAGCTACAATTATTGACACCTTAACAATCTTTTGGCCATTGCAAAAGTAGAAAAGACTGTCAGTACGTAAATTGTGAATGAATAACTACTCAAATTTCCTCTGGAAAAAAAAAAAAGAGTTGATTCCCAATTACATAGCGTATCAGATCACGTGACACCTTTCCACAATTTTCGACACCTTTGTCCACAGTTATTGACACCGTTCCATAATTATCATCATCCAGATGATTATTTCTAAAAAAAAAAAAAAAAATCAGAATGTGGTATTAATTTAACAAAACATAGTTTTTATTTATAATGTGTTTTACATAGACTTACTGTAGGTTGGTTGATGGATAAGAGGAGCTTTACAAGACCCGATAGATAGGTTGGTTGGTTGGTTGGTTGGTTGGTTGGTTGGTTGATGGATAGGAGGAGCTTTACAAGATCAGATATCTATCTATCTATCTATCTATCTATCTATCTATCTATCTATCTATCTATCTATCTATCTATCTATCTATCTATCTATCTATCTATCGGATCTTGTAAAGCTCCTCCTATCCATCAACCAACCTATCTATCTATCTATCTATCTATCTATCTATCTATCTATCTATCTATCTATCTATCTATCTATCTATCTATCTATCTATCTATCTATAGCATCTATCGGATCTTGTAAAGCTCCTCCTATCCACCAACCAACCAACCAACCAACCAACCAACCAACCAACCAACCAATCTATCTATCTATCTATCTATCTATCTATCTATCTATCTATCTATCTATCTATCTATCTATCTATCTATCTATCTATCTATCTATGTTGGTTGATGGATAGGAGGAGCTTTACAAGATCTGATAGATAGATAGATAGATAGATAGATAGATAGATAGATAGATAGATAGATAGATAGATAGATAGATAGATAGATAGCGCTTTACAAGATCCGATAGATAGATAGATAGATAGATAGATAGATAGATAGATAGATAGATAGATAGATAGATAGATAGATAGATAGATAGATAGGCTGGTTGATGGATAGGAGGAGCTTTACAAGATCCGATAGATAGATAGATGGCTTGGTAGATACTTTGATCATCCTGAAGGAAATTAAGGAACATTCTTAATTAAGTTCTTGCGTGTCCTTAATACTGTTGTTTTGCTCCCTTACACTTTTTCCTATAATAGCTTTATGACAACCAGGATAACTATACAGGTTTAAATCTAGTGTTTATTTCTTTTCTGTTTTCTGTCTTTAGGAATAATTTTTATGAACATCCACAAGTGACATTTTGCCCTTTACTTGTGTTCTGCCCACAGCGCCCCCTACTGTCCGGATCATACACTCGGGCCACGCGTGTAACGTGGAGGAGGAGCGCTACACTGAGAGGGTGTACACTATCCGGGAGGGTGAGACCCTGGAGCTCACGTGCCTGGTGACTGGACACCCGCGGCCACAGGTGAGCCTCCTTTACTCATCAACCACAGATCAGTTTTACATGGTAATCATATAACTGTATCTGTGTTTACAAAAACTATTTCCCAGATTTCCCTCTGGATTCAGTGTCTGCAATCTTTTGATATTATCTCACATAAACACAGCGAACTCACAGGTTCTGTCCCATAGAGCACGGTTCCTAAACACGCAATACAAACCCATGTGCTAGAAGCGCTTTCTTTCCAGCATTGCTCTGGTGAATCAATCTCTGGATATAAAACTGCACTCAGTTTCTCCCAGCTGCCCCCTCATCTCCAGCAATTTCCAAATCTTGGCAATTAAGACTTTAAGGTAAATGGAGGTGTCAGTTTTATTTATGAATGCTTTAAATGAACCAGGCATAGTTGTAGTACTCATCATCTCCTGAGTTTCCCCAGGAGAGGTGGGGTGCTGCTGGGGGAAACGGCTCCGTGCTCTAATCCATTCTGGTGCACTGGGTTTTGCTCCTCACATATTTCCCAGTTGACCACGGCCACAAAACGAACCGGATAAACACCACTAACCCAGAATAAATCCATTTGCTGGAGCTAAGTCAAGCGGAAGAGTTTCTTCTGTAGCTCAGTTGACAAGTATACATCCCTGCTAGAGAGAAAACGATCTTAAGTTTGTTTTTCTTTTTTCCATAGCTGTGTTTATATATAATATTTATAATATAATTATAAAACATGATGACATTATAGAGTGAACTTGTAAGAAGAAATAGAGATAGCTTAAAGGCAGCAAAAAATAAACCAAGGCTAGAAATGTTACAAGACATTAACGAAATGTAGTAGACGCTCTTATCCAAAAAGATGTACAACACACCCAGAGCAGCCGAGGGAGCAGTTGGGGATTCTGTGCCTGCCTTACTCAAGGGCACTTCAGCCATTCCTGCTGGTCCAAAGAATCAAACCAGCAACCTTTTGGTCCTAAAGCTGCTTCTCTAACCTCTAGGCTATGGTTCCCCCCACATACACGCATTTTACACAAATACATTTTGACTATAGCCTCGGTCACAACCGGCCGTACGTGCTCCTATGGCCGGTCTACGTGCAAACAACGCAAGAAACTGTCAGGGACCAGACAGAAGAGGAGATCAAATGCACTCAAACCACAGTTTATTAGTAACAGGTGAAAAGGGAGTTGGGAGAATGTGTCTGTGTGAGAGAAGTTCAGTGGCAGGAGGACTGAGAGGCAGGGATGGCTGGCGGGATGGTGGTGGGACGTCTGAGGTCTCTCTTCCAAGTACTGACCAGGCCCGACCCTGCTTAGCTTCTGAGATCAGATGGGATCAGGCGTTGTCAGAGAGGTGTGGCTGTAGGCTGACGGCACTTGGGTTACAGGCCATTTCCCAGCAGTAGTCCCTCAGCAGGCTGGAGTTAGGGAGCAGGCTGGAACACAGAGTCACAGATCAGATAGCAAGATAGGGGACAGAAATGCAGGGTCAGGTTACCGGGGCTGGAGAGTAGGGCTCCAGGCAGAGCTGCTCACACCTGGCTGATGGAGAGGCAGGCGAGCAGCAGGGCTGGGCAGGCGGGAGATCAGGCGAAGGTACAGGACAGAAGGCAGGACAGAAGGCAGATCAGGTTACCGGGGCTGGAGCGCAGACAGAGTCAGACAAAACAGAAAATCGTCAGGAGTCAGAGTAGTAGGAACACAGAGCAGGTTATCACGCTGGAAGTTGCAGACGATCTGACACAGAAGCTTGGGAGGACTGCAGCTTAAATACACACAGGGGGGAAGCAGGTGATCGGCAACAGCCAATGACAGCCACTGGAAGTTAATAAGAGGAAGTGAGTGCGGGCGTGGCCGGTAATGCTGAGTGGAGATGTTACCTGAAGAGAGAAGCCCACAGGTAGGACCATGACAGAAATGCACAGAGGGCGCGTGTGTGACGTGCTGATTTTCAAGCCGTAGACTGGCTGCAGAGGTTCTTTGTCATGTCAAACAAACTCTACGGGCACTTATGTTTTTTTCAGGTTGCAAGACAAACTTAGGTACAACGTGTGCCTTTCTCCATGAACAAAAAAAAAACGCTGCGATTTGGGAAACACCAAAAATTGCACGGCCAAAAAAATCGTACGTCCGGTTGTGACCTAGGCTTATGCTGTATACTCACACCGTGTCACATAAAGCAGTGCCTTAAAATTCTTCTGTATTCCCGCTCACTTAAGTTCCACTTTAGCATGCAGCCATATTGCCATTTTGTGGGTGGTGTCAAAGGCTAGCATGATGTAGAATCATTGATAGCATTCCTGTATCTTATTGGCTCGCTGATCCTGACACCGCAATGTAGCCAGATGTACAAAACATTGCTGAAAAATGGCAGAGTGGTTGCAAAAATAATAAATGTGATAATAACGGAAAGTATTTTTTTTCTCAGTTCCATTGCGAGCAACCGAGCAATGGAAATGACTTGCTGAACAGTGGGTACACAACCTGGGAATAGGTCGCTGTCAGTAATGGTGTTGAGAGTGCCAGCTCTAAACAAACTTCAAACATGGCTTCTCAGAAATCTCAGAAATCCTCATTCTCATATTATTCCCTGTCAGGGTGCAGGCACTTATGGATGTAGGTGCAGGGGAGAGCGGGAGAAGCAAACTGGAAACAAAGCCAAAACACTACACGAGAATCATAGTCAAAAGACAGGCAAGGGTCGGTAAACTGGGCAATGCAGGCAGGACTAGAGAATGACGAGAATAATATGAGAACGAGGGCCGATAACACACGAAAGCAGGCAGCCGGTAAAGGCTTGGTACGACAGGAATGAACACTGAACAATACTTTGCATTGAGTGAGAGTTGGAGAGATGCTAAAGTAGCAAGGCTAATGAACCAGGAAACAAGTGACAGGTGTAATTAATAGACAGACCATAGAGGGCGCTGTGGTTCTCGGGTGTTGTAGTTCTAAGAAGCCATCTTTGAGGTTTTTTTTTTTAGAGCTGGTGCTCTCAACACCATTATGCAAGGCTGACACTTGCACGATTCCGTGGCACACATTGGCACGACTCGAGTCGTGCCAGTGCGCAAACTAGTCGTAAACTGGCGTGAAGTGTGCGTAAACCCGTCGTGACTGTGTGCCATGTCGGGACGAGAATTTTGAAATGTTCAAAATTTTGGTCACGACAAAATTTCGCGACCGGGTCGTGAACTATGCGCAAACTGTTCGTGATCTCGTCGTGAACTCGTCGGGACGATGCGGGAGGATGCGTGCCAGTGCGTGGAAGTGCGCGCCATGCCACGACTGTCACGAACTGCCATGAATAGTTCACAAACAGCTCATGTCGAGTTCACAAGTAGTTCACAACATGTTCACGAATTGGTGCGCGTCGCAGCGTGGCCGTGCCTTCCCACTGACACGGTCACGCATTGATGGCACGAGCAGTTCACGACTAGTTTATGCACTTCACGAACAGTTTGCGCATGGCACGAGCAGTTCACGACGAGTTCACGAGCAGTTCACAACGAGTTCACGAGCAGTTCACAAGCAGTTCACGACTACTGCGTGACAGTGGCGCTCGCGTCGGTGCGGGGGTATATATAGGGCTTCCCGGACACTTCTCGCCATTCGCAATTTTTTTCTTGCTTTTTTCTTTAATGTCTTTTATTTTCTATTCCTTCATGACTTTTTTTTTGGGGGGGGGAGTTTCGTTTCTTTTATTTCAAAAATGGAACAACTGTGGATGCAGCTCATGAAGCTACTACCATTCTTTCTTGCCAAGGGACAGCACCAGCAGGGGACATGTAGTAATGTGACAGGTAGTCTCGCTGATCCTTTGCATCCTTCTGGGTATGATGGCCGGTTAGAGGCAGCAGCCCCTGCAGGTGTCGGTCAGTCCTCCATCCACCAGGGATCAGATCATGTGTGTCCGGATCTTCGCGGTCCACTTCTGAAATTGCGTGTGGGTATCTGATGAGGATGAGGTTGTGCATGACACAGGCATGCCCAAGTCGGCACGACACCGTCCGAATTGCGCAAACTCGTCGTGCCAATGCGGGAAGTGCGTAAACTATGCGTGAACTCGTCGTGCCAGTTCGTGAATGTGGACGGGCATGCATTCGTGAACTCGTCGTGAACTATGCGTGAACTAGTCGTGAACAGTGCGGGAGCCTCCCAGTTCGTGCCCCAAAATGGCAAGACTTGCCACGACAAAATCGTGGCCAAAAGTCGTGCAAGTGTCAGCCTTGCATTACTGACAGTCACACTTTAGAAACACTTGACTCTGGCAGAAATTCTGTTCTTTGTGAGGACCATTTTAAGCTCAAGTGCTTTGAAAGGAATCTACAGGCTGAGCTCTTGGGATATGCAGGTTGCGTTAGACTCAAACTCGATTAAAAAAAAATAGAGAGATTCTGGTCTGAGATTGTTGACACTTTATCTAAGGTAACTGGAGGGAGTCTTGCCCCGAATATTTTTACTGCTCTGTTTGGGGTGTTGCCCTTTCCACATAACCTTTCTTCTGCCAGTAAGGACTTAATAGCATTCACAACCCTGCTGGCTCGGAGATTAATACTTTTAAAATGGAAATCTTCAGTTCCACCTTCACATGCGAGCTGGATTAAAGAAGTGCTTTATTTTCTTAAACTGGAAAAAATTAGGTTGACCTTGTCTGGTACAGCTAACACATTTGAAAGGTCCTTTTCTGTCTTATGTTAATAGCACAGCTCGTCATATTACCTTGGACTGAGACAAAAGTCAAAGTCCCTCTCATGCCAGAATCTGGTCTTCCCAGGCAGTCTCCTGTTCCAGGACTAACCAGCTCTTTAAGATACATGGATGCAGTGCCAATCTCCATTTTGATAGCCCTCGGCCTCTCGCCGAGCTAGTGTTACAGTGGGGGGCTGGTTCTCTGGTAACCGCGAGAGTTTGACTTCCCTACTCACATTTGTATTGCAGCGTGCCTTGCCAGATGGCAGTAGGTACCATTTTTATGATGGTCTTTGGTATGATGGTCTTTGACCCAACCACAAGTAGAACTTGCGAGCTCCCCATTGAGAGAGTACTGAATATTTATTTACTTATTTTCTGTTTATTCATAATAATAATAATAATTATTATTATTATTATTAATTTTGTTTTCCTTAATCCAGTAATTTTGTACTTTTGATTTATTCTGGAGGGGGTATGTGCCAGGGGTGGGGTGGGGGTTTGCTTGTTTGTTTGTTCACTGGTCTTCAACAAAACAATAAATGTAATATGCTAAAAAAAAAGTGAAAATAAATAAACAAAGTTTTAAAAAAAAGACTCAAACCTGATGCTGTGGCAACAATATTCTGACACCGTCCATGGAAAAGGGATTAAGGCCATGTAAACTTTTATTTATTATATATATATATATATATATATATATATATATATATATATATATATATATATAGAGAGAGAGAGAGAGAGAGAGAGAGAGAGCGAGCGCTGTCGCCTCACAGCAAGAAGGTCCGACAGGGCTGATCGAACAGAGGCTAAAACCAAAACAGCTCATGTTTGCAATAATCATTTTATCTCAGGTGAGATTCAAAAGCTTTCTCGATAATATCATGGAAGAATTTTATTTTGTGTTGCTAGAATTTTGCTAGGCGGCACAGTGGTGTAGTGGTTAGCGCTGTCGCCTCACAGCAAGAAGGTCCGGGTTCGAGCCCCGTGGCCGGCGAGGGCCTTTCTGTGTGGAGTTTGCATGTTCTCCGCGTGGGTTTCCTCCGGGTGCTCCGGTTTCCCCCACAGTCCAAAGACATGCAGGTTAGGTTAACTGGTGACTAAATTGACCGTAGGTGTGAATGGTTGTCTGTGTCTATGTGTCAGCCCTGTGATGACCTGGCGACTTGTCCAGGGTGTACCCCGCCTTTCACCCGTAGTCAGCTGGGATAGGCTCCAGCTTGCCTGCAACCCTGTAGAACAGGATAAAGCGGCTAGAGATAATGAGATGAGATGCTTTTTATATATAAGCTTTGAATGTTTATACTATTCATATAATCCCATGTTATTTTTAAAAAAGCAAATTCAAAATAAGCGCTGGATAAAACCCCATCTATCTTATGTAAATAAAGATACAGATTTCATTGGCTGGCGGTCAAGTGTTTATGAGATACATTGCATTACACTTACGATTGGGTTCCCTGCGATTTCAAAAGCCATCACAAATCAGGTCGATGCATTCCCGTATTCTCTTAAGTATGGGTATGGAGCTTTGTTCCGCTCCGGTATAAACTTGCACTCAGCTTGGAGCTGTCACTCACCTATATTTAGACCATATAAATTATTGTGGCACATTGCATGTCTCTACCTGTATTCGTACTTATACATCATAAATAAGTAGGCTTTATTGGCTCAGCCTTTTGGCTGAAGCCTGTCCAGGTACCTGTCTATCTGTATATGTATGTTTAACCGAGTTCAAGCGTGTTTAAGAATGTCAGATGGTCATTGGCGTGCCAGCCTCCGGTAGCGATTCCAGAGTTGCTGTGTGGCGCCACTGCGTACTATGTAAATTCCATGTTCCATAACCTCAGTTCATGATGTAATCCTCTGTGGCTGAGCAGTCTAGAATGCTATCCAGGAAAGGAACAGATTTTGTAACATCGGTTTGAATCTTGGTGTCGACGTGAAAGGGTGAGCACAGGTCTCTTGTAGTAAGTATGGGCACACATATATACATAAACTCAATGTGTGCATGTGTTTCTATATATAATAGCTTACTTACCAATTTGTGGATTCTCCATCTGGTGCTGGCCCTCTCACATCAGGCTCCCAGGCGATCATGGCCTGTAAATAGGCTATTTCCAATGTGGGCTTGTGTGCAACGTGTGTTTTCAAACCGGGGTTATCTCATCTCATTATCTCTCGCCGCTTTATCCTTCGACAGGGTTGCAGGCAAGCTGGAGCCTATCCCAGCTGATTACGGGCGAAAGGCGGGGTACACCCTGGACAAGTCGCCAGGTCATCACAGGGCTGACACATAGACACAACCATTCACACTCACATTCACACCTACGGTCAATTTAGGCCAAGTTTACATTAGACCATATCTGTCTCGTTTTCTTTGCGGATGCACTGTCCGTTTACATTAAAACGCCTGGAAACGCCGGGAAACGGGAATCCGCCAGGGTCCACGTATTCAATCCAGATTGTGTCTGGTCCGGTGCTGTGTAAACATTGAGAATACGCGGATACGCTGTGCTGAGCTCTAGCTGGCGTCGTCATTGGACAACATCACTGTGACATCCACCTTCCTGATTCGCTGGCGTTGGTCATGTGACGCGACTGCTGAAAAACGGCGCAGACTTCCGCCTTGTATCACCTTTCATTAAAGAGTATAAAAGTATGAAAATACTGCAAATACTGCCCATTGTGTAGTTATGATTGTCTTTAGGCTTGCCATCCTTCCACTTGCAAGTGGTAAGTGACGCGCATGCCCGACATGCACTGAGATCACACACACAGCGGCTCAGTCCCGAATCACTGCTCGTGCGCTTCACTCGTGCGCTGTGTGAGCTGCGCAGGGCCGGAGTGCGCACCCTCCAGAGGGCACTCGCTGTTCAGGGCGGAGTGATTTGGAGCGCAGGATGCCTGCGGAGCCGAGCGTATCTGTGTATTGGCGTTGCTGTGTGCAGGCGAATCGTGTATTGGCGTTGCTCTGTGCACACTAATCATTTTAAAAACGTTAATCTGATGATCCGCTGATACGGTCTAATGTAAACCCCACCTTAGAGTCACCAGTTAACCTAACCTGCATGTCTTTGGACTGTGGGGGAAACCGGAGCACCCGGAGGAAACCCACGCGGACACGGGGAGAACATGCAAACTCCGCACAGAAAGGCCCTCGCCGGCCACGGGGCTCGAACCCGGACTTTCTTGCTGTGAGGCGACAGCGCTAACCACTACACCACCGTGCCGCCCAACCGGGTTTATCTATGAAACAATTCAATGACCGGATTATATCACAAAAAAAAAAAGCTTGTGCTCTTTAGAAAAAACACATTCGATGTCAGTTTTCCACTTGGCACACCTTCCACATCAGCATTAGATAGCTGCCAAACACTTTCCCTGCCTTCCTGAGTTTGCACTTGCAAAACACCACCAATTCAATTTCATCATTTGAATTATCTGATGATTTGCTTTTGAAATCTTACTAGATGTGGATAGTCCTTTTTCCGAGGTTCATACAAATATCCAGTTTCTCGGCTGTCCATAATGATTTGAAGAAAACTTTTTTCATCTCACTAAATCCAGGCTAACAGGTATGTTTACATCAGCTAACTTCCTGGCAATCAATGACGTCTCGTCACATCCTGGGTGCCATATTAGTTGCCCATGTGCAAAAATCTTGACGTGCTTTTGGACTTTTAAGCACTTAAAGCTATTTATGATAGCTAATCAGGTGGCTGCACTTGTGTGCATTATTATACAGTGTCTTGCAAAAGTATTCATCCCCCTTCATGTTTGTCCTGTTTTGTCGCATTACAAGCTGGAATTAAAATGGATATTTTTGTGGGGGGTTAGCACCATTTGATTTACACAACATGCCTACAACAGTAAAGGTGAACATTGTTGTTTTATTGTGACATAAATAATAATTAAGAAAAACGAAATCTGGAGGTATTCCCCCCTCCACAAAAAAAAAGAAAAAGAAAAAAGTCAATACTTTGTAGAGCCACCTTTTGCTGCAAGTCTCTTGGGGTATGTCTCTATTAGCTTAGCACAACTAGCCACTGGGATTTTTGCCCATTCCTCAAGGCAAAACTGCTCCAACTCCTTCAAGTTAGATGGGTTACATTGGTGTACAGCAATCTTTAAGTTATGCCACAGATTCTCAATTGGATTGAGGTCTGGGCTTTGATGAGGCCATTCCAAGACATTTAAATGTTTCCCTTTAAACCACTCCAGTGTAGCTTTAGCAGTATTTTTAAGGTCATTGTCCTGCTAGAACGTGAACCTTTGTCTTAGTCTCAAACCTCTGGCCGACTCAAACAGGTTTTCCTCCACAATTGCCCTGTATTTAGTGCCATCAATCTTTTCTTCAGTCCTGACCAGCTTTCCTGTCCCTGCAGATGAAAAACATCCCCACAGCATGATGCTGCCACCACCATGCTTCACTGTAGGAATGGTGTTCTCAGGGTGTTGGGTTTGCGCCACACATGACGTTTCCCATGATGGCCAAAAACATCAATTTTAGTCTCATTTGACCAGAGAATCTTCTTCCGTGTGTTTGGGGAGTCTGCCACATGCTGTTGGGCAAACTCCAAATGTGTTTTCTTATTTTTTTCTTTAAGCAATGACTTTTTTTTCTGGCCATTCTTCCATAAAGCCCCACTCTGTGGAGTGTACGGCTTAAAGTGGTCCTATGGACAGATACTCCCATCTCCACTGTGGATCTTTGCAGCTCCTTCAGTGTTATCTTTGGTGTCTTTGTTGCATCTCTGATTAATGGCCTCCTTGCCTGGTCTGTGAGTTTTGGTGGGCGGGGCCTTCTCTTGTCAGGTTTGTAGTGGTGCCATATTCTTTCCATTTTGCTATAATGGGTTTAATGGAGCTCTGTGGGATAATCAAAATTTAGGATATTTTTTATAACCCAACCCTGATCTATACTTCTCCACAACTTTGTCTCTGACCTGTTTGGAGGCTCCTTGGTTTTCATGTTTCTTGCTTAGTAGTGTTGCAGAGTCAGGGTCCTTCCAGAACAGGTTGATTTATACAGACATCATGTGACACTTTGATTGCACACAGGTGGATCTTAATCAACTAATTATGCGACTTATGAAGTGAATTGGTTGGACCAGCTCTTATTTACTGTAGGGGTTTCATTTGAAAGGGGGCGAATACTTATGCACACTCCAGATTTCTGTTTTTCCATCTTAATTATTGTTTGTGCTACAATAAAAAACAATTTGCACCTTTAAAGTGGTAGGCATGTTGTGTAAATCAGATGGTGCTAACCCTCCAAAAATCCATTTTAATTCCAGCTTGTAATGCGACAAAACAGGACAAACACCAAGGGGGATGAATACTTTTGCAAGACACTCTAATTAGGGATTGCACTATATGCGATATCGATCATATTTAAATGCTGTATTGGTAGCCTTTAAGATATTGGTGTCTGAGTCATATTTTTCCTGAAATTTGCTCCCACTGTGAAACACCGCTTTCACACATGCTCCTATTTTTTTTGCCTTCAACTGAACAGTGCTGCAGGCAACTAATCATACAGGCTACAGCATACTGTCTTGTGCTAAAGTGCCTGAATCATGCATGTGTGCTATTTTTCTTACCACTGCAGTAAAGGACACCTGAGATTCTTTGATATGAGTTAAAAAAAAAAAAAAGTATCATACATAATATCACAGTGTGGACGTATTTCCGAATTTGACTGGTCAGAAGGAGTGGATTAATTTTATAGAAACGCACAGCTCAGAAATTTGTTCCATATGCAGCGTGAAATCTCATTGTTCTCATTATCTCTAGCCGCTTTATCCTGTTCTACAGGGTCGCAGGCAAGCTGGAGCCTATCCCAGCTGACTATGGGCGAGAGGCGGGGTACACCCTGGACAAGTCGGCAGGTCATCACAGGGCTGACACATAGACACAGACAACCATTCACACCTACGCTCAATTTAGAGTCACCAGTTAACCTAACCTGCATGTCTTTGGACTGTGGGGGAAACCGGAGCACCCGGAGGAAACCCACGTGGACAACATGCAAACTCCGCACAGAAAGGCCCTCGCCGGCCACGGGGCTCGAACCCGGACCTTCTTGCTGTGAGGCGACAGCGCTAACCACTACACCACCGTGCCGCCGTAGCGTGAAATATAGGTTTTTATTCTCTCCGCATTCACTGGATATGAGCAATCATGCTCTCTGATTGGCAATTCTACTACAAGGCTATCAGCTCATATACCGTAAGTAGAGAAAAACAAAATGGCGGTGCATGTTGCTGAACCAACCGAGGACAAAATAAAAACTCTACTCGAAAACAAAACCTCCAAAACTGTTATCTAAGTATTTAAAAGAAACAGAAATAGCCAAAAGAATATAGTTTTTTTTGTCCCCCCCCATAAATCCTGTTCTACACTCCAGCCCAGTCGGTGGCGGTAATGTACCTTTGTGTTGGTTTGCCAATCACCAAAAAACCCTAAAGAAGTAGAAGGAGAAAACAAACTGGTGAAATGACAGGAGCAATTTGTGGAAAATGTGATTAGAATTCTTTAAAAAAAAAAGATACGTTCTTACCATCAAATACTTTTATTCCATATTTTGCTGCTTTTTTGTATTTTTTTTGGGGGGGGGTGTTTTCAAATAGAGTTTTTATTTCGTCCTCGGTTGGTTCAACAACACACTCCACCATTTTTGTTTTTCTCTACTCACAGTATATGAGCTGATATCCTTGTAGTAGAGTAGCCAATCAGAGCGCACGATTGCTCATATCCAGTGACTGTGGACGGAATAATATTGAATACCCCTGTACTCCTCAGGAGATGGATTAACACTGTATAGCATTTTATTTAATGTTGCAATAGAATTTGTTTTCTTCTGCTCTAACATGCATTCAGCGTTCAAGGATCAAGGAGCAAGCCTGTATCACTGCAAGACCACAACCATGATGGACTGAGTTTTCTTGCGTGATCTTGAAAGAAATTCTTTTGTCTCATCTCTCATCTCATTATCTCTAGCCGCTTTATCCTGTTCTACAGGGTCGCAGGCAAGCTGGAGCCTATCCCAGCTGACTACGGGCGAAAGGCGGGGTACACCCTGGACAAGTCGCCAGGTCATCACAGGGCTGACACATAGACACAGACAACCATTCACATTCACACCTACGGTCAATTTAGAGTCACCAGTTAACCTAACCTGCATGTCTTTGGACTGTGGGGGAAACCGGAGCACCCGGAAGAAACTCACGTGGACACGGGGAGAACATGCAAACTCCGCACAGAAAGGCCCTCGCCGGCCACGGGGCTCAAACCCGGACCTTCTTGCTGTGAGGCGACAGCGCTAACCACTACACCACCGTGCCGCCTTCTTTCGTCTCAAATATGTATTAATTTAGAGCTTATTTATAAAGAAGAAAAATATTTTTCAGACTTGACCAAACGCTTGTTTTTGTAAAGAGCTTAACTGGTCGGATTAGATAAATGAAATGAGACCTGTTGGTGTTTTGGGAATTGACTGCCCATTTAGCAAAATTAATATTTAATATGCCTTTGCTCAATATACACCCCATTACTTGGTGCACACTTGCCCTCATTTCTTGTGCATCAAAGATATTGACTTATAGATTTCATTTAAAAAGGTGAAACCTCTTGAATTAGTTTCGATGCTTCAGTGTTTTCATTTTTGAGATTTATCTCCTCCATTCTACATGGCGGTGGCTTCTCCTTGTCCCTGTCTCTCTGCCTAATTAAAATTTTAAGTGCTGGAGGAAGCAAACACATTTCTGATGAAATACTTCTGGCTGTTCACCACAATAAACAACAATGAACTTATGTTGTGGGAAATTAGGAATTGTAAGCAGACTGTCACCAGACAGACAAATCTGAAATGTCTGTCCGTCCAAATTTCAGCCTGTCTGAATGATGGGCCAGAGGCCTGGAACAATGCGGCCTGAGGCAGGCCCTGGAAGCTGAAGAGCTTTAGATGCCTGGAGATGCTTCTCAGCTCTCTCCAGGCACATTTTTGTGATCTTCAAAGGCCAAATTACACTCGACATCAATTGCTAATTACACTACAAATTGAATATAATTTACAAGAAAATGTCCGATTCATGAAAAACCTGCTTAAAGTTCTACCCAAGAAAACAGTAGCACACACAGGTCAGTTCCATGTCTCGAAAAAAGTATGGGGGGGGGGGGGGGATGTTCCAGTTGGTCACAACTTACTGGTGCTCATATACAGATACTATAATAACACTCATGAAACATTATGTCAACCATGACTGTTTTTATACTATGTTTATAATAAATCTATAAGAAATTCAGTAATTAACAATACAACTCTTCTTACATAATAGGGTTAACATTTTGAGTATGAGATTCCAAGTAACTTTGTAACAAAATGACTTTTAAAACGACTCAAAACTAGACATGGTCATATCATTTGGCATTCAGACTAAAACCTGCTGGACTATCCATCCATCCGTTATCTGTAGCTGCTTATCCTGTACACAGTCGCAGGCAAGCTGGAGCCTATCCCAGCTGACTACAGGCGAAAGGCGGGGTACACCCTGGACAAGTCAGCTGGTCATCGCAGGGTTGACACATGGAGACAAACAACCATTCACACTCACATTCACACCTACGGTCAATTTAGAGTCACCAGTTAACCTAACCTGCATGTCTTTGGACTGTGGGGGAAACCGGAGCACCCGGAGGAAACCCACGCGGACACGGGGAGAACATGCAAACTCCACACAGAAAGGCCCTCATCAGCCGCTGGGCTCGAACCAAGGACCTTCTTCTTGTGAGGCGACAGTGCTAACCACTACACCACCGTGCCACCCCTTGCTGGACTAGAACTTAGAAGATAGAAGAAAACACTGTGAAAGAGAAACCAATCGAAACTGAAAGAGCGAATGTGATTATCATGCCGATAGCAATAGACTTTTATGAATGCGTAAGTGAGTGCTCAGCGCTCCGACTCCAGTGTGACTGAGTAAGGTCTCATCTCGTCTCATTATCTCTAGCCGCTTTATCCTGTTCTACAGGGTCGCAAGCAAGCTGGAGCCTATCCCAGCTGACTACGGGCGAAAGGCGGGGTACACCCTGGATAAGTCACCAGGTCATCACAGGGCTGACACATAGACACAGACAACCATTCACATTCACACCTACGGTCAATTTAGAGTCACCAGTTAACCTAACCTGCATGTCTTTGGACTGTGGGGGAAACCGGAGCACCCGGAGGAAACCCACGCGGACAACATGCAAACTCCACACAGAAAGGCCCTCGCCGGCCACGGGACTCGAACCCGGACCTTCTTGCTGTGAGGTGACAGTGCTAACCACTACACCACCGTGCCGATTGAGTAAGGTGACAAGTTTTATGTTTCATCTAATTTAGGTAATTAAAAAATATATATATTATTACTCGCAGTTTACCCAGTATTGCCTGGGTTTTCAAAATTCTGGGTTGCCCCCAGACTTCCATGTCAAATTTGGTGAAGATCTGTCAAGAAATGGTGATGTTCACTCAAGCCAAACAAAAATCCAAACATCCCCCACCCAGGGGCCCACCGGGGACCCCCTGGGGCCCAAATATGGAATTTCTGAGTTCTGCCAAATTGTGGCTATGTCCTGTACCTACATGCCAAGTTTAGTGAAGATCTGTTGAGAGTTTATGTTGATAAATGTAATGTAAAAGGCATTGAAGGAGGGGGTGGGTGGATGTTGTGCCCCCCGGGGACCTCCCTGGGGCTCGTACATGAATTTTGTTTATATCTGCAAAATTCCGGGTCATCCCCAGACGTACTTGCCAAATTTGGTGAAAATCCGTCGAGAAATGGTGACGTTAGCTCAAGACAGACAAACAAACTTTGCTGCTTATTATATAGCTTTGGCAGTGGGCATGTAGGAAAATGTAAAGTATAAAGTTTCAGTTAATATGTTTATCATGCTTGTATGATAAAAACTCGTTTAGATATTTATCGAAATCCATGACGTACTCATTCTAAACCTGCCGAGCTTCGCTGGAGAAACTCTCGACCCCAGGGGGTTAAAGTGCAATTTGGTACATATTTTCGATGCATGTCGCCTATTTTTTTTAAATTGACGGTCGTAATGGATAGCATGGCCATGTAATGTCCCTCTAAATTCACAAGGGCTGTATGAATTGTGTTGCGCTGATGCACCAATGGTCCAGGATTTTCAAACACCAGGCATGAAAACATGACAGTAGAAGAAGTGAGGAACACAATGAGAATCGACTTGGAAAATAAACACAAAGACCAGACAAACTAACCGAAGCTGGAGTTTAAATAAGGCGAGTAATAAGTGAAAGCAGGTATGTGTGGTTAATCTAATGCTATCTGTAGGCATGGCATGTGAGAATTGTAGTTCGAGGGGTCATGCTTATATGCTTGAGTGAGTGGATATGTCGTTCCCATTGTATAAGCAAAAAAGTTATCCATAACCTTTGCGTGAACAAAACAAATGTTCAGAAACAGGAAGAGAACTCTCTGAGACATGATGCAGCTCGACTTATGCCATGTTGATAATGAGCTAATATCTCAGCTTGGGCTTTTCACAACAATGGGCTTGCCATGTCATGAATTATACATCACATCTGGTCTCATATGGTTCACGTTAAATGCAGTCAGGTTGGAATACATGATATCCGTCACTTTTCCATTATGGAAGACTGAATGGGAATGAAAACTTATCATCTGCTCCATGGGTTTTTTTTTTTTACCTCATACAGTGACGGGTTTGGGCGGCACGGTGGTGTAGTGGTTAGCGCTGTGGCCTCACAGCAAGAAGGTCCGGGTTCGAGCCCCGTGGCCGGCGAGGGCCTTTCTGTGTGGAGTTTGCATGTTCTCCTCGTGTCCGCGTGGGTTTCCTCCGGGTGCTCCGGTTTCCCCCACAGTCCAAAGACATGCAGGTTAGGTTAACTGGTGACTCTAAATTGACCGTAGGTGTGAATGTGAGTGTGAATGGTTGTCTGTGTCTATGTGTCAGCCCTGTGATGACCTGGCGACTTGTCCAGGGTGTACCCCGCCTTTCGCCCGTAGTCAGCTGGGATAGGCTCCAGCTTGCCTGCGACCCTGTAGAAGGATAAAGCGGCTAGAGATAATGAGATGAGATGAGTGACGGGTTTCGTGTGTGGAACGGGCGATAGACGACAATGCCAATACTGTGCTTTTTCATCCATTTCTGAATGAACATGAACATCTTTGTGAATGCACACTGTTTATTTATAATAATATATTTATTGTAATTCAGAGCAAAACAAAATGTGTATGAAAATACTCAAGACTGTAATACATTAATCAACTGGTATAGAGGCTTTGCACCATCACGTCACCCCATAGTAACGGTAACTAGGGCGCCATGGCAGGGGGCATACTTGTAGTGCTTCATTCAGATGAGTTAGTTGTTATTGATCAGTGTGGGAAGGTTTTGCTGCATTTTTGGATGTGCAAATCGTTTTGAACGAAACAGACATCAGATTTTTTTAGTTTACCAAAAGTAATTCATCACCAGGGGGAAAATAGAGAGATTTCTAAATGTAGAAGGGAAAAATGGGAGAAAAACATTCAGCGGGACTTGGTGTTGAATGGAAAGATCAAAAACCTGACGGTATGCTCACTTCATTTCCACAAAGGTATGAATTCCAAAATAATAATAATAATCTCATCTCATTATCTCTAACCGCTTTATCCTGTTCTACAGGGTCGCAGGCAAGCTGGAGCCTATCCCAGCTGACTACGGGCGAAAGGCGGGGTACACCCTGGACAAGTCACCAGGTCATCACAGGGCTGACACATAGACACAGACAACCATTCACACTCACATTCACACCTACGGTCAATTTAGAGTCACCAGTTAACCTAACCTGCATGTCTTTGGACTGTGGGGGAAACCGGACCACCCGGAGGAAACCCACGCGGACATGGGGAGAACATGCAAACTCCGCACAGAAAGGCCCTCGCCGGCCACGGGGCTCGAACCCGGACCTTCTTGCTGTGAGGCGACGGCGCTAACCACTACACCACCGTGCCACCAATAATACTACTACTAATAATAATAATTTCACAACTGCCCTGTGATGACCTGGCGACTTGTCCAGGGTGTACCCCGCCTTTCGCCCGTAGTCAGCTGGGATAGGCTCCAGCTTGCCTGCGACCCTGTAGAACAGGATAAAGTGGCTCGAGACAATGAGATGAGAATTTCACAACTGCAGCAAGGTGCTCATTCTTGCAGTGAAGTGAACATGAGCAACAAGACAACAGCTCTGTACAGCCTAACTTTCCCTGAGACTTAACAAGAGTCATCAGGAGATGACATATCCCCCCGGCCCCCACATGAAACCCCACTCCAAATTTTTCTATGTTGAATTGGTTGCCATGGAAATATGAAAAAAAAAATCACAGAAGTCCCAAAATGTCAAAGGGCACAACTCCTCAAGTTACTTAACATAACTGTCAGGTTTCATGAATTTGCATTTACATTCAGGGATCCTTCAGAGCACATTGTGCCCGCGCTTAGGACCCAGTCATTATGGGAAACACCTGATGCTGATTTGAGCGCAATTAGCACGCGCATATAAGGACACAGAGGCTTTGTGAAGTATTATCATTATCATGGTCACGTTTGTTTCTAGCCATGTTTATGACTCTGCTTTTGGTTTCATTTGTGTTTTGTTTTTGTAAATATCACGCCTGCTAATAAACACTCTTCCTGCACTTAGACCTGTCTACCGCCACATACCTAATAGAAGACTTCAGAAAGCCTCTGTGTCCTTATATGCGCATGCTGATTGCATTCAAATCAGCATCAGGTGTTTCCCATAATGACTGGGTCCCAAGTGCACGCACAGCGTGCTCCGAAGGATCCCCAAATGTAAATGTACTTTTTAAGTCTTGGGGAAGGTTAGGCTGTGCAGAGCCCCTGTGTTGTTGCTCATGTTCACTTCACTAGATCAGAATGAGCACCTTGCTATAGTTGTGAAATTATTATTATTATTATTATTATTATTATTTGGAATTCTTACCTTTGTGGAAATGAAGTGAGCATACCATAGGGTTTTTGATCTTTCCATTTGACACAGAGTCCCGCTGAATGTTTATTCCCCTTCTACGTTTAGAAATCTGTCTAGTTTTTTCCCCTGATGATGAATTCTCATCTCATCTCATTATCTCTAGCCGCTTTATCCTGTTCTACTGGGTCGCAGGCAAGCTGGAGCCTATCCCAGCTGACTACGGGCGAAAGGCGGGGTACACCCTGGACAAGTCGCCAGGTCATCACAGGGCTGACACATAGACACAGACAACCATTCACACTCACATTCACACCTACGGTCAATTTAGAGTCACCAGTTAACCTAACCTGCATGTCTTTGGACTGTGGGGGAAACCGGAGCACCCGGAGGAAACCCACGCGGACACGGGGAGAACATGCAAACTCCGCACAGAAAGGCCCTCGCCGGCCACGGGGCTCGAACCCGGACCTTCTTGCTGTGAGGTGACAGTGCTAACCACTACACCACCGTGCCGCCCCCTGATGATGAATTACTTTTGGTAAATTTAAAAAAAAAAAAAAACTGTCTTTGTTTCATTCAGAACAATTTGCACATCCAAAATTGCAGCAAAACCTTCCCATACTGATCAATAACAACTAACTCGGCTGAATGGAGCACTACAAGCATACCCCCTGTCATGGTGCCCTAGTTACTGTTGCTATGGGGTGACGTGATGGTGCAAAGCCTCTACTGAGGCCAATTGGAAAGCCACTTATTTATTTCCTAAATTAGAGATCAGCCAGAGCCTTCTGTTTTATGAATGGCCATCTCGATGTGAAGAAAGACCAAACCTCCTCCTTCTACCAAGGAACCAACCTACCGGTAGATCCAATCCAACCTAGAACCTTCTTTTTGTGGCTATTCATCCAATATAAAAGAAAAGGGTTAAGATGACTGAACAAAGTTCTGGTACAGTTTGGTGAGTAAAGAAATAAAACTCAAATGAGGATTAAATTTCTGACCAAAGCGTAGATGTAGAACTCAAAATCAACTGTGATTGTTTCAGAAAGGTATTCCAAGTTTAGAATGTGAAGTGTTTGTCATGAGTTTTCTGATATTCTCTGTTGTGCTCAGCAGGGCAGTGGAAGGCATGTTACTCCTAAAACAGCAAGTTATTGCTTCCACTAAGGCTCTCCTGAGGACAGCCAGAGTTGGACGTAAGGGTGTTGATTAGAACCACAGTAGAAGCTAGTCTTGCTCAATTTTGCTGGCCTCATTTCTCATGAAATGGTGACAGTGTTCATCAGTAGAGCACAATAGTAGGACAGATGAAAGCAAGGCAATGGGATAGCAAAGAAATGTTACATGACAGCAAGCCATAGTAGTTACCAACCACTTCTAAGTTTATTTTTTTTCCCTTTTACAGTTGGGACCAAAGTTGTTGGGATACAGAAATAATTTCCAGAACAGTACATAACCCAGATATGACCTCTTGTCTTTGGGGAACTTGCTCCACTGACTCCTTGAACTCCAACATAAATGGCCGAACATAATTTAGTTATGGATCTAGCAAGCATGGCAAATAATTTTATGGCCATCTGCTCACTTTATCACTTCTAGATGTAATATCCATCCAAGAAACAGGGCCAGACTGAAGAATATTACCAGTTATTATACATACAGAGCACTTTTTCCATGGAATAAAAACATGTATTTTATTCCCTTCTAGTGGGTTTATTGATGGCATGCAATATTGTTATCATATCGCTTATCCTCCATGTATTACGCCACTCTCCCTAATAGAGAATGAGCATGCAATATTGTTATAATATTGCACATTGTCAAGACAACACGATGTCACACATTGGAGCTCATGCGAAGATCCAATGACAAAACTTTTCTTCTAAGCATGTGCAGAATCATTTCTTTGTCGGCCAGGAAAGAGAGAAGATGGGGCTAATGCAGTGCTAGGATTAAACACTACATACCGTAAATGAACTAAAAACTGAAACCGAAGATGCACTGAAAGGCTACCAAAACTTCATTATATATTCTTCATGCATATTTGCAAGAGAAAAACATACCAACGGACATCGAAAAACTGGAAAAGAGACAAATCGGAGATGGAAAACTTCCATGCTAGTGAGTGACTGTGACAGTTTGGAAACAAACATGGCCACCAGGTTTGCTTCATTAAATATGGAAAGTTTTGAGGGAATTTTGGCTGCCAGGCTGCTCCGTTGTGTGTAGTTATTGATGTTGATTTTAAAAGTAACAAAGTAAATTGCACAGGGAAAATAATAATAATATTCGGCTTGACTGCGCTAGCATTGGCCTTTGCTAACACTACACCAGCTGGAAGGCAACTGTACTGCCACGCTAACATCACCGATTTGCGGGTAAGCTCGCGTTGGCCTTCAATAATAATAATAATAATAATAATAATAATAATAATAATATCAGCTGGCATTTTTGAGGTCTATCAGATATACAGTATTCTGTTCAGCTACTTGTCTTTGACTCGTTCAATATTATGCTAGCTGAATGGAATAAATCTGATATACCACTCAAAGCCAGGCAATATTATCTACTCATCTGGCCGACTGGTGATGAGTTTATGCCATCATATGTTGTCCATCGTCCGTCCATCTGGCGTCATCCACCTTTTATGAAAATCGCTTCTTCTCTCTTAGTTCTTCACCAATTTGTATTCTTTTTGGCAGGAAGGTAGACCTGCCTGGGGTGCATATAGCTTCTATCCAAATTTGCATAATTGCAATTAATAATGAAGATATGGAGTAATTAATCCCTAACGAGCAGTTTCCACACAAATTGCTTCTTGTCCCTCAATTCTTCACCGATTTTGATTCTTTCTGGCATGAAGGTAGGGGTGCCTAGGGTGCATATAACGTCTACCTAGATTTGCTTAATTACAATTATTAATGAAGTTATGGACTAATTAAGCCTTGATGAGCAATCAGTTCAACAAAAATCGTTTCTTCTCGGTCAATTCCTTGCTGTTTTGTATTCTTTCTGGCAAATAGGTCGGTATTCCTAGGGTGGATATCGCTTCTATATACTGTAGTGTATATAGCTTTCAACATTTATTGCACAATGTGGCCCACTTTAGATCGTTCCTTCTGGACTAGATGGGGCCGAAGTGAGCTATGCCATCATTAACAGTCTCGTTTAAGTATAACACCCGATTTCGTAATATGGTAACCTTGAGCCAATGCAGAAGGGACCATCCATTAATCCATCAATGCTATAGTTTTAAACACATACCTCAGTGTATTAGCTCTTTAACACGACCCTGTTTTCCCACTCCTGTGTGTTGTGAGAGAACAGACCCATTTTACTGAATGCATGTGTATAATATCCTCAGTAGCATAATCAGCACATGGGTCATTTGTGCTCTAAATAGAGCTGTGGTTGGCACTTTTACTAGCATTTAATTCTTTTCATGTTTTTTTCAATATGCTGCCAAAATTAACCAGCCTCCCTTGGGTGGTCACTCTTAGATGGAGCTTCTGGATCCTGGCCAATGCCTGTGACAGCTTTCACTGCAAATTGTGGCCTTTCACACTACACCATGAAGATGTAAAAAAAAAGAAAAATACATTTGAGAAAAATTGTAGGATAAATTGCATTTCCACATTATTATTATTATTATTATTCATCTCATTATGTCTAGCTGCTTTATCCTGTTCTACAGGGTTGCAGGCAAGCTGGAGCCTATCCCAGCTGACTATGGGCGAAAGGCGGGGTACACCCTGGACAAGTCACCAGGTCATCACAGGGCTGACACATAGACACAGACAACCATTCACGCTCACATTCACACCTATGGTCAATTTAGAGTCACCAGTCAACCTAACCTGCATGTCTTTGGACTGTGGGGGAAACCGGAGCACCCGGAGGAAACCCACGCAGACACGGGGAGAACATGTAAACTCCGCACAGAAAGGCCCTCGCCGGCCACGGAGCTCGAACCCGGACCTTCTTGCTGTGAGGCTACAGTGCTAACCACTACACCACCATGCCGCCCTATTATTATTATTATTATTATTATTATTATTATTATTATTATTATTATTATTATTATTTTAAAGAAACATGCATATGTGGCTGTGCAATGTAAAATGTCTATATGCTGTCATGTACACTTTTTTACATCTTCCTCTGACCTGCTGTTGTAGTAGTAACATGTCTTTTCCTGCCCTGCTGAGCACAATAAAGGACATCTTATAACCGTTATAACTCTAACCGTATAACCAGGCAATGCAAGAACAGCATCATAATAGATCATGTGACTTGATTCAACATATATACATATGTTGAATCAAGTCACATGATCTATTATGATGCTGTTCTTGCATTGCCTGGTTATACGGTTAGAGTTATAACGGTTATAAGATGTCCTTTATTGTGCTCAGCAGGGCAGGAAAAGACATGTTACTACTACAACAGCAGGTCAGAGGAAGGAACTAAGGCTCTCCTGAGAACAGCCAGAGCTAGAGCCGGAGTGTTGATTAGAATCACAGTAGGACCTGGTCTGGCCTCAATTTTGATGAGATGGTCATCTAAAGGTTTTGCTCTTTCTGCAGATAGGACATGGCTTCTTAAGATGTGCCAGAATATACTGTGGTGCTTGAAAGTTTGTGAACCCTTTAGAATTTTCTATATTTTTTAAATATAAATATGACCTAAAACATCATCAGATTTTCACACAAGTCCTAAAAGTAGATAAAGAGAACCCAGTTAAACAAATGAGACAAAAATATTATACTTAGTCATTTCTTTATTGAGGAAAATGATCCAATATTACATATCTGTGAGTGGCAAAAGTATGTAAATCTTTGCTTTCAGTATCTGATGTGACCCCCTTGTGCAGCAATAACTGCAACTAAACATTTCCAGTAACTGTTGATCAGTCCTGCACACCGGCTTGGAGGAATTTTAGCCCGTTCCTCCGTACAGAACAGCTTCAACTCTGGGATGTTGGTGCGTTTCCTCACATGAACTGCTCGCTTCAGGTCCTTCCACAACATTTTGATTGGATTAAGGTCAGGACTTTGACTTGGCCAGTCCAAAACATTAACTTTATTTTTCTTTAACCATTCT
Organism: Neoarius graeffei; assembly: GCF_027579695.1. NCBI lineage: Eukaryota > Metazoa > Chordata > Actinopteri > Siluriformes > Ariidae > Neoarius > Neoarius graeffei. The sequence continues at coordinate 112,701,877 of NC_083571.1, read as the reverse complement.
TTGCTAGAATGACTTGTGTGCTTAGGGTCGTTGTCTTGCTGCATGACCCACCTTCTCTTGAGATTCAGTTCATGGACAGATGTCCTGACATTTTCCTTTAGAATTCGCTGGTATAATTCAGAATTCATTGTTCCATCAATGATGGCAAGCCGTCCTGGCTGAGATGCAGCAAAACAGGCCCAAACTATGATACTACCACCACCATGTTTCACAGATGGGATAAGGTTCTTATGCTGGAATGCAGTGTTTTCTTTTCTCCAAATATAACACTTCTCATCTAAACCAGAAAGTTCTATTTTGGTCTCATCCATTCACAAAACATTTTTCCAATAGCCTTCTGGCTTGTCTATGTGATCTTTAGCAAACTGCAGACGAGCAGCACTGTTCTTTTTGGAGAGCAGTGGCTTTCTCCTTGCAACCCTGCCATGCACACCATTGTTGTTCAGTGTTCTCCTGATGGTGGACTCATGAACATTAGCCAATGTGAGAGAGGCCTTCAGTTGCTTAAAAGTTACCCTGGGATCCTTTGTGACCTCGCCTTGTTCTTGGAGTGATCTTTGTTGGTCCACCACTCCTGGGGAGGGTAACAATGGTCTTGAATTTCCTCCATTTGTACACAATCTGTCTGACTGTGGATTGGTGGAATCCAAACGCTTTAGAGATGGTTTTGTAACTTTTTCCAGCCTGATGAGCATCAACAACGCTTTTTCTGAGGTCCTCAGAAATCTCCTTTGTTTGTACCATGATACACTTCCACAAACATGTGTTGTGAAGATCAGACTTTGATAGATCTCTGTTCTTTAAATAAAACAGGGTGCCCACTCGCACCTGATTGTCATCCCATTGATTGAAAACACCTGACTCTAATTTCACCTTCAAATTCTTTTGCCACTCACAGATATGTAATATTGGATCATTTTCCTCAATAAATAAATGACCAAGTATAATATTTTTGTCTCATTTGTTTAACTGGGTTCTCTTTATCTACTTTTAGGACTTATGTGAAAATCTGATGATGTTTTAGGTCATATTTATGCAGAAATATAGAAAATTCTAAAGGGTTCACAAACTTTCAAGCACCACTGTACAGTATAAATATACAGTTTTTTTATTCCTGTTAAACTGCTTTATGGCTCAGTCAATCATTAAAAATACTATAAAAATATACAGATCCTATGATCACAGCATGGTGAAATGGGTCCGTTTGAGCTGTTTCTATATCATCTTATTCTATCCATATTCACTGGATATGAGCAGTCACGTGCTCTGATTGGCTACTCTACTTCTAGGATATCAGCTCGTATAGATGACTTGCAATCACGTGATTAAGATGTGCTATGTCATGAGCGTCCGTCATGATGGTGGATATACAAAGCAACTAGGACGGCAGCCGCTGAAAGCGTGTCTGCGTGTCATAAACGATGCTGAATTTTCTCAGTATTACCACGATTTGAACAGTCAAGCAAAGATTCGATACAAAGAGAAGATAGATATGTGTGGTTTTGACCCATATTATTTTAAAAATGTCTGACTTTTCTGAAGATAAGACGCTTCTACCGACCATCGAGTACCCAGATATTACACTCTATTTGGTTTGGCTGCCGAAGAATCAAGTCTGACCTTGGCCGAAACATAGCCCATGTTCTGAGTGGGCGCCCAGTCTGGATTCTTTCTATCGTATAATTTTGCTGGCGCTCCTAGAAGCGAAATAAGAATATATGTGTTAAAATTATCACAACAACCGAGTGAACCATGACAAGAGAATGCTCATTTTATCGCAAAATTCTAGCAAGACGAAATAAAATTCTTCCATGATATTATCGAGAAAGCTTTTGAATCTCACCTGAGATAAAATGATCACCACAAACATGAGCTGTTTTGGTTTCAGCCTCTGTTCGATCAGCCCTGCCGATGTTGTTCAGTCGTACTCGTCTCCTCTCCGTACTAAGCCTCAGAGATTCCTCACTCTCTTTCCAAATCACGGACGGAATTCTAAAAAACCGGAATGTGCCACGGTCACGAGTACTGTTGTGACCACAGCCATATACAGCACAAAGATATGGCAGAGCTAAAAGAACGCTTAAAGCAGTGGAAAAACAAAGAGGGTTGTGGACACGTGACTGTTTTGTATGGAATGTTGCTTGACCCCGCATTTGTATCTCCACCAACATGGCCGACATCTGGGTTTCTATTTTGCTTTGACGTCACTTGCAAGTCAAGGATACTGTGAGTAGAGAAAAACAAAATGGCGGCTTTGTTATCAAGTATTGAAAAGAAACAGAAATAACTAAAAGAATACAGTCCCCCCTCCCAATATAGGCCAATTTATGCTGACAACCCAGTCCTCGCAGATAGCGTCGCAGATAGCGTCTGCGTAGCCCCCCCACCTTCGCAGACGCTCTGTGCGCACCTCCCAAAAATTGTGATCACCGCAGAAGCCTCGCAGACAGCGTCGCAGACAAGAGGGCTCTGATTGGTCCACTCTACATCCGCTGTACACGCACTTCCGCTTCCCTACTTTCCCGGTTTGGTTTGTTTTCACTACCGCCATTTTTAAAAACACGAGCGAAGATGGAGCAGCACGAAGAGCGGTTGATCGAGGAAGTGAGGAAGTACGTACATCTATACGACTCCAGTTCTAGTCATTATAAGTAACCGGAGGATAAACACTCCACTAACCACACCCACCAACTACTCCTAGCGATTTCGCGACTTCGCGACCCCTTGCGTTGCGGCGGTGAATAAAATCGCACACGCCTATTACTCCCCGCTCAACGATAAATTACAACTGTCTGCGAAAAGCTATCTGCGAAAGCCTTGTCGCAAGAGCATGCAGAGGCCCTAACTCCTCTTCCACACTCCAGCCCAGTTGGTGGCAGTAATTTACTTTTAAGTTGGTTCACCAATCGCCAAAAAAACCCAAAAGAAGAAAACAAAATGGTGGGGTGTGTTTCTGAACCAGCCAAGGATGAAATAAAACTCTACTCAAAAACAAAATCCCAAAAATACAAAAAAAAAGCAACAACATATGGAATGAAAGTATTTGATGGAAAGAACATATCTGTTTTTTTATTTTTCAAGAATTATTATTATTGCATTTTTCACAAATTGCTCCTGTCATTTCGCTGGTTTGTTTGCATTCTAAGCGGAAATGATTTTGTTGGACGTTTTGTACGAAGTTTTTATTCATCAAATTTGCGAAAAAAAAAATCTGTTTCTCAAAATCCAGTGAATGTGGACAGAATAAAACAGTTATTCCACTCAATCTCAGCGTACACGGCTTATAGGTATCAGCTCATGTACAACTCGATTTCATGGAATAACTGTTCATTATTAGACTTGGATACAGTAGCAGTCAAAAGTTTGTACACCCCTACTCATTCATAGGTGCTTCTGTATTTTGTATTTTCTACATTGCAGAACAATACTGAAGACATCAAAACTATAAAATAACATATGGAGCATATATGTTATTTACCAGCTGGGAGGTCCGTATCATGAAATACCGTGACCAAGGTCTTGAAAGTACTGAGCAAGGCCCTCTGGGCCGAGGTCAGTATTCAAGGCCGAGGTCACGGTATTTCACCATACAGACCGACCTTAAGTTGGTAAATAATATATAATTTTTTTTCTTTACCAAATTCTAACAGAAAACGAGAGCGTCCGAAAGGAAAAACCGAGCCGAGCCACCATTTTGAATCCTCATTCACAGCTGTAATGCAAATGGCTTCCTCCTCGGTATACAAGTGCACTTCCATGGCAGGAAAAAAACTACATTTTGCCGCCTATGTAGTCCCCTATTTATACAAATAGGAGTCATTCAGGATTCAGCCATGTTTTTGCTCGGTGTTAGCAACAGTTAGAGGTTTTTAGCTTTCTCCTGAAATGTTTTCTTTTATTTCTTCTTTCTCAGGCCATCCTTTAAAAAAAATCTGTTTCCTGTCCACCGGGTGGGCAAAAAAAATTTCAGTCGGGAGGGAGGGATTTATTTTATTTTATTTTTTTTTATTATATATGGATGGATAAGAAATTGCAATGCTGTGTTTGCTTTTTCTTTCAGTACTTTTTTTATTACAAAATCAGACACATTTAATAAAATATGACGGTTTAGTCAACTGAAACTTGTACAAAAACTTTAAGTTAGCATTTTAAATGCTGACTGCAACATTTTCAAAACTTACAAAGGTACTTAAAATGTCCGACACACGGACTTTTTGTAGTTCTAAATCGAGCGTTAGGCCTAGTTCGGATGAAATTACACTATTAAAATGATCACTGAATGATTTGTTTTTCTGAATCTTTACTATTTTGTTGTTCGCTAGAATACCATTTTGCGATTTCACACTTCAGCAAATGTTTGAAAACTCCGGATCTCCTTCCTTCATGGTGGCTGCCATTTTCTTGTGCCGCACGGCGCATGCGCAGAGCTGATTCGACAGGGCTTTCCACAAGCGCCGGCTGCCGGCCACACAATTAAGTCCAGCTGGCTACTTTAATGACTATTTTTGTAGCCCACAGGCTCTAAATATTACATTTTCGATTTTAATAAAATTAAATGTTTATCTAACGGACTGACAATAATGTCAAACTGAACCGTTGATCAAGGGAGAGTAACTCATTCGCGCCCCGACATGCGGTGTGCGCGCGCACTCAGCTGCGTGAATGTGTCATGCACCGAAAATAAGAGATTTACAAGCCAGGAACGCCTCATGATGCAATACGCAAGAAAAGAAAGAAGATTTACTGCCATTTTACTTTGTATTTGAGTAAAGTGAATAAATAAATGGCCTGTGGAAAATACATTTAACCCTGGGAACTGCGTGCACAGGAGTTTATTTTGTGTTTACCCCCCCACCCCCAGCTACTTATTTGTCATGGCTGGCTAGTATGAGCCTTAGTGGAAAGCCCTGGGAATGCGGAAATGTCAAGTTCGATTTTAGATTTATGAACCTGAAAAAAATGTCGAAAAACCGTCGTTAAAAAAAAATTTTACCCGCACAAACGGCACTCACCCGGCCGGTGGACCGGAAACAGAACATTTTTTAATAATGGCCTCAGGGTAGTAAAACTCGCATTCGCTGTGAAGACTGTCATCGCTATCCATGCTGTAAAATTAATGCTATTCTCCTGAGAAATGCTGGCAAAAATGTACAAGATTTTTTAAAATCTTATAAATAAATCTTGTAAAAAAAAAGATAAATGTTGACAAAAATGCTACTATGTTTGTTTTTGTTGCGAACAAGCGAGTCGCCAGAGGTCCGTAACCGGGGTCCATAACTGGGGTCTGTATCGTAGGATACGGACTCGCTCGCCAGCCAATCAGAGCGCAGGATTTGATGGAAACCGGACCGCGAAAAAAATAAATGGAATCATGTGGTAAAGAAAACAGTGTTAAAAAAAAAAAACAGAACCTGTTTCATATTTTAGATTATTCAAAGTAGCCAGCATTTACCTTGATGACACTTGACACACTATTGGCATTATCTTAACCAGCTTCATGAGGTAGTCACCTGGAATGCTTTTCGGTTAACAGGTATGCCTTGCAGGACTGTGAAATAGAAATGACAAAATCCGAGGAAACAATTTTAGCAGGGGGCCTGGGGGCCGCAGGGCCCCAGAAGCTGAACAGATTTTGTGCATATTGATAGATTTGAAGCATCTCCTGAAAGCAAATATTTTCTCAACCATGCCATTTAATTTGAACTGTTATTATTATGTTGAAATAATACAATATGAACTGATTTACCTTTTAACTGATAAGGGTTCACTTGAAGAATGAAAATATATCAATAACATACCTCATATCGTAAATTCACTTATATTCTTGTGTCGATTCGTATCAATTCATTGGGTCCCATAATGTCTTTTCCATGGGGGAAAGTCTAGACTGACTATTAAATAATAGTCACTAATGTTCTTGTTTTTGAACTGATTCAATACCAAAATGTCTTTCTTGTTCATGTTAGACAGATTCTAGTCAAAAACTATATACAACTATTTACAAGTCAATATTTATATTTATTTCCTTTTCTTTGTTAGCAGTTTCTTCAGCTTAGAAAGCCTACTCTTTTCTTTCTGACTTTCTATATGGCTTTTCCTTGCTCTCTCTTTCATTACATATTCATGATAACAATGAACATTATGAACAATAAGTTAAAACTACATAAATAATAAATGTGAACAAGATGGTCTACCGGCGGCACGGTGGTGTAGTGGTTAGCGCTGTCGCCTCACAGCAAGAAGGTCCTGGGTTCGAGCCCCGTGGCCGGCGAGGGCCTTTCTGTGTGGAGTTTGCATGTTCTCCCCGTGTCCGCGTGGGTTTCCTCCGGGTGCTCCGGTTTCCCCCACAGTCCAAAGACATGCAGGTTAGGTTAACTGGTGACTCTAAATTGAGCGTAGGTGTGAATGTGAGTGTGAATGGTTGTCTGTGTCTATGTGTCAGCCCTGTGATGACCTGGCGACTTGTCCAGGGTGTACCCCGCCTTTCGCCCGTAGTCAGCTGGGATAGGCTCCAGCTCGCCTTCGACCCTGTAGAAGGATAAAGCGGCTAGAGATAATGAGATGAGATGAAGATGGTCTACCTGGTAATCTATAGTTCAACAGCTTCAATTTCACCAATTCCGCATGTTTTTTTCCTTTAACATGGTCAACCAAACGTGTTCTTCCACCAGAACCATACTTCACATCCTGATGGCACAAGATGCAGTAAGCTTTCCCCGGTTCTTTTATCTTCCATATGTGCTCATGGAGATATTCACTACCGGCTTTAAACTCCAGCCATCGCCAATTCCATGGATTTTTGATGCCGTTTTCCTTGTCAATGTTTTTGACATCGTCGGTCTCACCGTCCTCCCTCTGAACGATGTCCCTCCGTGACGTGGACATAACTGTTCCATAACTGTGGGGCTTTGTAAGAAAAGGCTCTGCCCCTGATGTAGCCTTCACTATACGAGGTACCAGCAGATAGCCTGCACCTTTTGATCTAAGTAGGCGTGGCGGGTCATAGAGGATCAGAAGTTCACTCAGGTACTGTGGTGCGAGACCATTCAGTGCTTTAAAGGTCAACAGTAGTATTTTATAATCAATACGAAATTTGATTGGGAGCCAATGCAGTGTGGATAAGACAGGGGTGATGGGGTCATATTTTCTAGTTCTAGTAAGGACTCTTGCTGCTGCATTTTGAACTAACTGGAGCTTGTTTATGCACTTATTGGAACATCCAGACAATAAGACATTACAATAATCCAACCTGGAGGTAACGAAAGCATGGACTAGTTTTTCTGCGTCACGCAATGACATTAAATTTCTTATCTTTGCAATATTTCTGAGATGAAAGAAAGCTATCTGGGTGATGTTATCAATGTGAGTTTCGAATGAAAGACTGGGGTCAATAATCACTCCGAGGTCTTTTACTGCTGCACGTGAAGAAACAGAAAGGCCATCCAGAGTTACTGTGTAATCAGAAAACTTACTTCTAGCTGTATGTGGTCCTAGTACAAGTACTTCAGTCTTGTCAGAGTTAAGCAGAAGGACATTAATAAGCATCCAGTGTCTAATGTCCTTTACACATTCCTCAATTCTATTAAGCTGGTGTCTCTCATCAGGTTTTGCAGAGACATACAACTGTGTGTCATCAGCATAACAGTGGAAACTAATACAATGTTTACGAATAATATCACCTAGAGGTAACATATATAGAGAAAAAAGCAGTGGACCCAAGACAGAACCTTGTGGAACACCAAACTTTACCTCGGTACGTCTAGAAATACTACAGATGACTGCCAATGTTCCTGTAGCCCTATAGACCTGTGTTTCAGATTTAAAGGCAAGTTCATGTTTGAAAATATTTCATCAGCTAAGCCTAAACACCTTCTGAATTGAAACTAAATGTTAAGTTTTTAATAACTGTTGCAAAAAATAAGATTGTCCCTCACTGACTATTCATTATGCATTTAAGGGCTTTCCCCACCACTGGGTTCAGCAGAAGATTGGCATGGGGAAAAATATCAACAGCAAAAGAACAAATAAAATGCTTAAACAGTAAGCAAAATGTGCATGTGCTACAAGAAACATTAAAATGATTAAGTTTGAACAGTATTGAAACACAAAAAGCTGAACCTTGGCCATAGGTGGGACTGTGCACACAAAGTTGGGCTTAAAAATTTTGGTCATACTTAAATAAGCTATATTAATATATTTCTTATTAATTTATTTCGTATCTATGTTTCTTATTAGTAATAGAGCATTCGTCAGGGCCTGTTATCTGACAAATATTCTCTACCTGCCTTGCCCTCTTTGAAACCCTGTCTCCTCAGTATATTGTCTTTTTTTTTTTTTAATTATTCACAAGTTCAAGTTCTTTGATATTACAGGTGACCATGCTTTATTTACTTTAACTGAGCAATTACATCCATCATAAATAATTAAAAATAAATACCCTGTAAATAAACAATAGGTATGGTGGCTAATGGCTCTTCTTGCGTTTGTAATATTATCTCTTACTTGCTTTATTTTACAACATTTCCAGTATGGCTTCAAATAAAGTCATAAAGTATGATAACATACAGTAAACAAACTAAAAATGCGCCTTAATAACCGTGTGCTAAGGAGGTGCTCTCCCGTGCTGCTTGTTGGGGAAGATAGAGGCTGTGGCATGGCAGGAGGCCTATAATGATTTAGCATGCCTAGTACACAGCTCTCGATATGGCATTAAATATTCTCACAACACTTATAGGCTAAAACGATTAAGAAACTTTATACAAGTTCATAATTACACCAGTAACGCCACACATTGGCGTACATATGTACAAACCTGTCTGAGACACCCGTCTTCAACTCGGATACCTTCTTCTCTCTCCTCTTCCTCTAAATTGACGGTAGGCAATTATCCAACTTCCGGCGAGTGCAGCATCATTAGATGCGCCACCTACCATAGGGGAGTGTGTACAGAAGGGAACACCTCTCTGCCTGTTTAGCCGTGCGTAAGGCGTAATTGATCGATCGCAAGTGGTTGGCGCGACGCAATGGGTAGCCTAGATCAGATAGATAAACTAGATTTTTTTCTAGTGTGAGAAATTGGAGGTATGGCGTGTGAAGACAATCAAATGCGTGTGTCTCACGCTCATTGCGTGAGAGTTGGCAGCCCAGATAAAACATCTACTTTTACCAATGACCAAACTGACAAAAAACACTATCAAGGCAGCTGCTTTGTTACATCGTGAGCTCAGCAACCCACAGACAGAGTGTGCATTTTTACAGTATTTATTTTCACCTGAACTTGAATTAATCAAAAGCTATTCAGAGTGCAGACACCAGTGCAGACACAGCTGCCAGTAAACTATATACATTCATCAGCCTCTTTATTAGGAACACCATATTTATACTAGTTGGGACTCGTTTAAGAACGGCCTCAAATCTTCGTGGCATGGATTCCACACAGTGCTGAAAGCATTCCTTTGAGATTCTGGTCCATGTTGTCATGATTACCACACATCATCAGCACTGCAGGTTTGTCAGCTACACAGTCCTGCTGTGAATCTCTGCATTCCACCACAGGTGTTTGATTGGATTCAGATCTGATGACTAGGAAGGACCACTGAAGTACCGTACGAAGTACACTCTGTTTGTGGAACCAATTCGAGATGATTTGTGTGTTGTGAGATGGTGCATGGAAGTAGCCAGTGTAAGATGAATATATTGTGGTCATAAAGAGATGCATGTGGTTTTAAATTAGATACAAATTTATATACTCAGGTCAAAAAAAAAAAAGTCAAAGTCCTTCCCACGCCTTACAGTACCTGGTATTCCTAGGCAGTCTCCCACTCAAGTACTAACCAGGCCCAACCTGTATGTGGCGCATCGGGCAGCGCCGATCTCCGTTTCCATAGCCCTCGGCCTCTCGCCTATTACATAGCTAGGGTTACAGTGGGGGGCTAGTCCTCTGGTAACCACAAGAGTTTAACTCCCCATGCACATCTGTATTGCAGCGTGCCTTGCCAGATGGCAGTAGGTACCATTTTTATGATGGTCTTTGGTATGACCCGACCGTGAATAGAACTCACAATCTCCCGATCGAGAGGCGGACATGCTACCACTAGTCGGTCCATATACTCAGGTAGTGATATTCAAATACTTTATTGGTATCTATAGGCCTAAAATGTGCTAAGAAAACATTCCCCACATCATTACACCACCACCACCAGCCTTAACTGTTGACACAAGGCAAGTTTGTGTGTTGCCTTGTGTCAGCAGTTCAGCTGGTGGTGGTGGTGGTGGTGTAATGATGTGGGGAATGTTTTTTTTGGCACATTCATGCTGTTGATACCAAATTCTGACCTTAGCATCTGCATTTTGTAGCAGAAATCGAGATTCAGACCAGCTCATGCTTTGCCAATTTTCAACTGTCCATTTATGGTGAGTAAGTAAGTACCCACTGATGCCACAGATTCCTGCTTTTGACAGGAGCGGAACTCAATGAAGTCTTCTGCTGTTTGAGTGTAATTTGCAAGAAAGAGAATTCTTACACCATTTGAATGCAACATTACAATCTTTATTATGTGACACATAAACACACTTTAAAGGTAGACTGCCTTTCAGATTTTTCAAGTGTAGGTCATAAAAAGAATTTTCCCCGACACCTAATTATTTTTGTTTAGTGGACCGAAAACTACTGAATTCGAGTCACATAATTACAATTTTATTATTATTTTTTAAACAGAACAGTTCATGAATTTAGGGCCATGTGGCCCTAAATTCTCCACTATTTTTTCCTGCTTCACCGTGACCCAATTCAAGATACTACGTCATGCATCACATGGTGGACTTTCCCTGTTCGTGCAAGGCATTGTGGGATACAAATTTGAAACAGGAGAGAAAAATGAAGCGAGAAGAAAAGACATTATGTTATATACGACGGAAAGGAAACGCAGGACCAAACTAATAAATATCGGCGGTCAGCGAGCACCTCGGTGTGATCAGCTGTTCGTTTAGCGACAGAATGATGGAACTGTCAGTGCACGCTCAAAGGGAAACCTGTAGATGATGATAATCATCAAATAATAATCAGTTCAATTTATACAGCGCCTTTTTCACACCCAAGGTCGTGTTAAAACTGAAGGGGAAAAAAAGGGTCCATCAAAAAAGGGTCAGGATGTAATTCCAATGGTGTAGCTAACACAGTCCCACCAGGCACATGAAGATAAATCCCACACCGCCTGCACAGCCGCCACGATGCCACTGGGCAACATCGCTTGGAACACCACACCAAGGATCCACAAAGTGAGCACAGAACCACCACCACCCAGAGCACCGGCGTGTCCCAAACCACCTGCACAGCCAATGCGACATCACCAGGCAACATCGCTTGGAACACCGTGCCAAGCACAAAGGCACTGCCGCACAGAGCGCTGGACAGGCCTGATGTTAAAAAGAGCAATGAGCTCACTGCAGCCCATAGCGAGGAGCACAGGCATCACTCATAGCAGACTAAGGCCTGGAGGGGACTGATGCCAAAACTGGGTCTGAAGCTGCACCACAACCGGCGGACAAAACACTCAAACAAATATCAAACTCCACAAACACAAAAAAAAAGAAAAGCAAAAGGGAAGAAAAGAAAAATGAAAAGCTCCAGTGAGAAGCAGCAGCTAAAACACGCATGGCGTACTCTCAACCAGAAACGGAAAACACAGTAATGCAACACTGTGGATGCCAGCTGCCGTAAAACCCAAAAGAAGAAGGTCAACCTGCGCTTGTGCACACGGACTTCCTCTGTCTGCTTGACTGCGCGAAGCGAGTGATTTCATGCACATTATTTGCTTTAATCCCCTCAAACTAAATAACTTCGCAGCCACAGAATGGCCTGATATTTTGAGATATTACAGAAATAAACATGTATCACAATGACCACATTTCAGACGGAACTACAGTTAGGTCCATATATATTTGGACACTGACACAAATTTTGTTTTTTTTACCTGTTTACTGAAACATATTCAAGTTATAGTTATATAATGGACATGGACAGAAAGTCCAGACTTTCAGCTTGCATTTGAGGTTATCCACATTACAATTGGATCAAGCGTTTAGGAGTTTCAGCTCCTTAACATGTGCCACCCTGTATTTAAAGGGATCAAAAGTAATTGGACAATTGACTCAAAGGCTATTTCATGGGCAGGTGTGGGCAATTCCTTCGTTATGTCATTCTCAATTAAGCAGATAAAAGGCCTGGAGTTGATTTGAGGTGTGGTGCTTGCATTTGGAAGATTTTGCTGTGAAGAAAACATGCAGTCAAAGGAGCTCTCCATGCAGGTGAAACAAGCCATCCTTAAGCTGCGAAAACAGAAAAAAACCATCCGAGAAATTGCTACAATATTAGGAGTGGCAAAATCTACAGTCTGGTACATCCTGAGAAAGAAAGAAAGAAAGAAAGAAAGAAAGAAAGAAAGCAAGCACTGGTGAACTCATCAATGCAAAAAGACCTGGATGCCCACAGAAGACAACAGTGGTGGATGATCGCAGAATAATTTCCATGGTGAAGAGAAACCCCTTCACAACAGCCAACCAAGTGAACAACACTCTCCAGGAGGTAGGCGTATCAATATCCAAATCTACCATAAAGAGAAGACTGCATGAAAGTAAATAGAGAGGGTTCACTGCACGGTGCAAGCCACTCATAAGCCTCAAGAATAAAAAGGCTAGATTGGACTTTGCTAAAAAACATCTAAAAAAGCCAGCACAGTTCTGGAAGAACATTCTTTGGGCAGATGAAACCAAGATCAACCTCTACCAGAATGATGGAAAGAAAAAAAAGTATGGTGAAGGCGTGGTACAGCTCATGATCCAAAACATACCACATCATCTGTAAAACACGGCGGAGGCAGTGTGATGGCTTGGGCATGCATGGCTGCCAGTGGCACTGGGTCACTAGTGTTTATTGATGATGTGACACAGGACAGAAGCAGCCGGATGAATTCTGAGGTATTCAGAGACGTACTGTGCTGCTCAAATCCAGCCAAATGCAGCCAAACTGATTGGTCGGCGTTTCATAATACAGATGGACAATGACCCAAAACATAAAGCCAAAGCAACCCAGGAGTTTATTAAAGCAAAGAAGTGGAATATTCTTGAATGGCCAAGTCAGTCACCTGATCTCAACCCAATTGAGCAGCATTTCACTTGTTAAAGACTAAACTTCAGACAGAAAGGCCCACAAACAAACAGCAACTGAAAACCGCTGCAGTAAAGGCCTGGCAGAGCATTAAAAAGGAGGAAACACAGCGTCTGGTGATGTCCATGAGTTCAAGACTTCAGGCAGTCATTGCCAACAAAGGGTTTTCAACCAAGTATTAGAAATGAACATTTTATTTACAATTATTTAATTTGTTCAATTACTTTTGAGCCCCTGAAATGAAGGGATTGTGTTTTAAAAATGCTTTAGTTCCTCACATTTTTATGCAATCATTTTGTTCAACCCACTGAATTAAAGCTGAAAGTCTGAACTTCAACTGCATCTGAATTGTTTTGTTCAAAATTCATTGTGGTAATGTACAGCACCAAAATTAGAAAAAATGTCGTCTCTGTCCAAATATTTATGGACCTAACTGTAAATTTCACCGATTTTATGAAATCGAAAGGCTGTCTAGCTTTAATAGTTTCTGTTGTCTGATTTCGGAGCAGAGCATCAGGACAGCTTTCTGTGGTGCGTCTTTGCGTTCCTTGTCTGTACTGGCAAACAGATAACACGAACGTTTTCGCTCACAAAACATCCGAGACAGGTGCGGTACGATTGGACAATGGTGTAGGAAATTGCACGCAATCTCACAAGCCTACTTTTACCAACTTTAATCCATCCGACCGAACCTGTTTTCTATGAGTTCAGCAATTTCATGAAGCGTGTACAGAACAGTTTGTATGTCAGCCCGAGTCCTCATAGTATCTCCAGTACACTCATATAATAAGGAATAAGGGACATGTGTGTTCTTTCCATCTCTGTCTCTTCATCTACCCCACGTGGAATGTTTGAGGGCACGGTGTAACAACACTGCGGCACTCTGGGTAAACACCCCGCGTCCCTGTTTCAATTGTCAGCCAGGTTCAAGCAGCGGAGAGCAGCGGGTCAGCGGACAGCAATTAGTGGACACAGAGGGTAGAGCTCACACAGCTCAGTACTGCTGGCTCAAGAGCAAACAAGGCTACAAAGCCGTTGAGTCAGTGAGTCAGTCTCTGCAGCTGCCTATGCAGTGAACGAACGCGCCTTTCTTTCTTTCTCTCTCTCAGCCATCACAGCCATTTTGGAAATTTTCAGCTGGTCTCTTTTTCAAACACTCATTCTGAACACATTCAGGCAGCCAAAGTTATGCTCAGGCTCTTGATAACAAGAATGTGTGAAATCCCATGCTGTGTTCCCACTAATAGCAGGTAATGGTGTGAGAGTCACTGTTTATTCTCTGATAATTGCAGCTTGGCCAGAAATGCTTTTTTTGGCCTTGTTTTTGTCTCTATTTTTAATTTGTCTCTTTTATTTAACACGTTTCAGTTTGGCTTTTCTATAGTCCTGTTAATTGCTGTTGTTTTTTTTTTAACAGTTGTGAAATGAACTGGGTAAAGTACAATCAAATTAAGACCGTTTGTTTTAAATTATGGAGAAAAAATGAAAAATAAACAAAGTAGTACTTTATAATGGTGGGGGCGGTAACCCTATTTCCTTTGGTTATTTCGATTTAGAAAAGGAAAAAAAAAAGCTAATCGATGAATTGCCGTCTAATGAAAGACTTGGTTTGATGCCATGCGGTGGATTAGTGTTCCACAGAGGCTGTGTTCTTGCTTTGCACCCAGTGTTCCAGGCAGGAGTGGCTGATATAAATGGTTTAGCAGGGATAACCTTCAAAGTTAAAAACGGCATCCATATTAATTTAAGGCAGAACTTTTTGGTGTAACAAAGCACAACAGCACCACCAGCGGCTGTATAACATGCACAGGATGGTCTCATCTCATCTCATTATCTGTAGCCGCTTTATCCTGTTCTACAGGGTCGCAGGCAAGCTGGAGCCTATCCCAGCTGACTACGGGCGAAAGGCGGGGTACACCCTGGACAAGTCGCCAGGTCATCACAGGGCTGACACATAGACACAGACAACCATTCACACTCACATTCACACCTACGGTCAATTTAGAGTCACCAGTTAACCTAACCTGCATGTCTTTGGACTGTGGGGGAAACCGGAACACCCGGAGGAAACCCACGCGGACACGGGGAGAACATGCAAACTCCGCACAGAAAGGCCCTCGCCGGCCACGGGGCTCGAACCCGGACCTTCTTGCTGTGAGGCGACAGCGCTGACCACTACACCACCATGCCGCCCCGAAGTTCATACCTAATTTTTCTAATTTTTTTCTAGTTTCATGCAGCCTGTCAGTACGTGGTGTCAGGTGATTATACAGCGTGAAACCCCCAGATCTGATGTTAATGCGGGCTGATGGAGTATTTTTCACCCCACTGACATATCAGTAACATGTCCTCAGCAGTGATTGGCCTTTTTCCCCCAAAATGACTTTGAGAATGAGAAACTAAAAATAAATAAAGCACAGATTGTCCAAATACAAATGCCGCAAAGGGACAGATGACAGAACTGTAAGTTTAGTATTGTTGTTGTTTATGTTGTTGATGTTGTTGATTATGCTGTTTTTGGTGTTGTTATTGTTGATTATGTTTTTGTTGTTGATATTTTTGTTGCTGTTATGTTGTTCTTGTTATTCTTTTTGTTTTTGTTGTTGTTGTTAATATGGCTTTTGTTGTTGATATTGTGTTTGTTGATGTTGATTAAGCTGTTTTTGGTGTTGTTGTTGATGGTTTTGTTGTCATGTTGTTCTTGTTATTGTTGTTGATTTTGTTTTTGTTGATATTGATTATCTTGTTTTTGTTGTTGATGTGTTGTTGTTGTTGTTGTTGTTGTTTTGTTTTTTGTAGTTGTTGATGTTTTTGTTTTTGATGTAGTTTTTGTTGATGTTGATTACGTTGTTGTCGGTGGCACAGTGGTGTAGTGGTTAGCGCTGTCGCCTCACAGCAAGAAGGTCCGGGTTCGAGCCCCGTGGCCGGCGAGGGCCTTTCTGTGTGGAGTTTGCATGTTCTCCCCGTGTCCGCGTGGGTTTCCTCCGGGTGCTCCGGTTTCCCCCACAGTCCAAAGACATGCAGGTTAGGTTAACTGGTGACTCTAAATTGAGCGTAGGTGTGAATGTGAGTGTGAATGGTTGTCTGTGTCTATGTGTCAGCCCTGTGATGACCTGGCGACTTGTCCAGGGTGTACCCCGCCTTTCACCCGTAGTCAGCTGGGATAGGATCCAGCTTGCCTGCGACCCTGTAGAACAGGATAAAGCGGCTACAGATAATGAGATGAGATGTTGTTATTGTTTTTGATTTTGGTTTTTTTGTTGATGTTTTTGTTGCTGATTATACTGTTTTTGGTGTTGTTTTTATTTTGTTTTTGTTGTTGATTATGTTGTTTTTGTTGTTGAGTGTGTCTTTTGTTGTTTTTGCTGTTTATATTGTTTTTGGTGTTGTTTTTATTTTGTTTTTGTTGTTGATTATGTTGGTTTTGGTGTTGTTTTTATTTTGTTTTTGTTGTTGAGTGTGTCTTTTGTTGTTTGTGCTGTTTATGTTGTTTTTGTTGTTGATGCTGTTTGTGGTGTTGTTTTTATTTTGTTTTTGTTGTTGATTATGTTTTTGTTGTTGATTATGTTGTTTTTGTTGTTGAGTGTGTCTTTTGTTGTTTTTGCTGTTTATGTTGTTTTTGTTGTTTATGCTGTTTTTGTTGATGGTTTTGTTGTTGATTGTTGTTTTTGTTGTTGATGCTGTTGATTATGTTATTGTTGTTGATGATGATGTTGAATATGTTGTTTTTTGTTGGTGGTGTAATTGTTGATGTTTTTGTTGTTGTTGATGATATTGTTGTTGTTTTTAAGGAACCACTTTTAATTTGGTATGTAACGGGAAACGCAGCATGAACCCAGTAGAGCATGATGGACTAGAAACACTGAAAACATTATGATGAACGCAGCTGCCTTTAACTCTGTGTAATCATTATTATGCCATTAATGAGACGCTGTGACATAATGCACTGCTCAGCCTTAAAGTTTTATCAGTCTATTAATAGATATTATTTTTTATGATATTAATATCACAACCTGCTTCCTGGAAGAGACTCGATCCTGGGCTCGATCCTGAACACTAACGCAGAAAACCAGTGAATGATTGGTTTTGGTTCTCGTTCTCTCGACTGATTGTTTGGATATTTTGAGGTCCAGTGTTTACTTTTTTGCTTTTGCTGTATTATTCCTGCCTTCACTTGTCACATTGTCCAAACAGATTTTCTTTGTAGAGGTGGTGGTGGAGGTGATGATGAGGGGGTGCACTGTTGTTGGAAAAGCAGTGTGTGACCTTTGGTGAAGAGTAGAGTAATCTCAGTGGGTTGTGGAAGAGATTTACTCACTCTTCGTGTCTTGGCATGCGTAGGCAGCATCACTGCAGCCACGCACAGAATATCAATTAGCTGTCCTACTGACAACGTTTTCATCTTTGTTGTCAAACCCTCCGATTCCCTCGGCTGTGGATGATACAGGAACAGTGGTAGATATCTCTTCTTAGCATTATCCTGTATTTCACCTCTCATTCGAGAGTTCAATTTCATTCAGTTTTATTTATATACAGTGCCACAAAGCAGCATTAAAGATCTAGATGTAGATTTAGACCTCTAACGAGCAACCCTGCAGTAACGGTGGCAAGAAAACCCTGAGACGATATGAGGAAGAATCCTTGAGAGAAATCAGACACAAAAGGGTTCTGGGTTACACCAGGTGTCAGGTAGGATTGACTGAATGTATCAACAGGATGCTCAGTATGACCATACTGATGACTTAAAGAGGAACTGAAGTCAGTTTTAAACTTGCTTTATTTCTTAATTAACGTGTTATTCAATGATGTTTTCGGTTTTAGTAACCTTATATCGTGACTCGTATTGGCAACTAGTTGCAAATAAATATTATACTTATACTTACATATATGTGGGCGCTGTGTGAGACGGCTGCCTCTCCAGTAGTGCTGTAGTTTTTAGCTCTTTAAACCTCTTTTTTCCACCTTTTTTACTTTTCTGCTTTTCTTACGAAGACATAGTGTGTTTTACTTATATCACATGGATATATTTAACTTTAACACGCAACCAGGAGCCAGTTTTCTCACTTATTCGAGAGAGGAGCTGCTGGCCCTGAAAACAATGGGACGAGCCGGGATACGACACCCTATCCCGGCTGAGTTGAGGAGGAAACCCAGGGGCTGCAAAGCTGGAGCTAAGCTAAAGGCTAGGCTAGCGGACAACCGGCAGCGCTACAAACCATCCATTCCCTTCGTTATCATGGGGAATGTGAATTTGCTGCCGAATAAAGTCGACGAGCTACCCGCACTGAACAACCAGCGGATTTATCAGGAGAGCAGCTTATTTATCTTTACGGAGACATGGCTAACACACCTTATACCAGATGCTAATGTGGACCTGCGGGGATTCACTGCTGTGAGAGCCGACAGAGACACTAACACATGCGGGAAAAGCAAAGGTGGGGGACTCATCATTTATGTTAACAACCGCTGGTGTAACCCGGGACATATCTCCATAAAGACAGTTTTATGTTGCCCGGACTTGGAGCTGCTAGCCGTTAGCCTGCGGCCATATTATTTGCCGAGGGAGTTCAGTCATGTGATCACCATCTGTGTTTACATCCCTCCAAGGGCAGGTGCAGACGCTGCATGTGAGAGGATTCACTCTGTCACAGCAAGGCTGCAGACACAGCACCCTGAGGCATTTATCATCATTTCTGGGGACTTTAATCACGCTACTTTGGACTCTACTTTGGCTGCTTTTTACCAGGCTGTGGACTGTCCAACAAGGAACAACAGGACAATTGACTTGCTGGATGCTAATGTGAGGGATGCATACAGAGTCACACCCCTCCCCCCACTAGGGAAGTCTGACCACAGCCTGGTTCATCTACAGCCGAAGTACACCCCCCTGGTTCAAAGGCAGCCTGCAACAACTAGCTCCATCAGGAGGTGGTCCCCTGAAATGGAAGATGCCCTCAGGGACTGTTATGACATCACGGACTGGGATGTGCTGCTTAGCCCACACTGTGAGGACATATGCCCCTTTTCCACCAAAGCAGTTCCAGGGCTGGTTCGGGGCCAGTGCTTAGTTTGGAACCGGGTTTTCTGTTTCCACTGACAAAGAACTGGCTCTGGGGCCAGAAAGCCCAGTTCCAGGCTAGCACCAACTCTCTGCTGGGCCAGAGGAAAGAACCGCTTATGTCAGCGGGGGGCGGAGTTGTTAAGACCAACAACAATAACAAGATCGCGAAAGATTGCCATTTTTAAGCGACGAGAAGCAGCTTCTGTACAAACGCAAAGTCATCCATTATTATTATTGTTGTTGTTGTTTCTGCTGCTTCTTCCGTGTCGTTTTTGCTTCGATATTCGCGCAAAGGTTTATGTATGACGTATACAGCGACGTAACTGACGTATACAGCGACGTAATGACATGGCTTCCCTTAGCACCGCGAGCTATGGAAAAGCAAACTGGTTCTCAGCTGGCTCGCAAGTTGAACGAGTTGTGAACCAGCACCAGCACTGGCCCTGAACCAGCCCTGGAACTGATTTGGTGGAAAAGGGGTAATAGAGGGGCTGACACACTGTCTGACGGATTACCTCAACTTCTGTGCAGACGTGGTCTCCCCCGCTAAGACTGTACGGTGTTATCCTAATAACAAGCCGTGGGTAACACAGGAAGTCAAAGCTGTCCTCAACAGGAAGAAGGCCGCCTTCAGGAGCAGGGATAGGGAATAGAATTTTGATAAGGCGGCACGGTGGTGTAGTGGTTAGCGCTGTCGCCTCATGGCAAGAAGGTCTGGGATCGAGCCCCGTGGCCGGCGAGGGCCTTTCTGTGCGGAGTTTGCATGTTCTCCCCGTGTCTGCGTGGGTTTCCTCCGGGTGCTCCGGTTTCCCCCACAGTCCAAAGACATGCAGGTTAGGTTAACTGGTGACTCTAAATTGAGCGTAGGTGTGAATGTGAGTGTGAATGGTTGTCTGTGTCTATGTGTCAGCCCTGTGATGACCTGGCGACTTGTCCAGGGTGTACCCCGCCTTTCGCCCGTAGTCAGCTGGGATAGGCTCCAGCTTGCCTGCGACCCTGTAGAACAGGATAAAGCGGCTAGAGATAATGAGATGAGATGAGAGAATTTTGATAATTTTGCCTTCAGTTCTCCTTTAAAGCCCCATTAAGTGAGAATTGTTATTTTTTTGCTCCTGGGTTCCTCCTATAGTTGTGGAGTTTAATTCACTTTTACGCAACTGTTGTACATACAAACCACACTTTGAGCTTCCCTCATGGACAGCTGGACATGTGTGTTTGTTCCAAGCTGAATGATATGGAACCGGCAGAAGCCAAAGAACCATGTCAACTGACAAGGTAGAGTAATAATTAAATAATATTGGCTGGTGTTGAGTGGTATATCAGATATTATTCCATTCAGCTAGCATGATATTGAACAAGTCAAAGACGAGTAGCTGAATGGAATATATCTGATGTACCACGAAAAAAAGCCAGCCAATATTATTATGATACATACACATTTGATGGAACAATTATAGATTTTACAAAAAGTTAAAAACAGGGGGGTGACTTACCAATATTGAAAGCTGATTCTGATCAAATATAATTCAATGTTCTGTCAATCCAATGCACTGTACAAAGCCAAAATTCTAACAGTAAAAATTGTACAAGTCCAAAAAGCCTGAACAACAAGCCAACTTATATACAAGCTACTGTTATATCCAGGTTGACAGTTCAAGTTCAGTTACTTTTGGTCATAGTTGATTGTTACATTGCAGTTGTTCAAAACAAAAGGGCTTTGCTGAGTGAAGTCCACGAGTGAAGTCCTCTTGTAAAAGTCTCCGTCACTTGACAATATTTCCGCTATTGCTCTCTTTTCCAGTTTTTCGATGTCCGTTGGTCTGTTTTTCTCTTGTAAATATGCGTGAAGAATATATAATGAAGTTTTGGTAGCCTTTCGGGTGTTCGACATGTCTTTCTCTTTTAAATCTTCTGCTTTTAATGAAGCAAACCTCACAGACATGTTTGTGTACAAACTTTCAGTCACTCACTAGCATGGAAGTTTTACATCTCCGACGTGTCTCTCTTCCAGTTTTTCGATGTCTGTTGGTATGTTTTTCTCTTGAAAATATGCATGAAGAATATATAATGAAGTTTTGGTGGCCTTTCGGGTGTTCAGCGCGTCTTTAGTTTCAGTTTTCAGTTTATTTATTTAGTGCTTAATTACAGCATCGCTAATCCTAGCAGTAGCACTGGATTAGCCTCGTCTTCTCTCTTTCCTGTCTGACAAAGAAATTATTCTGCGCATACGCATCAGAAGAGTTTTGTCACTGGATCTTTGCATGAGCTCTGAAGTGTGACGTTGTGTTGTCTTGACAACGTGTAATATTATAACAATACTGCATGCTCATTCTCCTTTTGGGAGAGTGGCGTAATACATGGAGGATAAGCGATATGATAATATTGCATGCCATCAATAAACCCACTCGAAGGGAATAGAACACATGTTTTTATTCCATGGAAAAAGTGTCCCGTTTGTATAATAATATCTGATTTTACACTATATGACTGCATAGTTTTATTTATTGTGGCATTGCAGATGAACACTAACATAATAAAAAGAATAATGGAAAGTTTTAGTTTTTGAAATACCGTGTTTTCATTTCCAGGCCATAAATATTGCTTGCCAAGTGTTTGAATGTGACGTATGTGAGTAATCAACATGATATAAGTGCATATTACACATACAGTAATATACATTGGGCACTGTGATCTATTACAAGCTAGCCGGGATTGAGGTTTGCAGAATTGTAAGTTTTCAAGGCTTATTTGACATGAGATTGACAAAGACTGACAAAACAGTTTGGCACGAGATGAATTTATTTATTTGCATGCTAGTCTGAGACGAGACTGAGCTTCGATGACTTTTGTCACCTGGAAAATCTACAAATCTCTAAATGAAACAAAGTCAATACTTGATATGAGACGTGATTAAACAGTGAGTGCAGTTTTATGTGGAAATGAGCTGGAGGTTTTACTGAGCATCTTGCAGAACCAGCCACAGTTCTTCTGGACACTTTGATTATCACACTCGCTTTTTTAATTTTGCACCCAAACTCAGCAGCCTTCATTCTGTTTTGTTTTTTTAAAGGTCCCATGGCATGGTGGTTTGTTGATGCTTTAAACGGGCTCGTGGAGGTTTCCGGATGTTATATCCGCAGCCTTTCTCGAAATGAACCCTCGGCACGTAGATATAGCCTCCTGGGAGAAAGCCCCATTTCAGCGCTTTTCCCAGTGCGTCGTTTTGCTAATGAGAAGCAGGAGGCGGGGAAGGGTAGAGGGTGGGGGCGGGTCTTATCATTAATATTCATGACATGTAAATGTGTTACCTCTGATTGGCTAACAGCACTGTGACGCTACCTCCAGTGGGTCAGAACAAGCGGATGTGGGTGTCTTACTATGGCGAGAGAGAAGGAACAAACCGCGAAGGGAAAAATACCGCGCGCTGACGTCATTAAGGTGCGACGCGAGGAAATAAAATAAATTCAACAAATGTTTGGGTTTTTACTGAACAAACAAACAAATAACATGAACGAGTGACTTAAAAAAAAGAATGTGGGTGTCTTTGTAAAAACTGTTTTGATTGGCTATTATAACAGAACATGCTGCATGCTTTTTGGCTTTGTAGCGCAGAGTACCTGGCTAACTGCAGGAAGCGGTTAGCTGCACAGCTAATGTAACCATTGCAAGGCTAACGTGGCACCGATTTTAAAACATGGCAAAACGACTTAACAGTTATACACTTACTTGTTCGGTGTTTGTGGCTGATGCGGCAGGGATGCTTGGTACGGACCCAGGCTTCAGTGACAGTTGATGTGCAAAACCTGCCCTGTACTGTCCCGAGTTGTGGAAACATTCCTCAGGAAAATGCTTCCGACAAACATACACCGTCTTAGGTAGACTCGACGGCGTATTATTGGAGTAAATAAAATTAAGCCACTGCGTCTTCAGGGGCTCTCCCGTCGGCAGTAAAAACAGACTCTTTTCTGTGTTGTCACATCCATGTACAGCGCAACTTCCATGTTTGGTGGCAACTTTTGAGCTGGGCGGGCAATCCATACAGTGGGTGGGAATCCAGAGGGGGGGCGTGGGGATCATCTCCCTTGCTGACGTAGGCAAGGGAAGAGTTTATCAACGCGCCGTTTTGACGCGTCATTCTCAAATGTTGGGCATAGTTTGGTTTACACATTATGAAATTTGTAGCCACTGGGGTGACTTAAGAAAGTCAGAGAAACTCATGTTAACGTTAAAAAACCTCAGAAAGTGAAAATTTCATGCCATGGGACCTTTAATTTGAAAAGTGCTCTCTTATTAGACACATCAGGTGAAAATTCAAATTCAATCCAAACTGCTTGAAACTGCTGTCGCTGAATTCAGAATTGAACGCAGAACAACATGCTTTGTACAGAATTAAAATATGTGAATCTGTTCTTGAGATACACTACCGTTCAAAAGTTTGGGGTCACTTTGAAATGTCCTTATTTTTGAAAGAAAAGCACTGTTCTTTTCAATGAAGATCACTTTAAACTAATCAGAAATCCACTCTATACATTGCTAATGTGGTAAATGACTATTCTAGCTGCAAATGTCTGGTTTTTGGTGCAATATCTCCATAGGTGTATAGAGGCCCATTTCCAGCAACTCTCACTCCAGTGTTCTAATGGTACAATGTGTTTGCTCATTGCCTCAGAAGGCTAATGGATGATTAGAAAACCCTTGTACAATCATGTTAGCACAGCTGAAAACAGTTGAGCTCTTTAGAGAAGCTATAAAACTGACCTTCCTTTGAGCAGATTGAGTTTCTGGAGCATCACATTTGTGGGGTCGATTAAATGCTCAAAATGGCCAGAAAAATGTCTTGACTAATATTTTCTATTCATTTTACAACTTATGGTGGGAAATAAAAGTGTGACTTTTCATGGAAAACACAAAATTGTCTGGGTGACCCCAAACTTTTGAACGGTAATGTATTACAAATCAAAAATTGAAGAAACGGCTTAATTTTTAGAAACCTGCCGTAATGTTCTGTATGAGGATCACATGGTCCAAAATGGGCCTTACGTATTAACCAATGACATCAAATGTTTTTTTCTAAATAACTTTTCTATTTTTCAAGATATTATCATGGAAATTGGCAGGAACATAGATGATTGTATACTGAATACAAAGTTTAAAAAATTAGTAAAAACAAATTACGCAAATTAGTATTTAATTAGTATGAATTATGCTAATCACGCAAAAACGTTAAACCGGTACACTCTCTTCTTCAAAGTTTCACCAAATGGCTTTATTTGTGCAATATAAAGCTGATCTTAACTCTCATTTATACATCACAAAGAAGGAGAAATCAATGTTAATTATAAAATATGCATAAATAAGCACTGAATATCATTCACATCTACAGTACCATTCTCTGTGAAAATAAAAAAGGAAGAAAATATTATTTCTAATCCCCTCTTTGTGCTCTATAGGGCTTTGTATTTCTCAAAAGTAGAGCCTACTAGTGTTTATATGAAAAAACATAAAATATTATTTTGATGAATATTCACAGCTTTGGGCGGCACGGTGGTGTAGTGGTTAGCGCTGTCGCCTCACAGCAAGAAGGTCCTGGGTTCGAGCCCCGGGGCCGGCGAGGGCCTTTCTGTGTGGAGTTTGCATGTTCTCCCCGTGTCCGCGTGGGTTTCCTCCGGGTGCTCCGGTTTCCCCCACAGTCCAAAGACATGCAGGTTAGGTTAACTGGTGACTCTAAATTGACCGTAGGTGTGAATGTGAGTGTGAATGGTTGTCTGTGTCTATGTGTCAGCCCTGTGATGACCTGGCGACTTGTCCAGGGTGTACCCCGCCTTTCGCCCATAGTCAGTTGGGATAGGCTCCAGCTTGCCTGCGACCCTGTAGAAGGATAAAGCGGCTAGAGATAATGAGATGAGATGAGATTCACAGCTTTCAAAGCGAACCTTGAAAACCTGTGTGAGCCACATCCAATAAACAATTCACATTCACTGAACTGAAATTGATATTCAAGTTTCTGATTTCTGTTTTTTTTTAATATCATTCCAACCACTAAGATCTCAATATTTTTCATCAAAACAACTACAGTTATATTCTAAAACAGTTATTTATTTACAGGAATCAGTTTAATTTGGAAAAAAAATAAGTAGGTAAAGCTATGAAAACTCGCTTCAGAGTCTCCCGTGAATCAGAACATCAAAACTAGCAGATGGAAAATTTTGCTGAATCCTTCATCAGAAACAGTGAGATCGAGAAAACATCCCTATAAAAGTTATCTGATTGATATTCACGAGTAATCCAGTCGGAAACCGATCAGTAGAGAGAGAGAGAGCTTGACTGCTTTCCCGTGACTCAAAAAGAAAAGCACCGGCAGTTTGTCGATGTCACATGAGCAGTTTTTACTCTGTTGTACCGAATTCAACCTGCCGTTACTCCCAAAGCACTGAACAGATCTTAATGAGATACATTTCTTTGGAAAGCAGAAATGATAAGCTTTTTAATAATAGTATTCTCAATATAAAATATTCAAGAGTTAAGCAATGACAGATTTGGAAACTTAGATGAGCATCTAATAATAATAATAATAATAATAATAATACATCTGAGCGGCACGGTGGTGTAGTGGTTAGCACTGTCGCCTCACAGCAAGAAGGTCCTGGGTTCGAGCCCCGTGGCCGGCGAGGGCCTTTCTGTGTGGAGTTTGCATGTTCTCCCCGTGTCCGCGTGGGTTTCCTCCGGGTGCTCCGGTTTCCCCCACAGTCCAAAGACATGCAGGTTAGGTTAACTGGTGACTCTAAATTGAGCGTAGGTGTGAATGTGAGTGTGAATGGTTGTCTGTGTCTATGTGTCAGCCCTGTGATGACCTGGCGACTTGTCCAGGGTGTACCCCGCCTTTCGCCCGTAGTCAGCTGGGATAGGCTCCAGCTTGCCTGCGACCTTGTAGAAGGATAAAGCGGCTAGAGATAATGAGATGAGATGAGAATACTACATCTGTTTTGTATAGCGCTTTTCATGGTACTCAAAGACGCTTTACAGGAG
The DNA here is from genome assembly GCF_027579695.1 of Neoarius graeffei. Taxonomy (NCBI): domain Eukaryota; kingdom Metazoa; phylum Chordata; class Actinopteri; order Siluriformes; family Ariidae; genus Neoarius; species Neoarius graeffei. The sequence continues at coordinate 112,675,625 of NC_083571.1, read as the reverse complement.
GTTAAAAAATACACACATATATACACACACACAGACACACATACAGACACAGACAACAGATACATAGGAAGGTGATCTGCAGGAAGGTGACGTGTCAAGTGTCATATGCAGTCTTGAACAGGTGGGTTTGAGATGGCGCTTGAAGGAAAGTAGTGTATCGGAGTTACGGATGGCCAGGGGGAGGGAGTTCCAGAGGGTGGCGGCAGCGATGGTGAAGGCTCTGTCTCCAAGGGTCCGGTACTTGGACGTGGTGATGGGAGTGAGGAGGTGCATGGACAATTTTCATAGCACAGCCAGCGAGCGTCTGATACGCCTACTCTTATGTAATAAGTTGCTCAGATACAATTTTTTTTTTCAGTAACATTTAATTTTGTGCTGGAAAATGACACAAAGTCATTCAAATTTGGGTGGGCACCTATTACTGTATAGTACTGATGTTTGAGTGTTGTCTAGCATGTTTGCTAGCGTCACCTTGAGATGTATCTAGCGGCTAAACCTCTGTCAAAATGGATCGACTTGGCTTATGATCAAAAGCTAGCGGTTTGATAAATTTGCTAACATAGCCAAACATCAAGCTAGCGCAACAACACAAGACGTAGAAAGGCAGCTAGTGTAATATTGCTTAGAAGTTCAACAGAAAGAAGCCCAGCTCGGTTTCTGTCCTCTTTGGTCTCTTCACCTCGACTGCCATGATGTCTGTTCTGAGAATTCAGATTGAGCTTATTTTTATGGGTCGTGTTGCTGGCTAATTTTGGAAGCTGGCCATGGCGCCATAAAGTGTTATTCAGTTCTCGTGAGAGGTCTCAGGGACACGCCACCAGAGTTACGGAGTGCTATAAGTGGTGACCCGGATGAAAACTCAGAATGGAAGACGAGACATTCTCCCTATTACAAGTCTACATAACCCCGAAATGATTTTCAAGCTCATATTTTAAGGTAAAATTCCTAACTATTATTGCTTTAAATAGAAAAGTGACATTGGTGTTTATGCAGGGATAGTGGAGCATATTCATCCAGAGTCTGATTAAAAATAGATGGCCTTTCGATTTCATAAAATCGGTGAAATTTAGTTCCGTCTGAAATGTGGTCATTGTGATAAATGTTTATTTCCGTAATATCTCACAAACTATCAGGCCATTCTGTGGCTGGGAAGTTATTTAATTTGAGGGGATTAAAGCAAATAATGTGCATGAAATCGCTCGCTTCGTGCAGTCAAGCAGACAGAGGAAGTCCGTGTGCGCATGCGCAGGTTTACCTTCTTCTTTTGGGTTTTACAGCAGCTGGCATCCACAGTGTCGCATTACTGCCATCTACAGGTTTACCTTTGAGCGTGCATTGACAGTTCCATCATTCTGTCGCTAAATGAACAGCTGATCACACCGAGGTGCTCGCTGAGCGCCGATATTTATTAGTTTGGTCCTACATTTCCTTTCCTTCATATATAACATAACGTCTTTTCTTCTCACTTTCTTTCTGTTACTGTAGTCGGTTTTTCACGTTTCATTTGCACGCTCACGTCCTCCATTTTTCTCTCCTGTTTCAAATTTGTATCCCACAATGCCTTGCGTGAACGGGGAAAGCCCACCATGTGATGCATGACGTAGTATCTTGAATTGGGTCATGGTGAAGCAGGAAAAAATAGCGGATAATTTGGGGCCACGTGACCATAAATTAATTAATTGTTCTTTTAGGGAAAAAAAGTAACAAAATAAGAAGTCTGTGATTCGAATTCAGTCGCTTTCAATCCACTAAAAAAATAATAATAATTGAGTGTCGGGGAAAATTCTTTTTATGACCAACACTTAAAATCTGAAAGGCAGTCTACCTTTAAGTTAAGTTTTCCATGATTTCCATTTAGGTTATACAAAATATATGTGTGTAGCTCACACCTCACGAACACTAATCTAATTTTCGAGACCACTGGAACTCAAACAAATGCCTTTAAGCCCCCAAAAATCAGGGGTGCAAAATATGGACTGAAGAATGAAATTGCGTTAAATGTAATATGATGTATGAAGCAAGAGAAAACGTGAAAGAAAACATGGCAAGCATTGAAATAAACATCTAATAGGAGCTTCATATATCAACTTTGTTTCTTTCTTTTTTTTTTTTGCATGAATAGTCCCAGTTGTAATGATCATTAAAACCTAAAAAAAAGGGCACTTTAAAAATATAGCTTCTGTTCTTCAGCTGCTTATAAAATAGCCCCTGATCCAGCAAAATTTATTACTTTTCAAATTTAGTTTTTATATTCTGCATTAACAGCACGCGCAACTTAAATGCCACAAGATACTACATGGAGGTCAGGAAATGACACAAACTGTCAGACAGTGGTGCCGGACTTGATAATGCTCCTTGCTTGATATCATACAGGAAAAAAAATGTGCTTAAAGCTAGACTGCCTTTCAGATTGTTCAAGTTTATGTCATAAAAAGAATTTTCCCCGACACGCAATTATTTTTGTTTAGTGGACTGAAAGCTACTGAATTTGAATCACAGACTTCCAATTTTATTATTTTAATTTTTTTTTAAACAGAATTAATGAATTTATCTCCATGTGGCTCTAAATTCTCCGCTATTTTTTCCTGCTTCACCATGACCCAATTCAAGATACAACCCCGATTCCAAAAAAGTTGGGACAAAGTACAAATTGTAAATTTAAACGGAATGCAATAATTTAAAAATCTCAAACACTGATATTGTATTCACAATAGAACATAGACAACATATCAAATGTGGAAAGTGAGACATTTTGAAATTTCATGCCAAATATTGGCTCATTTGAAATTTCATGACAGCAACACATCTCAAAAAAGTTGGGACAGGGGCAATAAGAGGCTGGAAAAGTTAAAGGTACAAAAAAGGAACAGCTGGAGGACCAAATGGCAACTCATTAGGTCAATTGGCAATAGGTCATTAACATGACTGGGTATAAAAAGAGCATCTTGGAGTGGCAGCGGCTCTCAGAAGTAAAGATGGGAAGAGGATCACCAATCCCCCTAATTCTGCGCCGACAAATAGTGGAGCAATATCAGAAAGGAGTTCGACAGTGTAAAATTGCAAAGAGTTTGAACATATCATCATCTACAGTGCATAATATCATCAAAAGAGTCAGAGAATCTGGAAGAATCTCTGTGCGTAAGGGTCAAGGCCGGAAAACCATACTGGGTGCCCGTGATCTTCAGGCCCTTAGATGGCACTGCATCACATACAGGCATGCTTCTGTATTGGAAATCACAAAATGGGCTCAGGAATATTTCCAGAGAACATTATCTGTGAACACAATTCACCGTGCCATCTGCCGTTGCCAGCTAAAACTCTATAGTTCAAAGAAGAAGCCGTATCTAAACATGATCCAGAAGCGCAGACGTCTTCTCTGGGCCAAGGCTCATTTAAAATGGACTGTGGCAAAGTGGAAAACTGTTCTGTGGTCAGATGAATCAAAATTTGAAGTTCTTTATGGAAATCAGGGACGCCGTGTCATTCGGACTAAAGAGGAGAAGGACGACCCAAGTTGTTATCGGCGCTCAGTTCAGAAGCCTGCATCTCTGATGGTATGGGGTTGCATTAGTGCATGTGGCATGGGCAGCTTACACATCTGGAAAGACACCATAAATGCTGAAAGGTATATCCAGGTTCTAGAGCAACATATGCTCCCATCCAGACGACGTCTCTTTCAGGGAAGACCTTGCATTTTCCAACATGACAATGCCAAACCACATACTGCATCAATTACAGCATCATGGCTGCGTAGAAGAAGGGTCCGGGTACTGGACTGGCCAGCCTGCAGTCCAGATCTTTCACCCATAGAAAACATTTGGCGCATCATAAAACGGAAGATACGACAAAAAAGACCTAAGACAGTTGAGCAACTAGAATTCTACATTAGACAAGAATGGGTTAACATTCCTATCCCTATACTTGAGCAACTTGTCTCCTCAGTCCCCAGACGTTTACAGACTGTTGTAAAGAGAAAAGGGGATGTCTCACAGTGGTAAACATGGCCTTGTCCCAACTTTTTTGAGATGTGTTGTTGTCATGAAATTTAAAATCACCTAATTTTTCTCTTTAAATGATACATTTTCTCAGTTTAAACATTTGATATGTCATCTATGTTCTATTCTGAATAAAATATGGAATTTTGAAACTTCCACATCATTGCATTCCGTTTTTATTTACAATTTGTACTTTGTCCCAACTTTTTTGGAATTGGGGTTGTACTACGTCATGCATCATGTGGTGGGCTTTCCCTGTTCGCCCAAGGCATTGTGGGATACAAATTTGAAACAGGGTAGAAAAATGGAGGACGTGAGTGTGCGAATGAAACGTGAAAGACCGACTACAGTAACGGAAAGAAAGCGAGAAGAAAAGACGTTATGTTATATACAGTATGAAGGAAAAGAAACACAGGACCAAACTAATAAATATGGGCGCTCAGCGAGCACCTCGGTGTGATCAGCTGTTCGTTTAGCGACAGAATGATGGAACTGTCAGTGCACGCTCAAAGGTAAACCTGTAGATGGCAGTAATGCAACACTGTGGATGCCAGCTGCTGTAAAACCCAAAAGAAGAAGAAGGTAAACCTGCGCATGCGCACACACACGGACTTCCTCTGTCTGCTTGACTGCACAACGCGAGCGATTTCATGCACATTATTTGCTTTAATCCCCTCAAATTAAATAACTTCCCAGCCACAGAATGGCCTGATATTTTGTGAGATATCACAGAAATAAACAGATATCACAATGACCACATTTCAGAGCGAACTAAATTTCACCGATTTTATGAAATTGAAAGCCGTCTCGCTTTAAGATCAAGGTCAGACTTGATCTACAACAGATAAAAGTAAAGTACATCACGAGTGCAGAAAGCTCCAGGAGCATCTGGATGACTCAGGCAGGTCTGTAAGGTGAAAAGAGTCACGGCAGCTTTTTAACGGATTTTTGAACGACTCAAACGTGAAACTAGATGTTAAAATTGTTTGTTTGAAGATGCTATTTTAAAACACTTGTATACTGTGGTTCATAGGTGTATCTCTTTCTCTCTTGGCTCAAACTAATTTCAAGGTATTTTACACAAATAACACTCCAAACTCAGTTGATATTGAGTTTCCAGAGCTCACTGTATGTCGGAAGTGTTGTTGACATGACTGAAGTGGTGAAGAAAATAGCCTCAATGAGGCTGTATCTCATACCTGCCACTATTGTTGTGTGTGAGTTTGAAATACGATCAATCCTGTGTCAGATGAGTAGCGATTTTTGTGAACTTCACATGACCCCTGTGTAGCCATAGGGGAGGTGGTGCTACCTGGTGAACAATTCTTGCTAGTGTGTCTTTAGAGTCTTCTGGGTGAGTTTCAGTGAAAACGTCCTAGCAGTTTATGAACAGTCATGTTTGGTGTGATGAGTCATGCAAAATTTTCAAACGGCTATAAAATGTTAAATATGACAGGTGGCACCACCATCTTGATGACTTTTATACATACCAACCTGAGGAACATTCTATACGAGTTTGATCAAAATCTGATCACTCCTATAGGAGGAGTAGTGATTTTTGTGAAATTACACATGACCCCTCTGTAGCCTTATCCATGGCAACTGGTGCCACCTGGTGAACAACTCTTGTTGGAAGATACCTTTAGAGTCTTCTGGGTGAGTTTCAGTGAAAATGTCCCAGCAGTTTACACAGAGTCGCGTTTAATGTGATGACAGGTGGTGCCACCATCTTGACAACTTTTATGCACACCCACCTGGGGAATGTTGGGTGTGAGTTTGATCGAAATCGGATCAATCCTGTAGGAGGAGTAATGATTTTTGTAAATTGTGGATGGACGACGGACGGACGATGTGTGATCACATAAGCTCATCCAGCCTGGTTTATGGCCGGATGAGCTCATAATTACATAAGAACTGATTTGTGCATCTTGCTGACTTGTGTCTCTCTTGGATCCTCTACTGCTTGGGCCAAAGTGGACAAGAGCTTTAGAGTCCTAAGGAGTAATGGATGGACTTGGACGCTGGTGGTGGACTTTAGAGTCCACCACTGGGTGGCATGGTGGTGTAGTGGTTAGCACTGTTGCCTTACAGCAAGAAGGTTCTGGGTTCGAGCCCAGTGGCCAACGGGGGCCTTTCTGTGTAGAGTTTGCATGTTCTCCCCGCGTCTGTATGGGTTTCCCCACAGTTCAAAGACATGCGGTTAGGTTAACACAGGGCAGCCTTGGGCTGACGTGCCCTTGAGCAAGGCACCTAACCCTCAACTGTTCCTCGGGCGCTATAGTATAGCTGCCCACCGCTCTGGATATGCGTGTGTGCTCATTGTTCGCTTGTGTGTGTTCACTGTTTCAGATGGGTTAAATACAAAGGATGAATTTCACTGTACTTGAGTGTGCATGTAACAAATAAAGGCTTCTTTTTTCTAATTTCTCATTTCCCCCTCAACAGATCAATAAATCGCTGTCTAATGTGATTAATTATGTACTGTGAACAGTGGTGGGAAGAGTCCAAAAGACACTGACTTGAGTAAAAGTACTGCTATTGTAGTAATAATTCACTAAAGATAAAAAAATATATACTCAACTAAGAGTAAGGAGAAACTAGTTGAGCTTTACTTTACAAATGACCTTTTTATCTGCTTACAATTGACAGTGCTGTGCATGAACATGCTGAATGAGCGACGTTCATTGAACATGATCATATTTTCGGTGAACGGTGAACGAATTAGATGGTAACTAATGAAAGTGAACGTGAGCGTCATTCACTCTGGCGAGTATGACTGACGCTCACACACCAGATGGTCCCTACAAGAAGGTGGTGGTAATGCACCAAAAAAGCTGTTTGCCAGTGCCAAAAAACATGAGAAGAAGAATAAAAGCTGTGTTTTATGGTGGCACCCATAACCAACATTATTACATTTGTAAACCGATCTCTTTTAAGTTGTCCTGCTTTATGCTGTATTAAATGGTAAAATATGTACTCGTATTATTTTTTTCTTGGCTTATAAAAGTAATCCCTGCCTGTGATCCAATTCTATATGCAGTAATTTGTTTAGTTTGAGAAGTGACAATGAAGGTTCTACTGAATAGTTCAGATCAGCTTATTAAAAAAAAGTTGAAAGAAAGGAATGAACATGAATGACATTTTGTTGGCTGAACTACGAACGTGAACTAGTTCATTTTAATCTGTGTGAACTGAATGTTGAGCTAGCTCTTATCAAAAAGAAGTAGACTTTAAGTTCATTTTATTAAGTATACTTAAGTAAAGTTAAAGTATATTTCCTTAAGTATACTTTTGTGTACCAAGTATACTGATATCAATGTACTTGCAGTATACTGGTAATTAAACTAATCTAATACTTCTTGGGACTAAATTGGCCTACTTTTAGTTTATAAAAAGTATACTTTAAGTCTAAGAGAAGTAAACTTTGAGTATACAACTAGTATTTTTTATTTTGTACTGCAAGTATACCACAAGTAAACTTATATACTAATAGTTTACTAGTTCTATACTTGTAGTTCACTCTTTAGTTTACAAAAGCATACTTCATAGTGTACTGGAAATATACTATGAGTTTACTTGTTTTATACTTCTAGTCCACTTTCTAAGTTTACTAAAATATACTTTGTAGTATACTGGAAATATACTATTGGTTTACTCGTTACACACTTCTAGTCCACTTTTTAGTTTATAAAAGTATACTTTATAGCATATTGGAAATAGACTATTAGTTACTGGTTATATACATCTAGTCCACTTTTTAGTTTTGAAGTTTACTGCAATTACCCTTCTAGGTATACTATTAGTTTTCGAGCCCTAACCCTTACCTCATGCACACTACCAGGAAACAACTTAAGTGTTTTGTACCTTAAGTTACAATGAAGTTATAAAGGTAAGAATTCACAAAACAACAACAGATACTCAGGATTAAGAACATATTCATTTTCTTTAAAAATCAAAATTTAAAGCAACATTGTATCAAATGCCAAAGTACAAAAACATGGCAATGACAAATGAAATTGACATCCAAAATCTCATCTCATCTCATCTCATTATCTCTAGCCGCTTTATCCTTCTACAGGGTCGCAGGCAAGCTGGAGCCTATCCCAGCTGACTACGGGCGAAAGGCGGGGTACACCCTGGACAAGTCGCCAGGTCATCACAGGGCTGACACATAGACACAGACAACCATTCACACTCACATTCACACCTACGCTCAATTTAGAGTCACCAGTTAACCTAACCTGCATGTCTTTGGACTGTGGGGGAAACCAGAGCACCCGGAGGAAACCCACGTGGACACGGGGAGAACATGCAAACTCCACACAGAAAGGCCCTCGCCGGCCACGGGGCTCGAACCCGGACCTTCTTGCTGTGAGGCGACAGCGCTAACCACTACACCACCGTGCCGCCCTCATCCAAAATCTAAAGAAGAAAAAAAAAAATTATATATATATATATATATATATAATTTTTTTTTATTATTATTATCCCACTCAGGGATAACAAAACAAAACAAAAAACTTATATGGAACCACAGACATACCTAAGAGTCAACACTGCTGAAGCACAACTACAGGGCAAGTCCACTTAAACTTAAGGCACAAATATTTGAATACTTTATTACACTTGTGTTAAGTATATCTTGATCAAAAGTTTAAGTATAAGCTTAATATACTTAGACTTTTCGATATACTTTTCAGTATAAGCCAAGTATACTTATTAGGGTGCATCAGTTGCCCTCACTTTCATAAAATCTGATGCATTTTTGTTTGGGTGTTCCTTTTTACCAATAAAGACATCCTGTAAAATTTTTTGACCATATTCAAAAGTCTAATGGTGGCACCATGAGGTTCATTTTTTGCCAAAAAACGCTTATTTTATGTTTTCGCGTAAGGTTTGAATCACAATGTTGGACTCCATTTATTGATTTCTTGTGAGCCAGAGATCATGTTAAGAACCTTTGCAAGGGATTGAGAAGCATTAATGTGATTCATAATACATTTGTATTGTTTAAAAGTAGTTGAACAATGATTCAATGAACAGCTAAAACTCAAACTGTGCTTGATAATATATTTAGAATATGTACTAAAAATGTGTATCTAAGATATTTGGTATACTCTATAAGGTGCCATAATGTTTCATGAAAAGTGATCGAAATTTTGTCATAAAAGTCATAAAATAGCAGCTTTTTCCATAACTTTGAGCTCCTGGTGCCACCAATAAACTTTTAAATTTTGTCAAAATATTTCACCCAGTGTGTTTTCTTACCAAAAGGAACATAAAAACAAAAATGCATCATGATCGGAGGAACTTTTCATTTTTAGGGGGCAACTGATGCACCCCTAATACTAATGTATAACTTTATTAAGTATATCTCTGATGAGTAAATAAAACAAACTGAAAGCATACGCTCTTATTTTTAGTTTAAAAGAAGTACGTATACTAGAAGAAACTTGAAGAAACTTCTTTTTTGTACGAGTAGCTCTTGTTAAGTGTGAACTTGCACAACACTGACAATTGACACACCTATTCTGATGGTATGTATCACAACAATGCATTTTTATCCAAGTAAGTAAGCACTGCTGAAATGAACACCACCTCAATTATCAAGAGTATAATAAAAAGAAAGGTGAAATTAGCTGGATAGCTAGTTTAGCTAAAGGCTGTTAGGGTTTTAGTAGCTTGTTACGTTTGTTAGCTAGCTAGCTGATAGTAAATCATACATGTTTCTCGTAGCAATGACAGGCCATTTTTTAAAGTAGTTGTCATCGTGTTGTGTAATGTATCAAATTAAAGAGTGTGAAGATCTGAATTGAAAACTTGTTTAATTTTGTAAATATGTCTTAAAACCCCAAAGTTATGAACATTTGAAAACCCAGTGTTTTATAAAATTTCCAGTTCTGTCCATTGCCCCGGTCACAAACCAGCAATCATTTTCCACTGGTTTAATTTTCCATTCATGAGAAAAAAACTCCATCAGAAATTAATCGACCAAAAAGCCAAAAATAAAGAGATTTAGAATTTTGAGTCTCATGGTAAGAATTACAGATAAAGGCTTATTCTTCTTGTACATCACAATTCTGCACCCCGAAGGCTTAAAAGTAACACATCACTGAAATTGGTCCATCCTTTGTGTTTAAACATAAAAGCCAGAATTGAGCAGGTATGTTCACTGTGGAAATCAAGCGTGACTAATGACGGTGGTGCTCGAATGCGCTGTGTATAAGAGGGTCAATACTTTTGTTAATTCTCTTCAAAACAGTATCACTGATATTTAAACACCTTCTCATTTTTTTCTCCTTGAAAAAAAAAAAATTGGAAAAAAATCACTGATTTTTTAGGAAAGACGCGCACACATTTCCTTGGTGAATTTTCCGATCTTTCCCGGGCAGTAGACAGCAAAGTGTTCAGCGGATTTTATTGGAAAAACAAGTCAACATGAGAGGTTTGGCCACTAAGTGGGAATCATGAGTTTCAAGCTGATTGAACCAACAGTGAGTGAACTGGAAGCGACAACAAAACACACGGACCGGTGACGAATATCACTAAAAAAAACAAGAAAATAGAGACATACCCCAAGAGACTTGCAGCTGTAATTGTAGCAAAGGGTGACTCTACAAAGTTTTGACTTTTGGGATGGACACAAAATAGGACAAACACCAAGGGGGATGAATACTTTGGCAAGACACTGTATATGTTTCCACAGGCTGGAGGTTGAGCTGTGAAATGTTGATAGTTCCATAGGTTTTGGCTTGATTTTTTTCTTGCATATAATTTTCTGCGGGCGGCACGGTGGTGTAGTGGTTAGCGCTGTCGCCTCACAGCAAGAAGGTCCTGGGTTCGAGCCCCGGGGCCGGCAAGGCCGTAGGTGTGAATGTGAGTGTGAATGGTTGTCTGTGTCTATGTGTCAGCCCTGTGATGACCTGGCGACTTGTCCAGGGTGAACCCCGCCTCTCGCCCATAGTCAGCTGGGATAGGCTCCAGCTTGCCTGCGACCCTGTAGAACAGGATAAAGCGGCTAGAGATAATGAGATGAGATAATTTTCTGCATACTCATCTCATTATCTCTAGCCGCTTTATCCTGTTCTACAGGGTCGGAGACAACCTGGAGCCTATCCCAGCTGACTACGGGCGAAAGGCGGGGTACACCCTGGACAAGTCGCCAGGTCATCACAGGGCTGACACACAGACAACCATTCACACTCACATTCACACCTACGGTCAATTTAGAGTCACCAGTTAACCTAACCTGCATGTCTTTGGACTGTGGGGGAAACCGGAGCACCCGGAGGAAACCCACGCGGACACGGGGAGAACATGCAAACTCCGCACAGAAAGGCCCTCGCCGGCCACGGGGCTCGAACCCGGACCTTCTTGCTGTGAGGCGACAGCGCTAACCACTACACCACCGTGCCGCCCTTTTCTGCATACTGTTTTCTTTAAAACATTTAAAACTGATGATGCCTGATAAATTGGGACAGGGATGCTCATGTATCTTCAGTGTCTCAGACATTCCTGCTGCTAACAAAAGCATTTGGCAGCTGAAGTGCAGACTTTTGGCAGGAAACTGCATTATGATTGGATCTTGAAATTTAAAATTTGCACATACTCTCTTTTAGTTGACTTACAGTCTTTTCGAAAATAAATGTCAGAAAAGATTAAAAATGTAACGGTTTCCTGATACTCAGAAAAGAACTGCTACCACGAGCCATGGACTCTCGTACTGTAATGAAAGTACATTCAGTTTTATTGCTTTCCACTCCTTGGATATAAATGACACAACTGAATTTATTTTGAAAATGGTCCTAAACATAATCTGGTGTGGGCGGCACGGTGGTGTAGTGGTTAGCGCTGTCGCCTCACAGCAAGAAGGTCCGGGTTCGAGCCCCGTGTCCGGCGAGGGCCTTTCTGTGCGGAGTTTGCATGTTCTCCCCGTGTCCGCGTGGGTTTCCTCCGGGTGCTCCGGTTTCCCCCACAGTCCAAAGACATGCAGGTTAGGTTAACTGGTGACTCTAAATTGAGCGTAGGTGTGAATGTGAGTGTGAATGGTTGTCTGTGTCTATGTGTCAGCCCTGTGATGACCTGGCGACTTGTCCAGGGTGTACCCCGCCTTTCGCCCGTAGTCAGCTGGGATAGGCTCCAGCTTGCCTGCGACCCTGTAGAACAGGATAAAGCGGCTAGAGATAATGAGATGAGATGAGACATAATCTGGTGTGTGGATATGGGGTGGACATATCCCTTTAAAAAAAAAAAAAAATCAGTGTGTTCGAATTAACTAAATGCCAGACTGAAAGTTTATTTCCTTGATATATCACCTCACTTTACACAATAGAAGAGAGGAAATGAATGAAAAATATAAATTACTCGAGCAGCCTTTTTGTGTTTGCATGCGGATGGGTTACAGTTCAGTCAAACAGCAAAAATGAGTCAATAACTTTCCATCTCGTAATTTATTTAGGCTTCACATTCACAGGAATAGTGTTCTCCATACTGGATGTTATGAGGTTCAAATGTACAGCAATTGACTCCCATATGGCTGGAAATCGATCACCTGCTGAACTGTGTCTTAGTGGATTCTGTTAATAAAAAAATGAAGGAAAAAAAGGAAAGCCAAGGCCTTTCTCCATGCACAACACTGGGTTGGTAAACACAAGTCAAATGTAACGGGTGTTCAGCAATTTGCAACAGAGACAATCCATCATTTCTGAGTCTTTTCGAGATTACAGTATGAAGAAGCAGTCATATGAGCAATGTTTCATCTCAGTTTTTTTGCTGATAAGTTGTTTATAGTTTTTCAATCAAAAACAAGACACCAGGATTAATGAAGGCCAGTCTATAAAAGGTAGACTGCCTTTCAGATTTTTTCAAGTGTTGGTTATAAAAATAATTTTTCCCCGACACCTAATTATTTTTGTTGAGTCGATCGAAAGCTACTGAATTCGAATCACAGACTTTCAATTTTATTAGTTTTTTTTTTAAATAGAACAATTAATGAATTCACACACTGTGGCTGTAAATTCTCCGCTATTTTTTCCTGCTTCACCATGACGCAATACAACATACATACGTCATGCGTCACGTGGTGGGCTTTCCCCGTTTGCACAAGGCATTGTGGGATACAAATTTGAAACAGGAGAGAAAAATGGAGGACGTGAGTGTGCGAATGAAACGTGAAAGACAGACTACAGTAACGGAAAGAAAGCGAGAAGAAAAGACGTTATGTTATATACGAAGGAAAGGAAACGCAGGACCAAACTAATAAATATCGGTGCTCAGCGAGCACCTCGGTGTGATCAGCTGTTCGTTTAGCGACAGAATGATGGAACTGTCAGTGCACGCTCAAAGGGAAACCTGTAGATGGCAGTAATGCGACACTGTGGATGCCAGCTGCTGTAAAACCCAAAAGAAGAAGAAGGTAAACCTGCGTATGCGCACACGGACTTCCTCTGTCTGCTTGACTGCGCGAAGCGAGCAATTTCAGCACATTATTTGCTTTACTCCTCTCAAATTAAATTAAATAACTTCCCAGCCACGGAATGGCCTGATATTTTGTGAGATATTACAGAAATGAACATATATCACAATGACCAAATTTCAGAGGGAACTAAATTTCACCGAGTTTATGAATTCGAAAGGCCGTCTAGCTTTAAGAAAGTGACGAAAGAGAGTGATTTGGCATTTTCCAAGCCTCTTGTATACTGGCTTTACATTGAGACATGGAATTGGTACTTTAAAATGATGCAAGATTCACACATTTGTGAGCAGAATAGCTTCCACTTGAGGAAAAAAAAATCTGCAGTCTCCCTTTTTCTGCTTTCATCCAAGGTGATACGTCTATCTAATTTGCTATGACTGGATATATGAGAATGTAATAATCACATCAAACCTAATGCAATTTCCATTTCATGCACTGCAAACCTCATCCTATGATATACTACCATTCAAGGCAATCATATTGGCTGGAGTATCATAGCCTTACTCTTTGATGGAGGTGAACAAATTTCATGAGACTGTCATTTCCCTGTAGCGAATCAGATGCACAAGTGTGACTTGAAGCAGATGGACAGAAACACATGCTGCCATTGAAACCATTTGGGCAGAAATCTGATTTTGACTCAATTTGGCTTTTTTACTTGTGTATTTTGTGATTACTACACTGGCTATTGTGCCGATTGCATCATGATTTGATGTTGCAAGGTTGCTCCAATATAAAAGCAGTCAAAATGCCCAGCAGTTGCTTAGCAGTGCATGAATTTGTTAAGTGAAGAGAGATGGGACTAATGACTTGGGCGGACTCCAAAGTGCATGTAGATGTGAAAGCTCCTACTGGCTAGGGAGCATACCAGCCCTCCCTCCACTTGTTAAATCTTTCCCCCAGATCCTTTCATTCAGGCCTCTGCTTTTCCTCCCATCCTCCCCTCTGTTCAGGAAGGGCAGCTGCAGTCATTCCACAAATCTTAGGTGGAATGCCTCTGAAAAAAGAGAATGATTTGTAATTCTGTACATCTGATTTCCACTACCCCTTGCCACTGATCTTGTTTGTGATATTCATGGATGGGACCTCAAGGCGCAGCCAGGGTGAGGAGGGTGTCCGGTTTGAGAACCTCGGAATTGCATCTTTGCTCTTTGATGTGGTTCTGTTGGCTTCTTCAGAGCATGACCTTCAGCAAGCACTGGGATGGTTTGCAGCCAAGAGTGAAGCTGGTGGGATGAGAGTCAGCACCTCCAAGTCTGTGGCCATGGTTATCTGCTGGAAAATGGTGGACTGCTCCCTCCGGGTTGGGAGTGAGTTGCTGCCCCAAGTGAAGGAGTTCAAATATCTCGGGGTCTTGTTCACGAGTGATGGTAAAATGGACTGTGAAATGGACAGGCGGATTGGGGCAGCGCCAGCAGTAAAGCAGGCATTGTACCAGTCAGTCATGGTGAAGAGGGAGCTGAGCCAGAAGGCAAAGCTTTTGATTAACCAGTTAATCTACATATGTTCCAACCCTCATCTATGGTCATGAGCTTTGGATAGTCACTGAAAGGATGAGATCATGGATACAAGCAGCTAAAATGAGCTTTCTCCGTAGGGTGGCTGGGCTCACTCTTAGAGATAGGGTGAGGAGCTCAGACATCCAGAAGGATCTCAGAGTAGAGCCACTGATCCTTCATGTCGAAAGGAGTCAGCTAAGGTGGTTTGGGCATCTGATTAGGCTGCCTCCTGGACCCCTTCCTTTTGAGGTTTTCTGGGCACATCCAACTGGGAGAACACGTCGGGGTAGACCCAGAACATGCTGGAGAGATTATATATCTCATCTGGCCTGGGAGTGCCTTGAGATCCCCCAGGAGGAACTGGAAAGTGTTACTGGGGAGAGGGACTCCTGGAATACCCTGTTTAGCCTACTGCCACCATGACCTGACTTCGGATAAGTGGAAGAAAATGGATGGATGGATCAATGATTTCAGCTAAAGGGCTGAAATGCGGTCCACTCTGGCATTGTTGAGATAAAGTGGACTTGCATTCCCAAAGGACTTTTATTTGACAAATGTGGAGCAAAACTCACATGATCAGGATGGTTGTGCCACACAGCATTCTCTTTCAAATTAATACTAGAATTCTGGGGGGGAGGAACAAAAAAAAAAAAACCCTGCCTGTACTTCATTGTCTGGAAGTGACATTCGGATTAGGCACGGATCAGATTAGGTCAACTGGCTACTCTAAATTTCCCATAGATGTGAGCATGAATGGTTGTTCATCTCTGTTAGCCTTGTGATAGATTGGTGACCTGCCCAGGATGTAACCCCCCCGCATGAAGTCTACTGGGATTGGCTTCATCTTCTCCCTGATTCCCTGACAGACAAGTGGTATAGATAATGGGTGGATGGTTAGACTATCATCCACTAGCTTCACACCAATTTACATTACAGGCATTTAGCAGACACCCTTATCCAAAGTGACATACAACATACCCAGAGCAGCCTGGGGTTAGGTGCCTTGCTGAAGGGCATTTCAGCCATTCCTGCTGAAGTGGAATTGAATCGGCGACCTTTTGGTCCCAAAACTGCTTCTCTAACCATTAGGCCATGGCTTCCAGCAGATCAAGACAGTAGTTATTTGGTCCAAAGTTTTAAAGATATTAAATTAAGTTCACTGGGTTTTAGACTCAGTTAGAACTTTGGGTGCATGCTGGAAAGTGTGTCTGAGGCTTAACTGTCATTTCTAGCCCACTCCCAAAACTGTCAGTCACCTTTATCAACCACTCCTCCACTCCAGCGGCGTGGCAGCTTCTGAGAACTGTTCCTGTGGCGCCCCTCAAACTGTGAGCTACCTACTCAAACCCTGTCCTGTCTTCGGTGCCCCCAATGGAATCCTGGAGCTAAAGACTCTTGATGGCCCCACTGTCAACTGGCTCTCTCGCCCAACCTTCCACTGTGACTCCTGGTCAGTTCATACGAACGACAACGATCAACCACTCCCTTATAATCAGCATCAAACATGTATATTATCAAGAAAAAATATCGGGGGAGATACCAAGGTCAAGTGAACTTTAAAAATGACAGCACGTAATTTGTGGAGATGTAACTTAAAAAGTAAGTTTGGCTTGTGTCCCATTCCCTAACATGGGGAAGGGGTAGGGTTAAAAATTATACCGGAGAGCCTCAGAGACCTTTCGGCTTCACTTTTAAACCCCTGTTATGACATCCACCCATATCCATCCAGTCACAATTTATAGCACAAACGCATGCCTTACCCATTCAACAAGGGGGGAAAAAAGGCTGAAACATGAGTGAATGCTTTTTCCTTCTATAGTATAATGTTGGTGACTCTCAATCCTCTTTGGTTTGTTCTCACTCTCTTAATTTTGCTCTCCCTTGATTGCATATAGAAGCTGGTATGATATGCATAGTAATGAAATGCATAATGAAATACTCTGCTTGCGATGGGTGAAGAGAGTTTCTCGATTGAAAATGTATGCAATATGCATAACTCAGCATGCCTGAGCAGTATAAGATTAAGGTTATGGTTAGGGGTTGATGAACTTTGCAAACTCACCAAGAAAGGAAGGGGGGGGCAGGCCATAAGACAAGAGAAAGACAGTGGCAGAGAAACATAACCATGGACTATATGATGATTTAAACATAAACAATGTCTGCCAATGCAGCAATAAAACCGATTTAAGACCATTTAGTGGGTAAAATGTGGTCAAATACCCATGGGGGAATTGTTTAGCCAAACAAAACACAACTGACTACAATCAGAATATATAAAAGCTATAAAAGTGAAATACCCAAAGCGACATTGTTGAAATCTAAACAATTGGTGCAGAAGTTGGCGAGATATATGTGTATGCCTTCTGGGTAGTCGCTATGTACTCACTATTAATTAGAGGCTGGAAGTTAGCCATATGGCTGCTGTGCTGATCTAATTAGCCTGTAATATATGGCCTGACCCCTTTTAAATGTGGGCAGGACAGAGGTGTGTAAAATTAGCTTATTAGAATAAATCCAGCAATCAGCTTCATAATTCTAGCCAATGATACGATGTGGTAGAGACAGAAAAAAACAAGACACATAAAAAAAAAGTCAACAAAGCACATGGAGTCAACTCAAAATGAAAACATGAGCAGCGCTCCTTCCACTTTGACCCATTCTGTGTTCCGAGAGGAGGGAATCATGACACTCCGAGAACTATGACACCCCGAGAAACATTTAAATCGCAGATGGATTATCTCACAACAACAAAGCAGAATGAGTTCCTCCTGTTGGTCAGAAGTCACAATGATCTGCTGAGCGAACTACCAGATCAAATACACCTGTGGTTTACATCCTTCTGTACAAGACACTTACCCTGTGTCCGAAATCACTCACGACTCACTGTATAGAGGACTACAGAGTGAGTACAAGAATAAAAGTTAGAGTGTAGAGTGAGGAATTAATCAAAAGCCTCAAATTTGATTTAATAAAAGGCAGCGGCGAAGAAGAACGAAAGTATTCAGCCTTGATTTAAAAGAACTGAAAGATGCAGCAAACACAAAGTACTTTGTATTTATTAATGTGGCAAATACGCTCAGTATAATATGGACTTATCACAAAAAATTATCACATGCAAGTATTTATTATTTTGAAAACTCACCAGTCGATTGATCTGGCACATTTTAATTGTGCGACAGTAATGACGTAAATAATAGCGTGGCGGAGTAGTGTCTGAAAGTGTTTTTTTTTTTTTTTTTTTAATTTTACCAATTAGCTCATTATATAGTCCTCTATATACAATTCCCTAGATAGCAGTGGCGGCTGGTAGTCTTTCAAACAGGGGAGGCTGGTCGGTTACGACATTTCCAGATTTTAAAAGAAAAAACACATCAATTTTGCCCATACTCTTGCCTCTGATCTGGCTGATTGTTGGCAGGGTCACAAACTGTGAAATAACAGGTTCTTTTGGCCCATTAGCCTACTGTCCAATATACTTGATGGTGGTGTTGGGGGGGGGGTATATTTTAACATTTTATATTTTAAAATTGTGGCATGTTGTTTAGAAATTGATCATTATTGAAAGCAGCTCTTTGTCAGGAACCTCAGCAGTAGAGCTGGGTGCCACACATTTCATTCAATGACACTTTCCCTATATTTTACTTATTTTGACTGAGAAATGTTTTATTGACAATTTTGATAACCCTTCACTTTTAATCCAGGTCTGTAGTGTGAAATGTTCTCGGCTGTGTTTTTGTTTAAAAATGTTTTCCAAATTGTAGCTGTGTTTAATTCATATCCAGAGAAATATATATTCCAATATAATATACTCAGCATAAACATTTTAAATAGATTCTATATTTTTGGTCCATCCATGACATATTACTAAAGTAGCCTATTTACTGTTGTTGATGTGGGTCACTTGCTGTTAGCCAATTCACTTTCTCGTACCAGGAGAGCTGAAAGGAACGAGTATTATTCCCTACCTTTTTCACCAAGTCAGTTTGAGGCGTTGGTCTACCCTGCTCTTTAATTTTAATTTTTTCCTCGAAAGGAAGACTGGCAAATGGCTTCACCAAAATTAAATCAGCAATGCTTGGCATCCGTGCGCAGCTTTCTTGCTAGCTGACTAGCCTCCTCAAGTTCAAGTTCAGTCACTCAAATAAATGAAATTTCTGGAACTAAGATAGCAAACTTGACAACACTATATTTACACTTTATTTACAATGAAAATATATACAAACTAAAAAAGCTGGTAGAAACCGTATATAATGAATGAAATCGAAATGTAAGCCGATCTCTTACAATACACCACAGCACTTGCGAATCCGCATGGGACTGAACTGAGATTCACCGCTGCCTGTCTATAGTTGAAACGAGCTGTCAATCAAAGAAAATATCCGGCCGCTTTCACCAATCACCAGTCTCCTCACGGAAAGCTTTGGCATGTCCCTCCCACTGTGAGGCTGGGAGTCCATAGGTGGGCATTTTCGCAGTATTTGTCCAATAACCGTCTTGCATTTTGAGATTGACAAGCGCATCGCTCCCAAATGCCATTGAAGTCCACTGAGGCTGCGCTGCATCGCGCTGTCACGAGGGGGAAAAACTCATGCGCACATTAAAGTTATAAGCGCATTTTTAGAGGAGGCTGAGCCTCCTTCGTTGTCTTAGAGCAATCGCCCGTGCTAGATAGTGAGTAGGGAACAGTGAATGAGTGAGTGATTTCAGACACCGCTTTAGACTAGCACAAGTATAGCCTGTCCTGAAACATGCTTAAATCATCATATCCCCAACAAAGATGATGGGTGAATACTGATCTATATCCAAAACTATAGTGTAAGCAGTTCACTAGGAAGTAGGACGACGAGTTTTTGGCAATTCATTCGTCAACATCAATCAAAAGCTTGCTCTAGCCGAATATCTTTACTTTCACTGTAACTCGAATGAACACTGAAGATGGATAGGTAACGGGGAAAATATAAGAAATGTTATGAAGATTGGCCATTACTACATAAAGCTTATTAAAGTCAGGATGGAGGTGAAGAAGAACAGAATTCGTCACATAGGTGAGGGTTGAATGTTGAAGAAACCAAGAAACATATCTGTGCAGTACGAAATATAAATGATGGGCAAATTAGTCAAAGATACTGGCATCTCTTTTGAAATACAAATCCTACATACCGTACAGTGCTGGGCAGCACGGTGGTGTAGTGGTTAGCGCTGTCGCCTCACAGCAAGAAGGTCCGGGTTCGAGCCCCGTGGCTGGCGAGGGCCTTTCTGTGTGGAGTTTGCATGTTCTCCCTGTGTCCGCGTGGGTTTCCTCCGGGTGCTCCGGTTTCCCCCACAGTCCAAAGACATGCAGGTTAGGTTAACTGGTGACTCTAAATTGACCGTAGGTGTGAATGTGAGTGTGAATGGTTGTCTGTGTCTATGTGTCAGCCCTGTGATGACCTGGCGACTTGTCCAGGGTGTACCCCACCTTTTGCCCGTAGTCAGCTGGGATAGGCTCCAGCTCGCCTGCGACCCTGTAGAACAGGATAAAGCGGCTAGAGATAATGAGATGAGATGAGACATACAGTGCCCTCCAGGATTATTGCGCCCCCCCCAAAAAAAAAGATGAGTAAAAAGGGTGAGAAAAAAAATCCATCATTTGGTGAAGCAGCTTCATCTCACACTGAAAAAAAAAAGAAAAATCCAGCCTTTAATTGAAACTAATCTATTTCGGAGAAAAACAAATCCCTCAAGAAACAATTATTTTCCACAAAAAGACAACTGCCAGAATGATTGGTATCCCTGTATTTAACCTTCAAGCGACCAAGCTATTTTAGCGACTAATATGACCGGGTGGGGTCATTTATGTATATTCAGTACATGAATCTGTATACCTAGTTATTTTCTCTTGGGTAATTATATATTTATATAGATATTTATGAAGTGTATATATGGTATGTAGCATATATTTATTTTTGTAATTAAATATTTATATAGATATTTATGAAGTATATATGTTTTTTACATTAATACACCTATAAAAATATATACCATATATACACTTCATGAATATCTATATAATTACAAAAATAAATATATACTACATACCATATATATATATATGAAGATGAATTTACTATCTCTGGTTTAGTGTTCGTTTTCATTTAGTGTTATTCATTTGATATCATCGGATGTTACTGAGCTGTTAGCCTATTGTTACCTTAATTTTGTGACGTTTCATGATTAAAAAAAAAAAACATCCCCCCTTCTGGTTTTTTGACAAATCGCACCCTGATTCTATGTATAATGACACACACACACACACACACACACACACACACACACACGGGTGCATGAGGGTCCTCCTCAGCATCACAGAGGAGAAAACAGAGACAGAGAAGTTGAAACATTCAGAGAAAAAAAAAAATATATATATATATATATATATATATGTGTGTTTTTTTTAATCATGAAACGTCACAAAATTAAGGTAACAATAGGCTAACAGCTCAATAACATCCGATGATATCAAATGAATAACACTAAATGAAAACGAACACTAAACCAGAGATAGTAAGTTCATCTTCCTATATATATATATATATATATATATATATATATATATATATATATATTGGATTTCGGGGTAGTTAAAAAGGGGTGGGAAATTAAAAAAGTATTGTACTTCTTCCCACTCCTTTTTTGAACAATGTGTGGTGTTTTGTAATGTCTTAGCTCTTTATTTTATTTTTTTAATTTCTCGTTTTCTTTCTTTTGTATGTACAAATAGTTACATACATTTTTTTATACATGTTCAAAATAAAAATAAATTCATTCATTCATTCATTCATTCATACATACATACATACATATACCACTTCCTGTGTTCAAGACAGAGAATATAAAAATATATAAATGTAGATAGGTATGGTTTAAAACTAATTTTAATGCAGAAAGAAGGTAAAAAGAGATGCAGCATAAGAAGACTATAACATAATCTAGATCAGGGGTCGGCAACCTTTGAGACATTGAGTGCCAATTTCAAATTTTCTAGTCAATGAGTGTGCCACTATCAACAATAATGGTAAAATGACACAAACTACAGGAAAATTTCCAACAAATTTGGAATGTTATTATACATAGGCATGCATATGAGTTTTCCTTACAGATAAATAGATTGTTGTGCTCAGACACAATTTCACATTTTGCTTGTAGGCCTATAATCTGCTCCAAAATCAAGGTAAAAAAAAAAAAAAAAAACAGTTAACAGCAAAAAATACATCTACCAAAGACTATGATAACCAGATGATTGTATAACCCAAAATAGAACTGATAGTTGGATTTGTATTTTGTATTTTTTTTTTCTCTGAATGTTTCAACTTCTCTGTCTCTGTTTTCTCCTCTGTGATGCTGAGGAGGACCCTCATGCACCCGTGTGTGTGTGTGTGTGTGTGTGTGTGTGTGTGTGTGTGTGTGTGTCATTATACATAGAATCAGGGTGCGATTTGTCAAAAAACCAGAAGGGGGGATGTTTTTTTTTTTTAATCATGAAACGTCACAAAATTAAGGTAACAATAGGCTAACAGCTCAGTAACATCCGATGATATCAAATGAATAACACTAAATGAAAACGAACACTAAACCAGAGATAGTAAATTCATCTTCCTATCTCTCTGACTAAATACACGAACACTAACACAACAAAGTTCGCATTGCTTGTCGCGTTGCTGTGATGTTTCTCTCCCTCCGGATTAAATGGACAGTGACTCGAAAATCACTAAAATACATGAATATTAAAGGAACAGTTTGCTCTGATGGCGCAGTTCACATTGTGCGCAGCTTTCCGATTTAAACTGTTTTTTTTTCTCATCCTTATACTTCCTGTTTCATGGACTGTAACGGATTTGCTTATTTAGTAATTTTAATACAGGATTTACTTTGAAATTATAATCAGACACTCCAACGCCCCCCCTAAAAAAAAAAAAAACTCGGCCGTGAAAAAGGCGGCATCCGCCAAAAGGCGCGCTGTTTGCATCCCTGCATAGAACGCAAAGATATTGTTATTATCTACAATGTATCTATTTGCTGGGGACGTTCGTGAACATCAAAGCTGCCACTTCGGGTCATTTTGAAAGTGAGTGCAATGTAGACCATAGAAAACTGTGTCACAACATGCCTGTCATGTCAACTTTTTTTTTGGTTTGTTTGTTTGTTTTATTGACGGGGTTGTCCCCGAGGATTTTTTTTCAGCAGAGATAAAAACCAGAGGGGGGGGGGGGGTGATCCCCATCATCCCCCCCCCAGCAAATCGCACCCAGCATAGAATCTTACTGTATTAATCTTATAAAATTCTTCTTCTTATAAACACATAAACATCTTATGAATCAACAATTAAAGAAACCTCTCATAAATCATTTTAACAAAGGCCAGTGACGCATAAAAAATGCATCACAAACGAAATGGCCACAACATTTTATATAAGCAAACAGCAACGTATTTAACTAATCAGTGTGGGCTGAGGCTAAAATGAATCAGTCATTGTGATCCCTGTCCTTGCTTTTCTTGGCTGAGCTTTTTTATCTGGGGTTCGTAGTTTGTCACTTTTAATTGTAAACATGCCTCAGAATGGTCCGTCGTCAAACGGCTGCGGGTGGGGCTGAGCACGCTTTTCATGTGCGAAAATACCTGCTCATACAGGTATGTTGAGCCGAACACTGACAAGAGGGCCAATGCAATGTTCTTGAGACAGCTGAACTTCTCTGGTGCAGACATCCAGCATGCGAGGATGCAGGGTCTTTATATGTCTTCTCATGGTTTGTCTCGAAATGCCGCTTAACGCTGGAAGTTCGGCACACAACGTTTTCACAGCACAAGGTACATACAGTACGATCTTTGACGAAAACAAAACCATATTCTTCTGTCCAGGAGGGCTGAAATGCCCTAGCTTTAGTTTTTTTAGCCGGAGGCTCTGTCATCTCTGCACTTGTAATGCTATCAGGTAACTTTGATTTTGATGCACGCTAGGCTAATTTTACACATGGGTCTCTGGGAAAGTGGGCGGGAGCTGGGTGGAGAGCGCTGTGGAGCGAATGCGGTTGGAAGATCGTGCTGTCACTCAGAGATTTTTTTTTTTTTTGCTGATACTGGTCCAGTGTTGTGCGTGCCAGTGATTATGCCGCTGCGTGCCAGCAGTGGCACACGTGCCATAGGTTGCCGACCCCTGATCTAGACGTTCTTTGTTATGTCTGACTGGGACATTTACTTAATTCAACAACACTGACTGAAAATGTATCATGAAAAGAAAAGGATGAGCAAAAACATCCATTGCAGTGTTGATGGGATCTTTGGAACATCAAAACTAGTGACTAACTAATATACTAATACTAGCTAATATGCTGTTTCTAGCAGATATGCTAATACTAAAATTAATCATCTCCATCAATTGAGCTATTTTCATCATCACTTTGAGCCTCAACTTGCCACGTTTCACTGCAACAAAAGTACAACATACAGATAAGTAGTTGGTAAAAGCAAAATCTGAAAAAGAATTACTGCAAGAAATCCTATGCTTCTTTCTGGGGTCATAAATGACCCCGCACAATTTTTCATTACTCTTGCTACGCCATTCGGCCGATCCCCGCAAAAACCTATGAACAGTTGTAGGACAAGTTAACTGATAAATTCATGGTAGGAAATATTTTTTGGATCAAACATATAAAAACTGCACACAAAATTATATGCACGGGGTTATAAATGACCCCACTCAGTCGCATAAGGGTTAATGCTTGGTACAACCTCCTTTGCCAGTAAAACAGCACCAAGTCTCCTGTAACATTTTATAAGGTTGGAAATCCAGAGCAGGACACCTGAGCCCATTCCTCTTTACACAATCTCTTCAGATCATCCAGGGTCCTCAGCCGTCTCTGGTAGAAACTTGATTCTGTGGTCACCTAATCATTTTTGTTTTGATTTGCTTCAGATCATTGTCGTGTTGGAAGATCCAATGACGATCCAAGTTTTAGCTTCTTACCAGAAGCAGCCAGATTCTGATTTCAAATGTCCTGATATTTCATGGAGTCCATGATGCCATGGACCCTAACAAGGTTTCCAGGGCCTTTGGAGGAAAAACAGCGCCAAAACACCACAGAACCTCCACCATATTTTGAGTTGGGATTGGGTTCTTTTCATTATAGCCATCCTTCTTTTTACACCAAACCCACTTTGGGTGTTTATTGCTGAAAAGCTCTATTTTTGTTCCATCAGACCAGAGAACACGGTTCCAATCAAAGTTGTAGTAGCGTTTCGCAAACTTCAGATGCTCAAGTTTGTGGTTAACTGATATAAAAGGCTTTGTTTTCTGGCAAGGCAAGGCAAGTTTATTTATATAGCGCATTTCATACACAGTGGCAGTTCAATGTGCTTTACAGAGGTAAAAGCAAAACAGTAAACAATAGAAAATAAAATTACATAAAATAAAGGGGGAAGATAGAAAGTGCAGTAAAAACAGCAGAATAAAATAGAATAAAAGTTAAGTAAAGTTTAAGACATGCAAAGACTATAAAAGTTAAGTAAAGTTTAAAACATGTAAAGATGGCGATATTTATCAGTTAGCAGAAAGCATCTGAGAACAGCTTGGTCTTTTCTCTAGATTTGAAACTGCCAACGGCAGGAGCATTTTTGATGTCCTCTGGCAGTTGGTTCCATCGCTGTACTGCATAGGAGCTAAAAGCTGCTTCACCACACTTTGTTTTAACAACAGGTTTTACCAGTAAATTTTTCTGCTGCGATCTGGTAGATCTGATTGGGTTAGGCCGCTGCAACATATCAGAGAGGTAATTGGGCCCTGTACCATTTAGAGATTTGTACACCAGCAGCGATGCTTTAAAGTCAATTCTGTAGCTTACTGGAAGCCAGTGAAGGGACCTTAGAATTGGGGTAATGTGCTCTGTTCTTTTTGTTCGTGTGAGAACCCTCGCCGCTGCATTTTGAATCACCTGAAGTCGTTTGATGGTCTTTTTTGGCAGGCCTGTGAAAAGGCCATTGCAGTAATCAACCCTACTAGAGATGAAGGCATGTATAAGTTTTTCCAGATCATTTTTGACATAAGTCCTCTTAGTTTGGAAATCTTTTTTAGGTGATAAAATGACGATTTAGTGATTGCTTTCATGTGACTGTCAAACAGGGGCGCAGATACGTTATTTGAACTGGCGGGGACAAAGCTGCCAGCAAACCAACCCCAACCCCACCTCCAACATGTGTTGTGCGAGGAATATACTCTGATGCCCTCAGGGCGGCGACATTACTCAGCTAAGACAAAAAAACCATCAAAAGTGTAAACCAGTGCATCCTGACTTTCTAACTATGCCTGTGTGTTGCGTGAGCGGCAGTCGGTCAACAACTCTTCGCAAAGTTTCCTTATGAAACAATATGCTCGCTGAAATTATGGCAGGGAACGCCAGATTAAACATTAAAACTGCCTTCTGAGCACTGTATCTACAGGCTACCACTGAAAGAAGGAGGCTACCAGAAAGGCATCTCTACTCCGTACGATTTTACTTTCACGACGACATTACTTTGAACAGACTATCAAAAAATTGCAAGGTGATATGATAAAGTAAGGCACAGTTTACTTACAGTCGTTGTTTTTTGAAAAAACGATGCAATCGTTTTCTGCCTTTTCGGTTTGGCACCCTTCATCATGCCGTGTTGGGGTCCTGAACTAGGAGCTGTCCCCGATATGCCTGTCAAACTTGTTGTGGGTAACCATAGCAACCAAGCTCGAGCTCGCAACCTGTGCAGTCTGCGCAGCTCAACCAACCGAATATCAGTCTTTGTTTTGTTTTATGTGAGTTGTTGCAACTATATATGTACTGCTGTGCACCTCAATAAACCGAATGGTAATTAGTCTTTTGATTTTTCCGTGAGGTTTGCCTTATGCAAAGAAAGACAGCATAGACATTTTTTCCTCCCTATAAGTGGGGGGGACCGAACGAGGTGAATTTAAATCTGGGTGGGACAAATCTCACCCGTCCCACCCTCTATCTTCGCCCGTGCTGTCAAAGTTTAGCTCGCTGTCAATGAAAACACCAAGATTTTTAACCATTTCTTTTGCTTTAATCCCATTTGTGTCAAGAATAGTGGTAATCCTGAGTCTTTCATCTTTTTTCCCCAAATAGAATTACTTCTGTTTTATCTGTGTTCAGCTGGAGAAATTTTGTGACATCCAGTTGTTGATTTGGTCGATACACTGGTAGAGACATTCAAGGGGGGCATAATGATTAGGCGATAGAGCAAAATAAATTTGGGTGTCATCTGCATAGCTGGTTCTGGAACCTTCCAAATAATCTGTTGGCATAAAGGTGGCATCTGATGGAGGTTTTGGACACTTGGAAACCCCAAGATTTTATTTTTTCTTCAGTAGTGATCTTTGAGTATTTTTTTTTTGCCTCTCTTATCCTCCTCCTCACTGTACATGGGGGCAAAATAATCTTGGGTCCTCCTCCAGGCAAGTTTGGGACAGTTCCAGTTGGTGTCCAGTTTATTTATTATTGACCTGACAGTAGAAATGAACATTTTCAGGCGAGTAGATATGTTTTTGTTTAATAACCATTCCCTCCCTGACTTATGAAGGTCAACACACTTCTCCCTTATTTGGTTTGTGTAATCTCTTGTCTTTCCAATGTTGATGGATGACTAAGGGAATTGAGCCTCTGTGTCACCTCGTGTTTGTTCCCCAGTTAATCAGGAAGTCATGGATTACAGCTTGAAAGTTCCTACACACTCTAATACACACTCCAATCAACTCAAAAATACTGTACAATTTAAATGGGAAACATGCTTCAGTTGCATTGTGTTTACTATAATGTATTGTGGTGGTGGGGGCAATAATAATGGCACATATGTTGAAAAAAATATTTCTTGATGAGGGATTTGTTTTTCTCTGAATAAATTTAGGTCAATTAAACATTCACTTTTTTTTCTCAATTTTTCAATGTGAGATGAAGCTGCTTCACCAAAACATGAATTTTTTAAAACCCTTTTTACTAATCTTTACGGGGGGGCCAATAACCATGGCAGATACTGTAACTAAGCCTATAAACTGAGTAGATCAGACATTCATAATTTTGAAGGCAGTTTCTTTAGCTGGTGTATGAAAGACATTCTCGAACTACTGCTAAGTTCAAACTGCTTCCTCGCAGTGATTATTGCATTGAGGATGTTTATATGACACTGAAACTTCAGGCTTGGATTATTTTCCTGCAACAGCACAGCCCATCATTTGTTATTCCTTACATAATGACTAATCAGGGCTCTCAAGTTTTGAAGTCAGTTCAGAGTGAGATTTGTTGGGAAGGGCAGGGGTGGTGCTGGTGAGGGGTGTCGGCGGCGGCGCATAGGGGGATGGAGGAGGAGGGGGGGTTATGATTGGTGTTATGTGTTGTAAGTGTTAGTGGCAGATTTAGAGGCCTTCAATACGGGGGTAGGAGGCTCCCACTTGAAACACAGTGGTTCCAGGCCTGCCATTTTAACAGCCATGATTGAGAAGAGAGTTCTGTCAAGGGCAACGTGTAAACAGAAGTGCGTAACAATGTACTACTATATCCAGTGTTGGGCATCTCATCTCATCTCATCTCATCTCATTATCTCTAGCCGCTTTATCCTGTTCTACAGGGTCGCAGGCAAGATGGAGCCTATCCCAGCTGACTACGGGCGAAAGGCGGGGTACACCCTGGACAAGTCGCCAGGTCATCACAGGGCTGACACATAGACACAGACAACCATTCACACTCACATTCACACCTACGCTCAATTTAGAGTCACCAGTTAACCTAACCTGCATGTCTTTGGACTGTGGGGGAAACTGGAGCACCCGGAGGAAACCCACGCGGACACGGGGAGAACATGCAAACTCCGCACAGAAAGGCCCTCGCTGGCCGCTGGGCTCGAACCCGGACCTTCTTGCTGTGAGGTGACAGTGCTAACCACTACACCACCGTGCCGCCCACAGAAACATAGTTTTTATAAATTTTAATACTAACCACAAGCCACAATTTCTCTGAGGGGAAAAAAAGGTCATCATTTTAATGGTAAGTAATCTTCTTATAGCAGTGGGATCCATAAAATATCCAGTAAAATTAATATTTAGCTCCATTTATTGGTTCGTATTAAAATTATTGAGAAAAGGACATTTTACCCCAAGGCACATTATACTCCATACGTCCCTGTTTCTTTTTTCAAAAATATAAATAAAACATTTTGCTGAAAACTGATGAATCCACACAAAAGCCTCCTAAATGTATATGACTATATGTTACTCCCAAGCATTTCCAAAAAAGTCACTGCAAAAAAAAAAGAAGTGATTTCACTGTGTGATAATTGGCCTTCTTATATTTCTGTTCTTTTTTAAATTGCAGATTCGATGGACTAAGACAGCAGGCAGCGCATTAGACCGTTTTCAGGATTCAAGTGTCTTTAATGAGACACTTCACATCGCTAAGATCCAGCGGCACCAAGGTGGACGCTATTACTGCAAAGCTGAAAATGGACTTGGCTCGCCAGCAATTAAGTCGATCAGAGTGGATGTCTACTGTGAGTATTCCTCACAATACTGATTTCTTTGAACTGTTCTTTTTCTGGGGAAGAACAATTGTACAACATACATTATTTAAGAAGAAAAAAAAAACAGCAAGAATTTGATGCATTAGCTTTGAATTTATTTCGGGTTTTCTGAAATCACCACGGGGTCAAAATTACGCATATTCCCACTTAGATTATTAATTTAGTGGTGCTGAAGTTCCAAAATGTCTTTTAACTTAAGAGTCAAGGCCTCTGAACTTCCTGTTGGTGATCATGATTGACTACAGCTGATACCACTTGTCAAAGTCAAAGTCCCTCTCATGCCAGGATCTGGTCTTCCCAGGCAGTCTCCTGTCCCAGTACTAACCAGCTCTTTAAGGCGTATGGGTACGGCGCCGATCTCCATTTCCATAGCCCTCGGCCTCTCGCCTAGATAGCTAGGGTTACAGTGGGGTCTAGTCCTCTGGTAACCGCGAGAGTTTGATTTCCCCACTCGCATCTGTATTCAATCAAACTTTATTACAGACTCCAACGTCCAATTAGACATAAAAAACATGTACAGTACAAAACAAACATACATTGTGACAGTTGTAAAATCACAATAAATAAGTAAATCAATAAATATATTAATGCCCTTCCTATAGTATGCACAAGTACCAGTGTTTCCACATATAGGACTGATATCTTACAGAACTGCACCTTGGATTGGTCAACTCCATAATGAGATTGTTCTGGGACCCCTGCAGCCTACCTATGAATTTATTAGTGCTGTCAAGCGATTAAAATATTTAATCGCGATTAATGTCGCGACGGTCATAGTTAACTCGCGATTAATCGCAATTTAATCGCACATTTTTGTCACATGAAAAACCATTGTAATTCTCTTATCAGCATAAAAATGTGAATGGGCTTGCTTTGTACCAATGTTTTTTTTATTGCAAAGCATAACACGTCTTGACACAGCCACTGCAAAGTGAAACCTAAGCCGAGCACCGGGGCTAGCAAAAGAACCATGAGTGAAGTGATTTACTGCTTGAGTTAGTCTACAACTCTAATCAGAGAGACAGGTTACACAGTGACGGTAGGCTTGACATGCTTGATTATAATATAAAGTACACTATTATATTAACTTTAAGTTGTTCGTTGATAAATATTCCATTGAATCTGATCTTTACTGTTTCAGCTCACTTAACACATTTTGTACTTTTACACTTTCTGCCTGTTGATGCGTCGCGCTGTCCAATCAGAGGTGGACAAATTTGCATATTACAGGAAGGATTTCTGGGATAGCATTGAGTTTACAGTTCAGAGGGATCTGGCTTCTTTAGATGCTGTCTTCGTAAAACTGAATAAATATTTAAAAAGAGCCAAATGAGCCAGTCTTTTGAACGGCTCTTTTCAAAGAACGGATCACAAAGATGCGGATCCCATCAAAGAGCCATAAATCCCATCTCTACTAGCGCGTCCTGCCCGCGCTGGTTCTTTGGGGGGAGGAGGGCAGAGGACTCTGGCTGTGCGGGGCATTACAGTCTAGCTGCTATCGTTTTTCTAAGCAAAGTCTCTGTTTCAAGTTCCTGGCAGTTTCAAAAGCTTATGAAAAACCTACATCATGTCACAGAGCGTTAATCTCGTGATAAAAAAATTATCGCCATTAAAATTGAGTCAAGTTAACGCGTTAATAACGCGACATTTTTGACAGCACTAGAATTTATACATCAGTCCTCTCAGGGTGGCCTGAAAGGTGGTTAATCTTAAGTTACAAAACAGCTCGCTGGCACTACTACCCCTGGACTTCTTAAGCAATATTCTGAGGCAGTCGTTGTAAGCAACCTGGAGTTTGTGCAAACTCTCTTTCTTATACCTGACCCAAAGGGGAGCTGTGTACATAGGGGTACAATACGCTCTGAACAGGTTCACCTTCACCTTATCAGAGCAATAGTGAAATTTCCCTACTAACACATTGGCTTGGGCATACAGTGTCCTTCTCTGTCTAAGCATGTCAGCATCATCCTCCAATTTATCATTGATGATGTGGCCTAGATATTTTGCACTGGTACACACAGACAGGGGTTGACCAGATAAGTGGAACCCTGGAAATTTAAGATGTTTATCCTCCTTGGTCCTACATATCATTACTATGCTCTTTTTGGCATTATACTTAATGTCAAACTTAACCCCATAGTCTGAGCATATATTGAGAAGCTGTTGGAAACCTGCACTACAGGGAGATATAATAGCCAAGTCATCAGCGTACATGATTAATTAAGGTGTTACCTATTATACACCCTGTTCAGCAATCTCTCAACTGCCTTAACAGGTCATCCATGTACAAACTAAATAGGCTTGGGGAAAGAAGCCCACCCTGTCGCACTCCATTGCCTACCCTAAAGGGAGAGGATAAGATCAGTGGCGATCCTAGAGTGATTTACTCCCCAGGCGAAACCCCCTGCTGGCCCCCCCGCCCGTCTTTTTTTTTCGGGGTTTTTTTTGGGGGACCTTTTTTTTTTTTGGGACCGTTTTTTTTTTTCGCACCCATGCTCGTGCCTCCCCCCCCGCGTTGGGCTCTGCATTAGCCAACAGAATGTTAACAGCTCTACATGGTCGTTTAAACATTTCTCATCGTGTGTTGTACGTCGCGGACACGGCCCGTTATAAATTTGCTGTTACCAGAATGGCAATGATCAAGTCGTAATGTATTACTTAAGACTCTGTGTAATGTCATAGTAGTGTAGTACCATGGTAGTAAAGTCTTTTTGATGACTAGTACGACGTTCCGCTGGCGGGATTGTGCATATTATGAGGCTACGACAAGTTAGGCACACACACACTGATGACGTCACCTGCGCAACTTTGGTATAGAGGGCTACTGCATGACGTCACCGCGCCATGAGATTTTGTTAAGCGCCAAAGACCAAGTACACATCTGAGATTGATATTTTATATATGAGATTGATATTGATAATTCATAATAAAGTACACGCTTGGAAGACCAAGTACACATCTATGCAAGTACATACATTCATAAAACAAACTACACCTAAAATGTAGCCAGGGCCGGTTCTGCCCTAATCTGGACCCGGGTGCAACATCATGCACCCCCCCCCCCCCCCCCCCCCCCCCAAAAAAAAAAAAAAAAAAAACAAAAAAAAAAAAACACCAGTCTAAATCAGGACAACCATCACATAACTATAAGCATTTTATATCAACTATTTTAACTAAATGGGCTATAATAAATAAGCCTGCAGGCAGCCACGGCGGGCTGCCTCAGAAAAGTAACCATTCAATGACACAACTGAAAGCCTGCAGCCACGGCGGGCTGCCTCAGAAAAGTAACCATTTGTCCTACCTTAACCTCCTAGCGCCTAGCGGTCACATGCGTGGACAGCACTTTATGGAAATTCGGAACAAGAATCCACATATGTGGACATACTTTTTCTCTAAAAGTACATCTTATCAAAAGATGATGCTTAGTTTTTATTCTAATCAGGTTCTAATAAGCCCAAATAGCAAAGAGAAATAAAAAATGCATGTAAAAAAAACAGCTTGGGCCTTAGGAGGTTAAAACTCGTTTTGCATTTTCTGCCTCCTTTTTTGTATTTTCGACCCTCCGTTTATTTTCTTTCCTTTTCTGAAAACCCGATTTGTGTCCAGACATTTTGTTCTGCTACCAACGAACTAACTCGTCAGCTCTCGTCTCTCGAGTCCGCGATGAAGGGCAACAATTGATACATCTTTACAAACAACCAATAAACAGCCAATAGGGAGGTTGCAACGTTCAGGCTCTCCTTTGCTCACAGACACTCAGTAATGCACTTATTCTCTGTCTCCTGGCAGAAAGCCCCTTGGTTTGCTTGTGTCTCAATCACAGCTGGTATTCTGAAGAACGACTTCTTTTCACCTTTCCCATCAGCTTTGTTGGAACACCCTAACACAGCACAAAAGTTTACCATTGTAGGTTTATGATGAATCAAGTGCCTCGTGGGTTTAAATTCCGCGGGCTGCCGTTATTTCCCCCTAATCACGAGTTTGTTGGTCTTCCAATATGGCGCAGGGTTTGTTTACTTCCGGTTTCCGGTGACGTCAGTGAAAAGGGTCTATTGGGCTTCCACGTCCAAAATGTTCACACACGCACACACGCCCGTCTTGTTTTGGTTTTTTTTTCGGGTTTTTTTTTGGGGGGGGGGACCTTTTTTTTTGGGGGGGGGGGGGTTGCGCCTGTGCTCGTGCCGCCCCCAGGACCACCCCTGGATAAGATATTACCCCATTTTACTTGCATAGTCTGTTTATCGTACCAATATGCCAGAATACGTATTATGCTGCTTGGAACACCCCTATGCTTCATTGCAGCGTGCCTTGTACCATTTTTATGATGGTCTTTGGTATGACCCGACCGCAAGTAGAACTCATGACCTCCCGGTTGAGAGGCAGACACACTAACCATTTAGGAGATGTATATACACTGACACACAGTACTCTCCACGATTATTGGCCCCCCTTGTAAAGATGAGTAAAAAGCGTTAAAAAAAATCCACCTTTTGGTGAAGCAGCTTCATCTCACACTGAACAAATGAGAAAAAATCCAACCTTTATTCGAAATAAATTCATTCAAAGAAAACAAATCACTCATCAAGAACTAATTATTTTCAGCAAAAACATGCGCCACTATCATCGTCCCCCGGATATTATAGAAAACACAATGTAACTGAAGCATATTTCTCATTTAAATTGTACAGTATTTTTGAGTTGATTGGAGTGTGTATTAGAGTGTGTAGGAACTTTCAAGCTGTAATCCATGACTTCCTGATTAACTGGGGAACAAATACGAGGTGACACAGAGGCTCAATTCCCTTAGTCATCCATCAACATTGGAAAGACAAGAGATTACACAAACCAAATAAGGGAGAAGTGTGTTGACCTTCATGAGTCAGGGATGGAATGGTTATTAAAAAAAAAAAAAAGTGAATCATTAGTAATTAAAAAAAAAAGTGGACACCAAGTGCAACTGTCCCAAACTTGCCTGGAGGAGGACCCAGGTTTATTTTGCCCCCATGTACAGTGAGGAGGAGGGTAAGAGAGGCAAAAAAAAAAAAAAATCATCCCCAAGGATCACTCTTGGTGAATTACATGAAAAAAGTAAAATCTTGGGGTTTCCAAGTCTCCAAAACCTCCATCAGACGCCACCTCTATGCCAACAGGTTAAGAAAGAAAGCAGAACTTTATTCATCACACACTTGTGAAATTTCCTCTCTGCATTTAACCCATCTGAAGCAGTGAACACACACATGCCCAGAGCAGTGGGCAGCCATGCTAACAGCGCCCGGGAGTTAGATGTCTCGCTCAAGGGCACCTCAGCCCAAGGCCGTCCCATATTAACCTAACCGCATATCTTTGGACTGTGGGGGAAACGAGAGCACCCGGAGGAAACCCATGCAGACACGGGGAGAACATGCAAACTCCACACAGAAAGGCCCTCGCCGGCCACGGGGCTCGAACCCAGAATCTTCTTGCTGTGAGGCGACCGTGATAACCACTTACACCACCATGCCGCCCATGGTTATTTGGAAGGTTTACCAGAAAAAAGCCTTTTCTGTCAGTTAACCACAAACTTAAGCATCTGAAGTTTGCGAAACACTACTACAACTTTGACTGGAACCTTGTTCTCTGGTCTGCTGGAACAAAAACCGTTTTTTGGCAATAAACAACCGAAGTGGGTTTGGTGTAAAAAGAAGGACAGCTACAGTACCGTTCAAAATTTTGGGGTCACTTTGAAATGTCCTTATTTTTGAAAGAAAAGCACTGTTCTTTTCAATGAAGATCACTTTAAACTAATCAGAAATCCACTCTATACATTGCTAATGTGGTAAATGACTATTCTAGCTGCAAATGTCTGGTTTTTGGTGCAATATCTCCATAGGTGTATAGAGGCCCATTTCCAGCAACTCTCACTCCAGTGTTCTAATGGTACAATGTGTTTGCTCATTGCCTCAGAAGGCTAATGGATGATTAGAAAACCCTTGTACAA
This sequence comes from Neoarius graeffei, assembly GCF_027579695.1. Lineage (NCBI taxonomy): Eukaryota > Metazoa > Chordata > Actinopteri > Siluriformes > Ariidae > Neoarius > Neoarius graeffei. The sequence goes on along the minus strand of NC_083571.1, from coordinate 112,640,087 downwards.
TCATGTTAGCACAGCTGAAAACAGTTGAGCTCTTTAGAGAAGCTATAAAACTGACCTTCCTTTGAGCAGATTGAGTTTCTGGAGCATCACATTTGTGGGGTCGATTAAATGCTCAAAATGGCCAGAAAAAAGTCTTGACTATATTTTCTATTCATTTTACAACTTATGGTGGTAAATAAAAGTGTGACTTTTCATGGAAAACACAAAATTGTCTGGGTGACCCTAAACTTTTGAACGGTTGTGTATAATGAAAAGAAGCTGATCTCAACTGTAAATATGGTGGCGGTTCTGTGATGTTTTGGGGCTGTTTTTCCTCCAAAGACCCTGGAAACCTTATTCGGGTCCATGGCATCTTGGATTTCATAAAACACCAGGACATTTAAATCAAAATCTTGCTGCTTCTGCCAGGAAACTTAAACTGGGTTATCATTGGATCTTTCAGCAGGACAATGATCCGAATCTCTCATCTCATTATCTCTAGCCACTTTATCCTGTTCTACAGGGTCGCAGGCAAGCTGGAGCCTATCCCAGCTGACTACGGGCGAAAGGCGGGGTACACCCTGGACAAGTCGCCAGGTCATCACAGGGCTGACACATAGACACAGACAACCATTCACACTCACATTCACACCTACGGTCAATTTAGAGTCACCAGTTAACCTAACCTGCATGTCTTTGGACTGTGGGGGAAACCGGAGCACCCGGAGGAAACCCACGCGGACACGGGGAGAACATGCAAACCCCACACAGAAAGGCCCTCGCCGGCCACGGGGCTCGAACCCGGACCTTCTTGCTGTGAGGCGACAGCGCTAACCACTACACCACCGCGCCGCCCTCAATGAAAGGCTGTATTTTTATATTTTTCTTCCAGTGTGAAATGAAGCGACTTCACCAAAACGTGGATTTTTTTCTCATCTTTTTTACTTGTCTTCACAGGGGGGCCAATAATCATGGAGGACAGTGTATATATTTAGGGTTTCAGTTATATAAGGAAACACTTAACAGGGTTTTGCTGCATTGACAGAAGCAGAATATTTCATAACCATGCATTATTTCTGGCAGTGATTACTGATCGATTACTTCAAGTTACACTTTGTACTGACTCAGAAGCTTTGCCCTTCGTTACTTCTTGACATCTCAAAATCTGCTTCGGGATCACGTATTGACTTATTAATTTGCTACATCAGTGCCGTAAGTGAAAGAGTTGATTTTATTCATCAAGGACAAGCATTTGAATAACAAATACATTCAGAAGCTGAGTGCATTAGTGTGTTATACATGTGGGCATCACAAATAGACTGTTTAAAACCCTTTGCAACTGTACTCTTTATTTAAAGCCTGTCCCAAATTACTGCAATGAATGACCCGGAAAGATCCCAAAGCTGGGGGTTCCCGTGTTAGAAGTCATGTATTTTGTAAACTGCTCACTCCACAGCCAGTCTACCAACCTTATTTTGATCATGAGTCAATAAATATTACTCAGCCCAACATGTTATTCAGTTCAAGTTGATAATATTGATCCAAACGTTTGATTTTTTTTTTTTTTCAATGAAGAAGAAAACTTCCAGTCTACTCATTGAGCTCTATATAAAATCTGGAGAGCTCGTAGGCTCGTCAGAGTGAAGCCGTCTGGCCGCCATCTGACCACTCCCATCGCACATATTTGGTTTGTGTTAAAGCATCGTACCATATCTGATCAAACTTTCCCCAAGAAAAGTATCTCCTAACTTTTTTCCTTTCACTACCTCCTCTTATTTTCTTAACTTTACCCCCATTCCTTACATATTTCATAGCGCTCCCCTTTACTGTTGTTTTTTTTTCCTTTTCCAGTCCAGTCTCTGATTTTTTTTTTAATGAATAGCTGTTTTACTGCCATATTTATTTTTCGGCAGATTATTTCAGTTTTTTCTCTTATACACTGTATCTTTCTCTTTCATATAGTTCTATCTATCTATCTATCTATCTATCTATCTATCTATCTATCTATCTATCTATCTACAACCCCGATTCCAAAAAAGTTGGGACAAAGTACAAATTGTAAATAAAAACAGAATGCAATGATGTGGAAGTTTCAAAATTCCATATTTTATTCAGAATAGAACATAGATGACATATCAAATGTTTAAACTGAGAAAATGTATCATTTAAAGAGAAAAATTAGATGATTTTAAATTTCATGACAACAACACATCTCAAAAAAGTTGGGACAAGGCCATGTTTCCCACTGTGAGACATCCCCTTTTCTCTTTACAACAGTCTGTAAACGTCTGGGGACTGAGGAGACAAGTTGCTCAAGTTTAGGGATAGGAATGTTAACCCATTCTTGTCTAATGTAAGATTCTAGTTGCTCAACGGTCTTAGGTCTTTTTTGTCGTATCTTCCGTTTTATGATGCGCCAAATGTTTTCTATGGGTGAAAGATCTGGACTGCAGGCTGGCCAGTTCAGTACCCGGACCCTTCTTCTACGCAGCCATGATGCTGTAATTGATGCAGTATGTGGTTTGGCATTGTCATGTTGGAAAATGCAAGGTCTTCTCTGAAAGAGACGTCGTCTGGATGGGAGCATATGTTGCTCTAGAACCTGGATATACCTTTCAGCATTGATGGTGTCTTTCCAGATGTGTAAGCTGCCCATGCCACACGCACTAATGCAACCCCATACCATCAGAGATGCAGGCTTCTGAACTGAGCGCTGAGAACAACTTGGGTCGTCCTTCTCCTCTTTAGTCCGAATGACACGGCGTCCCTGATTTCCATAAAGAACTTCAAATTTTGATTCGTCTGACCACAGAACAGTTTTCCACTTTGCCACAGTCCATTTTAAATGAGCCTTGGCCCAGAGAAGACGTCTGCACTTCTGGATCATGTTTAGATACGGCTTCTTCTCTGAACTATGGAGTTTTAGCTGGCAACGGCGGATGGCACGGTGAATTGTGTTCACAGATAATGTTCTCTGGAAATATTCCTGAGCCCATTTTGTGATTTCCAATACAGAAGCATGCCTGTATGTGATGCAGTGCCGTCTAAGGGCCCGAAGATCACGGGCACCCAGTATGGTTTTCCGGCCTTGACCCTTACGCACAGAGATTCTTCCAGATTCTCTGAATCTTTTGATGATATTATGCACTGTAGATGATGATATGTTCAAACTCTTTGCAATTTTACACTGTCGAACTCCTTTCTGATATTGCTCCACTATTTGTCGGCGCAGAATTAGGGGGATTGGTGATCCTCTTCCCATCTTTACTTCTGAGAGCCGCTGCCACTCCAAGATGCTCTTTTTACACCCAGTCATGTTAATGACCTATTGCCAATTGACCTAATGAGTTGCAGTTTGGTCCTCCAGCTGTTCCTTTTTTGTACCTTTAACTTTTCCAGCCTCTTATTGCCCCTGTCCCAACTTTTTTGAGATGTGTTGCTGTCATGAAATTTCAAATGAGCCAATATTTGGCATGAAATTTCAAAATGTCTCACTTTCGACATTTGATATGTTGTCTATGTTCTATTGTGAATACAATATCAGTTTTTGAGATTTGTAAATTATTGCATTCCGTTTTTATTTACAATTTGTACTTTGTCCCAACTTTTTTGGAATCAGGGTTCTATCTATCTATCTATCTATCTATCTATCTATCTATCTATCTATCTATCTATCTATCTATCTATCTATCTATCTATCTATCTATCATACCAACACAAAGGCTGTGCAATACTTCCATTCTGTTTAGGACAGTTGTTGAAACAGGATTATTTTCTCATGTTATTTGTCATTTTCACTTCATTCTCACAGTCGTGTCTCAACAGTATTTACTGGTCACAGAATTCACTCTCACAATATCCATGCAGCTTGTGACTAATATAACCAGTGTTGGGAGTAACGTGTTACAAAAGTAATTAATTACTGTAATGCATTACTTTTTGGCGTAACGCAGTAATGTAAGGCATTACAGGAGAGAAAACCGGTAATATTTACTCGTTACAGTGCCAGTAATGCACGTTACAATGCATTTTTAACCTGGATTGTTTTGTGGGTTTTGTGTGTTTTCTTCATACAAAGTTCGCGGATCACCGCGAGATCAGCTACTGATAAAAGTCCGCGCAGAACTTTTCATTTCCTTTTACCAACTAGTCACGGACACGGAGACCGACACAGATGCATGTCACGCAGACCGACAGGGATGACAGAACCAGAATCTCCTTTGTCAGATAGCTCGTTTTCAAGCTGGGCATACGCCCACTATTTTCAGTTCCTTAAAAATAAGGACTCAAAGAACATTTTAGTTAAATGCACACTGTGTGCAAATCCCAAACCTCTTTCAGCGTCTAAAAACAGTACAAGCAATTTGACAAAGCACTTGCAGAGGTGCCATAGCACCATGAAATTAGCCAGGAAAGGAGAGGATGGGACTGGGAGTGATGATAAAACCCCAGCAAAGCTGATTTTCACCCAACAAAAGAATCTCCAGCCACGAGAGGTGAGACGGCTCATGGCGGAGTATGTTGTGGAAGATATGCTGCCACTTGCCACGGTGGAATCGCCCGTCTTCAGAAAAATTATCTCCAAGATCCCTGTCACTGCTAGCAACGACAAGGTAAGCAAGGCTACATTGCCTCAACACGCTCTTTTGTACCTGAATGCTGGATTTGAATGTGATATTAATATCGAAAATGTGGGACTCATTCCCTGATTCTGTCCCAAATTTAATTTTAAAGAAGGGAAAGGACGATTTATCCTTGGTATTGTGGGTGGGTAAGAAGCTATTCCTGAACATGCTGGTTTTTAGTCTGCAGGCTTGAGGTGAAAGAGTCATGACTCATGAGCTAGACTTGCTCTGTAGATTACCAAATCCATTCCAGTCATTTTGGTGAGAATAAATAAAGTAATGTAAAAGTAGTGTAATGCCTTACTTCTTAAATACAGTAATATTGTAATGTAATGCATTACTTAAAAATGACAGCAAAAAGTAATAAGTAATGCATTACAGTTCATGAGTAACTTGCCCAACACTGAATATAACCAGTAAATACTGTTAAAACATGACTATGAGAATGAAGTGAAAATGGCAAATAACATGAGAAAATAATCCTGCTTCAGTAACTGTCCTAAATAGAAAGGAAGTATTGTACAGACTTTGTGTTTAGGGTGACCAGACGTCCCCGTTTTTCGTGGCCTGTCCCTGGCTGGAGCTGTCCTCAGAAATGTCCCCATTTTTAACCATGACCGACAGACCTGTAAAAAAAAAAAAAAAAGCCAGATCGAAACCACTACCAGATTTTAGCAGACGCCTCACGTACGGTATTGTTTTGTGGATCACTTTAAGATGGGCTCAGGCCGATAGCAGAGACGTTCTAGAACAGTGTTTCTCATCCACTGGGCTGCGGCCCATTAATCAGAATCAGAATTACTTTATTAATCCCCGGAGGGGGCGGCACGGTGGTGTAGTGGTTAGCGCTGTCGCCTCACAGCAAGAAGGTCCGGGTTCGAGGCCGGCGAGGGCCTTTCTGTGTGGAGTTTGCATGTTCTCCCCGTGTCCGCGTGGGTTTCCTCTGGGTGCTCCGGTTTCCCCCACAGTCCAAAGACATGCAGGTTAGGTTAACTGGTGACTCTAAATTGAGCGTAGGTGTGAATGTGAGTGTGAATGGTTGTCTGTGTCTATGTGTCAGCCCTGTGATGACCTGGCGACTTGTCCAGGGTGTACCCCGCCTTTTGCCCGTAGTCAGCTGGGATAGGCTCCAGCTTGCCTGCGACCCTGTAGAACAGGATAAAGCGGCTAAAGATAATGAGATGAGATGAAAATGAAGTGATTTTATATACAATGATTCCTATATGCATATATTGCACCTGAGTTAAGGATACAGTATACATGGTAAGACAGTGTACCACAGTTATACAGTGGCATTGTACAGCTTGACTGCAACAGGTAGGAATGATTTCCTGTGTCTCTCAGTTGGAAGAATCAGCCGTTTACTGAACGTGCTCCTGTGGCTGATCAGCTCCTCATGTAGACAGTGGGAAGGACAGTCGGAGATTGTTTTTATTTTGGACAGTGTCCTCTTCTCCAACACCACTGTCAGAAAGTCCAGTTCCACGCCTACAACATGGCCGGCCTTCCTGATGATCTTATTGAGTCTGTTAGTGTCCTTCACTTTTAAGCCGCTGCCCCAGCAGACGACAGTGTACAGGATGGCACTGGCCACCACAGACTCATAGAACATCTGCAGCATCATTCGGCAGATGTTGAAGGACCTCAGCCGTCTCAGAAAATAGAGACGGCTCTGGCCCTTTTTGTATACAGTGTCCACGTTTTTGGACCATTCCAGTTTATTATCCAAGTACACAATGGGCCACAAAGCGCCATCTAGTGGGCCACATTTTTTTTTCAAGTTTGCAGCCAAATACTAAATCGTTCAGGATGTTGTTGTGTCCCAAATCCGGTAGCTGTTTTGCCAAACACTTTTCAAGTGGAATAAATACATGTGTGGGTAAATTAAGAAGAACAAGCCTTTATTTTTGTCACATTCCTCCTCTACATTTAACTCGCGTGTGCACACACACACACACACACACACACAGTGCACATGCATGCAGTGGGCAGAATAAATAAACATGTTTGTGGGTAAATTATATGGATCTCTGATGCCTGCTGGAAGAGAAGATCAGGGAGGACTGGGACTCGAGCAACTGTCGTTTGTTTACACCCGATACTAAAACTTGTAGCATCCTACCAACAATCGCAAAGATGTGTACAAAAAGCCCAGAAAGTCCTCCTTACCCAGGCAAAAACGATAGAACATTTATCTTGTAGTTTCCTGATCCCCAGATCTTTAACCCAGCCACATATAAAAAGTCATACTCCTCCATGCTCTTCCAGGTTTTCATCTGTGTGTCCATGTAGAACGATATCTGCAGCACCAGGAAGTTTGAGACGTCAGGGAACTCAATGGATGGATAATTTTCCAACTCATAATGAATGAATGAATGAATGAATGACTTTTTTAAAACATGATAAGCTGATCAGCAGAGCTGGTGGGGTCGTGCATGTACAGATACAAATAATTACAAATACAAAAGACTAAAAATAAACACAATCTTTAAAAAAAGCCTTAATATCTGTTGATTATCTGTTAAGTATCTTCACATTAAGTTAATTAATAGTATGCATAACTATTGTCTTTGTATTTAGTTACAGTTACAATAGGATCAAAATTTATTCTACTTTATTTTCTAATTTATTCAAATTTAGCTCGTAAATTTTTCTTTCAGAGGAAAAATCCTTCTGTGTTAGTATGTAAGGATCTAATCCCATTGAGTGGTTTCTATATCCACTTCTTTTGAGTGGACTTCATGGTTTGAATAGCTTGCTTGTTTGCTGAACACAAACATGGCAATAAGTTCTTGTGTTAATGGACCAGACTCCACTTTTGGATCATTAATCCCTTTGACTGAGAATGACCTGCACGCATGGTTTGGCCTCTGGTACATCCATACAGTTTTAAATACACTGTTAAAAAAGTCAGTAAAATCAACAGTAAAATTCTGTGAAATCACGACATAAAAATTCTGTAAAGCAAAATACAGTGATATTGTGTTTATTTACCAGTATGATGTTGTATAATGTCGAACCGAAAATTACTGTAAATTTTAAAATAAAAAATTTCAAAAATATTGTAGTTTGTTGTGGAAAACACACATTTTTTGTGTGTTTTGTACAGATAAAAGTTGTATCCTTCACAACAACATAAATTTTTATTTTTGTAAATTTTAGCAGTGTAAAAATAACATTTAATGTCTGTGATTATTAAATCCAGACAAATGAATAGCGAGCTACATTTAACAAACATATATTTTGAATTTTTATTTTTAAGAATTTGACCGGGGACGTCATGGCTCAGTTGGATAAGGTGCCATACCATAAATCCGGGCACCCAGGTTTGATTCCGACCCGAGGTCATTTCCCGATCCCTCCCTGTCTTTCTCTCCCGCTCATTTCCTGTCTCTACATTATCCTATCCAATAAAGGTGGAAAAAGCCCCCCCAAAAAATTGTACAAAATTATGGGACAATCTGTTTATTTTATTTTAACACTGTTGTAATTACTGTTTGGTCAGTAAAACTGTTTACATGTTCACTGTATTTTATACTGAATTATTCTGGCAACCACAGCTGCCAGGTTTTTTTTTTTGTAAAAACAACAGATTTTTTTTTTTTTTACAGTGTACAATACCTGCAATTAAAAACAGGGTGTTTTTTTTTTTTTTTGCATTTATTTAATTCCTGAGCTCCCATCTGTAACAGGGAGTGATGTTGCATCCCATCAATACACGTTACAATAGATTATTAGATTCTAATAGAATAGATGAGCCAAAATAATTGGGGATCTTTTTTAACGGGCCCGACTCGTTACAAGTATGAATAGGTGGGACTTAAAGTAGAAAATAATTACAGAAATATTTAAAGAAGCTCTCATAGTTGTCTACAAAAAGAACAGTCATCTTGAATGAGGTAGCTATCATCCAATAAGCTTGTTAAGCCATATATATAATGTATTTATTACTATCATTGCAACAAGAAAAATGACTTGTATGCTTCCTCAAGCTGTTTACCAACCTGGCAGAGGAACCATAGAACAGATCTTTGCTCTTGAACAAATAGTCGAGAAATCCATAGAATTCAACAAACCAGTGTGTGTGTGTGTGTATGTATATATATATATATATATATATATATATATATATATATATATATATGCTTCATAGACCTCTCCAAGGGCGGCACGGTGGTAGTCTGGCTAACGCGACTTGAAAGCTCTACGAGCTATTGGTCTGGCCAAGATATTAAGCCCAACCGTTTCCCAGAGCCCGTGGTTGACCCGCCTCCCTGAAATGCCTCAGTTTGCTACTGGTCGAAGCCAGAAAAGGCTGTGATGAAGCTTAAACCAATCACATCACTCTTTCCTCTGACGTATGTGATGCGACGGGGCTAACTGGTAGATTAAACCATAGACATCCTATTATTAAACTCTTACCGAAGCCGGTCGGGAGCAAGGCGAAAACATCCTTCCTTTCAATAAATACCTCCAGGGCTGCTCTTTGCTCCGTTTTCAATGAGAACTTCCCGTTGAATGCTTTCAATACAGCATTCGTGAATGAAGCGCTTCCGGCATAGATTCTGTAAACAATCTATGGCTTCCGGTTGCAGTTCTACTACGTCAGTGCCTTGAACACGTCTCTACCCAGGGCCGTTGGAGATGCTCAAAGTTGATTGGTTCCCAATTTTTCGGGAGCTTGGAAGAGCTGGAGATAGCTTGCCTGGCCAGACTAAGCTCGCAACAGGCCCTCGTGTTGCGTCACGCTTAGGATGGGCGGGCCCAGGCTAGCACGGTGGTGTAGTGGTTAGCGCTGTCGCCTCACAGCAAGAAGGTCCGGGTTCGTGGCCGGCGAGGGCCTTTCTGTGTGGAGTTTGCATGTTCTCCCCATGTCCGTGTGGGTTTCCTCCGGGTGCTCCGGTTTCCCCCACAGTCCAAAGACATGCCGGTTAGGTTAACTGGTGACTCTAAATTGACTGTGAATGTGAATGGTTGTCTATGTGTCAGCCCTGTGATGACCTGGCGACTTGTCCAGGGTGTCCCCCGCCTTTCGCCCGTAGTCAGCTGGGATAGGCTCCAGCTTGCCTGCGACCCTGTAGAACAGAATAAAGCGGCTAGAGATAATGAGATGAGATGAGACCTCTCCAAAGCATTCGATTGTGTGAAGCTTCCATGTCTGTGGAAATTTCTTGAAAGCACCAGAATCAACAAGAGATACATAAACCTACTAAAACTTACCTACGATAATTCAAAAGCACTCGTCAAGACTGATGCACCTTCAGATCTGTCAATATCTTTAAAGGAGTGAAACAAGGAGATGTACTCTCAGCTATACTCTTCTGCATTGTAATCACCGTAATAGTCTAAAATTGAAGATGAATTTCAATCTGGATTCTCAATCGGCGGTCACCTCCTCTCCAATCTCAGCTACACTGGCTGATGATCTCATCTCATTATCTCTAGCCGCTTTATCCTGTTCTACAGGGTCGCAGGCAAGCTGGAGCCTATCCCAGCTGACTACGGGCGAAAGGCGGGGTACACCCTGGACAAGTCGCCAGGTCATCACAGGGCTGACACATAGACACAGACAACCATTCACACTCACATTCACACCTACGCTCAATTTAGAGTCACCAGTTAACCTAACCTGCATGTCTTTGGACTGTGGGGGAAACCGGAGCACCCGGAGGAAACCCACGCGGAGAACATGCAAACTCCGCACAGAAAGGCCCTTGTCAGCCGCGGGGCTCGAACCCGGACCTTCTTGCTGTGAGGCGACAGCGCTAACCACTACACCACCGTGCCGCCCCCTGGCTGATGATATTTCTGAAATAAATGAATCCTGTCAGGACTTAAAATCTTTTGTTAACTCTCTTGCTAAACATGCTGCAGAAGCCGGACTTTCTATCAACATATCAAAAGCAGACTGCATGACAACAGACAAATCTAATCCAGACCTCAACCTTACAATATACGGCAAACCAGTAAAGCAAGTTTCTGAATTCATCTACCTCGGAAACAAACTCTCTTCAAAAGAATGATGGAATGATAGTTATGAACCATAGAATCGGACTTGGTTGGGCTGCTTTTGATAAGAACAAAATTGCACTAACTTCAAAACGGATCCCATACCGCATAAAATCAAGCATCTACAACACATATGTTTTTCCTGTAGTTTTATATGGATTAGAATGTGTCAACTGGACTTCTGCTGCACTACAGCAGCTGGAAGTCTTTCAAAATCATGTAATGCGATTTATGACTAACATCAAACTCTCAGACCGTGTCAAAATTGAAGATCTTAGACAAATAACCCAATTGCCACCAATCGTCTCTGTCATCAAAAGTAAAGTACTCAAACTGTTTGGCCACATAAAACGAATGGATTGTGGCATTAGCAAGATCTGTTTAGAAGGCACAATTAATGGAAAGAGAAACAGGGGTCGGCAACCTAAGGGATGGAGAGATAACATCACAGCATGGACAGGTCTTGATATAAATTCCCTGAACGTGCTTGCCAAAGATCGAGATCTGTGGAAGCAACTATCTCATGCTAGTGCGCATTCTGCTGCAGGTGGAGATAGCGGTTAATGATGAATGTGACGGAGTGCCCGTCACTACAGTTGAGTATGTGCTCTGACTGCCATACCAATGAGCCTGGCTCTTTGGTGTTGTGGTCAGGCTGCAGGTTTGGCATCTTGTAGACCTGGGTTCAAGGCAGGATAAAGTGGCTGCTCTCTCGCTTTGCTACAGATGGTGTCAGAAGTGGCATGGCTTGCCAGGAGGCCATTGGAGGTGTGCCCTGTGTGTGAGCCATACAAGGGACCCCCAGGATAGGTAGCTCCTGAGCAAGGGACCCCAGAGATGGGTGAAGCACGAGTGTGTGGGGCACCCTGGTATGGGAGAAGTACGGCTGGGGGATGCATGAGGGATGCCTGTGTATGTAAAGTGCATGGGTGCGCCTCCCAAAGGGGAGGGCAGTGTGACGGAGTGCCGGTCACTACAGTTGAGTATGTGCTCTGATTGCCATACCAACGAGCCTTGCTTTTTGGTGTTGTGGTCAGGCTGCAGGTTTGGCATCATGTAGAGGTGACTGTTCTCTTGTTTTGCTACAATGTAAGTAGAAAAGGTTGAGAACCCCTGTTCTAGAACACCTCTGGCTATAGTCTTTTCAGTATTTTGATTGGTGGAACAACTTTTTAGTGGAGCTAAACTAAACTAAAGTCACTCATTCAGCTTTGACAGATCGGTTCATCCGCTCCTGGACAGGTGAACCATAGTCTTTTCATGTAGGCCTAAGTGACATTGTTTGCCATTGATGTTATTCAGCCTTTAAATGTGTAAGCTAGATTTTGCGATGTTGTATATGACATAACATTGCTTGTCACACTGTACTGAGATGTCATGGTTGACCTAACAAACCTACTGTGGCCAATGCTAGCAGGAGAAAGCTCAGTGCAGCACCAATCAGTCAGCTGAAGTTGCTGCTAGATCTAGCGTCGCTGTAGCAGAAGTCCAGCTGAGGGAAAATTGTAACAGTTCAATAGCATAAGCTAACTTACACACAAATTGGTGTGTTATCCCACAGAGTAGTTGGCTATATAAAGGTGTAGGCTTATGCTAATGTTACCAAAGTGTCAGTAATTTGTATAATTTGTCGTGATGTGTAGCGGACTACGCATTTTGATTAAGGCTACTCATTTAGGCTACGTCGTCAATTTAGCTATGGCTACAATTTAGGCTATGGGAGATCGGGAATCATTTGTATCCTCACTTCGGATATTCAAGTGGTATTTCAGCTAGCCTACAATTTAAGAGTCTATAAATCTAAACTATGGACCCATATCAGAGATTTTCATCTCATCTCATCTCATTATCTCTAGCCGCTTTATCCTTCTACAGGGTCGCAGGCAAGCTGGAGCCTATCCCAGCTGACTATGGGCGAAAGGCGGGGTACACCCTGGACAAGTCGCCAGGTCATCACAGGGCTGACACATAGACACAGACAACCATTCACACTCACATTCACACCTACGCTCAATTTAGAGTCACCAGTTAACCTAACCTGCATGTCTTTGGACTGTGGGGGAAACCGGAGCACCTGGAGGAAACCCACGTGGACACGGGGAGAACATGCAAACTCCACACAGAAAGGCCCTCGCCGGCCCCGGGGCTCGAACCCAGGACCTTCTCGCTGTGAGGTGACAGTGCTAACCACTACACCACCATGCCGCCCAGAGATTTTCATATTGTTTTTAATTAATGTTAACATAAAGCAGTTGCAGAATCGGCCTACAGTGCACTCAGTGAGGAAAATCCCATTTTTTTTATGCAATGCATGATCAAAATACATGAAAACCAGAAATGGCCCCCTTTTTATTCCAAAGCTGAAAACATTAGATGTTTTAATTTAATGATATTTTCACCGCCAAACTGAACATGTCCCTGATTTTCTTCTCAGAAATCTGATCACCTTATTTGTGTTGGCTAAAAAAAAAAGATAGATTAAAAGGAAGAAGAAATATGCAAAAAAGAAAGATACACTGTGTAAGAGAAAAACTGAAATAATCTCCGTTGAAATAATTATAGGCGGCATGGTGGTGTAGTGGTTAGCGCTGTCGCCTCACAGCAAGAAGGTCCGGGTTTGAGCCCCGGGGCCGGCGAGGGCCTTTCTGTGCGGAGTTTGCATGTTCTCCCCGTGTCCGCGTGGGTTTCCTCCGGGTGCTCCGGTTTCCCCCACAGTCCAAAGACATGCAGGTTAGGTGAACTGGTGACTCTAAATTGAGCGTAGGTGTGAATGTGAGTGTGAATGGTTGTCTGTGTCTATGTGTCAGCCCTGTGATGACCTGGCGACTTGTCCAGGGTGTACCCCGCCTTTCGCCCGTAGTCAGCTGGGATAGGCTCCAGCTTGCCTGCGACCCTGTAGAACAGGATAAAGCGGCTACAGATAATGAGATGAGATGAGCAATTTGAGGAAAACCCAGACGTTATCATCGCAGGTAAGCATGATGGAAAGATCATGGACATGGTTTTACTGATCGAATTCACCGATCTCCTTGTCGAAACCTGCTTTGTTTCTTACTCTTTCATTTGAGAGGTGCCATTTTGTATCTAAACACATGTTTGAGAAGTCACGTGAGGTGTCGATAATAGTGATCACTTTCACCAGTGTCCACCATTATCGACACCCTGTGGAATTAAGGGACATTTATAACTGTTATGGATCGATCTTTGTATAACTGTTGATGAAGTCTCATCTCATCTCATTATCTGTAGCCACTTTATCCTGTTCTACAGGGTCGCAGGCAAGCTGGAGCCTATCCCAGCTGACTACGGGCGAAAGGCGGGGTACACCCTGGACAAGTCGCCAGGTCATCACAGGGCCCATATATTTATATAAAAGAAATTTTATACTAAATATAAGTCTGTGGAAAACAAATTTTAAATAAAAACTATGCTTTGTTAACTTACTACCACATACCAATTATTTTTTTTTATAAATCATCTGGGTGTCGATAACTGTGGAACGATGTCAATAAATGTGGACAAAGGTGTTAATAATTGTGGAACGGCGTCACGTGATCTGATATGCTACCGTACGTAATCGGGAATCAACTTTTTTTTTTCCATTGGAAGTTTGAGTAACTATTTATGCACAATTTGCGTATTGAAAGTCTTTTCTCCTTTTGCAATGGCCAAAAGATTGGTAAGGTGTCGATATTTATAGCCGCCGCTCTAATATTGATTTGAAGTTGCTGAAATGTTGATTCGGGAAACCTTTATTGTTCTGTGATCAAACCGAAACTGACAGATTGTATGTGGAGTGGACCATTCATGAATTACAGCTTTGGGGATTTTTCCATGTCATAACTTGTAGGAAAAGAAGACCGAGGAGGATTGTGTACTGGGGCATGTACCGTAGCGATCGTGTATATGACTGCAGTGTACAAGTTTCCTAAAAGAGCAGGAGTACAAAAATTGGCATATCTTTGTGCCATAAAGACTGGTAAAAAAGTGTCATCTTAAACAGTTTCTGTAAATGTTAAGGATTTGCTTCATTATTATTATTATTTGTGCTTAATCCTCACATAGACGAGGATTTAGGAATTCCATTGCAGATGCTATACATCAGGTCAGAGTCCAGATGGACTTTGCTACTGGTCGCAGTGTAACCCAGTACAACCTGTTGCATGGATGGGTGGTCGGCGTTTAAACTGGCTCCCCTACCAGTGTACCCTGGTGAGGAGGGTGGCATGTCATCCAGCAGGACTACAAACAAAACCTGTCAAAGGGTGGATGAGCTCCTTGCGAGTCAAAGGCTGACATGCAAAGCAAGCCAGGTGACTCGTGGTATCACCCAAGATTGGGGATAAACAAACCTATCTCCCGGTCAACCGCTGCAGCAGACATTGATCTCAGTTTGTCTTGGCCTGTCCTTGCCACTGAGCCACATCATTGCTCTATCAAGATAGTGCTGTTAGTAATTGCAAAAGCTAGCAGCACTCCAAACACTTTCCAAGCAGTTTCATGATTATGGTTGAAAGGACCGGGCAAAATGTAAAATCTACAGGGCTGTGATACTCTCTTCCTTCCTCTATGGTGCAGAAACATGGGCCATCTAGAGGACAGAAATGAAGAAACTCCATGCTTATATGATGTGACATCTGAGGCAGATAATGAATATATCCTGGCAGGGTAAGATTCCCAACAAGGAAATCCTTCAGAGATCTATGGCAGATGGACTAATACTGATGAATCTCAGATGGCTAGGTCATGTGGACAGAATGGAACATGAACATTTACCTAGGGAACTGCTGTATTCTCAGTTGTGCGAAGAAAGGAGAAACCATGGAAGACCACGGCTTAGATTCAAAGATACAGCAAAGAGAAACATGAAATGGAGAATTATCAAACCTAATACTTGGAAACAATACACAAATGACAGGCTCAATTGGAGGAGTATGATCAGGGCTTAGATATTAACATGGAATAATCATCGTCGTCTTGACGGATTGCAGGGTCGTGGGCAAGCTGGAGCCTATCCCAGCTGACTATGGGCGAGAGGCAGGGTACCCCTTAGACAAGTCACCATATCATCGCAGGGCTGACACAAAGAGACAAACACTCACACTCATTTTAGAGCCACCAATTAGCCTAACCTGCATGTCTTTGGATTGTGGGAGAAACCAGAGTACCCGGAGGAAACCCACACAGACACGTGGAGAACGTGCAAACTCCACACAGAAAGGCCCCTGTCGGCCACTGGGCTCAAACCCAGAATCTTCTTGCTGTGAGGCGACAGTGCTAACCGCTACACCACCGTGCCGCCCATAAAACAGCATAAAAATGATAATTAAGAGTCATATATTCTGCTAAAAAGAAATGTTCTAAGTCCTTTTTTAAAACTCTCAGTAGTCTGTGGTGCCCTCAAATGGTCTGGGAGGGCATTTCATAGGCAAGGGGCAGCAGAACAGAAGGCTTGCTCACCCATGGTGCTCAGCTTAGTCCTGATTTGAGTGGGTAGAATGGAGGGATCACGTTGAGGTTAGTGGGGTGAGTAATTCTTTCAGGTAGATGGGGGCATTTCCATAGATGCACTGGTGAGTAAGAAGGGAGACCTTGTATTCAATCCTGGCAGAGACACAGAGCCAGTGAAGTGAACAGAAAATGGGTGTGATGTGGTCATATTGAGAAACCAGAGCACCTGGAGCAAACCTACACAGACAGAACATGCAAACTCCACACAGAAAGGCCCCCGTTGGCCACTGGGCTCGAACCCAGAACCTTCTTGCTGTGAGGCGACAGTGCTAACCACTACACCACCGTGCCACCCTATATGGTAACATGTCACATTTAAAATGAAAGATTTGTGTAAGATGTGTAAATATGATATGTACGGCTTATATATTATATTAAAGTGAAAAAATGGTGGCTGTTACGCTGCAGACATTTGGTTCGGGTCCACTTTCCTCCTTAGAAGGAAGCATCAATACAAAGTTCTTCTGACTGATCATCTTTATCCTGTGATGAAACATTTCTATCTTGATGGGATTGGTCTCTTGCTTGAAAATGAAGTAAATCATCCTCTACGCTATTGAAGTCAGGGTTTTATTTATCTGTTTAAACCTAGGATGATGTTCCAGTGATGTGTGCACACTTATTCTTCCCCAGTCTGCCTGTCAGCTCTGATAAGGATTGCTCAGGTTCTTTAAGGGTACATCAAGACCTCTCTTTCTTATCTGTTTCAGATTTTGCCTTCTTAGTTTTCTTATATATAAATATAGATTTGACAATTAAAGATTACCAGTGAAAGACTTTTCACTTATATTGAAAGTCGTCTCGAAGGCTATGCATTTATTACATTAAAGTGCTCCTGTGATTAGGCATATCAGATGCTCCCTGGCCGTGCTGTGAAAATTGTGCATGCAGACACTCATCTAAGTTTCCAAATCCAGTGTGGGAAATAAGGAATTTTAAGCAGACTGTCACCGGACAGACAAGTCTGAAATGTTTTCTGTCCATCCAAATTTCAGCCAAAGGCCCGGAACAATGTGGCCAGGGGTCCGGAGCCCGTCTTAAAGCCCTGGAAGCTGAAGGGCTTTAGATGCCTGGAGATGCTTCTCAGCTCTTTCCAGGCACATTTTTGTGATCTTCAAAGGCCAAATTACACTACCGTTCAAAAGTTTGGGGTCACTTTGAAATTTCCATATTTTTGAAAGAAAAGCACTGTTCTTTTCAATGAAGATCACTTTAAACTAATCAGAAATCCACTCTATACATTGCTAATTTTCAGAGGTGGGACAAAGTCACTAATGTGCAAGTCACAAGTAAGTCTCAAGTCCTACCACTCAAGTCCGAGTCAAGTCACAAGTCAAGGCACTTTTGACCAAGTCAAGTCCAAGTCCTACCCAAGCCAAGTCGAGTCCAAGTCCAAGTCTCATTTTTTTCCAAGTCCCTAACAAGTCACCATTTATTCTACAGGCAATCAACACATTTTTGATCACAAATGTATTACCTCTCCACACTGCAGTGTATGTCCTCCTTTGCCAGTCACCTTGGATAAAAATGTCTGCTAAATGTAATGTAATGTCAATGATTCATAGAGGCAGCACAAGTAACTACAGTACACCCATTCTTTTCCATTTTAAAATGTTTTAGAGCTTGTGCCCCAAGACAATCAAAGAATCTCAGAGGAGACAATGATTAGTTAGTTAACGTTAGTAAAGCATCCTAAATTTTCAGTGAGTTTAGTTTGAGTGAGTCAGTGTACATCTGAGGCTAAGGGTGTGAGAATGAGTGAAAGTATGACCATTTCCTTAAATTTTTTATTGGAAAATTAGTGAGAAATTAAAACAAAATTCTAAACAAAACTAGTACTGGTACTGTGTAACAAAAATCATTTTCTTTTCATTTCATTCATGTCATTTTTCACATAAAAATGCTTTTCATGTGCATTTTAAGACATGAAACTCAAAGTCCAAGCTAACAGATGATCTGTGTACTTTTAGAATCAAAGAATGGTTTTCCTTCTGAAGTCAGGCACTGTCCCAACATACAACATGACATGCCTTTAACACAATACAACGTGGCTTGAGTACGTTTGTGTGTGTGAGAGAGACCAACTAACTGACAAAAAATTCCGGAAATATCTGTTCTCCACTACTGAGAGAGGGATGTTGCATCCAATGACCAAATCTGTTAGTATTGAATTTGTGATGGCTTTTTGTTGTGGGTGGGTAGCATTGTACTGTCTATCTTTTGCAGTAAGGAATCCAGAAATGGACGGCTGCTCTGTCTCACTTGGGATGATCTTGTTCTTCAGATATTCTGCAAATCTAAACAAGGAAAAAAAAATGTAAAATTAGTAGGCCTACTTGTTTTCTGTTTTTAATCATGTAGACATTAACATGTTTTTATCATTTTCAATATCAAAGTCTGAGTTCATTTAATCCGAACATATTTGTTTATACACAGTATAATGTTTAATACAAGCCAGCCAGGATGTTCCCTTAAGCAGTTTAGCTAGACCACAATGCATTCACTAAACACTTGCTAAAATACCGGTAGCCTCAGTAAACACAGAACGTTGTGACGATGTAGCCAGAATCAGAGTCCTCTAGGGCTCTGGCCAGAATGTGAGAATGAAGCCCTGGCAACATTCTAGAGAGCCGTATAATAAAGTAGAATAAACAGTTGTTGTGAATTTCAGAATGTTCAGCGGAATCCTCCAGATCCAAGTTGCGTGCTTTTGGCGAATTTGGTTTCTCGCCAGAGACTAATAAATGCACTGGTAAAGCCACGCTATGTAGAGGCATTGTGTGCCCTGTCGTTTGGGTAAGACTGTGGGATAATGCTTCGCGTCGGAGTAGGCTACACTCCAATCTGTCGGGATGTACTGCGCTATAAAACGTCAGCTGAGCTTACATTTTACATAGCCCAAATGGCCCATTATTCACATTGCCTACATGACACCAGAGAGAGGAAGAGAATAGAATTGAATGTCTCTGATGACGTGTAATCCCAGCACTAATAACACACATCGCACAGCGTCCATGACTTGGTGCAGTATGTAGCAAACAGTTAAACACCTGGTTTAACTTGCATTGCTAGTCATCTCGTCTCAGTGGTTTAAATGCCTTTCATGACAAGCACTGACTTTCCCATTGCAAAGAGCGAACTTCTGTTTTACATACTTAGTTTGCAGCCTGGGTAACTGTTTATTTGATTTAAGTTTTATCCTTTGCTGTCCGGTTCTTATCATAAGTCTGTGTCGTTCTGACCAGAGCCTTTATAACAATCTTGTAAACGTTCTCTGCTCTGACCAAATCACCACCTTCTGGCTATGCCTTCCCAGTGTGTGTTAACTGGTAGCCTAGCCCACATAATCTAACACTAGACTGAACACAAAAGCAATCCAATAAAAAAATCTACTTCACTATTTTATATTCAGCAAAGCAAAACAAATCCTTGACAGCGTTAATATATTAACACATTCCACTTCTAGCCACCAACTAGCCTGTACAGATTCTTGCTACCTGGCTTTGTTACTTACTTGTCCTTATGCAGCCTCAGGTGACGAGCGAAGTTTGATGTGGTTGACTGGCTGTCCGAAATTGTGGCTCCACATGTTCTGCACGTAGCAATGCGTTTGCCATCTGTATTGGAGTATTCTTTAAATCCAAAGGAAATTACGCGGGGAATCATGTTTTTATCCGTCCGTTCATCATTCAGCGTCCTCGTTGCCCATCACCGTTTGGTTTTTCATTTGAACCAGTTGAAGTGCTTGAGCAGGGCCGGAGTGGGCCCTGTTTTCACTCCGGGAGTTTAATTCACATTCAGGCCACTTTGAAATGGAGGAGGAATTTGAGTACATTAAAAAAGATAAAACAAATAACTGTTCTTTCACAATGCTTTTTATTTGGTTTAAATTCAGGTAGTGACAATGTATGTTGTTCGTCGTTCTCTGCATTACTTTAGGGTTAATAAAACTTCCATTACGCGGTAGTTTAATGACCACAAACGTAATGCAGAGACCGACGAACGATTTCATCTAGTATGAGACGGGGCTCCACTTCAAATTGGATGGTGTGTGGCTGCGTGTCTAATCCGCATATACATTTATCTGTGTCACCAACATGTCCCAAAGTTCCTTAGTGAAAATATTTGAAAACACATCCAAAGGACTGAAGAATGCATCTTCAGAAATCGGCATCTTCGGCCCGGGTGTGGGAATGAACGTTTACGTCGGGGGCGAAATCCAGCTGACCGCCACTCCAAATAGCAAAGCAGCGAGTATGGCTGATTGTTTCGCGTTATTTAAGACGAATTACACAACACATTTTTAGTCACATAGTCTTAAAATAACGAAAGCACCCATCTCGCGTGCATTTGAACCAATGCTTGTGCATTACATGCCGCATACGCCTCGAAAATAATGGCAAATCAACAATGCTGGGTACTCAGCAACCGGCAGATAAAGCGTGAGGGCGCATTAGGCAACTCAAAAATGGTTAAATGAAATGTAGGCTAACGCAAGTGTTCGATTCTGCTTAGAATATTGGCATACGCATACACCTCTTCTAAGTTATATATTTAACAACAATTATTTAACATCAAATATGACTTCTAGGCCTATGTGTTCATAACCACAATGTGCGCACGCCTGTGGAAATGCACGGTGTGACAGCGAGATGAAATAGGCTGGATGAGGAAATAACGCGCAACAGTACATTTGGGACATGTTCATCTAAAATTGTTAATAACTGGGATGTAAAGCAATGTCCGGTTCTTCTTAGAATTAAGACATACACCACATCTATACCGTGTAAATTGCGAGATTTCACATGACATCAAAAAGCTGAATTGACATCGCAAACTATCGACACATTATAGGCCTAGCATAGACTGATAAAATCGACAAACAGGGTTATCATACTCCATATCTTTCGTAACCTACCAGCTGGTCTTGAGAACATATCTGTCAATTTGGCACATTTTGCTGCCACCTTTTTTAAGCTTCGCCCTTTCGGTTCCACCTGGCCTCTTTCTGCCCTCCATCACTGACGCGCACTGTTTCGCGCCAATGTTGTTTAAGTTCCCCGCAATACAGAGGAGGAGTCTTGGACCAAACCAACTGCAATAGAGGGGAGGGGAGAATTTCCTTATTTGGTAGCGCCTATTTAATCTGCTGCGATGCTGTCGGCGTCTGGGCTGCCATGTGAAAATGCAGAGTGCAGTTGAATTGATGATTAATGCAAGAATAAGATCAGTGACCAAAATTAGTGAAAATTATTTTCCCCATGCTCCAAGCAGGCCACCATTGATGGTTTGGGCCGGAGATGGTCCCGGCTAAATATAGGGCCACCCCGGCATTGTGCTTGAGTGACACCTAGTGCTAGTGGATTGAGCTGCCGTAGCCTAGGACAAGGAGCTACACCGCATTCAAATAATAACGAGTGTACTTGGATTCAAAATCGGGGGGGGGGAGAATATTTATACCTGATACGCCAAGTCATTGCAAGCTAAAACTGTCAAGTCCAAGTCAAGTCTCGAGTCAACAGCGTGCAAGTCCGAGTCGAGTTGCAAGTCATTCCTCATCTAGGGATTTCAAGTCTCAAGTCATCAAAATGGTGACTCGAGTCTGACTCGAGTCCAAGTCACATGACTCGAGTCCACATGTCTGCTAATTTTACATTTTACAACTTATGGTGGTAAATAAAAGTGTGACTTTTCATGGAAAACACAAAATTGTCTGGGTGACCCCAAACTTTTGAACGGTAGTGTACACTCGACATTAGTTGCTAATTACACTACAAATTGAATCTAATTTACAAGAAAATGTTGGAAGATTCAAGAAAAAACATGCTTAAAGTTCTACCCAAGAAAAGAGTAGCACACACAGGTCAGTTCCATGTCTAGAAAAAAGTATGTTACAGTTCCACTTGGTTACAACTTACTGCTACTCATTTATAGGTACGATAATAACACTCATGAAACATTATGTCAACAATGAGTATTTTTATACACTCTTAGCCCAAATGAGTTGACTTTACTAGAAAATTACATGGAAACCCATTGCCTTAAACCATTTAAGTTTTTACATCAGGCGAAACTCAGCATGTCAAGTTGGATTAACATAGAACCTTAAAGGAGAACTGAAGTCATTTTTAAACTTGCTTTATTTCTTAATTAACGTGTTATTCAATTACGTTTTCGGTTTTAGGAACCTTATATCGTGACTCGTACTGGCAACTAATTGCAATTAAATATTATACTTATCGGCCTATTCGGTTTGTAGCCGTGTTGAATTTAGTTGGTTTGGTCCACGGCAGGCGTCGCTTATCCGCGCGATCTTCACAAGACTCGTGCGAGACTTCGAAACGTGAAGTGTCAGCCAGGTGTCGGTGCCGCCATTTTGAAAACTGTTTTCCAAATGAAGTATTGCACAAAAACGAGTTTAAATGACGATTACTGCGTACTTTTTTCAAACTTTCCTGATTGCTATCAAAACAAACAAAACTTCCGGCTTGATTACATCAGCATTCGAAAGGGAGCGCATGCGTCTTTTGACAACGTTGGCAGATGTCGGTCGCTTTGATTTCCGCTGTACGTTTTACTTCCGTCCTTCGATGTCTCGCACAGGTCTCAACGAATCTCGTTTACGGCCGTTGCTTTGACATATGGACTGATATATTACAGAGCATATTTCAAACACTCTGAACTTGCTATAGCAGCGACAAAATAGCAATCAAAAATGCGTTCCTATATTTAATATGAGATAAATAGAATTTTGAGAATTAAAAAAATTGCCTTCACTTCTCCTTTAACTGGATGCAGTTGACAAATCAAGTTTACATTAGTAGCCTTTACTCAGAATCATTAGTTCACATAAATTCTTTCTTTTCAGGAGTGTTAAATGTATAAAATAATTACTTTAAGTTAAAGATACAAAAATATATAACAAATAAAATGTTTTATTGCTACTTAAAATCATCTGTTTATATAAGTAATGTTTTCTTGTAATTTTAATTACACTATTTTGATTGAGATTATTGTATTAAATATTCTGTTTAAACAAAAATAGAGGGGAAGAAATCAAATGATACATTTAAATACCTCAACATAATTTGATTGTTGACAAAGTAACACCTCAAATGTGTTATTGCAACAATAACAAATGTGTCATATTGTTATAATGTTGTCATATATTGTCATAATGTGTAAAAACATATTAAAAAAAACATGAAAACTGCATGGTAACAATTCCAACCTGTTTGGAAAGGGAGTATGAACACATAGCATTCAGCAATATCTGCTATAGCCTTATGAACAACTGGACACATACAGACAGGCGTTAAAATGGGATTTTTGCTCAAAACTTCTCTAAAACTTCAACTTGCTTGAAGAAGTACACTACCGTTCAAAAGTTTGGGGTCACCCAGACAATTTTGTGTTTTCCATGAAAAGTCAGACTTTTATTTACCGCCATAAGTTGTAAAATGAATAGAAAATATAGTCAAGACATTTTTCTGGCCATTTTGAGCATTTAATCGACCCCACAAATGTGATGCTCCAGAAACTCAATCTGCTCAAAGGAAGGTCAGTTTTATAGCTTCTCTAAAGAGCTAAACTGTTTTCAGCTGTGCTAACATGATTGTACAAGGGTTTTCTAATCATCCATTAGCCTTCTGAGGCAATGAGCAAACACATTGTACCATTAGAACACTGGAGTGAGAGTTGCTGGAAATGGGCCTCTATACACCTATGGAGATATTGCACCAAAAACCAGACATTTGCAGCTAGAATAGTCATTTACCACATTAGCAATGTATAGAGTGGATTTCTGATTAGTTTAAAGTGATCTTTATTGAAAAGAACAGTGCTTTTCTTTCAAAAATAAGGACATTTCAAAGTGACCCCAAACTTTTGAACGGTAGTGTACAGAAGAACTGTGTTCACTATAGCAGGGGTTCTCAAGTGTTTCTGCTTCAAGGCCCATCTATTCATACTTGTAACGAGTCGGGGCCCATTAAAAATGATCCCCAATTATTTTGGCTAATCTATCTATCTATCTATCTATCTATCTATCTATCTATCTATCTATCTATCTATCTATCTATCTATCTACTTTTGGCAATATAGTGTACTTCAGCAGAAAAATAATGAGAGTAAATAATCCATTTCATTCATTCTGTGACGACTGCCTTCTGGTGACGTGTTACGGAAATGTCAGCAAAATGGGCTAGAACAGGGGTTCTCACCCTTTTCTACTTTCAGGCCCACCTATTCATACTTGTAACGAGTCGGGGCCCATTAAAAATGATCCCCAATTATTTTGGCGAATCTATTCTATCAGAATCAAATAATCTTTTGTAAAGTGTATTAATAGGATGCAACATCACTCCCTGTTACATATGGGAGTCCAGGAATTAAATCAATGCAATAAAAAATATTTTTTTAGATTGTAGGTGTTGTATTTAAAACTGTACGGATGTACCAGAAGCCGAACCATGCATGCAGGACATTCTCAGTCAAAAGAGATTAATGATCCAAAAGTGGAGTCTGGTTTATTAACACAAGAACTTATTGTCATGTTTGTATTCAGCAAACAAGCAAGTTATTCAAACCAAGAAGTGGATATAGAAACCACTCAGTGGGATTAGATCCTTACACGCTAACAAAGAAGGATTTTTCCTATGAAAGAAAAATTTACTCGCTAACTTTGACATTCGGAGAATACATTTTGATCCTACTGTAGCCATAACTAAATACAAAAACAATAGTTATGCAAACTGTTGATTAACTTAACATGGATATAATTAATAGATAATGAACAGATTTTAAGGTTTTTTTAAAGATTGTGTATATTTTGAGTCTTTTATATTTGTAACTATTTGTATCTGCACATGCACGACCCCACCAGCTCTGCTGATCAACTTATCATGTTTAAATAAAGTTATTCATTCATTCATTATGAGTTGGAAAATGGGGCGGCACGGTGGTGTAGTGGTTAGCGCTGTCGCCTCACAGCAAGAAGGTCCTGGGTTCGAACCCCGGGTCCGGCGAGGGCCTTTCTGTGTGGAGTTTGCATGTTCTCCCCGTGTCCGCGTGGGTTTCCTCCGGGTGCTCCGGTTTCCCCCACAGTCCAAAGACATGCAGGTTAGGTTAACTGGCGACTCTAAATTGACCGTAGGTGTGAATGTGAGTGTGAATGGTTGTCTGTGTCTATGTGTCAGCCCTGTGATGACCTGGCGACTTGTCCAGGGTGTACCCCGCCTTTCGCCCGTAGTCAGCTGGGATAGGCTCCAGCTTGCCTGCGACCCTGTAGAAGGATAAAGCGGCTAGAGATAATGAGATGAGATGAGTTGGAAAATTATCCATCCGTTGAGTTCCCCAAACTACCTGGTGCTGCAGACATCGTTCTACATGGACACACAGATGAAAACCTGGAAGAGCATGGAGGAGTGTAACTTTTTATATGTGGCTGGGTTCAGGGCTTAATTTGAGCCGGAACATGACAGAACAAGATCCGGAACCTCCGTCATCGGATCCGGCAGCTATTTTCATTTCATTCAGTGTTCCGGCAGCTATTTAAATGGATCAGATCACCTCCGTGACCATCACAAAGGGAAAAAAAATCAAACAATAAATTAAATAAATAAGTAAATTGTTTAGTGGTCGGTTTTGATTTTGATATCTGTTGTTGATTTCTCTCCTATGACATCCACAAAATCTATGCGAAAGGGGAAGGGGGGGGACATGGGGTGTATACTTCCGCTCAATAGAACACCGGGTTTTTGTAGCCGTTAGCTTGCGCTGTGGAAAAAATGGCAAAAAAACAAGAAAGCTTACTAAAATTTTTCAAAGTCCCAGGACAGCCGGATCCTAAACGACCTAAAATGGACGACGTTGGACACAGTGACACTGCACCAGCACCTGCTGCAAGTGTACTAGCGTTGTCCATTGTTGTCCAGGATTTGATAACTGGTGCTGTTGCAATACATGTCATGCAATAGGCGTGTGTGCGTAAAGTTATAGTAAACTGCCCCCCGCCTTTTTTTTTTTTTTTGAGTCGCCGGACCTACCCACCTCCTGCGTTCCGGCCCGGGACCTCCCACTTCACAAATTAAGCACTGGCTGGGTTAATGATCTGGGGATGGGGATCAGGACACCACAAGATAAATCCTGTATCGTTTTTGCCTGGGTAAGAAGGAATTTCTGGGCTTTTTGTGTGCGTATTTGCAATTGTTGGTAGGATGTTACAAGTTTTGGTATCGGGTGTAAACAAACCACAGCCGCTCAATTCTCAATCCTCCCCGCTCTTCTCTTCCAGCAGGCATCACAGATCCATATAATTTATCCACACATGTATTTATTTATTCTGCCCACTGCATGCGTGTGCGCTGTGTGTGTGTGTGTGCGTGCGCGTGCGCGCGCATGTGCGAGTTAAATGTAGAGGAGGAATGTGACAAAATAAAAGGCTTGTTCTTCTTAATTTACCCACAAATGTATTTATTCCACTTGAAAAGTGTTCGACAAACCAGCTACCAGATTTGGGACACAATGACTAGTATTTGGCTTCAAACTTGAAAAAAATTCACAGCCCACTAATGGGCCGCAGCCCAGTGGTTGAGAAACACTGCGCTAATGTGCAGTCCTGAACATACACAATGTGCTACTGGCAGATCCCAAGCCTGAGGTGTCTCTGTAAGATCAAAACATTACGTACAAGTATATATACATACAGTGCTCACGTATTCATTTTGGATGCTACAGAACTCGTCTTAACAATAAACACACTGGAATGTAATACAAAAGAGGCACGGCTTAAACATCTGTCATTTTTATCCCCCGTTAGCTGAAAGGCCCAAAGGGGGATTATGTTGTGGCGATGTCCATCCATCCGTCCATTCTGGGAAGGGTACTCCCCTTCTGAAATCAACTCCTCTCACAATTTTTGGAGGAATTTCACGAAACTTGACAGGATTCTTTGTTATATGTCGGTAATATTGCAAAATATTGCAATTTCGTTCAATCCTGTTGCATTTTACCAGAGTTACATCCCTTGATTACCAAACTTGTACTTTGACAATTTCATAAGGGTGTATTCAGCACTTATAACATAGATATAGTTGCCAGCGGGGGATATTATGCTCTCAGAGCACTCTTGTTTATAAGGCAGTGCCTTACGGATTTTGAAGGTGTCTGTGTGCGCATGGCTTATATATACGGTAATAACCTATACTCAACCCCTGACTGTGGCTGCAATATATGCTGTGGGGGAAAAAAAAAAAAACAACAACAACCAAGGCTTCTCACAGTAAACTTGACATAGCATTTCTTTACATTGCAAGCAATGTTTGTAACCTGGGTTTTAGTTCACTGTGGCCCAGTGTGAGAAGTACCTGTTGGATGAACTGGAATGTGTTCTTCATCACCTTGGGGTAGTTGAGATGCAGTGCATATGCAAGTCCAAACAGAATGCACATAGCTTTTGGCAGGTCTTGAATGTTGTACGGTACATCATGACTTCTCCCTCAATGATGATCTTCAGTGAGGCTGGACTGAGATGGAGGGAAGATGAAAGCACAGCATCTTCATGCTCATTGAGGGGTCCTAATGACATGAGAGCACAATCATGACATTTCTCATTAAATAATTAAATAATATTGGCTGGTGTGTTGAGTGGTATATCAGATATATTCCATTCAGCTAGCATGATATTGAACAAGTCGAAGACGAGTAGCTGAATAGAATATATCTGATGTACCACGCAAAAAGCCAGCCAATATTATTATGATGATACGTACATACACATTCGATGGCACAATTATAGATTTTACAAAAGTTCAAAACAGGGGGGTGACTTACCAAGGCAAGGTAAGTTTATTTATATAGCGCATTTCATACACAGTGGCAGTTCAATGTGCTTTACAGAGATAAAAGCAAATCAGTAAACAATAGAAAATAAAATTACATAAAATAAATGGGGGGGTGGCACGGTGGTGTAGTGGTTAGCACTGTCGCCTCACAGCAAGAAGGTCCGGGTTCGAGCCCCGTGGCCGGCGAGGGCCTTTCTGTGCGGAGTTTGCATGTTCTCCCCGTGTCTGCGTGGGTTTCCTCCGGGCGCTCCGGTTTCCCCCACAGTCCAAAGACATGCAGGTTAGGTTAACTGGTGACTCTGATCGAATGTAATTTAATGTTCTGTCAATCCAATGTACTGTACAAAGCCAAAGTTCTAACAATAGAAATGGTACAAGTCCAAAAAGCCTGAACAACAAGCCAACTTATATACAAGCTATATCCAGGTTGACAGTTCAAGTTCAGTTACTTTTGATCATAGTTGATCGTTAGATTGCAGTTGTTCAAAACAAAAGGGCTTTGCTGAGTGAAGTCCACGCGTGAAGTCCTCTTGTAAAAGTCTCCATCACTTTCCCTCACCTCCAAGTAGAACTTTGACAATATTTCCTCTATTGCTCTCTTTTCCAGTTTTCCGATGTCCGTTGGTATGTTTTTCTCTTGTAAATATGTGTGAAGAATATCCAGTGAAGTTCTGGTAGCCTTTTGGGTGTTCACCGCGTCTTTCTTTTTAAATCTTCTGCTTTTTATGAAGCATTCCTCGCGGCCATGTTTGTGTACAAACTGTCACAGTCACTCGCTAGCGTGGAAGTTTTACATCTCTGACGTGTCTCTTTTCCAGTTTTTCGATGTCCATTGGTATGTTTTTTTCTTGAAAATATGCGTGAAGAACATATAATAAAGTTTTGGTAGCCTTTCGGGTGTTCAGTGAGTCTTTACTTTCAGTTTTCAGTTTATTTATTTAGTGCTTAATCCTAGCAGTAGCACTGGATTAGCCTCGTCTTTTTTGTTTCATTTATGTTTCATCTAATTTAGGTGATTTAAAAACTATAATATTGTTTGGCAGTGGGCACATAGGAAAGTGTAAAGTATAAAGTTGCTGTCAATATGTTTAACATGCTTGTATGATAAAAACTCGCTAAGATATTTATCTAAATCCATGACGTACTCATTCTAAACCTGCCGAGCTTCACCAGAGAAGCTCTTGACCCCAGAGGGTTAAAATACGATGGAAAAAAACCCAAAAAACACTTTGTCAGGGTCCAAAAGTTGTAGTAGTCTATTTTCTTTTAATGTTAGTGGTAAACCTACCCAGCTGATAACAGCGTCATGTGGTGTCATGCCAGAATGCACTCCTACTCACTGATTAGAGGCAACTTGTCATTCATCGAGAGCGTCCATGATCGGCCAATCACAGGCTGAGTTACAACATAATGTATTTGCCCCGTGCAACATTTGGAAAAAAATTTGAAGTAGATTAGACCCATATCTTTACATTTTTTCATGGGCCATCCGGTTTGATGCTTTTGAAATCCAGACGGACAAATGCGAAAATTACTGATCAGTGTCCGCTGGTCAGGCCTTATTTCCCACACTGCAAATCTGTCATTGCTTAACTCTTGAATATTTTCTATTGTGAATAATATCATTAAAAAGCTTATAATCTTTGCTTTCCAAAGACATTTATCTGGTTAATATCTGTTCAGTGCTTTGGGAGTAACGGCAGGTTGAAGTTCTTTTTGAGTCACAGGAAAGCGGTCAGGCTCTCTCTCGCTCTTCTGATCGGTTTCCAACTGGATTACTCATGAATATCAATCAGATAACTTTTACAGGGATGTTCTCTCGCTCTCACTGTTTCTGATGAAGGATTTAGCAACATTTTCCATCTGCTAGTTTTGATGTTATGATTCACGGGAGACTTTGAAGTGAGTTCTCATTGCTTTACTGACTTATTTTTTTGAATCACACTGATTCCTGTAAATAAATAACTATTTTAGAATATGACTGGAGTTGTTTTGATGAAAAATATTGGGATCTTAGTGGTCG
This sequence comes from Neoarius graeffei, assembly GCF_027579695.1. Taxonomy (NCBI): domain Eukaryota; kingdom Metazoa; phylum Chordata; class Actinopteri; order Siluriformes; family Ariidae; genus Neoarius; species Neoarius graeffei. The sequence continues at coordinate 112,610,097 of NC_083571.1, read as the reverse complement.
GAATGATATTTTAAAAAACTGGAAGTCAGCAACGCGAGTGTCAATTTCAGTTCAGTTAATATAAATTGTTTATAGGAGCAGCACGGTGGTGTAGTGGTTAGCAAAATGGTTCTGGGTTCATGCCCAGTGGCTGACGGGGGCCTTTCTGTGCGGAGTTTGCATGTTCTCCCCGTGTCCGCGTGGGTTTCCTCCGGGTGCTCCGGTTTCCCCCACAGTCCAAAGACATGCAGGTTAGGTTAACTGGTGACTCTAAATTGACCGTAGGTGTGAATGTGAGTGTGAATGGTTGTCTGTGTCTATGTGTCAGCCCTGTGATGACCTGGCGACTTGTCCAGGGTGTACCCCACCTTTCGCCCGTAGTCAGCTGGGATAGGCTCCAGCTTGCCTCCGACCCTGTACAGGATAAGTGACTACAAATAATGGATGGAATTGTTTACTGAATGTGGCTCTCACAGTTTTTTTGAGGTTCGCCTTGAAAGCTGTGAATATTCATCAAAATAATCATTTATATTCTTCATATAAACACTAGTAGGCCCTACTTAGAAACACAAAGGCCTACAGAGCACAAAGAGGGTATTAGAAATAATCTTTTATTACTTTTTTATGAAACTGCCTGAGAGATTTATGACGAAAACAATGACTAAAATTTGACTAAAAGTGAGTCTCACTGACTAGATCTTGATTAAAACAAAACAAAACAAAACAAAAAAAACTAAAATGTGACTAAAATGTCACTACAATTTTCTTTACGTGACTAAGACTTAAAGAAAATAATTAAAATTAAATTTAAAATTTAACTAAATTTAAAAATTAAATTATAAAAAAAAACATTTTAAAATGTAAACTATTAAAATTAAACTATGAAAATATAAAAAAATTAACTCAATTTAAAATTCTTTTGCAAAATTAGTTTGTTGGAATTTGTAATGCTACAGTATACAAACACCTCCTATACCAATGTCACCAAACATCAAACAAACATCCAGCAATACCCCTCCTGTAATTGTTCCTCTTAAAGTTACAAGGTGCAGTTTACAGCAAGTATCATGAAACTGCCTGAGAAAATTATGACTAAAATACTGACTAAAATTTTACTAAAACTGAGTCTCACTGACTAAATCTTGACTAAACAAAACAGAAAGATTAAAATGTGACTAAATGTCACTACAGTTTTCTTTAAGTGACTTAGACTAAAACTAAATTTAAAATTCTTGCCAAAATTAACGCTGGTTTGTTGGCATTTGTAATGCTACAGCATACAAACACATCCGAAACCAATGTGTGCTTCCAAGCTTGTGGCAACAGTCTGGGGAAGAACCATATATGGGTGTGATGGTCAGGTGTCCACAAACTTTTGGCCACATGATTAAAATTATATTAGAACTGATCAATATGTAACTTGCAAGATATTTAAGTTAATGACTAATTTAGAAATCAAATTTGCATTCATATTTTACCCTATCAAGGTTTTAACATCTGATTCTACCACGAAATAATGCAAAATGTCTTTTTTCCCCCCACAGTTATAATGGTAGATGAGCCTATCAACAAATTAATCTGGAATGACTGACAGTTTCTCAGGAGTTTTGAAATTTCCAAGCTTAACGAACACATCCTCTTCTCACATTCGTAACCTCTTGGCCTTGTTTTCTGTCATGGAAAATGAAGAATGTTTTGAGTTCATTAAAGCTATACTGCCTTTCAGATTTTTCAAGTGTAGGTCATAAAAAGAATTTTCCCCGACACCCAATTATTTTTGTTTAGTGGACTGAAAGCTACTGAATTTGAATCGCAGACTTCCAATTTTATTAGGTTCTTTTTAATTTAAAAAAAATAGAACAATTAATGAATTTAGCACCACATGGCCTTAAATTCTCTGCTATTTTTTTTCCTGCTTCACCATGACCCAATTCAAGATACTATGGCATGGGCTTTCCCTGTTCGCGCAAGGCATTGTGGGATACAAATTTGAAACAGGAGAGAAAAATGGAGGACGTGAATGTGTGAATGAGACGTGAAAGACCAACTACAGTAACGGAAAGCGAGAAGAAAAGATGTTACGTTATATACAAAGGAAAGGAAACGCAGGACCAAACTAATAAATATCGCCGGTCAGCGAGCACCTCGGTGTGATCAGCTGTTTGTTTAGCGACAGAATGATGGAACTGTCAGTGCACGCTCAAAGGGAAACCTGTAGATGGCAGTAATGCAACACTGTGGAGCCAAGGAAACAAACCAACCATATAAAGTACAACTAAATAGAGAACCTAAAATGTCTAATCCCAAGCTAGACCGTACACAGCCTGGGTTGGCTGAGACCAAAACGGAGTTACACAGTGGGCAGGGAAGAAGTGGAGTGGTGCAGCCTGAAGAGATAAGTTTTCAGTCTATGCTTGAAGGTGGTCAGGGAGTCGGCAGTTCTGACCTCAATGGGAAGGTCATTCCACCAACGGGGAACCAGGACAGACAGCAGTCTTGAGTGGGCTGGGCAGGAGCAGAGAGGAGGAGGGGCCAGGCAACCAGTAGTAGCGGAGTTTGGGAATCTGGCTAGCGTGTAGGGTGGGACAGATTCCGGAGGTCTGCTGGCCCTAACCCCTTGAGAACCTGGGAAGCTAGCACCAGTGTCTTAAATTTGATGTGAGCTGTGATAGGTAGCCAGTGCCGGTCAGCAAGCAAAGGTTAGAACCCAGAACCTTCTTGCTGTGAGATGATAATGCTAACCACTGCACCACTCCCGAATAGTAATGATAATTAGAAAGTGATTAACCTCTTCAGAACATGCTGTTCTGAAATCAAGTGCGTGTACAGGTTTTTACGGTAACCACCAGGCATGTGGGGGAAAGCTGCCTCTTGTTTGTTTAAGACAGGGGTCGGCAACCTTTTTGCCATGTAGTGCCAATTAGAATTTTTCTTGTTAGTTAGTGTGCCATTCAAATAGCTGTTGTTAACTATGTGTAATTAGACACCACACATTTTAGACGGATATGGATATTTAATGCATTGAGCAAATGTAAAACACCATTGCACTTGTTTTATGCCATTAGCCTCACACACTTTATGCCAGCTGTTTGCTGCACCCTTACGTTTTCTGCCATTTCACCAATTCCTCGCTCAACAGTTCTGGCTGATACGGGCATGTCTTTTATTCTTGATTTTATTGTCTCTTTATTTGGCAGCCCCTCAAAAAGACTATCCAGGGGCGTCGTGGCTCAGGTGGTTAAGGCGCCATACCATGAATGCGGGCGACCCGGGTTCGATTCCGGCCCGAGGTCATTTCCCGATCCCTTCCCGTCTCTCTCCCGCTCATTTCCTGTCTCTACACTGTCCTATCCAATAAAGGTGCAAAAAGCCCAAAAAAATATCTTTAAAAAAAAAAAAAAAGACTATCCAAGCTGGAGAGAAAGGCCTCCTTAAAGGTCTCATTGCATCGTTTTTTCATTAATTGTGCGGTGGTCTCTAGTATGAATGAATGCCATGAGCCGATTTTGGTGAAAAAAAAATGCTGTGGTTCTCCTGTTTCAGGCTGTTCTAGTTTGGTGGAGGAGTGGGTGGTAGTAGAACGACAGGATTTCAGCTCTTACTCATTAATATTCATGACATGTAAACGTGTTACCTCTGATTGGCTAACAGCACTGACGCTACTTCCAGCGGGTCAGAACAAGCGGATGTGGGTGTCTTTGTAAAAAACTGTTTTGATTGGCTATTATGGTCTCGACATCGATGTTTTAACCAATAACAATGTAGATAACACGAATTTTACATCACATTCAACGAGATTTAAACGAGACTAAAGATGGCGACTTACAAATAATGTGTAAACGTCGTTGGAGTTAATAAAGTTTGAACAGCATGAAGGAACATACCCCAACCCCCCGAAATTAATTAAAAAAAAATTTCTCAACAGATTTGGCACAATATAAAAAGGTCGTTTTTTACTCAGAAAAAGCGGACATCTGCCGAAAAGCGGAAAACTCTCATCCCTGCCTAGCTTGTGACCATGTCATGCATGCTAACGTGGAGAATATGAACATGCTATTTTGCAACAAAAACCTTCGAACAAAAAGCTCATGTTTTACTTACAGCTTGTGAGCTGGTGGTCGATCGTCTTGAAGGCACAGATCCAAGTATTAAAAACAACCTCGAAGCAAAACCACTACTGAAGGCACCGAAGTTTGAAAAGTCACTGTGGTTGAAATGATCAGAACACAGTACTAACGCTGCATTATACTTCGCTGGTGGTGTTCCAAAGATAAATTCCAACCATTTCTTCTTCAGCTCTTCTATCTTGCAACGTTGCTCCGCTTAGGTTTCGTTTCTGTCGGCGGCTCCAGCCCGACTTTGGATGCTCGTAACTCGGGCAGGGGAGGTCCCAGCCTCCCCAAACTTAGCAGCCAGAGACCTCTGCCCTCTCCCCAACGAACCAGCGCTGCCAGGGCAGGCTAGCCCCGTGCCTCGGGACGTAATTCGCCCCGAGGCAAGCCGCGGCGCTCCGCTTAGGTTTCGTTTCTGTCGGCGGCTCCAGCCCGACTTTGAACGCTCGTAACTCGCGCAGGGGAGGTCCCAGCCTCCCCAAACATGCAACGTTGATGTGTTACTGCCACAAATAACACAGGCACGAACTTGTTCAGCCATGTTTTCAACTTGCTGTTAGGTCCTCTTCGTTAGCTACTGATGAGATGCTGCTCTGCTATCTCTCCTCGTGCTGAAATCTGAACTTTCTTCCCATGGGCGGTTGCAAGCCAAGGTGGGCGAGGCCATGAATACTAATTTTCAAAGTGACGCAAGTTCATAGGGCTTTTTCAGATTCGCTCGTTTTTCCGACTATTTCCTTTCATAAGCTAATACAGGGAATGGGAGTAGAATTACATTTTCACATGCAGCATGCATATGCAACTCGGAGTGAACTATGGTATTTCAAAAAGAGCCAGCATTAAACATTTTTGGTGGAAGGGCACCTTTAATGTATTCACCGTCTGTGAATGGCTTTCCATGTTTAGCTATGCAGTGAGAAATTATATAGCTAGCTTCAGTGGCATTGTTTTTAGCTGAGGCAAAGACTTTTAAAGTGTGGGCTTGCTTCCCATATCCGCACACTGCGCGTGAGATTGATTCGTCCCTATCTGCCTGATCTTTGAAAGTCTTTTCGTGCTTTGCCTCGAAATGACGTTTAACACTGGATGTTCGACACACAACACTTTCAAAACACAACGTGCACACAGCACGGTCCCTCTGAGAAACGAACCCATATTCTTTGGTCCACGAGGAGAGGAAAGCCCGAACTGTCGGCTTCTTTGCCATCTTAGCACAACTGCTGCATCAAGTGGGCCCGTCTCGTGAGAAATATGGGGAGGGGGAAGTGTTGCCAGATTGGGCGGGTTTAAGTGCATTTTGGCGGGTTTTGAAAATATTTTGGGCTGGAAAACGTCAGCAGTATCTGGCAACACTGGGAGGCTCGCCATGCAACAGCCAATGACAGTTCAAGATGACGTTTGAACATTTTTAATGTGTTGAATAATTAGGTTTGTGTATTATTGTCAGTGGGCCACTGGAAATTCCTCGGCGTGCCAGTTGTGGCATGCGTGCCTAGGGTTGCCGACCCCTGGCTTAAGATGTTGACACTAGAAAAGTTTACATGCACACTTTCTTATCAATTGCTCGACATAACATATTTTTTTAGAATAGGAAGAAAGAAAGTATGCATATAAATTAAAATAAGAGTGGCTACTTTATCCCCCAAGAGACTTATGATTACCGTAAAACTCTGTATATAGGCGCATTGGAGTTTCTACCTTCACAAGTCATTTGTGAAACACAGTATTGAAAATGTACTGTGCAGTCAGTCAGAATAAGCGATTTTGGAATATGGGCTGGAAAAAAATAACACTCCAGTCTGCATTTTTAGTTGTTTGGTACACTATTTGCCTTTTTCCTCTGAGTGATTTCTGAGCGGCACTGGGGATTTCTCCAGAACTCAGTGATTGAAGAAATATTGCATTTTCCATGTGGACCTTATTGTCTGTTCTGCCACAGTAACAGTTTTGAGAAAGCAGAATTTCAATCACATGGTGATTCAACTCATAGTAGAGCGGCGGCTACAATTATCGACATCTTAACGATCTTTTGGCCGTTGCAAAAGTAGAAAAGACTTTCAGTATGTAAATTGTGCATGAATAATTACTCAAACTTCTACTGGAAACAAAAAAAGAGTTGATTCCTGATCACTTAGCGTATCAGATCACGTGACACCGTTCCACAATTATCGACATCCAGATGATTATATATAAAACATAATCGGTATGTGGTATTAAGTTCACAAAACATAGTTTTGATTTAAAATTTGTTTTACGTAGATTTATATTTAGTACAAAATATCTTTTATAGGTGGCATGGTGGTGTAGTGGTTAGCGCTGTCGCCTCACAGCAAGAAGGTCCTGGGTTTGAGCCCCGTGGCCTGCGAGGGCCTTTCTGTGCGGAGTTTGCATGTTCTCCCCGTGGGTTTCCTCCGGGTGCTCCGGTTTCCCCCACAGTCCAAAGACATGCAGGTTAGGTTAACTGGTGACTCTAAATTGACCGTAGGTGTAAATGTGAGTGTGAATGGTTGTCTGTGTCTATGTGTCAGCCCTGTGATGACCTGGTGACTTGTCCAGGGTGTACCCCGCCTTTCACCCGTAGTCAGCTGGGATAGGCTCCAGCTCGCCTGCGACCCTGTTTAACAGGATAAAGCGACTAGAGATAATGAGATGAGATATCTTTTATATAAATATATGGATGTCGGTGTTTACGTAAATGAGGAAGTAATTCTAATGTTTGTAAACAAATGAACTGATAATAATAATAATAATAATAAGTTAAATTTATATAGCGCCTTTCAAAAAACCCAAGGACGCTTTACAATTATAGACAAGGAAAGAAAAAATAAATAAATAAATAAATAAAAATATAATAAAAAATAAAAAGTAAAAAGTCCACCGAGTAGGGGTCAGGATGTAATTCCCGTGGTGTAGCAGCCACAGTCCCACCAAAAGGCGCACGAAAACAAGTCCCACATCTCCAGCACCGCTGCCATGACGCCGTCAGCAACATCGCTCGAACACCACGCCGTGGATCCACACAGCGAGCAGAGAAGCTCCGCCACGCAGAGTGCTGGTGTGTCCCAAACCGCCTGCACAGCCGCCGCGACGCCACCGAGCAACATCGCTCGGAACATCACGCCAAGCGTTAAAGCACAGAGCGCTGGACAACCACGATGTAAATTGAGCAACGAGCTCACTGCAGTCCATAGCTGGGAGTGCAGGCATCGCCCACGGCGAACCAAGGCCTGGAGGGAACCGACGCCCAAAACTGGGTCCGGAGCTACACCACAACCGGCGGACAAAACACTCAAACAAATACCAAACTACACAAACACACAGAAAAAAAAAATAGAAAAAGAAATAAAATAAGAGCTCCGGTGAGAAGCGGCAGCCAGAACGTGCACGACGTACTCTCAAACGGAAACGAAAAAAAAAAGAAAAAAAACCTGCATCAGAAAATCTTTTTGTTCCACTTTCTACCCGCTTTCTAAGTATTTTCATAGATCACATTTTGTTCATCATTCGTTGTTGTTTGTATTAATTTCTAGTTTTGTAGTTTACCAATAAATGTCAACAGGCAATTGATATTATAACCACATGAAACTCCAGGTCAAAGGTCGCATGTCATTCCTCGAACCAAAATATAAAATGTCTACTGATATTGTAATATGTGGTCGATATTTACAACAAACTGCAGAAAAAAAAATCTGAATGATTTCAAGCGTGTAATTTTTTAAATGCTAGGAATTTAATTCTGGTCTAATTCTATTTACTGCAATCGGATTCCAAATACCCTATAAACATTCCATTCTGTTATGAATCAGAAAAAAAAAAACATTATAAATCACAGCACTTTTTTTTTTTTTTTAAGTACTTCATCTACTTCAACAATGTTACACAAAGATCGATCCATAACAGTTGTAAATGTCCCTTAATTCCACAGGGTGTCGATAATGGTGGACACCGGTGAAAGTGATCACTATTATCGACACCTCACGTGACTTCTCAAACGCGCGTTTAGATACAAAATGGTGACTGTCAAATGAAAGAGTAAGAAACAAAGTAGGTTTTGACGAGGAGATCATGAAATATCGGTGAATTTGATCAGTAAAAACACGTCCATGATCTTTCCACCATGCTCACCTGCGATGATAACGTCCGGGTTTTCCGAAAAATTGCTGATCGTGCTAAAAAAAAAATTCCATCTCAGGTAACGAGTTGTGTCATCAGATGACAAGATCAAAGGGGGTGTGTGTGTGTGTGTGTGTGTCTTCCAGTTGATTAATTAACCAATAATAACCGTTGTAACTGAAACTCACCTTTGTAAAATTGTTTTTTATTGGTAAATCTGAAAAGGTGTCGATAACCATGGACTGTCGATAATTATAGCCGCCGCTCTATTGGTTATTTTAGATGCTTGGGAAGCAGCAAGAGTGTAGTTTGAATAGTAGTAATAGATAGAAGTTGTTTAAAACATGCAATATATCCTTATCTTTGGCCTTGGAGTTTGTCCACCGTGTATTTTTCATTAGTTGTGGGTTATGTTGAACATCTTGCAGAAATGCAGCTTTTCCCCCCAGAGATGTACCGAAGCTGTGATCCAGCAGTGAAGATAATTGATAAGCCTTTGCTAGTTCCCACTATTTTTAGCGCTTTAGTGCTGCAAAGCCCTGATTGCTAATTAGCATTGTAATTGCTACTTTGGACACTGGAGCACGTTACGTTTACAGCTTGGTAACATTAATATTGCTGAACCTCCTCTTTGTTGCAGTGGCACTTGTACTGCCTTTGTGAGCAAGCCTGAAATGGGAGTGCAACCTGCCATTGCTGGGATGGACAGTTCCATTAGGTTAAAGCTCTTCTCAATAGACAGATAGCGGGAGACCAGATTAGGTGTCGATGCACAATGGGAGGCAACCGTCAGAGGAGAAAAAATAACCAGTACAAAAAAGAAAAGTTTTAAAGATTCCATCTCGACTATAGTGTTCTTCTCCTGCTCAAATTGCTTGATTGGTTAACGTTCTCTGTTCCAAAGGATTTGTGTGCGTGATTTCTTTGGAATAAGACGACAAAGAGAATCTTAAGTAGAAGTCATTCGTACCCCAACTGAAAACAGCCCTTGGGCCTTTCTCACAGATCTGAGCGAACAAGATAAGCGTGAGCATTATGACTGAAGCTACTTGAAGCCAGTCAGGCAAAGCCACCGGGAGTAATCGGCACACTGCTGATCCAGCTCTACCTGATCTGCTGTAGCAGCTTGGTGCTGGGATATGGATTGGGCAATAGAGTGAATTTTTGAGGTAATTTCCCTGGACACTTTGCCCAAGTGGCCTTTGAGCCCAGAGCTGCCCCGGTGAAGGCAAAAATCTCTGAATCCTCAGTAATTAATGAGAATTGCTCTTCTCAGTGGCTCAGGAGTGCTGATATTGCCGACTCCTTTTACTGATACACTTTCAGACCATCTCGAGCACTTATTTTCTTTTCTTTGCTTTTCTTTTTTTTCCTCAATGTTTTATACTACAGTGCCTTAAGTGTCTTTATGTCTTTTTATGAGATTAAAGATAAACAGCCTCTATCTCTTTGTAGATAAACGGTATGCTATTACACTGTAGGAAATTTTCACAGAATGGTTATTTATGTAAACAGCATCAATCTCGGTAATTTCTTCTCTCCTCCTTCACTGGGCCAGTGAATTCAACTGAAGTGGTTTCACTAGTGTAAGCAACGTCTTTGAAACTTAATGGTTTCCCTTCCATAGGTTCCATCGTTAAACCTGCACAGGAAATAGAAAATAACGGATGCTTGTTGTATAGCCTACTCCAACTAAACGCTGGAGGATTTTTACAGGATGTACAGTACATCCCCTACAGCAGCAACTCAATCTGTTTGATTTAAAAAAAAAGCCTCAGGGGCCATTATTTTAATGCATTATCTAGTTTGTTGTGCACCAAGTTTAGAAATTGAAGTAGTGGAGTAAGGAACAGCGGCATGACTTTTATTGTGCGTTTGTATGGAGTAATTATTTGAGGTTATGAACGGAGGCAAATATGTCTACAGTCTTTCCTTCGTGTTATTTTAATTGATTGTCAATGTAGGGTATACTATGTATGTGCAATTGGTCTTAAGTGATCAATCTCATTAAATCATTCAATCAGTCTCATTAAATCAGTCTCATTAATCTCATCTCATCTCATTATCTCTAGCCGCTTTATCCTTCTACAGGGTCGCAGGCAAGCTGGAGCCTATCCCAGCTGACTATGGGCGAAAGGCGGGGTACACCCTGGACAAGTCGCCAGGTCATCACAGGGCCGACACATAGACACAGACAACCATTCACACTCACATTCACACCTACGCTCAATTTAGAGTCACCAGTTAACCTAACCTGCATGTCTTTGGACTGTGGGGGAAACCGGAGCACCCGGAGGAAACCCACGCGGACACAGGGAGAACATGCAAACTCCACACAGAAAGGCCCTCGCCGGCCCCGGGGCTCGAACCCAGGACCTTCTTGCTGTGAGGTGACAGCGCTAACCACTACACCACCGTGCCGCCCAGTCTCATTAATAATACCATTAATTTTGGTGCTTAATAATAAATTACCAAACAGCTAAATTATGGTATATTCCAAATTATTATGGTCACTACCAATGCAACAATAATGGATCACTGACCGTATTACCTAAATACTACAACCAATGGCGTTCATATACACTTTGGAATTCTTTGAGATTGGATGATTTCAAAAATATGGAAGCAACACAGACACAGTTTAACAATTAATTGAATTTATTATAACAAGGATAAAAATGAATAATAGCAGTTGAAATCTTCGGCAAACAGTGAGGTATGTGTGTGTGCATAGGAGTGCGTGTGTGTGTCCGTGTGTGTGTGTGTGTGAGGCCTGTGGCCTAAAACAAAAGAATTAGCTCTGTGTTGCTAGCTAAGGTGTGTTTGTGTGTGTGACCACGTGGTGGAGACAAAAGAATTAGCTCTGTTGCTAATGAGACAAAACAGATTAGCCATGGTAGCTAACTCGACTAGCTTATAACATTACTAAATCCACTGAAGTCTTGATGAGGTCAAAATATATGTAATAATGAAATTAAAGGTGTTAGGAAGGAATAGGGGGCGGCACGGTGGTGTAGTGGTTAGCGCTGTCGCCTCACAGCAAGAAGGTCCGGGTTCGAGCCCCGTGGCCAGCGAGGGCCCTTCTGTTTGGAGTTTGCATGTTCTCCCCGTGTCCGCGTGGGTTTCCTCCAAGTGCTCCGGTTTCCCCCACAGTCCAAAGATTAGGTTAACTGGTGACTCTAAATTGACCTTAGGTGTGAATGTGAGTGTGAATGGTTGTCTGTGTCTATGTGTCAGCCCTGTGATGACCTGGCGACTTGTCCAGGGTGTACCCCGCCTTTCGCCCATAGTCAGCTGGGATAGGCTCCAGCTTGCCTGCGACCCTGTAGAAGGATAAAGCAGCTAGAGATAATGAGATGAGTTGAGGAAGGAATAGAGAGCATGCAAAAGCCTATCTATTAAACAAACAACTGAGAGAACATAGAACAATGTAGAACGCAAAACCAGTGTGCACAATTAAACAATTCCTGAGTTTAAATTCACACTACTTCATAAAGCTAATTCCTAAGACTAGTTTCTGCCCAAAAATGCCAGCCTTACTTCAGTATCTTGCTTCCAGTGCAAGATTATAGAGCTGTTCCGAGACTTTTGGAGTCCACAGGAGCACGTGAGTCGATTCCGTGGAAGGCGCAGAGAATTTCTTGGTCCGACACTTGTCGTTCGTGAAGAAAAGTCTCTGATCAACAACGTGCACAGCGATTTAGTTAGAAGGAATCCGGTGGCTCCTAACTTTTAATTAACTGCTTTGGGCTGCAGTCGTAATGTTACTCAATGAACAAATGAAAAAGAAACCGGTTGTACTCAATCTGAGTTAAATCGTGCGATTCTGGATTTTTACCGTGGCCAGTGGTAAAATGAAAACACGCTGAATTCTTACTTGCAAAGCAGACGTCTGTACCTTGGATGCTCTGGTGAGTGGGCCTCTTTATCTCTGTAGAACGCGCCGGTTGCGACAAGATTCACAGCACCAAAGAGACAGAACGGAAGTTTGCTCAGTTACTTATGGCTTCATGGAGGATGTGACGTAGGAAATCCCGCCCAGGCATGACGCAGGTCAACGCGGAAGCTGGCCGATGGGACCTGTAGTTTCTTAAAGGGACTCTGTGTACCTACATCAATAAGGGTGAACCCTAGGCTCCTCCATTTTTTATTTTATTTTATTTTCAGAGCAAGTCATGTAATAGGATGAAATTCTGATTTCAATGTTGCTTGAAGCCCTGCGTCAGGCTCGAGTCTCATCACATCGCGCCTGTGGAGGACGGCCCCATATGGACAGTGGAAAGTCACACTTGGACCATGACTCTGCACACTTACAGTTTTGCTACGATGTTTTAGGACTAGTTCATGTTAAAACTATAATGAATTTCCTGGTAGGTGTATCAGACGCTCGCTGTCTGTGCTGTGAAAATGGTCCACACAGACGCTCATCTAAGTTTTCAGATCTGTCATTGCTTAACTCTTGAATATTTTTTACCATGAATACTATCATTAAAAAGCTTATATTTAAGGCTATTTGTCTATATTTAACATAAATATTAATCAGTATATTGAAAGAACATGAGCTTTATTTGTGATAAACGATGCTGCATTTTTAGAGACCACCACAGATATATGATTTTACTACTTTCATGGGAGCCAGTCCTCACTCTATAATATACCCCTTTTCCACCAAATCAGTTCCAGGGCTGGTTCGGGGCCAGTGCTGGTGCTGGTTCACAACTCGTTCAACTTGCGAGCCAGCTGAGAACCAGTTTGCTTTTCCATAGCTCGTTGTGCTAAGGGAAGCCACGTCATTACGTCGCTGTATACGTCAGTTATGTCGCTGTATACGTCATTATGTCGCTGTATACGTCAGTTACGTCGCTATGTTTGCATAAACCTTGGCGCGAATATTGAAGCAAAAACAACACGGAAGCAGCAGCAGCAACAACAACAACAATAATAATAATAATGGATGACTTTGCGTTTGTACAGCTGCTGCTTCTCGTCACTTAAAAATGGCGATCTTTCGCGGTCTTGTTGTTGTTGGTCTTAACAACTCCGCCCCCCCCGCTGACGTAAGCGGTTCTTTCCTCTGGCCCAGCAGAGAGTTGGTGCTAGCCTGGAACCGTTTTTTCTGGCCCCAGAGCCAGTTCTTTGTCAGTGGAAACAGAAAACCCGGTTCCAAACTAAGCACTGGCCCCGAACCAGCCCTGAAACTGCTTTGGTGGAAAAGGGGCATGAGAGAGCTCAGCTCCCACCGGCTCCCACGTAATTCAAACCATGCTTAGTGCCAGTCCCAAGCCTGAATAGATTGGGGAGGGTTGTGTCAGGATGGGAATCCGGTGTAAAAACCTATACCAAATCAAATATGCAGATCATGATGATCTGCTGTGGTGACCCTTAATGGAAGCAGCCAAAAGAAAAGGAAGAAGAAAAGCGATGCTACCAATCAAACCAGTGACAGCTGTTCTGGTATTTGCCACCATGACATATAGTTACATTTCTGAAGAGATGCACCTCAGGCTATGGTATAGGTTATCACTGTGTCTGAAATCACTCACTACTCACTATATAGTGGACCATTTTGTAGTGCTGTCTGAATGTATAGTGAGAATTATTACACACTATATAGTGGACTCATAGTATCCCATAGTCTCATCTCATTATCTCTAGCCGCTTTATCCTGTTCTACAGGGTCGCAGGCAAGCTGGAGCCTATCCCAGCTGACTACGGGCGAAAGGCGGGGTACACCCTGGACAAGTCGCCAGGTCATCACAGGGCTGACACATAGACACACACAACCATTCACACTCACATTCACACCTACGCTCAATTTAGAGTCACCAGTTAACCTAACCTGCATGTCTTTGGACTGTGGGGGAAACCGGAGCACCCGGAGGAAACCCATGCGGACACGGGGAGAACATGCAAACTCCGCACAGAAAGGCCCTCGCTGGCCGCGGGGCTCGAACCAGGACCTTCTTGCTGTGAGGTGACAGCGCTAACCACTACACCACCGTGCCGCCCCAGTATCCCATAGTGCATCGTGAAAAGTAGTGTCCAACCAATGGACACTAACCAAGCAATATACTGTATACCATCATGCTTTGCGGTCACGCTGAAAGAAAAGCTGTTTTATAAGGACCGTTAAGTATTTTAGATTGAGGATCGCAGTAGTTTGTTTTTCCTTCAGACAATGGGCACGAAACAAATTTATAAAGTTGTAGCGCGAAAATGGCAATAATTTCGTGGTGTGTTGGGGTGAACGGACGGAGGAAGAAACACATTATAAACAGACATTCAAGTCCAATAAAAATAGTAAGAGAATAGAATATAAGCTAAAATAGAATAAGACAGATAAAATACAAGAATAAAAGTTACAGTGCAGAGCGAGGAATTAATCAAACGCCTCAAATTCGATTTAATAAAAGGCAGCGGCAAAGAAGAACGAAAGTATTCAGCCTTGATTGAAAAGAACTGAAAGATGCAACAGACACAAAGTACTTTGTATTTATTAATGTGGGAAATACGCTCAGTATAATATGGACTTATCACAAAAAAATTATCACATGCATGTATTTATTATTTTGAAAACCCACCAGCCGACTCATCCGGCACGTTTTAATTGTGCGACAGTAATGACGTAAATAACGGTGCGACGGAGTAGTGTCCGAAAGTTTTTGTTTGTTTTTTATTTTACCAATGAGCTCACTATATCGTCCTCTATATAGAATTTGCTAGATAGTAAGTAGGGAGCAGTGAATGAGTGAGTGATTTCAGACACAGGGCCTGACATAGGATACGTGGCTATTAGGGTTATGACTGTGAAAGTGTTTTCAAAATTCCTACTTTCCTGATGTTGCATTTGGTGAACTTTTACTCATATATTACTTTTTTGAAGTTATTTTTCTTGGGTCATGCAAAAACCTCCCGCACCCAACATCACCTCACTTTTTATAAATACATGTATATTAAATAAATAAATCATGATTATAAAATAAATTCATTGAAAGATGTGTAAAGTACTTTTATATAACAATAAATTGCTTAACAATTGTTTTAATAATAATTATAATTGTTAATTAATACAAATTTGATAATTTAATAATAAATTATTGTAATATTAAACAATTCTTGTAATAATAATTATGATTGTTAATTAATACAAATTTAATAATAGATTATTATTAAATTTGTATTATTAACAATTAATTATTATTATTGCAACAATTGTGAAGCAATTTATTGTTATATAAAAGTACTTTACACATCTTTCAATGAATTTATTTTATAATCATGATTTATTTATTTATTTATTTAATATACAGTGAGAGTAAAAAGTATTTGATCCCTTGCTGATTTTGTTGGTTTGCCCACTAATAAAGACATGATCATTCTATACTTTTAATGGTAAATGTATTCTAACATGGAGAGACAGAATATCAAAAAGAAAATCAAGAAAATAACTTTAAAGAATATATATTAATTGATTTGCATTTCATTGAGGGAAATAAGTATTTGATCCCCTAGTATGCATTAGGAGTTCTGGCTTTCACAGACCAGTTAGACACTCCCAATCAACTTGTTACCTGAATTGAAGACACCTGTTCTAACTAATCACCTGTATGAAAGACACCTGTTCTAACTAATCACCTGTATGAAAGACACCTGTTCACAGAATCAGACAATCAGACAGATTCCAAACTCTCCAACATGGGTAAGACCAAAGAACTCTCTCAGGACCTCAGAGACAGGATTGTTGACCTGCACAAATCTGGAACGGGCTACAAAAACATTAGCAAGATGCTGGGTATTAAAGTAACAACCATTGGTGCAATTGTGAGAAAATTTAAGAAGTATAACATGACCATCAATAGACCTCGGTCTGGTGCTCCACAGAAGATTTCACCTCGTGGGGTGGCAATGATCATGAGAACTGTGAGAAATCAGCCTGCAACCACACAGCGGGAGTTAGTGAATGACCTCAAGGCAGCTGGGACCACAGTCACCAGGAAAACAATTGGCAACACTTTGCGCTGCAATGGATTAAAATCCTGCAGTGCCCGAAAGGTACCCCTGCTTAAGAAGGCACATGTGGAGGCCCGCCTAAAGTATGCCAGTGATCACCTCAAAGATGTACAAAGTGATTGGGAGAAGGTTCTGTGGTCAGACGAGACCAAAATTGAACTATTTGGCCTAAACTCTACTCGTCATGTGTGGAGGAAGAAAAATGCTGCCTATGACCCCAGGAATACTGTGCCCACCGTCAAGCATGGAGGTGGAAGCATTATGTTTTGGGGGTGTTTCTCTGCCAAGGGCACAGGGCTACTTCACCGCATCAGTGGGAAGATGGATGGAGCCATGTACCGTGCAGTCCTGAGGGACAACCTCCTCCCCTCTGCCAGGAAGTTGAAAATGGGCCGTGGTTGGGTCTTCCAACATGACAACGACCCGAAGCATACAGCAAAGGCAACAAAGGAGTGGCTCAAGAAGAACCACATTAAGGTCATGGAGTGGCCCAGCCAGTCTCCGGACCTCAATCCAGTCGAAAATCTATGGAGGGAGCTGAAGGTCCGAGTTGCCAAGCGACAGCCCACCAACCTTAATGATTTAGAGAGGATCTGCAAAGAAGAGTGGGCCAAAATTCCCCCTGATATGTGTGCTAACCTTGTGGTTAACTACAACAAATGTCTGTCCGCTGTGCTTGCAAACAAAGGCTTTGCCACCAAGTATTAAGTGCTTTTGGCTAGAGGGATCAAATACTTATTTCCCTCAATGAAATACAAATCAATTAAAATATATTCTTTAAAGTTATTTTCTGGATTTTCGTTTTGATATTCTGTCTCTCCATGTTAGAATACATCTACCATTAAAAGTATAGAATGATCATGTCTTTATTAGTGGCCAAACCAACAAAATCAGCAAGGGATCAAATACTTTTTACTCTCACTGTACATGTATTTATCAAAAGTGAGGTGATGTTGGGTGCGGGAGGTTTTTGCATGACCCAATAAAAATAACTTCAAAAAAGTAATATATGAGTAAAAGTTCACCAAATGCAACATCAGGAAAGTAGAAATTTTGAAAACACTTTCACAGTCATAACCCTAGTGGCTATGCCATACCGTACGACATAGATTCAATGAAGAAGTATAAATTGGCCTTTAAGCTACAGAGGAGAGACAATAGGACAATTTGAAGCCTTCGAAGACATCATCATAAGTTGAATCAACATCAATTAGTTTGCATTCAAACCCCTTCCGAAAGCATAATTTATGGTATTAATATAAATATTGTAGTCATAGAATAAATAGAACATTCAGTCGAGTTTGATGCAGTGTTTCATGCTGTGGTCATTGCAGTCACCAGGGGCAGCTTGTCCTCAATGTGCTGTTGTGGATGCTTCATATGTGTTGCTTTGTTATACAGCACTTAAAAAAAAAAAAACAGTTTTTGTTAGAATTAAATTATGTGCGTTTACACCATACAAATCCCTCTGAGTTAGTTGTTGCTATAGAAACAGTGTTTGACTGAGCGCATTAATGTCTGCCTGTGAAATGTCTTTCAGCTGGCTCTAGTGTTAGAGACATACTGTTATTGAAAATTATTTCGTTGATTAAACCCATACCTCAAGAGCTCTACACAAGAAAAATATGGTTTTCGCTAACACTAGCATAGTGTCAGCTACCCTAATTAACTAGAGAGAGATGAGCATATGGACATACAGACAGAAATACAAAGTATAAACACACCTCAATTCACATCCTGCACATTTTTGCATATCCTCAATGCAGAAACAGAACATCACAACATTGACCGGCATGTTCACATTCAGTGTGTGTGGCATCATAATAATAATAATAAAAATAATAATACTTTAGGTGGCACAGTGGTGTAGTGGTTAGCGCTGTCGCCTCACAGCAAGAAGGTCCTGGGTTCGAGCCCCGGGGCCGGCGAGGGCCTTTCTGTGTGGAGTTTGCATGTTCTCCCCGTGTCCGCGTGGGTTTCCTCCGGGTGCTCCGGTTTCCCCCACAGTCCAAAGACATGCAGGTTAGGTTAACTGGTGACTCTAAATTGACCGTAGGTGTGAATGTGAGTGTGAATAGTTGTGTGTCTATGTGTCAGCCCTGTGATGACCTGGCGACTTGTCCAGGGTGTACCCCGCCTTTCGCCCGTAGTCAGCTGGGATAGGATCCAGCTTGCCTGCGACCCTGTAGAAGGATAAAGCGGCTAGAGATAATGAGATGAGATGAGATAATACTTTATATAGCACTTTTCTCAAAACTCAAGGTTGCTTTACATAGGTCAAAGAAAACAGAACACACGCAAATTTGCTAAAGAGTGGTCAGTTTATGCAGTGGAGGATGAGGAGAAGTGTTCATGAGACAGAAAGGTTTTGAGATGTGATTTGAAGAAAGGAAGGGAAGAGCAGTCATGGTGGGGTTAAGGGAGGGTCTTCCAGAGCTTGGGGGCCATTGGTGCTGAAGGATCTGCCACCCAGGGTCGAGAATCTGGTGCGGGGGACAACAAGGAGATTATGGCTAGAGGAGGTGAGCGAGTGGGATGGAGTGAAAGAGGTCAGAAAATCACAGATGTAAGGAGGAGCAAGGTTATGAAGAGCTTTGACGGTGAGTAGTAGGATTTTATACTTAATTCGGGATAGAACAGGTAGCCAGTGAAGCTGAGAAAGAATGGGGGTGATATGAGCAGGTCATTTGGTATGGGTGATGAGTCTCACTGCAGAGTTCTGAATGTATTGAAGTCTTTGAAGGAATTAAGTAGGGAGGCCAATGAGAAGGGAGTTGCAGTAATCTAGGTGGGACATGATGAAGGAGTGGACCAAAGTTTGAGTATGAAAAATTTTGGTTTACATTTCAAGGAACATCACTGTGGCAACTTGAAACAAGGAAGTATGAGGAAACTAGATATGCCTGTGAAGGTTCTCAGTCATCCAGGTCATAGTAAGCCGTGGTTGCTAAAGAAGGCAACTAGACTTGCTTGAAATTCTTGAAGATGTTTCACCTCTTATCCAAAAGACTTCTTCAGTTCTCTCTGACTAGTGGTGAGTTCCAGGTATTTATTCTCTAGTGGACCAAAAGCAACCCTAAGGAGAGTCGTTGACCTCAATGACCCAGGTGACCTCAATGACTCTCCTTAGGGTCACTTTTGTTCCACTAGAGTTCTATTTTAGGACTAGTTGGTACAATCCCTTGCAGAGTACATCTACCTGAGCTAACGCTGGTGGGGATGGGCGTGCAAACTGAGGGTCTCCAGGTGGGTGCCCTAATGGTATTTGGGTGGAGTGTGGAGGAATAAAGCTTCATTGGGGTCATCAGGTGGGCACCCTCCTTCTTAGGTGTTTTGATGATAGGCCCACAACACCTCCAGAGGGCTCATCGGTGACATCTGACGTCCCAGGTGTGCCCCCCCCCCTCTGCTTTAACCCTAATGGAGCGGCTGTTATTTGGAGGCCCAAGTGATGTCTCTCCTCTTAATCCAGAGCCACCGACTGGCCTGTTTGGGAGCACTGGAAAGGGCTTTGATGGGTTGCCACTGGGCTTGACCTCTGACTCCCATGTCCTTAAGCAGCCTGGTGGTTGACTTACCAACAAAACCCATGTGACCTCAACAACTCTCCTTAGGGTCACTTTTGATCCACTAGAGGATAAATACCTGGAACTCCTCACTAGTCAGAGAGAACCGAAGAAGCCTTTTGGATGAGAGGTGCACCGTATTCAAGGATTTCAAGCAAGTCCAGTTGCCTTCTTTAGGAACCATGAGGAAACTAGATGCAAAACAAGTGCAAAATATCACCGCAAGCAGTGACGACGGGCCCTCGCTCCTCCGGCCCTATCAGCAGATTAACACAGACATGACAATTAAAAGACTTAGTTTTTTAAAATTAATTTCTATTTATTTATTTATTTTAGGAAGCCTGCAAAACGCTTCCCAGCATCAGTGAATTAACAACACCGTTACTGTGTTCTAACCACATAAACCAACATGCTGACCCTTATCTGGAATAGGGTTCAACTCCCTGCTGTGCCCTTGCATATAAACATGGCTAAATTATTATGTACTTTTTTTTTTTAACATTTCCAAGCTCACTTGCTAAGTATTAGCAAACAAACACAAATATGACCGTTAAATCCATGTTTTTGTGAGTCTTTAGACATAATAAACATCAGCAGGGGCTATTTCTAGCTATTGAAAAAATGGGTTAAATCAAGTTTTCCTGGGGGTTATATTTTTAAGGGAGATTGGTATAGATAGGCTGACGAGGTTATATCTAACTTTACAAGAAATATCATCACTCACACACAAAGATTATGACATCTTTATTACTGATTCTTGCGCTGCTCTTTTTAAATTTATGTAGTTCGCTTCAGTTTGTGTCTCACTATTATAATCCACGCCTATTATGGCTCAGGAAACTGACTCCAATTGGCTATTAAATATCACTAGTAAAATTAATCATCAGTTTATAAAAATATTCCATTTTTCACTCACAGATCTCTCCTTTAGAATCAGAAAGACAAATTCTAAGCTACATTATTATAGTACAGCCTTCAAAATCCCAGACGACATCCCATCTCACAAGACTATGATCAGAAAAATATGTCTTCCAAGTTTCTCTCTTTTTCTCTCACTCACACACCCACATACCATTTTCTTCAGTGCATCCAGGCTCCGTTGACTGCAGCAGCTCATTTGTAGGATCTGGACAACACACACATTTATGTTGATGTTGATAATATTGTGTGGCAAAAAAACCCAAAAAAAACTATTTTATCCCTACAACCCCGATTCCAAAAAAGTTGGGACAAAGTACAAATTGTAAATAAAAACGGAATGCAATGATGTGGAAGTTTCAAAATCCATATTTTATTCAGAATAGAACATAGATGACATATCAAATGTTTAAACTGAGAAAATGTATCATTTAAAGAGAAAAATTAGGTGATTTTAAATTTCATGACAACAACACATCTCAAAAAAGTTGGGACAAGGCCATGTTTAGCACTGTGAGACATCCCCTTTTCTCTTTACAACAGTCTGTAAACGTCTGGGGACTGAGGAGACAAGTTGCTCAAGTTTAGGGATAGGAATGTTAACCCATTCTTGTCTAATGTAGGATTCTAGTTGCTCAACTGTCTTGGGTCTTTTTTGTCGTATCTTCCGTTTTATGATGCGCCAAATGTTTTCTATGGGTGAAAGATCTGGACTGCAGGCTGGCCAGTTCAGTACCCGGACCCTTCTTCTACGCAGCCATGATGCTGTAATTGATGCAGTATGTGGTTTGGCATTGTCATGTTGGAAAATGCAAGGTCTTCCCTGAAAGAGACGTCGTCTGGATGGGAGCATATGTTGCTCTAGAACCTGGATATACCTTTCAGCATTGATGGTGTCTTTCCAGATGTGTAAGCTGCCCATGCCACACGCACTAATGCAACCCCATACCATCAGAGATGCAGGCTTCTGAACTGAGCGCTGATAACAACTCGGGTCGTCCTTCTCCTCTTTAATCCGAATGACACAGCGTCCCTGATTTCCATAAAGAACTTCAAATTTTGATTCGTCTGACCACAGAACAGTTTTCCACTTTGCCACAGTCCATTTTAAATGAGCCTTGGCCCAGAGAAGACATCTGCGCTTCTGGATCATGTTTAGATACGGCTTCTTCTTTGAACTATAGAGTTTTAGCTGGCAACGGCGGATGGCACGGTGAATTGCGTTCACAGATAATGTTCTCTGGAAATATTCCTGAGCCCATTTTGTGATTTCCAGTACAGAAGCATGCCTGTATGTGATGCAGTGCCGTCTAAGGGCCCGAAGATCACGGGCACCCAGTATGGTTTTCCGGCCTTGACCCTTACCCACAGAGATTCTTCCAGATTCTCTGAATCTTTTGATGATATTATGCACTGTAGATGATGATATGTTCAAACTCTTTGCAATTTTACACTGTCGAACTCCTTTCTGATATTGCTCCACTATTTGTCGGCGCAGAATTAGGGGGATTGGTGATCCTCTTCCCATCTTTACTTCTGAGAGCGGCTGCCACTCCAAGATGCTCTTTTTATACCCAGTCATGTTAATGACCTATTGCCAATTGACCTAATGAGTTGAAATTTGGTCCTCCAGCTGTTCCTTTTTTGTACCTTTAACTTTTCCAGCCTCTTATTGCCCCTGTCCCAACTTTTTTGAGATGTGTTGCTGTCATGAAATTTCAAATGAGCCAATATTTGGCATGAAATTTCAAAATGTCTCACGTTTGACATTTGATATGTTGTCTATGTTCTATTGTGAATACAATATCAGTTTTTGAGATTTTTAAATTATTACATTCCATTTTTATTTACAATTTGTACTTTGTCCCAGCTTTTTTGGAATCAGGGTTGTATATGTGAATATAATGCCAAAGGCTGGCTATGGGATGGTTGGTTGGCTGGTTCTGTGTAGGCTACATGTCGCATTAAAACATACAGTGGTGCTTGAAAGTTTGTGAACCCTTTAGAATTTTCTATATTTCTGCATAAATATGACCTAAAACATCATCAGATTTTCACACAAGTCCTAAAAGTAGATAAAGAGAACCCAGTTAAACAAATGAGACAAAAATATTATACTTGGTCATTTATTTATTGAGGAAAATGATCCAATATTACATATCTGTGAGTGGCAAAAGTATGTGAACCTTTGCTTTCAGTATCTGGTGTGACCCCCTTGTGCAGCAATAACTGCAACTAAACGTTTGCGGTAACTGTTGATCAGTCCTGCACACTGGCTTGGAGGAATTTTAGCCCGTTCCTCTGTACAGAACAGCTTCAACTCTGGGATGTTGGTGGGTTTCCTCACATGAACTGCTCGCTTCAGGTCCTTCCACAACATTTCCATTGGATTAAAGTCAGGACTTTGACTTGGCCATTCCAAAACATTAACTTTATTCTTTAACCATTCTTTGGTAGAACGACTTGTGTGCTTAGGGTTGTTGTCTTGCTGCATGACCCACCTTCTCTCGAGATTCAGTTCATGAACAGATGTCCTGACATTTTCCTTTAGAACTCGCTGGTATAATTCAGAATTCATTGTTCCATCAATGATGGCAAGCCGTCCTGACCCAGATGCAGCAAAACAGGCCCAAACCATGATACTACCACCACCATGTTTCACAGATGGGATAAGGTTCTTATGCTGGAATGCAGTGGTTTCCTCTCTCCAAACATAATGCTTCTCATTTAAACCAAAAAGTTCTATTTTGGTCTTGTCCGTTCACAAAACATTTTTCCAATAGCCTTCTAGCTTGTCCATGTGATCTTTAACAAGCTGCAGACTAGCAGCAATGTTCTTTTTGGAGAGCAGTGGCTTTCTCCTTGCAACCCTGCCATGCACACCTTTGTTGTTCAGTGTTCTCCTGATGGTGGACTCATGAACATTAACATTAGCCACTGTGAGAAAGGCCTTCAGTTGCTTAGAAGTTACCCTGGGGTCCTTTGTGAGCTCGCCGAATATTACACGCCTTGTTCTTGGAGTGATCTTTGTTGGTCGACCACTCCTGGGGAGGGTAACAATGGTCTTGAATTTCCTCCATTTGTACACAGTCTGTCTGACTGTGGATTGGTGGAGTCCAAACTCTTTCGAGATGGTTTTGTAACCTTTTCCAGCCTGCTGAGCATCAACAACGCTTTTTCTGAGGTCCTCAGAAATCTCCTTTGTTCGTGCCATGATACACTTCCACAAACATGTGTTGTGCAGATCAGACTTTGATAGATCCCTGTTCTTTAAATAAAACAGGGTGCCCACTCACACCTGATTGTCATCCAGTTGATTTGAAACACCTGACTCTAATTTCACTTTCAAATTAACTGCCAATCCTAGAGGTTCACATACTTTTGCCACTCACAGATATGTAATATTGGATCATTTCCCTCAATAAATAAATGACCAAATATAATATTTTTGTCTCATTTGTTTAACTGGGTCCTCTTTATCTACTTTTAGGACTTGTGTGAAAATCTGATGATGTTTTAGGTCATATTTATGCAGAAATATAGAAAATTCTAAAGGGTTCACAAACTTTCAAGCACCACTGTAGGATTAAATTATGTCAGGGCAACGACTGGTGTCTCCATGAACACAAATTGTTGTTGACCTGTTAAATAAACTTAGGCAGGGCAAATAGACCACTACTGTAGACATTTATTAAACCACTCAAACTTTTGAGCTTGCCTGCACACTAATCATACAGACCCTACGCTGTAAATTCAACATAACCAGGCTACACGCAGCTGTTTCTGTGCATCAACATTATTTGAGATGTTACATTGTTGACACAGTCTATCTACACACCCATGGTCAATGACTTACCATCTGTTTTCATCTTGAAAACTCCAACAATAATGGATTGTTTTTTCGAAGTCGTCTTCCAGCCAGGTCTGAATGGTGTTCTTCTGTTGGCAGTTACCAAAATTTTGAATGTACAATTCTGCAGCGCTCAATTATGTTACCCTCCCCCCACCCCCATAGTGGTGAGCACTGTTGCCTTCCAGCAAGAAGGTTCCAGGTTCAAACCTCACAGCCACCAGAGCCTTTTCTATGTGGAGTTTGCATGTTCGCCCCGTGTCTGCATGGGTTTCCTTTGGGTGCTTCGGTTTCCCCCACATTCCAAAGACATGCAGGTTAGGTAAAAATACCCAGCCACTGGCGTTATACAAGCCAGTGCATACTTAGTGTCAGTACCAAGCCTAGATAGATTGGGAAAGGTTGCATCAGGAATGGCATCTGGTGTAAAAACCTATGCCAAATCAAATATGTAGAACAGATCCGCTCTGGCAACCTCGAATGGGAGCAGCTGAAAGAAGAAGAGGAAGAAGAAACACATTAAGAACTGCAAACAAAAAATAATGTGCAAGCAGTGCTTGCCATGCTGGGAACCATGGTGCATGCTGATTGGGGGGAATTTGTGACAATTGCCTTGTACAAAAAAAGTAATAAAATTTAATAATAATAATAATAATAATAATACATTTTATTTGTAACAGACTTTACATTTAGAGCAAATCTCAAAGTGCTACAAAGTAGAAACATCTTAAAAAAGACAGATAGAAACAACATCCATCCATCCAATATCTGTAACCACTTATCCTGTGCAGGGTCGCAGGCAAGCTGGAGCCTATCCCAGCTGACTATGGGCGAGAGGCGGGGTACACCCTGGACAAGTCACCATATCATCGCAGGGCTGATACATAGAGACAAACACTCACACATTCACACCTACAGTCAATTTAGAGCCACCAATTAGCCTAACCTGCATGTCTTTGGACTATGGGGAAACCAGAGCACCCGGAGGAAACCCACACAGACATGGGAAGAACATGCAAATTCAACACAGAAAGGCCCCTGTTGGCTACTGGGCTTGAATTCTGAACCTTCTTGCTGTGAGGCGACAGTGCTAACCACTATACCACTGTGCTGCCCATAAAACAACATAAAAATGATGATTAAGAGTCATACATTCTGCTAAAAAGAAATGTTCTAAGTCCTTTATTAAAACTCTCAGTAGTCTGTAGTGCCCTCAGATGGTCAGGGAGGGCATTCCATAGGTGAGGGGCAGCAGAACAGAAGGCTCGATCACCCATGGTGCTGACCTTAGTCCTGGGGTGACAGAGGCGATTTGAGTGAGTAGAATGCAGGGATTGCGTTGAGGTTAGTGGGGTGAGTAATTCTTTCAGGTAGATGGGGGCATTTCCATAGATGCACTGGTGAGTAAGAAGGGAGACCTTGTATTCAATCCTGGCAGAGACATGGAGCCAGTGAAGTGAACAGAGAATGGGTGTGATGTGGTCATATTGTCGTACTCTCATCAGGATCCTTGCAGCGCTCTTCTGAATGTACTGTAGTCTTTGAAGACTCTTGCTAGGGATCCCAATGAGAAGTGCATTGCAGCAATCCAGCCTGGAGAAGACCAAAGCATGAACTAGCTTTTCAGCACCTGATAAGGTGAGAGTGGGACGGAGTTTGGCAATATTACTGAGATGGTGAAAACAGATCTTGCAAAGATGTTTGATATGGGCTTCAAAGGTGAGTCGAGGGTCAAATTTTACACCAATGTTGATGACTAAGGAGGAGATGGAAATGTCATGGTCAGAGAATGTAATGCTGGCTATGGATGACAACTGTATCTGGTGTGGGGTACCAACCAAGATTGCTTCAGTTTTGGAGCTGTTCTGCTGAGCAAAATTGTAATTCATCCACCCCTGTATCTCCTCCAGACAGGCAGTGAGTGTAGATAGAGAGGATGATGATGATGATGGTGGCGAAGATGCAGAGGAATGTGCATCTATTTTTATATGAAGTTGTGTGTCATCAGCGTAGCAATGAAATGATGCATTTAAAATTAAGCAAAAAAAATAAAATTAAAATGTTGACTTGCAAATGCAATCATTATTTTTATGGTGACATTCTTTCCTCTTATCCATTCTGAAGCAGGATGGCACACGAGAACAGACAGTGTGGAACCTGCAGCAGTGAGCTAAAAAGATCCATAAAAGTGCTTCTTCAGACATGTTGATGAAATAAGCTGGAGGTGCACCTGGATGTCAGGGGCAAAATTGCTCAGAATCTTCTCCAAAATACCAACATTCTCTTCTCTCTCACTACCTTCAGTGAGTATGGAGATGTTACGGGCCTCCCTGACTGGTTTACTGAGGCACTTGCCCCAGGGCTGTTCGTCACCACTCTCAACACACAATTCTGGAGCCTCACAAACTATGGCCTGTTGGTCCAATAGTCCAGAATCCAGGAGAACCCTGGGGCATCAACACTTATTGCACAGAAGTTCAATCAGAGAGGCCTGAAATCATACAACATAATCCACACATTGGTTCTGGTTGTGTCCAAGTGTGAGAAAGCTCTGTGGAGCATGTAGATCAGAGCATCCTCCACACCAATGTGTGCCTACTAAGCAGAGATGATTGAGAACCAACCTCTCAAAGGTGTTCTTAGAGTGTACTCACACTACCAAGAGTATTCGTACTGTACCCAAGCGCATTTGACCCCCAAAATCTGGTTCGTTTGACTACTGTAATCGTTGTGTAATGCACTCTGGTGTTAGTCTGGCTAACGCGACTTCAAAGCTCTGCGAGCATTTGGTCTGGCAAAGATATTAAGCCCAACTGTTTCCCAAAGGCGTGGTTGCCCCGCCTCCCTGAAATGCCTCAGTTTGCTACTGGTCGAAGCCAGAAAAGGCTGTGACGAAGCTTAAACCAATCACATCACTCTTTCCTCTGACGTATGTGATGCGACGGAAACTGCTTGAGTAACAGGAAGAAGATAAATACCTCCAGGGCTGCTCTTTGCTCCGTTTTCAATGAGAACTTCCTGTTGAATGCTTTCAATACAGCATCTACCGCTGTGTCAAAGGCTTGCCGCTGCTCCATGTTCGTAATGTTTCTAGTGAATGAAGCGCTTCCGGCATAGATTCTGTAAACAATCTATGGCTTCCGGTCGCAGTTCTACTACGTCACTGCCTTGAACACGCCTCTACCCAGGGCCGTTGGAGATGCTCAAAGTTGATTGGCTCCCGATTTTTCGGGAGCTTGGAAGAGCTGGAGATAGCTTGCCTTGCCAGACTAAGCTCGCAACAGGCCCTCGTGTTGCATCACACTTAGGATGGGCGGGCCCAGGCTACTCTGGTGTGGCTCACTTGGATGATTTGGAAGAGGTGAGCTTGGACACAGTTCAGTTGGGGTCATGCCCAGTGTGATCTCTAACTACACCCAAGCAAAGACCTTGAACGCTATGATGGTAACATTAGTTGACGGAAACAAACATCTGAACTTTTCAATTCATTCGAGAATTTGGGTTCATAACCAGCCTCTCTTTATGGTTCTCACTTTATTGATGACCGTGAATTGTAGTCGACGAGCAAAGCTGCAAATTTCTCCTTCAACTTCTGCTGCCTCTGGAAAACTCTTCTTATTCTTACAGCATGATTTACTGAAAATCGATGACGAACATAAATGATAAACCTATGTGCCATGTGTGAAAGCCATGTGTCACCACGTCCAAAGTGACTACAAATAATCTATAGTGTAAAAAGAGTCGTGAAACAAAAAAATATCCATTATCAGATACGAAATCAGATTTCTTCAACACAGAAAGTTGCGTTGTTATGGCATAAGCATACCCGGGCATGGAAGAATAAGCACAGTGTGGGTGTAGGAGTGAGGAGGGGGAAGGGGTGCAATCACTCTTGGGCGTGGTTCAAGGCAGTTATGCCTAGTGTGAGTACAGCCTTAATGTAATTGCAATTGGGTAGTAGCTCTTAAAAGTAGACTGCCTTTCAGATTTTTCAAGTGTAGGTCATGAAAATAATTTTCCCCGACACCCAATTATTTTTGTTTAGTGGACCGAAAGCTACTGAATTAGAATCACAGACTTCCAATTTTATTTGTTTTTTTTAAAATAGAACAATTAATTAATTTAGGGCCACGTGGCTGTAAGTTCTCCACTACTTTTTCCTGCTTCACCATGACCCAATTCAAGATACTACGTCATGCATCACATGGGCTTTCCCCGTTAGTGCAAGGCATTGTGGGATATAAATTTGAAACAGGAGAGAAAAATGGAGGACGTAAGTGCGTGAACGAAACTTGAAAGACCGACTACAGTAACGGAAAGAAAGCGAGAAGAAAAGACGTTATGTTATATACAAAGGAAAGGAAACGCCAAACTAATAAATATTGGCGCTCAGCGAGCACCTCGGTGTGATCAGCTGTTCGTTTAGCAACAGAATGATGAAACTGTCAGTGCATGCTCAAAGGTAAACCTGTAGATGGCAGTAATGCAACACTGTGGATGCCAGCTGCTGTAAAACCCAAAAGAAGAAGAAGGTAAACCTGCGCATGCGCACACGGACTTCCTCTGTCTGCTTGACTGCGCGAAGCAAGCGATTTCATGCACATTATTTGCTTTAATCCGCTCAAATTAAATAACTTATCAGCCGCAGAATAGCCTGATATTTTGTGAGCTATTACAGAAATAAACATATATCACAATGACCACATTTCAGAGGGAACTAAATTTCACCGATTTTATGAAATCGAAAGGCCGTCTATTTTTAATCAGACTCTGGATGAATATGCTCCACTATCCCTGCATAAACACCAATGTCACTTTTCTATTTTGAAACGTAGCGATTTTCTATGCTATGGAAAGTCCGCACTATAATGACAGGCGTACTAACACCTTCTGCGCGCTTCGGCAGCACATTGATATCTGAGCTCCGTATCAATGCGCTGCCGAAGCGCGCAGAAGGTGTTAGTACGCCTGTCATTATAGTGCGGACTTTCCATAGCATAGAAAATCGCTACGTTTCAATTTGTGTAACTGAACTTGTTTCATATCACTGCTCATATAAACCTATGTAAACAGGAGAAATGCAGAAGAGTTTGGTCGCATCTAACTACAGCCCCAAAAAATACCGTTGGCCATGCTGAGCCTAGCTACATTGCTAACAGGAGTGACAGCGCGTCTGACTGCGTCTGACTGACTGGGAGGTCGCGCAAAGCTCGGACAGGTACGGAGCAGCTCGTCTCAATTCAGATAAGAGCATATTTCATTATGGAAGTACGGTGGACTGTTCCTTTAAAGCACAGAGCGCTGGACAACCACGATGTAAAATGAGCAACGAGCTCACTGCAGTCCATAGCTGGGAGCACAGGCATCGCCCACGGCGAACCAAAGCCTGGAGGGAACCGATGCCCAAAACTGGGTCCAGAGCTACACCACAACCAGCGGACAAAACACTCAAATAAACATCAAACTACACAAACACACAGAAATAAATAAATAAATAAATAAAATGAAAATAGAAAAAGAAAGAAAATAAAAATAAAATAAAAAAAGCTCTGGTGAGAAGCGGCAGCCAGAACGCGCACGACGTACTCTCAACCGGAAACGGAAACGAAAAAGGACAGATTGGTTTGAGCTGTCAGTCAGCAACTCATAGCAACTCTTTACAACCATGGTGAACAGAAAAGCATCTCAGCAAGCAACAGCAGAAGAACACACTGGGTTCCACTCCTGCAGCCAAGAACAGGAATCTTAGAATCAAGAACAAGTTCTTATTAAAGTGACCAGTGGGTGTATATGTACAGTATATAAATTTAAAAGTTTATATCTAACTTTTAGCATTTGAATCTGGACTGCGCTTCATCTGAATACCAAACCCGGGACACAGAAAAGTTTTAACCTTTTTTGTTAAAAAACAAAACACTAAACTTAGTCTCGTTTCATCTCATTATCTCTAGCCGCTTTATCCTGTTCTACAGGGTCGCAGGCAAGCTGGAGCCTATCCCAGCTGACTACGGGCGAAAGGCGGGGTACACCCTGGACAAGTCGCCAGGTCATCACAGGGCTGACACATAGACACAGACAACCATTCACACTCACATTCACACCTACGCTCAATTTAGAGTCACCAGTTAACCTAACCTGCATGTCTTTGGACTGTGGGGGAAACCGGAGCACCCGGAGGAAACCCACACGGACACGGGGAGAACATGCAAACTCCACACAGAAAGGCCCTCGCCGGCCACGGGGCTCGAATCCAGACCTTCTTGCTGTGAGGTGACAGCGCTAACCACTACACCACCATGCCGCACGCTAAACTTAGTCATTTTGTGTAATTTATACTTTGATTATACAATGTGTGCTCAGTCTATCACCTTTCAATTTTTCCTTCAAATATACTTCAGTAGAAAAAATAACGAGAGAGTAAATAATCCACTTCATTCACCTTCATTATCCCTGTCACGACTGCCTTCTGGTGACATGTTATGGAAATGTCAGCAAAAGGAGCTAGAATATATTAGCCCAGTGGAGCTCAACACTAGAGGGGTGTGTCATGCTGTGTGATCATGTGACACTATTGTCACTGATTAGCTGCACTGGACTCCTTAAAGTCAGAAGCCTAGAGAACTGGATGTGTATGGAATCAATTTTGTGCCAAAATGTTCATACAATACTTTTGAAATATCAAACAAAAACGACAAATCAAAATACAAAAAAAGAAAAAAAAGTCAATTTTTTGAGACTGGCAAACAAATTATTCGTGTAATCGTGCAAAATATCAGTCTATTACTCTTCAGAAACCTTTTATTTTTGTTCCGCGTCTTTCTCAGTTTTGTTTGACGTAATTTATTTTGGTTGTGATTCCAGCTTTCTCGTTTGCGCTCCCTGACTTTTTGCTTGCAGTTTTGGCACAAACTTCACGTGTGGGCGGGCTGTCCAGGAACGCATTCCCATTGGCTAACTTGTGTTTGACTGACAGCTACGCTCAGCCATTCCCTACTCGGATTCTGGCGGACTGTTTGACGAGTGACCGATCCATTGACGGTAAACAAGGATCGAATGGACTTCAGTGGCAACTATGATATTGAATTAATTCAACAAAGTGTAAATTCAATATCATAGTCGCCACTGAAGTCCACTTGTACATCGCTTAATCAATGGTGAAACTATTTGATGTCACGTGACCCATCCTTGGCCAATCCCTCCATGGGATTTTTTTTTTTTCATGAGGGATAGATATAATATAAACTCCATGTGGAGTCTATATTATCTATGGGCTAACGTTAATGAATCCCGTGCTCTAGGTTTCTGACTTTAAGGAGTCCAGTACAGCTCATCAGTTGATCACACAGCATGACACGCCCCTCTAGTTTTGAGCTCCACTGGACTAGCCCAGCGTATCTCAACCACTGGGCCGCAAAGCGCCATCTAGTGGGCCGCAATTTTTTTTTCCCAAATTGAAGCTATTTTTTACTCATAGTAGGGTACAATTGCTGGGTCGCATCCGACGTCACATCCATCTCACTAAGCTATGGTCACACTACAGCTTGCGAGGCTTGCTTTTGGATGAGTTATTGATGAAAATGAGGCATTTTGGTGCCAATGCATGGTGATATACAGGTGCAGGTGAGCTAAAAGTTGTGGTCACACGGCAGGTGAACACTTAACTGTCACGCCTTTGCGCGCTTGAGTCTGGCGCAGCTCGAGCGGCCGCGCTCACTCACAGAGCACATTGTGTGCCCTCTTGGAACCCAGTCATGATGGGAAACACCTGATACTGATTTGAGCGCAATCATCACACACAGATACAGACTCTGTTTTCACCGAGGCTTTGCGAAGTATTATTATCATCACTGTCACATTTGATTCTAACCATGTTTATGACTATGTTGAAATACTTTATTATTCTGTTTTTGTAAATATCACGGCTGCTATTCTTGCACTTAGAGCCATCTATCACCGTCTAATACCCTGTCCACACTAGGGATTTTGTACCGATACGATACTACTTTCGGACAGCAACACCTGTCCACACTAGCAACTATACCAGTACTGTAGCGGTATAACTGTATCGGTACGAAACCCACAAATGTATGGGTTTCATTCCGGTACAGTATCGGTACTGTAGCGCTTCGCTGTAGTGTGGACAGATGAAGCGGTTCTGTATCGATACAAATATAATGTGCATGCGAAAACGAAACGACCGTGGAGCTACATGGAGCAAAGAAAGGGAGGGAGGGAGGGAGGGAGGGGGAAAGGAGGAAGAGGGGAAAAGGGAGAGAAAGGGAGGGGAAGAGAAGGAAAGAGGGAGAAAGGGAGATTCGTTTTCTTTGTTTCTTTCTCAACTGCCTCGCGCGTTTTATACGATTCGACTGAATAAATGACCAACAGAAATACAGACTGTACATTGACAACAAAAAGCACGCACACGTTGTTTCATCCGCCATATTCTCGGAAGGAAGTTACTCGGTAACCACGGAAACATTTCGCGCACGCGCATTTCAACTACCGTGAAAGAAAACCGCAAACATTTCTCGCTAGTGTGGACAGATGCACTAAACTGTACCAGTAAACTTTGTATCGATACAGTTATACCACTTTCGTACCGGTATAAGTGTGAACACAGCATATTTTGTAGTCTCCTGATCCCCAGATCTTTAACTCAGCCACATATAAAAAGTTGCACTCCTCTATGCTCTTCCGGATTTTTGTCTGTGTGTCCGTGTAGAACAATGTCTGCAGCACCAGGTAGTTTGAGATGTCGGGGAACTCAACGGATGGATAATTTTCCAACTCATAGCAAAATCCTTCTTTGTTAGCATGTAAGGCTCTAATCCCATTGAGTGGTTTCTATATCCACTTCTTTTGAGTGGACTTCCTGGTTTGAATAATGTGCGTGTTTGCTGAACACAAGCATGGCAATAAGTTCTTGTGTTAATGGACCAGACTCCACTTTTGGATCATTAATCCCTTTCGACTGAGAATGACCTGCGCGCATGGTTCGGCTTCTGCCACATCCATACAGTTTTAAATACAATACTTACAATTAAAAACTGTTTCTATTGCATTTATTTAATTCCTGGACTCCCATCTGTAACAGGGAGTGATGTTGCATCCCGTTAATACACTTTACAATAGATTATTAGATTCTAATAGAATAGATGAGCCAAAAGAATTGGGGATCTTTTTTAATGGGCCCCGACTCGTTACAAGTATGAATAGGTGGGCCTGAAAGCAGAAAAGGGTGAGAACCCCTGTTAGCCCATTTTGCTGACATTTCCGTAACACGTCACCAGAAGGCAGTCGTCACAGAATGAATGAAATGGATTATTTACTCTCATTATTTTTCTGCTGAAGCACACTATATTGCCAAAAGTATTTGCTCACCCATCCAAATTATCGGAATCAGGTGTTCCAATCACTTCCATGGCCACAGGTGTATAAAATCAAGCACCTAGGCTTGCAGACTGTTTTTACAGTTTGGAGCTGGCCCCTTCCTCTTCCAACATGACTGTGCACCAGTGCACAAAGCAAGGTCCATAAAGACATGGATGACAGAGTCTGGTGTGGATGAACTTGACTGGCATGCACAGATTCCTGACCTCAACCCGATAGAACACCTTTGGGATGAATTAGAGCGGAGACTGAGAGCCAGGCCTTCTCGTCCAACATCAGTGTGTGACCTCACAAATGTGCTTCTGGAAGAATGGTCAAAAATTCCCATAAACACACTCCTAAACCTTGTGGACAGCCTTCCCAGAAGAGTTGAAGCTGTTCTAGCTGCAAAGGGTGGACCGACGTCATATTGAACCCTATGGATTAGGAATGGGATGTCACTTAAGCTCATATGTGAGTCAAGGCAGGTGAGCGAATACTTTTGGCAATATAGTGTATATTTGAAAGAGAAACTGAAAGTTGATAGACTGAGCACACATTGTATAATCAAAGTACAAATTACACAAAAGAACAGATGAATAAACCTACAAAAGTGTTGGGTTTTTTGGTTTGAACAAAAAAACATAACTTTTCTGTCTCCCGGGTTTGTTATTCAGATGACGTCCAGTTCAGATTCAAATGCCAACAGTTATATATAAACTTTTAAATTATATATACTGTACATATACACCCACCGGCCACTTTAATAGGAACTTCTTGTTGATTCTAAGATTCTTGTTCTCGGCTGCAGGACTGGAACCCAATGTGGTCTTCTGTCCTGCTGTTGCATGCTGAGATGCTTTTCTGCTCACCACGGTTGTAAAGAGTTGCTATGAGTTGCTGACTCAGAACTCAAACCAATTTGTCCATTTTCCTCTGACCCTCTCTTATCAACAAGGTGTTTGTTTCCACCCATAGAACTGTCGCTCATTCACTCAATGTTTTTTTTTTTTGCACCATTCTGTATAGAGACTGTTGTGTGTGAAAACCGCAGGAGATCAGCAGTTTCTGAAATACTCAAACCACCGCCACCATCTGGCTCAAACCAACACCCATACCACAGTGAAAGAAATCACACTTCACTTTTGCCCCTTTTCCACCAAAGCAGTTCCAGGGCTGGTTCGGGGCCAGTGCTTAGTTTGGAACCGGGTTTTCTGTTTCCACTGACAAAGAACTGGCTCTGGGGCCAGAAAAACCGGTTCCAGGCTAGCACCAACTCTCTGCTGGGCCAGAGGAAAGAACCGCTTACGTCAGCGGGGGGCGGAGTTGTTAAGACCAACAACAATAACAAGACCGCGAAAGATCGCCATTTTTAAGCGACGAGAAGCAGCAGCTGTACAAATGCGAGGTCATCCATTATTATTATTGTTGTTGTTGCCGCTGCTGCTTCTTCCGTGCTGTTTTTGCTTCGATATTCGCACCAAGGTTTATGCAAACGTAGCGACGTAACTGACGTATACAGCGACGTAATGACGTGGCTTCCCTTAGCACCGCGAGCTATGGAAAAGCAAACTGGTTCTCAGCTGGCTTGCAAGTTGAACGAGTTGTGAACCAGCACCAGCACTGGCCCCGAACCAGCCCTGGAACTGATTTGGTGGAAAAGGGGTATCTGAGATCACAATTTTTCCCATTCTGATGTGTGAACATTAACCGAAGCTCTTGATTTGTATCTGCGTGATCGTATGCATCGTGCTGCTGTCAAGGGATCGGCTGAGTAGAGAACTGCATCAAGCAGTAGCAGGTGGATAGGTGTTCCTAATAAAGTGGCTGACGAGTGTACATTAAAGGAGTCGGTCGCTGCATCATCGACTCCAACAACTTTTGTGTGGAAAACACAACTCACACAAAGTGTGCTGAATCTGAAAGACCTGTTGAATCAAAAGAAGTGGGTTTTCAGGTCATCGGATAAGGACGAGATCAAACAGGTTCAGATTAAACAGATTAAGATTAATGTGCACGTACTGAATTCTAATGATCAGTAAAGGTTAGTAATTTGAAAATAATACAATTTCTATTAATAGACATGGAATGAGTGACGGGGCTTCTTAAGAGTCTATCAGTCTTTGGATTATAAATATCGGCTTATTTAGTGATTCTTAAATTAAATGGAAAGAAATTTGGTGAATGACAATTCTCTGAGATGATTGGTTTGTTGGAGCTGGAATGGAGACTTGCTGGAATTTTGAATGTGACTTTTTTTATCTTCTGGTGTAATCTCAATGTAAAATGCTGAAACTTTGTTATTGAGAGACACCAAAATAATTTGGTGAAATCCTGCAGTGTTTAAAACTTGATATATGAGTGAATATCATAATTTCACAATATGTCTGTGAAGGTTCTCAGTCATCCAGGTCAGAGTAAACCGTAGACGCTAAAGAAGGCAACTGGACTTGCTTGAAATTCTTGAAGACGTTTCACCTCATATCCGAAAGGCTTCTTCAGTTCTCTCTGACTTGTGGGGAGTTCCAGGTATTTGTCCTCTAGTGGATCAAAAGCAACCC
This sequence comes from Neoarius graeffei, assembly GCF_027579695.1. Classification (NCBI taxonomy): domain Eukaryota; kingdom Metazoa; phylum Chordata; class Actinopteri; order Siluriformes; family Ariidae; genus Neoarius; species Neoarius graeffei. The sequence continues at coordinate 112,573,619 of NC_083571.1, read as the reverse complement.
TAAAGGCCTCTGCATGCTCTTGCGACAAGGCTTTCGCAGGTAGCTTTTCGCAGACAGTTGTAATTTATCGTTGAGCGGGGAGTAATAGGCGTGCGCGATGTTATTCACCGCCACAACGCAAGGGGGCACGGAGTCGCGAAATCGCTAGGAGTAGTTGGTGGGTGTGGTTAGTGGAGTGTTTATCCTCTGGTTACTTATAATGACTAGAACTGGAGTCGTATAGATGTCTGTACTTCCTAACTTCCTCGATCAACCGCTCTTCGTGCTGCTCCATCTTCGCTCGTGTTTTTAAAAATGGCGGTCGTGAAAACAAACCAAACCGGGAAAGTCGGGAAGCGGAAGTGCGTGTACAGCGGATGTAGAGTGGACCAATCAGAGCCCTCTTGTCTGCGACGCTGTCTGCGGGGCTTCTGTGGTGGTCACAATTTTTGGGAGGTGCGCGCAGAGCGTCTGCGAAGGTGGGGGGGCTATGCAGACGCTATCTGCGACGCCGTCTGCGAGGACTGGATTGTCAGCATAAATTGGCCTTAAGGAGAGTCATTGAGGTCACCTGGGTTGTTGAGTCATCCTGTAGGTGTTAGGGTCACTGGGGGCCGGGTGTGAACAGTGTTAGCAGCCTAGAGAGTCGTTAGGGTGATCTGTGGGTCGTTGGCTCTCTCTGCCAACATTGAAGTCAGCTGAGTCTTGGTGTGGATGTGTATTCGGTTTTCTGGGAAGTGTGCCAAGGACTGGATTGTAGGTGGCTGATGTCTCAGGCCCTGTCCACACGGCAGCGGATTCAGGTGAATCTGATAAAATTGTTTATCGTTTTGGCCTGGCGTCCACATGGCACCAGTGTTTTGGGTGCCCCAAAATGAAATCTTTTGAGAACGGGTTCCAGAGAGGAAAAATCTGGCAACGGCCCCGTTGCGAAGTCGTCTGGATGAGTAGAATTGTTTACGATGATGTCACAACCACATGACTATCAGTGCTTCACGCCGGGTAGAAGTGTAACGAACTCGATGCGAGTTGTCAACAAATCCTATAACTTGGTTCATGAAACGCGCTTACAAAATATTTTCACTGTGAATATTTATTGTGTAATGGTGCAAAGTGAGAGAGAGAGAGAGAGAGAGAGAGAGAGAGAGAGAGAGAATAGCCCTTAGGGCAGAGTCTTTAGTCCAAACACTGCGGAAGTACTGAGTATAACCAAACCGCACACCGCCCGTGAGCTTTCCAAAAACAATCCCGCCAGCAAAAATAGGAAAAAAAAAGGAGCGATCTCACCTCTTCAGATGTTGGTTTAAGTCCGACAATACATTCCTCAAAAAGGGCGTAGAAGAACAAAGTAATCCATCAACGTGTAGCATTCAATTTATTCCGGACCATTAAAGAATTCTGGAGGATATCAGAATGTTGGCGTACCGGCTTCCATCTACCCCCATTCATTCCTCTTTCCGCGTCTTTCGTTTTATGCTACTGATTAATAATCAAAACTTTATGTGGCTAATGCTACAGAAGAAGGGGTTTATGTGCATGCGTCTACTTCTTCTATTGCTCTGGTGTCTCTGATGGGACTGTCTTATAGCGCACGTAAAGGTGTGGCATGTGTATTGCATCGTTTTCAGCAAGCGTTTCATTGCCATATGAACCTGATATTTTACTGATCCGTTGCCCATGTGGACGCGATATTTAAAAAAAAAAATCTTGTTGCCATTGTCGTGTGGATGTAGCCTCAGACCACCAGTGATGGTTGTTCCAGATTGATGAAGATGGCTTCTTTTACTCCTCATTAATTATTAAAAAAGCCATCTTCATCAACCTGGAATGACTATCACTGAACAGACGAGGTGGTCTGAGACACCACTGAGACATCAGCCACCTACAATCCAGTCCTTGGCACGCTTCCCAGAAAACCGAATACACATCTACACCAAAATTCAGTTGACTTCAACGACTCACATGATGGCAGAGAGCCAACGACCCACAGATCACCCTTACGACCCTCTAGGCTGCTAAGGCTACATCCACACGACAACGGCAACGAGACGTTATTAAAAAAAATATCGCGTCCACATGGGCAACGGATCAGTAAAATATCAGGTACATATGGCAACGCAACGCTTGCTGAAAACGATGCAATACACATGCCACACCTCTAGGGGCGCTGTAAGACGGTCACATCGGAGACACCAGAACAATAGAAGAAGTAGGACGCATGCGCATAAACCCCTTCTTCTACCCGGTGTGAAGCACTCAGGAACAAACACACAACAACAAGAAGAAGATGGCTGCGACTACGCGAGGAAATTGTGCCTTCTGTGTGTACAAATTAGTTTTATTAGTGTGCACAGTTTTATATAACTTAACTTTCTTATTGTGTGTGAACATTTTGAAAAGCATTTTTATATAATTTATATAACTTTTTATATTGTGTGTGAACATTTTGAAAAGCAGTCTTATCCAATAAAAAAAAGAAATTCAAGAAATGGTTCAGTTACTTGTTTATTTAAAAGAAAAGCTGTATACAAAAGTGAATGCAATGCAGTGGTTCATACAAAACAGCAAGAGTGCTGCTTGTTCTAGTCATGTGGTTGTGACGTCATCGTAAACAAATCCGTTCTACTCATCCAGACGACTTCGCAACGGCGCCGTTGCCAGATTTTTCCACTCTGGAACCCGTTCTCAAAATATTTCGTTTTGGGGCACCCAAAACGCCGGTGCTGTGTGGACGCCAGGCCGAAACGATAAACAATTTTATCAGATTCACCTGAATCCGTTGCCGTGTGGACAGGGCCTAACACTGTTCAGACCCGGCCCCCAGTGACCCTAACACCTACAGGATGACTCAACAACCCATGTGACCTCAACAACTCTACTTAGGGTTGCTTTTGATCCACTAGAGCAGGGTTTCCCAAAGTGTGGTGCGTGCACCCCCGGGGGTGCACGAGCTGCCACTAGGGGGTGCGCAAGATAAAAAATGTAATGGCGATTTTTAACTCTTCTTCTACGCCATAACGGTTCTGCAGTAGTTTGTGGCTTCATTCATTCATTCATTCGCGATGCTCAACTGGTTGAAATCGGCAAAACTAAATGCGCCACCACAAATCAGGGATGAAGGAGGAGAAACCCCAACAGATAGGGAGGAATCGGGGGCAATCGGTGAGGAGGAGAGAAGAGAGGGAGACGGGATTGCAGCGGATGTGGGAGAAGAAATGCGAAGTGCAGGCAAAGAGACGGAGGAAAGGAGATTGCAGCAGGGTAAACAACGTGAAGATGAAAATCAGACAGGGAAAAAAAGGAGGAAATACAATGACAGTTATCTGGGTCTGGGCTTCACTTGGATCGGCGACACACACTGTCCCAAACCACAGTGTGTAGTGTGCGGTGAAGTGCTAGCAAACAGCTGCCTGAAGCCCTCTTATCTGCGTCGCCAGGGTTGTGTTGCTAGTTTAGTTTTTAGTTTTAGTTTAGTTTATTTGTCACATAAAATATAAATTACACATAAAGTATAAATTACAACAAAAAATAAATATATACATGTGTGTAGCAAAAATAGGGAAAAAAAAGAAATAGATACAAACGTGACAGGAGAAGAAAACAGGCCGTAAGCCCCAATTGACATTCAACCCCCACAGCTTACAAAAATATAAAAACTTATGACGCATTTAGGATAGTAAAAAAAAAAAAAATATGAATATCATACGTTACGGAGGATGGTACAAAGCGAGTTTCTCAAAGAAGTGAACAGATATTTGTCTTTTGAAGGAGATTAGCGTGGGGGAGAATTTTATAGCAGATGGAAGGCTGTTCCATAATTTAACAGTTCTTGGAAAGTAAGAGTTCCGATAGTAGTTTTGCTTGTGATTGAAGAAGAAGCGGAGATCAGCTGGATGGAAGTTTCTGGTGCAATATCTAGATGTAGTTGGAACGAGCAAACTAGCTAAACTATCACTAACAGTACCATTTTTGATTTTGTAAAGCAAGACAGCATCACTGATTTCTCGGCGATACTCTAAAGGGAGAAGACTGAGCGACTTAAGGCGATCGATATAGGACACAGAGGGTGTTGCTAGTGTTTTAAACACGGATGAAAATCATATATTTTCCCCGTATCTGGCTGGTAGACTCCATGCCTCGATGTGATCTCCCTTTGTAATGAATTTGCGCATTTACCGTGTTGCAACGTTTTAAAACTGTTACATTTCAATCAAATTCTATCTAATTCAAATACGAGAGCGCATAATATGTTAATGTGAGTCGATGTTCTCATTCGAGCACGACGTGCTGCCTTTGTAAGAAAGCTTTGGTGTTTTTTTTTTTCACTTTTGTGGTTTCCTGCAGGTGTGGCAAACGATGTTTGTTATCATTTTAGCACGATTAAAGATGCTGCCTTTATAAGAAAGCGTGTGTTTTTTGAAACTGGGGAACTGGGGGTGCGTCAACCTGGTTGGAGTATAGACCCTTTTCACTCACGTGACCTTCGTAAACGCGACCGCCATTTTGGACATGAAGAAATAACGGTTTATGGCACAGACCCTTTCGGTTCTCGCTCATCTCGCTGCGACAATGACTGCTTAAGGCCTCTGCATGCTTGTGCGACAAGGCTTTCGCATATAGCTTTTTGCAGACAGTTGTAATTTATTGTTGAGCGGGGGAATAGGCGTGCGCGATGTTATTCACCGGCACAACGCAAGGGGGCGAGAAGTCGCTAGGAGTAGTTGGTGGGTGTGGTTAATGGAGTGTTTATCCTCCGGTTACTTATAATGACTAGAACTTTTTTATAATGACTAGAACTGGAGTCGTATAGATGTCTGTACTTCTTCACTTCCTCAATCAACCACTCTTCATGCTGCTCCATCTTCGCTCGTGTTTTTAAAAATGCCGGTCGTGAAAACAAAACAAACCGGGAAAGTAGGGAAGCGGAAGTGCGTGTACAGCGGGTAGAGTGGACCAATCAGAGCCCTCTTGTCTGCGAGGCTTCTGCGGTGGTCACAATTTTTGGGAGGTGCGCGCAGAGCGTCTGCGAAGGTGGGGGGGCTACGCAGACACTGTCTGCGAGGACTGGATTGTCAGCATAAATTGGCCTTTAGACTGCAACGATAATACCTAACACACATTTAAGTATCCGTCGTAAAGACGTGAAACTAGGTAAATTTCATTAAAATAAAAACCAACACGTGTTTCTAAAAAATATATTGTTGAGAGTTCACAATGTGCAATATGGGTTTTTGATCGGTCTTCGGAGACGTAAATGTACTTTTAACAACTCATTTGTTCCAACTCAATGTTTTGGAACAAATGAGTTGTTAAAAGTACGGTACATTTACGTCTCCGAAGACCGATCAAAAACCCAAGTTATCGCACGACGCAAAGCACCCAGGCTTTGGCAGGTTGTCGCGGGAACGCGCAATCCTCCGCTCGCATTTCGAAGACCAGGGTAGGCTCCCTTTGGGTCTGCCTGTCTTGACTTCAACGCTGCCAATATAGGGGGGTTGCGCATGTGTATTATGTATCGCATAGACAGTCAAAAGCTCAGCTTTTGCCGCAGCGGGAATATGCGAGCCAATCACAGCGGTCAAAATGAAAAATTGTTACATTGCACATGAAGTGCCTACTGTCTGTGCTATATGCCCCACACACTGTATTTTGAGCACGTTAGCGAAAACTTCACAGGTGAATATGTCTACAATTGCACACTTAAAGTGTTTCAACAAACTTGATTACCAGCAGAAGTTGCTTACAATCAATCGAGGTAGGCCAACACCCCCTCTTAACGATTTCCATCAGCGAAAGGGGCAGAAAATTGTACGTACATTCCAGCCGGAATGGTACAACAGAAAAGAGTGGCTTTGCGGGTGTGAAGTTAGCAAGTGTCTGTTCTGCTTCCCCTGTCTGCTGTTCTCCAAGCAGCGTGACAATGTGTGGGTATGTGCCGGCTACACTGATTTAAACAACCTGCCCACTGCATTGGCCAAACATGAAAGATCAAATGTACACATCCAAAATCAAATAGCATTGAAAACATTTGGGAAGGGGACTCCAATAAATTTAGCTTTGGACGAGGCCAGTCGACTGCAAATTTCCGTGCATAATGCAAAAGTTCGCGAAAACCGTGAGATACTAAAGGATTTGATTCGTGCCACTTGCTACCTTGCCAGGCAGGAGCTAGCATTTAGGGGGAGGGATGAAACCACTGATTCAGCTAACAGGGGGAATTATGTGGAGTTGTTAAACGCATTTGCGGAGAAAGTCAGATAGTGGCTCATTACCATAGCGCCATCTAGCGGCTGTCTTTGAAAATAACGATTTGATTTGCTTTGATTTTTTTCCATCATTATTTTGAGTATAGGCCTACTATCTATCTATCTATCTATCTATCTATCTATCTATCTATCTATCTATCTATCTATCTATCTATCTATCTAATCACAGCATGAAAAAGTGCACAGCATGTGTCACTGCCTACCCTGCCATAGGGCTCACCGCACGCCACTGGCTAACACAATCTAAAAGTAGACATACCGTACCATCACACTGCCCTGGTGCTGTGTACAGTTTACCTTCTATGGTTTGTGCACTCACTATTTGCCATTACTTTCTCCAACCCAGTGTTCGAACTATGCCGATATTTTCGGGGGTCCCTTTTTTTCCCTTGGAGGTGGGGGGGTGCTTCCGCTTGCGCTTGTCTCAGAGCGCAGATCTCCAAACACATGAGAAGCCTATCTTACGCACATATCACGCGGACTCCACACACGCATCGCATCTGAAGTCATAACTCATCAGGGGAAATCGTGTCCGCATTGGCATGTTCAAAAAACAACCTCGCGTCAACAATGATACCACACGCAAGAAAAAAAACAAAACAGTCAGGCTACTCAACACATCTGATCCACAGCAGCACCAAAGCATCACTGGAAATCATGTCAACAACCAATCTTCCATTTCAACACGCGTCAACAAACAAATGGCACCACAAACATGAACGAATCGGTCAGGCTACCGATTCCAAACCCACAGCAGACGAATAATTAAATGCATCTTACCTTAAAGCAGAATCGACCACAAAGGAAGTCTGTTGGCACTGTTGGCACACTTCCTTTCTACTAGTTTGTGTCCCCAACCTGGCAGCAGCAGTCGTCGTCATATCGGTTTATTTTATCTTTGATGTAAACACAACACTTCGGATATGAAAATGCTTCCCGTTACACACGATTGCTATGTCAATAAACATCATTTTGCCAATATTTTAGAGACCATCCATCTTCTCCGTCGGTCAGCATCTGTCGGGATCCGATAAAATGATAAATCTTGCCTTGTGTGTTGATGGTTACTACATCCAGGTGCACAACAATATAATGGCATGATGGAAGTCTTGCTGAAAGTAAAAACTTTCTTTGATGGCTATATTCCTTTCGATGCTTCACCGTCGTTCCTCGTTGTTGGCTGTGGTAGACTACTGGTAGTTCATGTCCAAAATGGCGGCCGCGTTTGTCGTGACGTCACGTGGGAAGGGTCTATAGAAGGGGGTGCGCGGCCAAAAAAAGTTTGGGAACCGCTGCACTAGAGGATAAATACCTGGAACTCCCGACTAGTCAAACAGAACTGAAGAAGCCTTTTGGATGAGAGGTGAAACGTCTTCAAGAATTTCTAGCAAGTCCAGTTGCCTTCATTAGCTTCTACGGTTATAATTTGACGATGCGACAGGTTGACCCAGATACACACACACACACACACACACACACACGACATAACACATTTTTGGCATTTCTCCCTTTCACACTGACAAAGTGTAGCTGCTTTTTTAATATAATAATTACCTGCAGTATGCTTTAGGGCCCGTTTACACGAGGACGCTGTCGGGTAAAAACGACTAAATATTTTATCGGAAGTGCCTTTCGTCTACATGGGGACAGCGTTTCCGAGGCTGAAAAACGGAAAAAATTGAAAACGCCTTCCAGAGTGGATAAGTTAGTGGATATCCGTCTAAACTACCCAATACGCGAAACTCTGCTCGGATCCGCTCACGTCGGGTACGCGTTTACGTCATACATATGTCATATACTGTACATGCCAGCCCGGGAAGTAAGAAAGTAAGTAAAAAAGTAAGAGCATGTCTGATTACATCGATCCAACGGACCTTCAAGCCGCTCTGGCAGCTTTAATAAACGTCCAGGAGTCCTTCGAACATCTATACCGAATCTGCACATATACCGTTAATGAACAGAGGCGGGTATAGCATGCTCTTACTTTTTTACTTACTTTCTTACTTACCATAGCCAGAGCAGTCAAAGTTTTCGCGGTGCAGATCAGACAAGACGGAAGACGTTGCGCATGCGTGCAGACATAGCGGAGGTCTTGCACAGCACCACCTAGCCGCCTGGCATGCACATCCAATTGAATTCCACACATTTATGCGTCACCGTATAGACGCAGATTTCCTCCTTGAAAACGGTCGTGTAGACGCGGAAAAAAGTGAGAACGAAAACGGACTTTTGCGTTTTTGTTTCAGACCGTCCCCGTGTAAAGTGGGCTTTAGTTAAAATGTCTTTAGCCTTTGGCAGTATCAGTTGGTGAATATGAATGGGTATTATGTTGTTTTTGTTGAAGTGCCACCATTATAACTTATTTGTGTAGATTATTCATAGTTCAAAATTCAACATTTCCTGAACTGAATCAGGAAAAATTTCCAGAGTCACATTCCTAACCCTGACATGGTGAGACTTGCTTTATTTATATCCCGGTTTATTCTCCTATTCATCATAACCATTTAGAGCATTTATAAACCACACTGTGGTTTTGTGTCAGTCGCATCCTTAGGAGGTTCGAGAAGCATTTAGTTAGGGTGAACTCATGTGGAATGAATCAGTGCTGGCTTATGCATACGCACATCGCAAGTCAGCAAGGACCTACCCAGCAATTCTGGGACAGCGAGCAGAAACCCATGTGTCAGCGGCAGAGCTCAGCAGGCCTGGAGCACTGTGCGTTCCTGAGTCTCTAATTGTTTTTGTAATGTGTTCCAGTGTTTGATCAGCTCGTTTCAGCACTCTTTGCTCATAGTTGCTTATCCACATGGAGCTATGGGACAGGATCTGAATATATCTACGGTGTTAATTTACTGAAATCCAAAGCTCCACAAACAAATTTGTCATTCATGGTACTGTATAAGTATGAATCAATTTATTTAGTGTTCACCCTGTGTCCAGAATCACTCACGATAGAGTGAGTTTGCCATTTTGTAGTGCCGTCTGAATGTATAGTGAGAATTATTACACTTGCACTCATAGTATCCCACAACGCATCATGAAAAGTAGTGTCCAACCAATGGTCACGAACCAAGCAATATATATCATCATGCATTATGGTCATGCTGAAAGAAAAAAAAAAGTGTTGGGGTGAATGGACGGAGGAAGAAACACGTTATAAATGGACATCTCATCTCATTATCTCTAGCCGCTTTATCCTGTTCTACAGGGTCGCAAGCAAGCTGGAGCCTATCCCAGCTGACTACGGGCGAAAGGCGGGGTACACCCTGGACAAGTCGCCAGGTCATCACAGGGCTGACACATAGACACAGACAACCATTCACACTCACATTCACACCTACGCTCAATTTAGAGTCACCAGTTAACCTAACCTGCATGTCTTTGGACTGTGGGGGAAACCGGAGCACCCGGAGGAAACCCACGCGGACACGGGGAGAACATGCAAACTCCACACAGAAAGGCCCTCGCCGGCCACGGGGCTCGAACCCGGACCTCCTTGCTGTGAGGCGACAGCGCTAACCACTACACCACCGTGCCGCCCTTAAATGGACATTCAAGTCCAATTAAATAAGCTAAAATAAAATAAGACAGATTTTAATTGTGCGACAGTAATGAAGTAAATAACAGTGCAGCGAAGTAGTGTCCGAAAGCTTTTATTATTATTTTTTTTTTATTTTACCAATGAGCTCACTATATAGTTCTCTATATAGAATTCTCTAGATAGTGAGTAGGGAGTAGTGAACGAGCGAGTGATTTCGAACACAGGGTCAGTGTTTAGGTTTGTGAAAAAAGATGTACCTTAAAGCCCCTTTTGCGAGAATTGATGTTTTTTGCTCCTGGGCTCCCCCTGCAGCTGTGGAGTGCCATTCCCTTTTACACAACTGTCGTAAATACAGTTGTACATGTGCATTTGTTTACAAGCTGAAGGATGTAGAACAAGGGTGGGCAATTATTTTTTCCATGGGGCCACATGAGAAACAGAAAATTTTGTGGAGGGCCGGATCAAAAGGCTGAACTAAATTCTGCATAATATTAATTGTATAACTTTATATAACGCAATAAATAACATTGTTTTTACTAAGACTGGTAAGAGTACGGAAAAAACGAAGTTGCCTTACAAAAAATGTCATTTATTCAATCAAATTTCCCAAAACAATGGTTAACAAAATGTGAACGTTTGTACAATTTTTTTTTCAGTCACATTCACCCCAAAACACAATAAAGACATCACAATATTGTCTTTCTGCTCCAAATATCAAGCAAGATACATCATATTATAATAATGATGCCCACATTTGTAGTTTAATCACCTCATTTGGCGTTTTTCAGTTTTTTATTTGTTCAGTGAGAGAAATCTAGTCTCTGTTGGTCTTTAACGAGTGCATCAGAGTCAGGTTGAATGTCTGAGGTGGAGATGCGAAGCACAGCTGACAGATGATCATCGGTCGATTCGGTGTAGGTATCAGATCTACAGATCGGCTCGGGCTCCGGCACCTGCTCGTGACATCACACTATGTGATTGGCTGGACTGTTTGAAGGATGACGTACAAGTTTGTGGTTGGTCTGGACAAATTACAGAAGTAGTTATCGCGGGATTAGGTTTCGTGGGATTTCATGTCATGTTCATGTCGCGCACATTGCGTTTTTGTTGAACACAACTTCAAAATAAAAGCAATGCACATTCAGTCCATGCATGAGGTAAAATTAGAAAATGTGCCCAAATCCAGAATCCAGGGACACATGTCCGCCCGGGGGCATTTTGAGTTATTGACAGATTCAGAAAGTGCAGTTTCTAAGCTTTCCAATGATGCCTTCCATGTGGAGATCTGACAATATTTGAAGAATGTGTGGCCTTTTGAAAGTGTATACTTCTTAAAACAGGAAAGGGAGAAAATCGCCCTCAAAGTTTTCCATCTCAGCTACTCTGGGTGCAGGGCGGGCACATAATGCTGCTCATCTGCATGACATTAAGGAAAGCCCTACCCCCTACTAGCTAGCACGATACTACTTTCATGTAAACAAAGATCACCACGTCAATTTTCCTTCCATGCAAAGTATGCCCAACACAATTATGAAGTACAAAAATAAGTCCTAAAGTATACTTTGACGTTTTGTGGTTGAAAAATTACTCACACCGTAAGAAAGAAAGATAGCACGATGATGACACAACTAACACAACACTAGTTTCATGTAAAGCCTCGGCCACAACTGGCCGTATGTGCTCCTACGGCCGGTCTACATGCAAAAAACGCAAGAAACACACGAGAGCGCGCGTGAAATGCACGAGAGCTGATTTTCAAGCCGCAGACCGGCCGCAGAGGTTCTTTGTCATGTCAAACAAACTCTACGGGCGCTTACGTTTTTTTCAGGTTGCAAGACAAACTTACGGCCAACGCGCGTCTTTCTCCGTGAACAAAAAAAAAGCAGCGATTTGGGAAACGCCAAAAATTGCACGGCCAAAAAATCGTACGTCCGGTTGTGACCTAGGCTTAACCAAACCACAACACTCTCCGTTACATGCAAAAATAACAAAATACTCACACTGTAAGAAAGAAAAATAGCACGATGATAACACAACTAACACAATACTAGTTTCATGTAACCAAACCACAACACTCTCCGTTACATGCAAAAATAACCACACAGCCTTAAGCCCTGTTTACATTATTTCAAATCAGCGGATCATCAGATTAACGTTTTTAAAACGATTCGTGTACACACACAAATAGCAGGAAGTGAAGTCCGCACCGTTTTTCAGCAGTCACGTCACATGACCAACATGGCATGACCAACGCCAGCGAATCAGGAAGGTGGATGTCACAGTGACGTTGTCCAATGACGACGTCAGCTAGAGTTCAGCACTGCGTATCCTCGTTCCTCAATGTTTACACAGCACCGGATCAGATACGTACTGGGTTGAATACGTGGGCCCTGGCGGATTCAAATTGTTCCACCTTTGGAGTCGTTTCCCGGCGTTTTAATGTGCACGGACAGTGCATCCGCAACGACAACGATACGGATACGGTCTAATGTAAACACCACCTTAGATTAATAAACTTACCCCATCAGAAAGAGAAATGTCGCCTTGCACACATCAATGCCTCCGATGGAATGTAGTCCTAGAACACTTTTTGGTTGCGGTTTTTTTTTGCTAGAAATGGTTATCTCCGATGTAAATACCATGTGTCTGTTTGCTTCGCGGTGTTTCAGCTCCTCTGCGCTCTGTTTAGCTTGCTCATTCCATAGTGAAATTACATGCCTGTATGCAGCTTAAGTAGCCACGAGCTCAGCTCGTATCATACAGCTGATTGGTGAAAAAAAAAAAAAGACTTAAATCATCATGTGAATGGCCCATATGGTAATTTACCCACACCCCCCAGCAGGCTACACTCCTGACAAAAACGAGACAATTTGCAACAAAAAATGTATGCTTTTCCAACAAAACAATCTATTATCTGAAATACTGATTGCATTCTTCAAGAGCTCAACTTGCACATGATGGAAAAAAAAGAAAATCACAAATTTAAAAAAAAAATTGCTTCTTTTGCGATTATCTCGGATTCGTTTCGGCCGACATGCATCCCTGGATTAGGTGAGGTGTCACAAATACATTTATTTTGTAATTTCTAATTAACCTTACGTGGGCCGGTCAGAATGAACCAAAGGGCCGGATGCGGCCCGCGGGCCGTAAAATGCACAGGTCTGATGTAGAACTAAGGAAGCCAAAGAACCATGTTGACTGACAAGGTAGAGTAATATCACAGGATTTTACTAGCCTAGTAAACTAGACCCACCCGCCTAGCGGCCAAAAATGTTTTTGCCTAGCGAGTGGGTCTAGCCTCGTACCATATAAACAAAAACACCCCGGGCATCAAATCGTGCCCACCAATCACAATGCAAGGTTTTTGTTTGGATTCTTTGGGCGGGCTTTTGCAGGAGTGACGACAAAGCTGCGCGACGCTGGAGAAAGCGCAACAGGAAAGATGGCTACGGCTAGTGAACAGCGCGCGTTTGACTCCACTTTGGAATCAGTTTTAGAAGAATTAGACTTGGAGTTTTCGTTGAAACATGAGCAGGAAGAGGCTCTCCGCTCATTCCTTTTCAAGAAGGACGTTTTCGCTGTTTTGCCAACCGGCTATGGCAAAAGTCTGATCTACCAGCTGGCTCCGCTCGTAGCCAAAAGGATGGGGCTAGTTTGTGCAGTACGAAGAATTAATAAACAGCTTTGAAACATTACTTTTTGATTGTTTCTTATTTTCCCGTTATTTTAAATTTAAGGGAAATTATTTCACCAAACACCACTAAATAAAAACTCTCAAAAACAGTTTAAGCAAACCCTTGAAAAACACTTGAAAAAAATAAGAGTGTATGTTAAGTATGTGGTACAGACTCCAAACTTGTGGTCATTATCTCCAAACTTCTTAATATCTAGAACCTGTTTATTAATTAATACGCATTTTGAAAAATTATTTATTTCAAGGCCTCCCCCACTGCTTTCTGTCGCTCTGACTACGTCACAGTCACTGTTGCGCTGATTGGTCAGAGCGTTGGCCTGTACGCACAGAGACAGTTTGAAAGACAGCGGTTTGTTCCTCGCACACCCGTCGGAAATGTCTACGGATCGAGGCCAGACTAAATATTCACATTTAGTCTGGCTTGCCAGGCTAGGATTTTACACAAATTTGACCGCACAGTTTTCTTTATTATGACATTGCAGATGAACACGAAGATAAAAACAAGAATAACAGAAAGTTTTAGTTTTGCTGAAATACCGTGTTTGCATTTTCAAGCCATATACATTGTTTGCTAAGTGTCTGAATGTGAAGTATGTGAGTAATCAACATGATATAAGTACACATTACACATGATATACATTAGGCAGTGGAATTTATTCCAAGCCAGCTGAGAGAGGTTTGCAAATAAAGTTGCAAGCTTCCATTGATGTGAGATTGACAAAGACTGACAAAACAGTTTGGCATGAGATGAATTTATTTATTTGCATGCTAGTCTGAGACAGGACTGAGGTTAGATGAGTTTTGTCATCTGGAAAAACTCCAAATCTCTGTGAGACAGGGATAACACTGATAAGGTTACAGCCTACGCTGCCATCTTTCATAAATAACTTTGGCAGGGCTATAGACTCTCTGCTGTCAGATTGTCATTGTTTTCCTGTTAGCCGTAAGACAGATCATGACTTATGTCTTGAAGTAAACATGCAGCGCAGACTTTTTTTTTTTTGGCCGTACTGCAAGTCAAATTTCGCACAAGTATTGCATACAACTAGTCACAATAATAGCATAATAAGCTAACATAACCAGAACCATACTAACAATGCTGGGGGATGCTAACGGACAAAGAACAGTGAGTCAACTAAATTAATCTAACAAAACTTGCAAGTCCCTGACACAAAGTTATTCAAATTCGAGTGGCGACCTAGCCAAAAAAAGCTAAACAGCAACCAACACAAGCACACTTATTACCAGTACTGACATCCGAGTGTTATTTAGCAAATTTGCTAACATCACAGCAGGATGTAGCTAGCAGTTAAATCTCTGTTGAAATGGGCTGACTTGGCTCAAAAGCTAGTGAGTCGACAATTTTGCTAACACAGCCAAATCGTACGGTAGGTGCAAAAGAAGGCAACTGGACTTGCTTGAAATTCTTGAAAATGTTTCACCTCTCATCCGAAAGGCTTCTGACTAGTACGGAGTTCCAGGGATTTATCCTCTAGTGCAGGGGTGGCCAACCAGTTGGAGCCCAAGAGCCACAATTCTTACCGTGTTACGGCAAAGAGCCACATCGGCACATGAACATGGGCACACAATTACCCTTCCTTCTGCGCGCGTGGACACACACACACAGCCACATTGATGTCACACTCCAACTTAACCAATGCCCCACACCAACATGATGATACATTTACTGCAGTACCAAGACCACAGGCCAGTCATTTTCAAGAGTGGCGACTGGTGAAGAAAATTGTAGGTGGGGCACAAAGGCAGACATTGTTTACATGTGGGGATTCCCCCCACTGGGGGGTTCCGGGGGGCCTCCCCCGAAAAATTTTGGATTTCTTAGATGCAATTTCCTGTATTCTAGTGCATTTTGGAGTTACCTGTTTAACATCGAAAATGCAAAAGCCATTTTGATTCAGCTTGAATTCTCAATTGCATGACCTGCACAAGACCTGCATTCAAATAAATAAGTATTCAAATAAATACAGTCAGTCGGAAAATGGAAATTAAAGTGCTAATTTAATTTCCTCAAACAGTACAAGCTCCATAGGCATTGGGAACAGTGATCAGTGCAAGTGCAAATATAGATAAAATATAATACAATGCTCAAATTTTTGAAAGAAGAACACACGCACACACACAAATTGATAACTGGAAAACAAATGAACAAATACATAATGTATATACACTACATGACAAAAGTTTGGACACACCTTCTCATTCAATGTGTTCTGTGTTCTCATGACTATTTACACTTACAGTATACTCTACGGCGGCACGGTGGTGTAGTGGTTAGCGCTGTCGCCTCACAGCAAGAAGGTCCTGGGTTCGAGCCCCGGGGCCGGCGAGGGCCTTTCTGTGTGGAGTTTGCATGTTCTCCCCGTGTCCGCGTGGGTTTCCTCCGGGTGCTCCGGTTTCCCCCACAGTCCAAAGACATGCAGGTTAGGTTAACTGGTGACTCTAAATTGAGCGTAGGTGTGAATGTGAGTGTGAATGGTTGTCTGTGTCTATGTGTCAGCCCTGTGATGACCTGGCGACTTGCCCAGGGTGTACCCCGCCTTTCACCCGTAGTCAGCTGGGATAGGCTCCAGCTTGCCTGCGACCCTGTAGAAGGATAAAGCGGCTAGAGATAATGAGATGAGATGAGTATACTCTACTCTCACTCAAGGCATCAAAACTGAATGAGCACTCACCCACTACTCAGGCTTGCGCACCCAGCGCGTATCCCAAGCCTCAGCAGCAGGGATAGTACAATACTCACACACGCAGTTAGCATCACAAACGGTCACCCGCTACTTCAATGAGAAGGTATGTTCAAACTTTTGGCCTGTAGTGTATCTGAATTCACATCAGCACACATTCACATACTCAAATGTACACACATATACACACACAGCAGCAGAAGTGCTACTTGTAATGGAGTTTAGCATATCATCTCACGCACCTGCGCATTTGTCATGATGTGAAAATACCGTAATGAAACCAAGCGAAGCACCTTTAATAAAATAACCGTAATTAACTGCAGTGAAGCGAAAACGCACATAAAACCACAAACGAACACCAACTTGGACGTGAAGGTGAGAGCCGCATGACACCAGGCAAAGAGCCGCATGCGGCTCGCGAGCCGCTGGTTGGCCACCTATGCTCTAGTGGACCAAAAGCAACCCTAAGGAGAGTTGTTGAGGTCACATGAGTCATCGAAACTCTCATATCGCGTCCACATGGGCAACGGATCAGTACAATTTCAGGTACTTATGGCAACGCAGCGCTTGCTGAAAACGATGCAATACACGTGCCACACCTCTACGTGCGCTGTAAGACGGTCCCATCGGAGGCACCAGAACAATAGAAGAAGTAGACGCATGCGCATCTTCTGTAGCATTAGCCACATAAAGTTTTGATTATTAATCAGTAGCGTAAAACGAAAGACGCGGAAAGAGGAATGAATGGGGGTAGATGGAAGCTGGTACGCCAACATTCTGATATCCTCCAGAATTCTTTAATGGTCTGGAATAAATTGAATGCCACACGTTGATGGATTACTCTGTTCTTCTACGCCCTTTTGAGGAATGTATTGTCGGACTTAAACCAACATCTGAAGAGGTGAGATCGCTCCTTTTTTTTCCTATGTTTGCTGGCGGGATTGTTTTTGGAAAGCGCACGGACGGTGCGCGGTTTGGTACTGCTTCCACAGTGTTTGGACTAAAGACTCTGCCCTAAGGGCTATTCTCTCTCTCTCTCTCTCTCTCTCTCTCTCTCTTTCTCACTTTGCACCATTACACAATAAATATTCACAGTGAAAATATTTTGTAAGCGCGTTTCATGAACCAAGTTATAGGATTTGTTGACAACTCGCATCGAGTTCGTTACACTTCTACCCGGCGTGAAGCGCTGACAGTCATGTGGTTGTGACGTCATCGTAAACAAATCCGTTCTACTCATCCAGACGACTTCGCAACGGGGCCGTTGCCAGATTTTTCCACTCTGGAACCAGTTCTCAAAAGATTTCGTTTTGGGACACCCAAAACGCTGGTGCCTTGTGGACGCCAGGCCGAAACGATAAACAATTTTATCAGATTCACCTGAATTCACTGCCGTGTGGACAGGGCCTCAGTCATCCTGTAAGTGGTAGGGCCACTGGAGGCCGGGTGTGAATGGTGTTAGCAACCTAGACAGTCATTAAGGTGATCTATGGGTCGTTGACTTTCTCTGCCATCATGTGAGCCATTGAAGTCAGCTGGTCTTTGGTGTGGATGTGTATTCAGTTTTCTGGGAAGTGTGCCAAGGACTGCATTGTAGGTGGCTGATAAGTGGTGTCTCAAACCACCTTGTCTGGAGCTCATCTGGACCATCACTGGAACACCAGTGATGGTCTTTCCAGGTTGATGAAGATGGCTTCTTTTAATCTTCTTTCAAACTTACTCCTCTTTCTTCTTTAGCACCGATGGTTTACGATGACCTGGATGACTGAGAACCTTCACAGACAGAATACAGCCAAACATCAAGCAAGTCCAACAACACAAGACACATCCATCCATTATCCATAACCATCCACATCCATCCATTATCCATAACCACTTATCCTGTGCAGGGTCGCGTGCAAGCTGGAGCCTATCCCAGCTGACTATGGGCAAGAGGCGGGGTACACCCTGGACAAGTTGCCAGATCATCACAGGGCTGACACATAGAGACAAACAACCATTCACACTCACAGTCAATTTAGAGACATCAATTAGCCTAACCTGCATGTCTTTGGACTGTGGGGGAAACCAGATCACCCGGAGAAAACCCACACAGAGACGGGGAGAACAAGCAAACTCCACACAGAAAGGCCCCCATCGGCCACTGGGCTCAAACCCAGAACTGTGAGGCGACAGTGCTAATCACTACACCACCATGCCGCTCCTATTATATGACTATCTCATCTCATCTCATCTCATCTCATTATCTGTAGCCACTTTATCCTGTTCTACAGGGTCGCAGGCAAGCTGGAGCCTATCCCAGCTGACTACGGGCGAAAGGCGGGGTACACCCTGGACAAGTCGCCAGGTCATCACAGGGCTGACACATAGACACAGACAACCATTCACATTCACATTCACACCTACGCTCAATTTAGAGTCACCAGTTAACCTAACCTGCATGTCTTTGGACTGTGGGGGAAACCGGAGCACCCGGAGGAAACCCACGCGGACACGGGGAGAACATGCAAACTCCACACAGAAAGACCCCCATTGGCCACTGAGCTCGAACCCAAAACCTTCTTGCTGTGAGGCGACAGCGCTAACCACTACACCACCCCCTATTATATGACTCGTGATTGCATATTTCCTTGCCATAGAGGTGATCTTTTCCCTGGATTTGTTTGTTTGTGGTTTTTTTTTTTCTCCACTCTATTTTTAATATCTTTAAAAACGAGTGTCCACAAATAGGAAGTTCATTTTTAGATACTCCACTGTCAGGTGTAGGTGAAGTGAGACATTTATTTTGTCTGGCTTTAACGGACAGTGGGCACTGTGGCTCCAGCTTATTTTCCTCCAAGATAAATTGTATGGAAGATGAGGCCAGGCAGACGCCACTGTCTCAGGAAGGAGAAGAGATTCATTACTCCCCTGACTTGCCTTGCCTATTGGGCCTCATTATTTCCTCATCTCCATCACTATGAGGAAGAGTGGAGATGGCTGGCATTGGCGCTGTCTATCCATCAACCCCCCTTGTGCTGCCAACCTTTGCAAATGGTCCAATCAAAAATGAGCGGCACCTGTTACTGAAGAAGATGGGAGCGAAGCCACTAGAAAATAAGAGCCACGAGGAGTCACAGGGCAACAGCTGAACAGCAAGGGAGTGGCGTTTTTACACTTTGACAGTAGTTTCTTTGTTGATAGGCTGGATTGAGGCTATACATCTAATTCTCTGTTGTTTTAAGCTTGCATGGAGTGAAAGTTTCCTTGGTAGTGAAAGTTCCTTGGTAGTGTCTCTATGAATGCAATATTAATATCAGTGCTTAAAATTTTTATAATGCTGGCAGATCTCACTAACTAATTAAATAAATGCCTTCGGTCTAACCATGCTTTACGTTACATTACATTATGGGTATTGAGCAGATGCTCTTATCCACAGCAACGTACAACATATCCAGGGCAGCCCGAGGAGCAGTTGGGGGTTAGGTGCCTTGCTCAAGGGTACTTCAGCCATTCCTGCTGGTCAAGGGAATCAAACCAGCAAACTTTTGGTCCTAAAGTTGCTTCTCTAACCATTAGGCCATGGCTTCCCAGTTTTAAAAACTACAAAAACCAGAAGTTCAGTGAGAACATGATCCTGTAACCTTGTGAGGTGTCATGATCTCTTGTTATTGTTGGAAATATCCGTTCTAATGTCATGTCAGTGCTGAACGCTGTGCCCAGAAGGAAGATGCGGAAGTATACACCTGATTTTTACCACATTTTTCTCATCAATAAGCTGAAATTTATTGGAATTTAGAACAATGTGTTACTGTACCTCGTGATACCTGAATGCCTGAAAAATACCTTTTGTAAACTGCTTTTGTAGTCCAGCAGTTTAAAATCAGAACGTTTTACAAAAGAAATGTTTACGTTCTTCCTATTCTTTGAAAAAAAAGTTTTTACTCGAGCGGCGGCTACAATTATCGACACCTTAAAGTGCCATTCCACCATTGGATGTATTTTTTGGCATAAAATACAATATATTTTATGACAACATGACTAGACAGAGAAATCTTTTAGCTTCAAAATGATATATCAAACATAATTTTTTGACAAGTATATTAATTTTGCGACCAAAGTCACCTACCCTTTTAATTTCCGCGCGGTAGTGAAACGTGATGTCATCGGCAGGTTCCCCTTCTTGTGTACCACGTCACGTGTGACATGGCACAGATTATCAGCAATGGCGGATAGAACACGATTGTCAGCTTCGGAAAAGAAGCGAAGGAAAATAGCAAGTGATGCCCAAAGGAGACGGTCGATGGTGAATATCGGCACAGCAATCGACAAGTGGAAATCGCGTTCTATCCGCCATTGCTGATAATCTGTGCCACGTCACACGTGACGTAGTACACAAGAAGGGGAACCTGCTGATGACATCACGTTTCACTACCATGTGGAAATTAAAAGGGTAGGTGACTTTGGTCGCAAAATTAATATACTTGTCGTTGTCAAAAAATTATGTTTGATATATCATTTTGAAGCTAAAAGATTTCTCTGTCTAGTCATGTTGTCATAAAATATATTGTATTTTATGACAAAGAATACATCCAATGGTGGAATGGCACTTTAACGATCTTTTGGCCGTTGCAAAAGTAGAAAAGACTTTCAATACATAAATTGTGCATGAATAATTACTCAAACTTCCACTGGAAAAAAAAAAAAAAAAGAGTTGATTCCTGATTACTTAGCATATCAGATCACATGACACCGTTCCACAATTATTGACACCTTTATCCACAGTTATCGACACTGTTCCACAATTACCGACATCCAGATGATTATTTATTTATTTATTTAAAAAAAATGGGTATGTGGTATTAAGTTGATATTAAGTTGATAGAGATATCTATAGGCAACGTCAGAAATTGTATGCGCAAGCGAACATGCTGTGCCGTAAATTTAGTATTTGCTCTGTGTCGCTCAAGATCTCACTCTTTAAAGCGTACTGTACACCATTGTACACTGCACACCTGTGGTGCCACTACAAACAAGGCAGCATTAGGAAACTCATGGTGGCTTACACTCAGTGCGTTTACATGCACATAGAGAAAATCGAATTTCTGCCGTTGCTCGACTGAAATCGAAGTTCTAAATGCCATGGAAACACCTTTGCTCGGCTGAAATCGAACCGAACTTGATTTCTCGTAATCGAGCTACGCGACCTAGATTATGCAATTTTAGCCGAGCTACTTAGTGCATGTAAACCCTATCGAGCTACGTAGTCGAGCTGCTTACTTCAGCACTGCCCCTTCCGGAAGTGACGAGTGACGAGACCACAAGCGGGAAACACAACAGCCTCGGTCGGCATGACAACGAATCATGACAACGGCATGAATCTTTTCTTTTTGTGGCATTGTTTGCACTGTTAAAATTTAGCTCACTTACTGTATCACCAAATACAACTGTACAGCTGTTGCATAGCTGTGAATTGTGTACATAAACAAGTCATTGTATTTGTGTGTGTGTGTGTGTGTGTATATATATATATATATATATATATATATATATATATATATATAATGTCCAACATCTGAAGAATGTCAATAAAAACAAAACAATTGCAAAACAATTGAACTTTTTGTGTGTTTATTAAGACACAAGTTAAATTGTAAGCAAAAAAAATATTTTTTTGTAAGCAAAAAAATGGACTTTAGAAAAATATACAATTGTGCAAAATAAGTTGTCTTACAAAACGGTGGTCTGCGCAGGACAGTTTGTAGCCATACAGTCTGTTAGAGCAAGCCTAACAGCTTGAACACGGAACTTGTGAACATGGAACTGCCAGTGTTGCCAGATTGGGCGGTTTTAAGTACATTTTGGCGGATTTGAACATGTTTTTGGCTGGAAAACTTCAGCAGTATCTGGCAACACTGCTGATAACTTTGTTTATACTCTTGAATAGCTCTTCATGACGACAACCGGAAGTGTACCAACACGATGGGGCGTGTAGCGCCACCTGTGGCTCGGGTGCACAATGTACCTCACACAATAGCTCGATTTCCTTGTGTGCATGTAGGATTGGATTTCTCTGGCACCCCTGCTGGGACCCTTAGCTCGATTACCGACAGTAGCTCGATTTGGATGTGCATGTAAACGCACTGAATGACAGCATGAGGCTGCTGCTGAGAATTCCAAGAAGGTCTAGTGCAAGTCAAATGTTTGTTAGTGCTGGGGTACCTACTTGTGCAGCTGTGTTGCGTAATCTGATGTATAGATTTATGTGCAGGGCATTTGAGTCATGAAACAACTTAATTGCTGTTTTGGCTAGCCCTGGACGTAGCTCTGTGAGACTGTTCTCTAGCTTGTGGAATCACTGGTGAACATGCCTGTATGTGGGACAATGACTAATGAGAGCTATTCAACATGTTGTTTTTTCTTTTTTTTTCTTTTTGTCTGTCTGTTTTACTTTTTACTGTGTTATGTTTTTATTGTGATATGGATCCCCCTGGGTCTGGAATAAAGAATTGAATTGAAGTGAAAAATTGAATAAGTTAACCAAAAATAGTTTTTATTGAAAATTTGTTTTACATAGAATTTTATTGAGTATAAAATATCTTTTATATAAATATATGGAAGCCTAACTGCAACAGGCTTCGCCAAACAGGGAGCCTGGCTGAGATGGGAAGGAATTGAACCCAGAAAAGTGGCATGGGCGGATTTGTGGCAGATGAGCCAGCCTGCAATTGCTTTCTTGCTGCGCTCAGTGTATGATCTTTTACCAACACCTGCAAACCTCAAGCTGTGGAAATACTCAGATTCGGACCTGTGCGCCTGCTGCGCGTGGAACCCTCTGTCATGTACTCTCTGGCTGCAAGCAGTTGTTACAGATGTACACATGGCATCATAATCAGGTTCTGGACGTGCTGGCAACCTTAGTGAAAGATCAGCAGGAGGTAATAAACAAGACACCTGTGAAACAAGCATCCCTTGATGTCATCTTTTGTAAAGCTGGGGAGCGTCCTAGAGAAATGAAGGGCACTAAGCAAACAAGGCTTCTACATGGTGCTGCTGACTGGCAGGTCGTCGTTGACCTAGAGAAATCTCTCAAGTTCCCTGCCCACATTGTGGTCTCTAATGAAAGGCTAGACCTAATAATATGGTCAGACTCTGCAAAGAGTGTAATACTTGTCGAACTTACTGTTCCTTGGGAGGAGAATATGCAAGAAGCATTTGAACATAAGAAAGCAAGATATGAGGACCTTCAAGCCACCTGTATTAAGAACAACTGGAAATGTTTAGTTTGGCTAGTTGAGGTTGGCTGTCATGGCTTCGTTGGCCACTCCATGATGATGTTTTTGTCCTACCTTGGCCTTGGTGGCCGTAAATTGAAGTCAGCAAAGAAATGCCTACAAGCAACAGCGGAGCAGGGGTCGAGTTGGATATGGGCCCGTAATAGAAGTGTAATGACCACAACATAGTACCGTGTAACTATCTAAATCATCTTAGACGCCCCCCGGTGGCGTGAAGCTGCTGGTGGCGCCAGGGATGGCAGTACCGCCTTAGCCACCGAAACTGTGTGATCATCCCTGGTTGGCGGCTGACGAGGGGAGCGTCGAGCAGCACACGCTGTATGTTTTGAACTATGAATGTTAGTGCTTATGTAAATGAGGAAGTAATTCTAATGTTTGTAAACAAATTAACTGATAATGTTTAACCTGCATCAGAAAATCTTTTTGTTCCAGTATTTTTGCCGATCACATTTTGTTTATCATTCGTTGCTGTTTGTATTAATTTATATTAAAGGCAATTGATATTGTAACCACACGAAACTCCAGGTCAAAGGTCGCATGTCATTCCTCGAACCAAAATATAAAATGTCTACTGATATTGTAATATGTGGTCGATATTTACAACAAACTGCAAAAAAAAAAATTCTGAATGGAATCGAAAAATCTGAATATTTCAAGCATGTAATTTTTTTTATATGTTAGGAATTTAATTGTGGTCTAATTCTATTTATTGCAATTGGATTCCAAATACTCGATAAACATTCCATTCTGTTATGAATCAGAAAAAAATATATAATTAATCACAGCACTTTTATTATTTTTTTTTTAAAGTACTTCATCGATTTCAACAATGTGACCCAAAGATCGATCCATAACAGTTGTAAATGTCCCTTAATTCCACAGGGTGTCGATAATGGTGGACACCGGTGAAAGTGATCACTATTATCGACACCTCATGTGACTTCTCAAATGCATGTTTAGATTCAAAATGGCGACTGTCAAATGAAAGAGTAAGAAACAAAGTAGGTTTCGACGAGGAGATCATGAAATATCGGTGAATTTAATCAGTAAAAACATGTCCATGATCTTTCCACCATGCTCACGTGCGATGATGACATCCGGGTTTTCCTCAAATTGCTGATCGTGCTAAAAAAATTCCATCTCAGGTAACAAGCTGTGTCATCAGACGTCAAGATCAGAGGGCGAGTGCGGGGTTTTCCAGTTGATTAATTAACCAATAACTGTTGTAACTGAAACCTTTGTAAATTTTTTTTTTTTTATTGGTAAATCTGAAACGGTGTCAATAATTATGGACTGTCGATAATTGTAGCCGCCGCTCTAAGAGCAATTTATAAGATTGTATGCATGAAACCTTTCATCATGTCTACATCTTAAATAAAACAGATGAGTGGCAGCGTTATCCCTCCAAGATGTTGCTGGATACCATAAAACTGCGATGGGTCGTACCACCAAGTTTAATTTTAAACTTCTTTGGTCTGTTTGAGCTCTTTCCATTTTTTCTACTTTCAGATGAAAAAGTATAGCTTTCTGCTCCAGTTTTTACTGATACATTTATTTTACATCCATCCATTGCCTATACTACTTATCTGTCAGGGTCATGGAGGAAGCTTGAACCAATCCCAGCTGACTTCGTGTGAGTAGAAGTTTACATCCTGGGCAGGTCGCTAATCTATCATTCACACATTGCAATTTAGAGTCGCTAATTGACCTGATCCACATGTCTCTGGACTGTGGAAAGAAACCCACGCCAGTGCAGGGGGAACATGCAAACTTCACACAGAAAGGCCCCAGTCAGCCATGAGGTTCAAACGCAGGACCTTGTTGCCCTGAGGCAACAGTGCCAACTACTGCACCACCGTACCTCCCTTTAGTTAACTTATGTTACCAATATACTTGTCTAATGTTTGGTACACTGATAAGCCATAACTTTATGACCACTGACAGGTGAAGTAAATAAATTGATTATCTCATTACAGTGGCACCTGTCAAGGGGTGGAATATATTACGCAGCAAGGGAACAGTCAGTTCTTGAAGTCGATGTGTTGGAAGCAGGAAAAATGGGCAAGCGTAAGGATCTGAGCAACTTTGGCAAGGGCCAAATTGTGATCCCTTGATGACTGGGTCTGAGGATCTCCAAAATGGTGCATCTCATGAGGTGTTCCCAGTATGCAGTGGTTAGTACCTACCAAAAGTGGTCCAAGGAAGGACAACCGGTAAACCAGTGACAGGGTCATGGGTGTTGAAGGCTCACTGATTCGCATGGAGCACCAAGGCTAGCTCATATGGTCCAATCCAGAAGAACAGAAGAGCTGCTGTAGCACAAACTGCTGAAAGATTTACTGTAATGCTGACTAAAACAGAAAGGTGTCAGGATTAACTTTTTCAGCAGTTTGTGCTACAGTAGCTCTTCTGTTCTTCTGGATTGGACCATCTGGGCTAGCCTTCGTGCCCCATGTGAATCAATGAGCCTTCGACACCCATGACCCTGTCCCCGGTTACCTGGTTATCCTTCCTTGGGCCAGTTTTGGTAGGTACTAACCACTGCATACTGGGAACACCCCACAAGATGTGCCATTTTGGAAATACTCAGACCCAGTCATCTAGGGATCACAATTTGGCCTTTGTCAAAGTCACTCAGATCCTTACGCTTGTCCATTTTTCCTGCTTCCAACACATCAACTTCAAGAACTGACTGTTCTCTCTCTTGCTGCTGAATAGATCTCACCCACTGACAGGTGCCTTGTTATGATATAATCGATGATATTCACTTCTTCACCTGTCAGTGTTTTTTACATTTTTTGGGCTGATTGGTGTATGTTACAGTAGAAACAATAATATCGTACGAATGCATCTTTCATGTTACAGCTGTAGCTACTCTCTGAGCCAGGCCGTTCAAGAAAATATACAGAAGTAATGCACACCTTCTGACCAATCAGATTTGAGAATTTAATCGTAACTTTATCCCAGCAGAATTCACATTTACAGTGGTGCTTGAAAGTTTGTGAACCCTTGAGAATTTTCTATATTTCTGCATAAATATGATCTAAAACATCATCAGATTTTCACACAAGTCCTAAAAGTAGATAAAGAGAACCCAGTTAAACAAATGAGACAAAAATATTATACTTGATCGTTTATTTATTGAGGAAAATGATCCAATATTACATATCTGTGAGTGGCAAAAGTATGTGAACCTTTGCTTTCGGTATCTGGTGTGACCCATTTGTGCAGCAATAACTGCAACTAAACATTTCCAGTAACTGTTGATCAGTCCTGCACACCGGTTTGGAGGAATTTTAGCCTGTTCCTCCGTACAGAACAGCTTCAACTCTGGGATGTTGATGGGTTTCCTCACATGAACTACTCGCTTCAGGTCCTTCCACAACATTTCCATTGGATTAAGGTCAGGACTTTGACTTGGCCATTCCAAAACATTAACTTTATTCTTCTTTAACCATTCTTTGGTAGAATGACTTGTGTGCTTAGGGTCGTTGTCTTGCTGCATGACCCACCTTCTCTTGAGATTCAGTTCATGGACAGATGTCCTGACATTTTCCTTTAGAATTCGCTGGTATAATTCAGAATTTATTGTTCCATCAATGATGGCAAGCCGTCCTGGCCCAGATGCAGCAAAACAGGCCCAAACCATGATACTACCACCACCATGTTTCACAGATGGGATAAGGTTCTTATGCTGGAATGCAGTGTTTTCCTTTCTCCAAACATAACGCTTCTCATTTAAACCAAAAATTTCTATTTTGGTTTCATCCATCCACAAAACATTTTTCCAATAGCCTTCTGGCTTGTCCATGTGATCTTTAGCAAACTGCAGATGAGCAGCAGTGTTCTTTTTGGAGAGCAGTGGCTTTCTCCTTGCAACCCTGCCATGCACACCATTGTTGTTCAGTGTTCTCCTGATGGTGGACTCATGAACATTAACATTAACCAATGTGAGAGAGGCCTTCAGTTGCTTAGAAGTTACCCTGGGGTCCTTTGTGACCTCGCGGACTATTACACGCCTTGCTCTTGGAGTGATCTTTGTTGGTTGACCACTTCTGGGGAGGGTAACAATGGTCTTGAATTTCCGCCATTTGTACACAATCTGTCTGACTATGGATTGGTGGAGTCCAAACTCTTTAGTGATGGTTTTGTAACTTTTTCCATCCTGATGAGCATCAACAACACTTTTTCTGAGGTCCTCAGAAATCTCCTTTGTTCGTGCCATGATACACTTCCACAAACATGTGTTGTCAAGATCAGACTTTGATAGATCCCTGTTCTTTAAATAAAACAGGGTGCCCACTCACACCTGATTGTCATCCCATTGATTGAAAACACCTGACTCTAATTTCACCTTCAAATTAAATGCTAATCCTAGAGGTTCACATACTTTTGCCACTCACAGATATGTAATATTGGATCATTTTCCTCAATAAATAAATGACCAAGTATAATATTTTTGTCTCATTTGTTTAACTGGGTTCTCTTTATCTACTTTTAGGACTCGTGTGAAAATCTGATGATGTTTTAGGTCATATTTATGCAGAAATATAGAAAATTCTAAAGGGTTCACAAACTTTCAAGCACCACTGTATAAACAGTGCAGCCTTTCAATAATTCCAGACTCCAGAATGGACTGTATGAAACAGTACTTTAGCTCTAACTGTAGCTCTGTTGTTCATGTACTTAAAAAAAAAAAACACCTACTCCAAGCTGCCAATAGTAGAGTCGCTTATGGCATATTCTACAGAAAGTGGGCACATTTGCATACGCTGTCAAGAAATTAAAATCACAAAATTATTATTTTTTCAGTCACAAAAGCTTTATTAAGATTGTTCAACATGCTAGAAACTAAAATAAAGTGCCTGTATCAGCAATCACAATGTTTTTAGATTTGTTATTCCGTTCGAATGATTTTATTTCAGAAAATACTTTGAATGTGGATAGAAAACAAGCCTACATTATTCAAAACAATGCTTTATCCCAGTTGCGAATGTAACATGGCCGTCTGTCCACCTGCGTACCATTAGCAACACCCTCGCCACAGGGTTGTAGTCATAGACATATAAACACAGACGCCGCCTTCTGCGTAGAATCATACGTCATCCTCGCCGCCATATTGGATGTGGCAAAGTGGAGATTCTTCAACCGTCTCTGGTATAGCGTCTAGACAGTAGCCAAAAATAAAGATGCCTCATTCATGTGCTGCGTTTAACTGTACCAACAGGTTTACCATCCAAACGAGATCACATGGGATTACCTTTCACAGGTGAGACTGGAAAAATACTTTTCATTGTATTTGGTCATTATAACGTAATTTTACGAACACATTTTCCTGACTTTGTGGCTAATATGAAGTCTCGCGCATAATAGCCGCTCGGTGAAACCTGTCTTCAAACAACGAAGTATTTCCTTCGTAACTACGCTGATTGTTATTAGTTGCTTAGCTAACTTTTCACATACTATGTAGGTTTCCCAAAAATAAAGACATGAAAAAGCAGTGGGAGACAGCTGTGCGACGGGAAGGGTTTTCTGCTACTCTGTCATCCATGCTCTGCAGTGAACACTTCAGAACGGAGGATTTTGACAGAACAGGTCAGACAGTCAGGATCAGAGAGGGAGCTGTTCCTTCAGTCTTCAGTTTCCCAGCTCATCTCCACCGGGTAGGTGTATAGATAGTTTTCACTGACATCATGGCATTCCGGGGAACGCCCCCCAGCCGCCATCTTGGGGGGCAAACAAAACGGAACATCGCCACTACCGGCTACATTATCTCGGACGAATTTATGAAGTTATATAGTCTCATCTCATCTCATTATCTCTAGCCGCTTTATCCTTCTACAGGGTCGCAGGCAAGCTGGAGCCTATCCCAGCTGACTACGGGCGAGAGGCGGGGTACACCCTGGACAAGTCGCCAGGTCATCACAGGGCTGACACATAGACACAGACAACCATTCACACTCACATTCACACCTACGGTCAATTTAGAGTCACCAGTTAACCTAACCTGCATGTCTTTGGACTGTGGGGGAAACTGGAGCACCCGGAGGAAACCCACGCGGACACGGGGAGAACATGCAAACTCCGCACAGAAAGGCCCTCGCCGGCCCCGGGGCTCGAACCCAGGACCTTCTTGCTGTGAGGCGACAGCGCTAACCACTACACCACCGTGCCGCCCAAGTTATATAGTCAGTTTTCTAAAATAAAGATCAATGTCGGCAAAATCAAGCAAACAGAAGTATATAGATACATTAGACGACATCTCACGACAACGGTATGCAGCCAAACTGGCCTTGATTGGGGGAATTGACCCCTATGAAGTGGACAAAGATGCATTTTCAAGTGACTATGCAGGGCTGCCAAAGCCTGAAACTGCCAAAGCCTGCTCCAAAGCCTGAAACTGACTTCATCAAACTTTAAAGGCTGTCTGATATATACAACTTTATATATTCACAGCGCGCCTTTTGTCGGATGCCGCCTGTTTCACTGCTGAATCGCGCAGATCCGATTTTTTTTTTTAGGGGGGGCGTTGGAGTGTCTGATTATAATTTCAAAGTAAATTCTGTATTAAAATTACTAAATAAGCAAATCCGTTACAGTCCATGAAACAGGAAGTATAAGGATGAGAAAAAAAAACAGTTTAAATCGGAAAGCTGCGCACATTTGCGCAGTCCTGCACACCGCTCGGGCTGCGCAAATGTGCGCAGCTTTCCGATTTAAACTGTTTTTTTTTTCTCATCCTTATACTTCCTGTTTCATGGACTGTAACAGGTTTGCTTATTTAGTAATTTTAATACAGAATTTACTTTGAAATTATAATCAGACACTCCAACGCCCCCCCTAAAAAAAAAAATCGGATCTGCGCGATTCAGGCGGCATCCGCCAAAAGGCGCGCTGTTTGCATCCCAAACACAAATTAAATCATACAGAATAGACCTAAAATGTTTTTCAAAAATGACCCTTGCATGAGTGAAGTGACAAGTTTCAAATAGAAACGTGACAAACTAGCGATATTAAGTGTACATTACAATGTAAACGTACACTCAGCGGTTCCAGTTAGGCATTCTCCAGAGATTGTTCACATGATGTTTTGGTTTCCAAAAACAAACTTAAACACAATTGATTGTTTATTTAAACAACTTACCACTTATAAAATGATCGGAGCAGACTTTGCTGTGGTTGGAAGGCTGATAATCCTTGCGGTTGATTCTCTCAAGCCATAGATTTCTCCTTTGTATGCTGAGTTTGTTTGCTCGCCTTCATGCTCCCGTACAGTGGGAATTCCATTAAAGCGCCGCTTGACGTCATCATCTGACCTATTATGACAGCCGTGAATACAACAGGTGTGCACCATTGCTAGCTTTAAATAGCCTGCTTGGGTTCTTTTGAAGACTTTGTACTCGCGCGTTACAATGTGTGCTCAGTCGCCCGTACGGTAAGCTGGACCCCCAAGATGGCCGCCACTAGGGAATCCCCGACTCTGTGACGTCATGTGAAAACTATCTATAGTTATAGGCAGTGAGAATTAGATAATACAGTGAACGTATGATGAATGTTTTTAACCTTTCTGAATGTGAAGGAATCAGTGATGTATTTTGTTTTGGTATGACGTTAGAACCTGGCCGAACTCAGTTTGGCGGTCATTCAGAATATTAACGGGTATTTCGCACACTATTTATAACCATCACATTAAAAGTTATATGTGTTGTTTTGATGCCTGTTTGTTTCCCAAATATATACGTGTGTGTCTTAATGGGTGAATAAAAGGCATCGAGTTAAATATTATTGTAGAAAGGGGCTTTATGAAGTTCAGTCCATTTACTTGCATTGGTTTACGGGGAAGATTTGCCACATCCAATATGGCGGACACTCTGACGTATCCCAGCAACGGGCCACCAGCTCAATGCGGCGTCTATGTTTATATGTCTATGGTTGTAGTACTCAAGTCTGACTCATGCCCTAATTTTAAGGCCTCGTGACTTGACTTAGACTTGAACACTGATGACTCGGACTTGTGCATCAACTGCATCCGGACTCGTAAATTGGAGACAAGGACTCTGATTTTTTCTTTATTTTTTGCAACATGCCAAAAGAATTTGGTATACGATATTTATATCTACATTAATTGCTGCTATCATGCAGCAATGACTCATGGGAAAGGTCAGAGCTCAGGAAAGTTGTGGATATCGTGGAGCGATCTGAAAACCCATGAACGGCTTGGGATTTTGTACTTTACAACTAAACTTTTACAAGAATTCACAGACTTAGAGTTGAGGAAAGGAAAGCAGAGAAAAGAAAGGTACTTCAAGGAAGGTATGTTTTATTTCATCTCATCTCATTATCTGTAGCCGCTTTATCCTGTTCTACAGGGTCGCAGGCAAGCTGGAGCCTATCCCAGCTGACTACGGGCGAAAGGCGGGCTACACCCTGGACAAGTCGCCAGGTCATCACAGGGCTGACACATAGACACAGACAACCATTCACACTCACATTCACACCTACGCTCAATTTAGAGTCACCAGTTAACCTAACCTGCATGTCTTTGGACTGTGGGGGAAACCGGAGCACCCGGAGGAAACCCACGCGGACACGGGGAGAACATGCAAACTCCGCACAGAAAGGCCACGGGGCTCGAACCCGGACCTTCTTGCTGTGAGGCGACAGCGCTAACCACTACACCACTGTGCCGCCCCGTTTTATTTCATTTTTATTGTATTTTTTTTCGTACTTCTCAAATCAAACCTCAACTTTTAGTGGCCCTGGTCAGCTTTTAATCGCCACTGGCGACAGTGCGACTGCCAAGTTTCAACCCTGATGGCAGGCTTGTAGTACTCGAGTCCGACTCGTGCCCTAATTTTAAGGACTCATGACTTGACTTGGACTTGAGCAGTGATGACTTGGACTCGGACTCGTGCATTAACTGCATTCGGACTTGCAAATTGGAGATTAGGACTTGGATTTTTTCTTAATTTTTTGTAACATGTCATAATAATTTGGCATAAGATATTTATTTCTACATTAATTTTCTACTAATTTCGTGCAAGAGAATGCACATTCACCTGTTCATACATCGTGTTCAGGAACAAACTAGCATTAATGGCGCTAAAATGCCTGGAGAGACGCCCCTAGGATTGTCCGCTTTGCTTATACAGACTTCTCAAGCAGTGGGAAAAATGCACTGCTATGTGTTCCATATGTAGAAGAACTATCGAAGAGACGACGGGGACAACCTCGAACTTCAATCGTCATTTGCCAAGACTCCACCCAGAGAAGGAAGTGACATGCTATGTTCATTGCCCTGTTGATAGTGGGCGGGGCTTGCTTGCTGAGCAGTGAACTAGCTAGTGTTAACCCTCTCTCATGTTATTTGCCCTGTTGATGGTGGGCGGGGCTTGCTGAGCGATGAACAAGCTTTTTATCTGTAGCCTATTAACTAAAATGGGGCAGTCGAGCAGGAACTTTAGTCCAACACATACCCCTTTTCCACCAAATCAGTTCCAGGGCTGGTTCGGGGCCAGTGCTGGTGCTGGTTCACAACTCGTTCAACTTGCGAGCCAGCTGAGAACCAGTTTGCTTTTCCATAGCTCGCGGTGCTAAGGGAAGCCACGTCATTACGTCGCTGTATACGTCAGTTACGTCGCTACGTTTGCATAAACTTTGGCGCGAATATCGAAGCAAAAACAACACGGAAGAAGCAGCAGCAACAACAACAATAATAATAATAATAATGGATGACTTCGCGTTTGTACAGCTGCTGCTTCTCGTCGCTTAAAAATGGCGATCTTTCGCGGTCTTGTTATTGTTGTTGGTCTTAACAACTCCGCCCCCCCGCTGACGTAAGCGGTTCTTTCCTCTGGCCCAGCAGAGAGTTGGTGCTAGCCTGGAACCGGTTTTTCTGGCCCCAGAGCCAGTTCTTTGTCAGTGGAAACAGAAAACCCGGTTCCAAACTAAGCACTGGCCCCGAACCAGCCCTGGAACTGCTTTGGTGGAAAAGGGGCAACAGTAGCAGAGACGCTTTCACATCAAGGCAGCAACAGACACCGTCAAATGGTGAGGTTGGAGTCTTGTTCTCGGACTCAACTCGGATCGATAGTGAACTCGACTCAGCTTCGACTCGAAATTTTCTTTAATGATTCGGACTTGAACACTGGGGACTCGAGACTGGACTCAGACTCAAGGTTTAGTGACTCGACTACAACACTGACTCACTGTGAGGCAAAAGATGGACTCACTAACACTGAATTACAAAGGAAATTTCACTCATAACCACCGTATTGCCTTTACCTGGGAAGGATTTTGGATCATCAGTTACTCCAGGCTTAACGAACCCCAATGTCGAGTGAGCATGAGTTCTGTTCACGAAGCAGGAGTAACGCTCATGAAGTTTCCTTTGCAGGAGCCAGTTTTCTTAGAATTCGGAAAATATCATAGAAAAGCGCATGCAGGAGGGATCATTTGACCTTGAGCTCAACAGCTGCAAGTGAGAAATGAATGCATTAATTTTTCTCAACATTTAAAAAAATATATTCTGTTTACTGAAGTAATGACTGCTGGAATTAACGTATGAATAAATCAAGAAGAGAAATATGTTATCTATGTGTTCTTTATGGTGGAAGTCAAATTAGTCTTGGAATGAAGAAAAAAACACTGCATGACCATGAACTGCATGTGGAGATGTGTGTTGATTGAAGATCTGTTGGGCACACACAAGGAATTACGAGATTTCCGTGTGTGTGTTACCGATAGACCGAATTCTTCTATGCGAACACCACGAAAAGACAGACGTAATACATAAATAAATAAATAAACCCCATTTATTGACCAGATTATGATCAGGTCTGGAATTTGATGTGAACGCTTCATGAAAACAGACCAAGGAAAACAGAAATAACAGATTGCTTTGAGATTTCATCAGAAAAATAGATGAGATCATTTCTGGCCACTTCCTGTAGAATAAGCCGCATGCAGTGATTCATTTCCACGAGTTCATCAAATATAAATATACTTTTCCTTCAATTAAAACAAACATTTTCTTCTAAGATTTTTTATTTAAATTATTTTTGGAAAATATTTTTTAAAGGGGATGGGAGGGATGGTGGTGCAGTGGTTAGCACTGTCGCCTCACAGCAAGAAGGTTCTGGGTTCAAGGTTTCTGTTGCCCCTTTTCCACCAAAGCAGTTCCAGGGCTGGTTCGGGGCCAGTGCTTAGTTTGGAACCGGGTTTTCTGTTTCCACTGACAAAGAACTGGCTTTGGGGCCAGAAAAACCGGTTCCAGGTTAGCACCAACTCTCTGCTGGGCCAGAGGAAAGAACTGCTTACGTCAGCAGGGGGGCGGAGTTGTTAAGACCAACAACAATAACAAGACCGCAAAAGATCGCCATTTTTAAGCGACTAGAAGCAGCAGCTGTACAAACGCGAAGTCATCCATTATTAGGGCCCGAGCCCTATGGGCGAAGGCCCTATTGTTCTTGTAAGAGTTCACTATTATTATTCTTCCGTCTTCTTCTTCTTCTTCTTCTTTATTTTTCTCCGCTGTTGGGCCATTTTCGGGGCACTTGCCATGGGCGAAAACGCACGAAATTTGGCGCCAGTTCCGAGAATTGCCACCGCTACTCAGAACCAGAAGCCCAAACTTGGCTGGGGCTCAGGGCCTCTATAGCGCCCCCTAAGTCGTTGTGATTTTGGCCTCCCGCTTTAAGGTGCCTGGGTGCCATGTAGTTTGTAGTAGTGGCATGCCATTTGGTACGCATATGTGTCTCACTAAGCCGGACAAATATGTAATGCCAATGCATTAGCCACGCCCTACAGGAAGTGAGATAATTTCACTTTTGTGCGAAATGCATGGCCACGAAGACGGCGCAACTCCTCCTAGACCGTTCATAGGAATGTCACCAAAATTGATACACATCATCTACAGACATGGCTGACAAAAGTTACTAAATACGTTTCATGTAGGATAAAGCGTTCAGAAGTTATACGTCAATCAATTTTCGATGCAAAATTTTACATGCTTAAAAATTCATAACAAATCTTCTGATTGCTCAAAACTGCTCATACTTCACACGCAAATCACTCATTGGGCTTCTGACATGTTACCCAATTTCTGTGATATTTCGCCACTGGGGGCGCTATTTTGTTTTTGCTTCGATGTTCGCGCCAAAGTTTAAGCAAACGTAGCGACGTAACTGCCGTATACAGTGACGTAATGACGTATACAACGACGTAACTGATGTATACAGTGATGTAATGACGTGGCTTCCCTTAGCACCGTGAGCTATGGAAAAGCAAACTGGTTCTCAGCTGGCTCGCAAGTTGAACGAGTTGTGAACCAGCACCAGCACTGGCCCCGAACCAGCCCTGGAACTGATTTGGTGGAAAAGGGGTATGTGTGGAGTTTGCATGTTCTCCCCGTGTCTGCATGGGTTTCCTCCGGGTGCTCTGGTTTCCATCCCCAAAGTCCAAAGGCATGCAGGTTAGGTTAATTGGTGACTCTAAAGTGAATGTCAGTGTGAATGTGTGAGTGTTTGTCTCTATGTGTCAGCCCTGCGATGACCTGGCAACTTGTCCAAGGTGTACCCCGCCTCTCGCCCGCAGGCAGCTGGGATAGGCTCCAGCTTACCCATGACCCTGCACAGGATAAACGGCTACAGATAATGGATGGATAGATTTTTAAAGGGCTGTTTTAGGAATGTTATAGATGCACTATTTCTTCCGTCTTTGCTGAAATAATAAGTCCCACTCTTCTGGGAAGGCTTTCCACGAGATTCTGGAGAGCGACTGTGGGGATTTGTGTTCGTTCAGACACAAGAGCATTCGTGAAGTCGGGCACTGATGTTGGGTGAGGAGGCCTGGCGTGCAGTCAGTGTTCCGGTTCATCTCAAAGGTGTTCAGTGGGATTGAGGTCTGTGCAGTCCATATGAGTTCTTCCATTCCCGCTTTGGCAAACCATGTCTTTATAAGCCTTGCATTATGTACAGGAGCATTGTCATGCTGGAACAGGTTTGGGCCTCTTAGTTCCAGTGAAGGGAAATTATAATGCTACAGCATACTCAAATGTTCTATACAATTGTGCGTTTCCAGCTTTGTGACAACACTTTTGGAACAACACACGTATAGGTGTGATGGTCAGGTGTCCACATTCTTTTGGCCATATAGTGCATATACTGCTGAACAAATGCACGCATTAGCAACTGTAATTTTGGTTCTGACTGAAAAATAGACTTATGGACATGTATTTTATCTTTATCTGGTAGCAAATTGAACAGGTTCAAAATTGCTCTGGAGTCAACTATAGACCACAGTTAAAGCGAAATCGCCTTTTAGATTTTTCAAGTGTAGGTCATGAAAAGAATTTTCCACAACACCTAATTATTTTTGTTTAGTGGACCGAAAGCTACCGAATTCCGATCACAGACTTCCAATTAACACAGACTTTTTTTTAATAGAACAATTAATGAATTTCAGGCCACGTGGCCCTATTTTTTCCTGCTTCACCATGACCCAATTCAAGATACTACGTCATGCATCACGTGGTGGGCTTTCCCCGTTCACGCAAGGCATTGTGGGCAGTGATGGGAATAACGGCGTTAGAAATAAACGGCGTTACTAACGGCGTTACTTTTTTTAGTAACGAGTAATCTAACTAATTACTTTTTACATCGTTATAACGCCATTCCCGTTACTTACAATAAAATACTATGCGTTACTTTATTAAAGCTGTTCTCATCTGGCACGCTGCTCGTTCAGCCTTTCTTTACTCTGCTTTAGTGTGGGGCGGGGAGACACGAGACAACGGCACAGTAAGCCAATCAGAGTAGATTTGGACAACATACGTAGGTAGGCCACGCCTACTGTGCGCTCTTTCAATCGGAAGACCCAGCTATGGCGAGCGGTCAGCCCAGCACTGCGCTTTCACATTGGAAATACAGCCAGGACTTTTCATTACTTTAAATAAAAGGCAAGAGTGTTTACGTGCAATGCACATTATGTCGAGGAACAAAGCGTTTGTCCTCATCAGTGGCCAGTAATTAGTAACATAATTTTAATAACTACAAAAATATATTACATTTGATAGATGTCTTATCTCACATTGTCCCACAAAAATATTAATATAGTGTAGATAACATTACTAATTGGTTCTGTTAAGTGTCCATTTCAGTCATTAAACACATTTAACATTCACTTTTATTATGATTACACTAATTGAATTTGATTTTTTTTGAGGGGGAACAAAATGTAACGGAATAATTACTTTCCCTGGTAATTAGTTACTTTTATGACAAAGTAACTCCGTTACTAACTCAGTTACTTTTTGGGAAAAGTAACTAGTAACTATAACTAATTACTTTTTGAAAGTAACGTGCCCAACACTGATTGTGGGATACAAATTTGAAACAGGAGAGAAAAACGTCAGACGTGAGTGTGCGAACGAAACGTGAAAGACCGACTACAGTAACGGAAAGAAAGCGAGAAGAAAAGACGTTATGTTATATACGAAGGAAAGGAAACGCAGAACCAAACCAATAAGTATCGGCGCTCAGCGAGCACCTCGGTGTGATCAGCTGTTCGTTTAGCGACAGAATGATGGAACTGTCAGTGCACGCTCAAAGGGAAACCTGTAGATGGCAGTAATGCAACACTGTGGATGCCAGCTGCTGTAAAACCCAAAAGAAGAAGAAGGTAAACCTGCGCATGCGCACACGGACTTCCTCTGTCTGCTTGACTGCGCGAAGCGAGCGATTTCATGCACAGTATTTGCTTTAATCCCCTCAAATTAAATAACTTCCCAGCTACAGAACAGAATGGCCCGATATTTTGTGAGATATTACAGAAGTAAACATATATCACAATGACCACATTTCAGACGGAACTAAATTTCACCGATTTTATGAAATCGAAAGGCCGTCTCGCTTTAACGTCATGAAATCACTCTACTTTAATTTCTTATCAACATTTGAAAAAGAAAAAAAAAACTGAATGCTTTCTTGGTTGCTCGCTTGAAGAAAATTAGTGCTGTTGTGGAAACATCTTGTGAACATGTGTAAAAATGGATTAAAAATCTTCTTGCAAATTAGAGCTGCACCATTAACTGTATGTTTATCATTATAGCGATGTGGGTTGCAGCAGTAAATGTGTTGTCAAGGGCTATGATACCAGAACAGCATAGGTCGACGCCTATTACTCACAGCAGTGTGGCTTGCACTGTCGGCTAGTGTGAGGAGGAATTGGTACCAGTTTCTTATTTAGTTTTTATTTATTGTGTGTTGTACTGTATGTGTAAAGCAGGGCTACTTTTGATAGCAGAAGCGTATTGCTACTGATTGAACCTCCCTGTTGTTTTGATTTAAAGGAGAACTGAAGGCAAAATTTTTTAATGAAAATTCTCATCTCATCTCATTATCTCTAGCCGCTTTATCCTGTTCTACAGGGTCGCAGGCAAGCTGGAGCCAATCCCAGCTGACTACGGGCGAAAGGCGGGGTACACCCTGGACAAGTCGCCAGGTCATCACAGGGCTGACACATAGACACAGACAACCATTCACACTCACATTCACACCTACGCTCAATTTAGAGTCACCAGTTAACCTAACCTGCATGTCTTTGGACTGTGGGGGAAACCGGAGCACCCGGAGGAAACCCACGCGGACACGGGGAGAACATGCAAACTCCACACAGAAAGGCCCTCACCGGCCACGGGGCTCGAACCCAGGACCTTCTTGCTGTGAGGCGACAGCGCTAACCACTACACCACCGTGCCGCCCTAATGAAAATTCTGTTTCTCTCATTTTATTAAATATAGGAACGCATTTTTGATCGCTATTTTGTCGCTGCCATAGCAAGTTATGAGTGTTTGAAATATGCTCTGTAATATATCAGTCCATATGTCAAAGCAATGGCCGTAAACGAGATTCGTTGAGACCTGTGCGAGACATCGTAGGACAGAAGTAAAACATACAGCGGAAATCAAAGTGACCGACATCTGCCAACGTTGTCAAAAGACGCGCGCGCCCTCTTTCGAATGCTGACGTAATCAAGCCGGAAGTTTTGTTTGTTTTGATCGCAATCAGGAAAGTTTGAAAAAAGTCGGCAGTAATCGTCATTTAAACTCGTTTTTGTGCAACATTTCATTTGGAAAACAGTTTTCAAAATGGCGGCACTGACACCTGGCTGACACTTCACGTTTCGAAGTCTCGCACAAGTCTCATGAAGGTCGCGCGGATAAGCGACGCCTCCCGTGGACCAAACGAACTAAATTCAACACGGCTACAAACCGAATAGGCCGATAAGTATAATATTTAATTGCAATTAGTTGCCAATACGAGTCACGATATAAGGTTCCTAAAACCGAAAACGTAATTTTATAACACGTTAATTAAGAAATAAAGCAAGTTTAAAAATGACTTCAGTTCTCCTTTAAATATCAGTATCCTCTACCACTTCAATCTAAAATGTGTGAGGTAATTGTGGCCCTGTCATATTAGAATTGAAGATTAAGAACTAAGATTAGGAACTAGTTTTTATTCTTGTTCCAGACAGAAATATATGTTTGAGCTGTTCCAAGTTTTGGACTGTGGTTCAACCTCAAAAGATGATCATTAAATATAATGCTCTAGCTACAATGAGATAATAGTAATTCCCTATATACACTACCGTTCAAAAGTTTGGGGTCACCCAGACAATTTTGTGTTTTGCATGAAAAGTCACACTTTTATTTCCCACCATAAGTTGTAAAATGAATAGAAAATATAGTCGAGACATTTTTCTGGCCATTTTGAGCATTTAATCGACCCCACAAATGTGATGCTCCAGAAACTCAATCTGCTCAAAGGAAGGTCAGTTTTATAGCTTCTCTAAAGAGCTCAACTGTTTTCAGCTGTGCTAACATGATTGTACAAGGGTTTTCTAATCATCCATTAGCCTTCTGAGGCAATGAGCAAACACATTGTACCATTAGAACACTGGAGTGAGAGTTGCTGGAAATGGGCCTCTATACACCTATGGAGATATTGCACCAAAAACCAGACATTTGCAGCTAGAATAGTCATTTACCACATTAGCAATGTATAGAGTGGATTTCTGATTAGTTTAAAGTGATCTTCACTGAAAAGAACAGTGCTTTTCTTTCAAAAATAAGGACATTTCAAAGTGACCCCAAACTTTTGAACGGTAGTGTATAGGGATCAACTGATATGTTTTTTTTAGGGCCGATATCGATACCGATACCGATTATTATGGAATTGGGATGCCGATAACCGATATGTGCAACCGATAAATGTAAACATTATAATTCACATGAAATTAAACATAGCACACACTGACACAGACCTTCATATCCATGAAATGTATGTTTAATTGTAAAATTGAACATGAAATTTTGTGCAGGGCCAGGATAGAGAAAGTGAGAACGGAGTGTTAAAAGCTCTGGTTAAAAGGAGCAGCTGCTCCTTTAAGAGTCTGTTCAGAGAACGGAAGTCGGCGGCCACGGCTCTGCTCCTTTAAGAGTATATCGCTTTCCGAATCAGAAGCGCTAGCGAGGAGAATCACTTGCGCAAGAATTATAAATACTAGTGGAGTACATTACAGCGCAATGTGAAGTAGCATAAGAACATTTAAGTCAAGAGTTTAATTGATGTATTTCGTTCATTAGCGTTTATCCAAGCAAGTGCGCATCCACGACACAATTAATTACTGAGCCCACAACAAGCGTCCTGACAAACTCCCTACAGTATTACACAGCCTACTAGCACCATATCACACCTGGCTTGTTTAAATGTTCAAATAGCGCTTTATAAAGTTACCTAACATATACAAGTGCAATGCGCTTTTTGAGCACGAGTCACGTCATGAAGTTTACTCATCACCATAACAAATAGCCAGTAGGCTTGCGCTAGCCTACAGAACACAAACACTACGTTTTATTTCGTCTTCCCTTGACCACCTCTCTGTATGGCTGTCATTCTACTGTTCGAGTAGAACTACTGACACATTCACAACGTTTCCAGACGGGGATTTAAAAATGACTGCAGCCTACGTTATGCTGGGGACTGCTTACTATGGACAACATTACATGTAGTTTCAGCAAGACTAGTTGGTTGTAGGCTAATTCAAGTGCTTCCTTCCGTAAGCTCAGTTTGCCTGGCTACACAGATGCAAATGGACAATTTTAACGAGTAGTAGATGAAGAATGTAAACATAT
Source organism: Neoarius graeffei (assembly GCF_027579695.1). Lineage (NCBI taxonomy): Eukaryota > Metazoa > Chordata > Actinopteri > Siluriformes > Ariidae > Neoarius > Neoarius graeffei. Next base: position 112,531,967 of record NC_083571.1, on the reverse strand, counting down.
AATGATGTTGTGCTTTTGCAACTTGTGTGTTTGTGACTTATTGCGGCAAAAGCAGCGTGTCCTTACCTTGAAGTGGGATCTGCTTCTGCCCAAGTGCCCATACGGCCGCCTTGAAACAGTTCACAGCGTTTAGCTACGCGTGTTGATTGGCTGTATCCCTTGTGCCGCTTCTGCCCGAGTGCCCGTACGGCCGCCTTGAAACAATTCACAGCGTTTAGCTACACGTGTCGATTGGCTATATCTCTTGTGCCAAACAAATCAGATGTTGTGGTGGGCGGGACCGTGTTCTTGAACTCAGAGAGGCGAGTGCAGGAAAGGACGTGCAGTGACAGTCGCATTAGGAATGAAATGGCTGCAAAAAGGCATGTTATCGGCATATCGGTGGAAATTATGGCCGATACCGATAACCCTAAAAACGCAGAATATCGGCCCGATATATCGGCCAGGCCGATTATCGGTTGACCCCTAGTAGCGTAGAGCACGTAAATTTCTGCTTAGAACATAAACAAACCGGAGAAATGACAGTCGCAATTTGTGAAAAATGTGATAAGAATAATTATTTAAAAATAATTTTCAAAAGATATGTTCGTACCATCAAATACTTTTATTCCGTATTTTGTTGCTTTTTTTTTTTGCTGTTTTTTGGTCTTTTGTTTTCAAGTAGAGTTTTTATTTTGTCCTCAGTTGGTTCAGCAACACACTCCACCATTTTTTTTCTCTACTCACGCTATATGAGCTGATATCCTAGTAGTAGAGTAGCCAATCAGAGTGCACATTTTCTCATTGTAATAAGTCCCTGATGTGGGTGGAGTACAGAAGCACGGCAGGCGGGAGATGGTATTGACACACACATTTATTTTCCTTTAGGTTTGCCTTTCAGCTTCACACTCGCTCGTTTCTTTAAGCCACAGACACACACACAGTCGTGTTCTGGTCTGAGGAGCTCCCTTCTCTCTGATCTCTCCCTCCTTTTCTATCCTCCACCATCACTGCAACACACACACACACACACATATTAATCACCAACAGGTGTACTGACTATGCCACTCACCGTCCCCGTCCCCGCCCTCCATTCACAAACTGACTCTTTGCCCCGACCCCGCTGCCACACTCTCATCCAGTGAATGTGGATGGAATCATCATTCTCATCTCATTATCTCTAGCCGCTTTATCCTGTTCTACAGGGTCGCAGGCAAGCTGGAGCCTATCCCAGCTGACTACGGACGAGAGGCGGGGTACACCCTGGACAAGTCGCCAGGTCATCACAAGGCTGACACATAGACACAGACAACCATTCACACTCACATTCACACCTACGGTCAATTTAGAGTCACCAGTTAACCTAACCTGCATGTCTTTGGACTGTGGGGGAAACCGGAGCACCCGGAGGAAACCCATGCGGACACGGGGAGAACATGCAAACTCCGCACAGAAAGGCCCTCGCCGGCCACGGGGCTCGAACCCGGACCTTCTTGCTGTGAGGCGACAGCGCTAACCACTACACCACCGTGCCGCCCGGAATCATCATTATACCTCCTAATTAATCGTAGTCCTGTGAGATCTAAACTCAAGCAGAAGAGTAATGCAGAAGATCAAAGAGCAAGACACACTTCAAAATCTCTGTGAATAAATAATGGAACAAAACACCTGCATGCAATAACATTACAATACAATTAAAGGCGAACTGAAGCCAAATTTTTTTATTATCAATATTCTATTTGTCATTTTATTAAATATCGGAATGCATTTTTGATCGCTATTTTGTCGCTGCTATAGCAAGTTATGAGTGTTTGAAATATGCTCTGTAATATATCAGTCCATATGTCAAAGCGATGGCCATAAACGAGATTCGTTTTGGCCTGTGCGAGACATCGTAGGACGGAAGTAAAACGTACAGCGGAAATCAAAGCGACCGACATCTGCCAACGTTGTCAAAAGACGCGCGCGCCCTCTTTCGAATGCTGACGTAATCAAGCCGGAAGTTTTGTTTGTTTTGATATCAATCAGGAAAGTTTGAAAAAAGTAGGCAGTAATCGTCATTTAAACTCGTTTTTGTGCAATATTTCGTTTGGAAAACAGTTTTCAAAATGGCGGCACTGACACCTGGCTGACACTTCACGTTTCGAAGTCTCGCACAAGTCTCGTGAAGATCGCGCGGATAAGCGACGCCTTCCGTGGACCAAACGAACTAAATTCAACACGGCTACAAACCGAATAGGCCGATAAGTATAATATTTAATTGCAATTAGTTGCCAATACGAGTCACGATATAAGGTTCCTAAAACCGAAAACGTAATTGAATAACACGTTAATTAAGAAATGAAGCAAGTTTAAAAATGACTTCAGTTCCCCTTTAAAGGCAGACGTTCTGTTCCTTTTTTTTTTGTAAGTCTTTTGACGAGAGTGTTGGTTGAAGTATTATTGCTGACATCAAGATGTTCCATTATGTGCCGAGGTGACCATTGATATTGCTATACTGTCGCTGTTCTTGTGCTTTGCTGGATTCATAATTACAAATGGAATTATCGGATTTCTGCCTGCCGAGTTCCCTTATAAAAGTTTCCATTTCCGTGATGATAAGTCTCTTTGCAGTGGCAGCTTTAATTTGCAAACTGATAGGTGTGCAGTATCTGAACGTTAGAAAAGTCGCTCTTGCTCGACGAAACCTTGCTGCGAACAGACACTTAATCTTGCCTTTGCCAGAATCACAATTTCAGCAGCCAGTCTTAATATGTGAAATCATCCATCTAGCTCTGAGAGAAAGGCATGTTTGCAGCTTGGAACACAGACGATGCTGAGGGCTGTTTTTACATTTCAGAGCTGAGGGGGTGATGACACAGGTTTTTTTGCCCATCAGAGCTCTGTGCATGGTAAAAGCCCTTCCCTTTTACACCTTTAGCACCATCCATCCATCCATTACCCATAGCCGTTTATCCTGTGCAGGGTCACGGGTGAGCTACAGCCTATCCCAGCTGACTATGGGCGAGAGGAGGGGTACACCCTGGACAAGTCGCCAGATCATCGCAGGACCGACGCATAGAGACACATTCACACCTATGGTCAATTTAGAGCCACCAATTAGCCTAACCTGCATGTGTTTGGGGAAGGAAACCAGAGCACCTGGAGGAAATCCACGCGGAGAACATGCACAGAACTCAACGCAGAAAAGGCCCCCGTCGGCCACCGGGCTCGAACCCGGAACCTTGTTGCTGTAAGGCGGCAGTGCTAACCACTACACCACCGTGCTGCCCCTTAAGCACCATATCTCAATGTAAATAGCTCCTGGAGAATTAGCCTCGTCTGCTGATCAGAGCAAACGGCTTTATCTGCTGCCTCATTAACTGTACATCTGGAAGTTGAAAATTTGTCCATTCCTGCATTTCTGATTTGGAGTCAAATTGCTTATCTTTGGCCTAATGGGGCTATTTTGACACGGAAAGTTGTAATGCAGATGCCATGCAGGTCACCGGTGTCTCGTGTAATCAAGCTGGGACTTACGGTAGTGCCACCCAGTCAGGGTGAATTTAATTCCAGTCCTGTGACACTTAGCAATGACAGCTTGATGGGGGTTATCGTTATAATGACTGTTGTAGATTACACTGCGAGAGAGTAGTGCATTTGATTAACACCCCAGCCTGCTTTGTGTGGTGCTCTGGATTATATGGTGTGTGTGTGTGTGAAAAAATAAATAAATGTCCTCTATCTTACAGTGTAGTTTTATATATATTATTAGTGCTGTCAAAAATGTCGCATTATTAACGCGTTAACTTGACTCAATTTTAACGGCGATAATTTTTTTATCGCGAGATTAACGCTCTGTGACATGATGTAGGTTTTTCATAAGCTTTTGAAACTGCCAGGAACTTGGAACAGAGACTTTGCTTAGAAAAACAATAGCAGCTAGACTGTAATGCCACGCCCCGCACAGCCGGAGTCCTCTGCCCTCCCCCGAAGAGCCACGGTGCTCGGCTTAAGTTTCGTTTTCCCATCGGCGGCTCCAGCCCGACTTTGCAGTGGCTGTGACAAGACGTGTTATGCTCTGCAATAAAAAATAAACAAAAAAAACATTGGTACAACCAGTGTTCGAACTATGCCGATATTTTCGGGGGGGTCCCTTTTTTCCCTTGGGGGGGGGGGGTACTTGCGCTTGTCTCAGAGCGCGGCTCTCCATCGCGTGCTCACTTCGGATATGCAAATGCTTCCCGTTACACACCTTTGCTATGTCAATAAACATCATTTTGCCAATATTTTAGAGACCCCCCAACATTTCCCAAATCATGTTTTCAAGGGATCTCGTCTGTTTCAGGGGATCTCGGATCCCCCGAGTACCCCCGTAGTTCGAACGGTAAGCAAGCCCATTCACTTTTTTATGCTGATAAGAGAATTACAATGTTTTTTCATGTGACAAAAATGTGCGATTAAATTGCGATTAATCGCGAGTTAACTATGACAGTCGCGACATTAATCACGATTAAATATTTTAATCGCTTGACAGCACTAATATATATATATATATATATATATATAATCTCATTATCTCTAGCCGCTTTATCCTGTCCTACAGGGTCGCAGGCAAGCTGGAGCCTATCCCAGCTGACTACGGGCGAAAGGCGGGGTACACCCTGGACAAGTCGCCAGGTCATCACAGGGCTGACACATAGACACAGACAACCATTCACACTCACATTCACACCTACGCTCAATTTAGAGTCACCAGTTAACCTAACCTGCATGTCTTTGGACTGTGGGGGAAACCGGAGCACCCGGAGGAAACCCACGCGGACACGGGGAGAACATGCAAACTCCACACAGAAAGGCCCTCGCCGGCCCCGGGGCTCGAACCCAGGACCTTCTTGCTGTGAGGCGACAGCGCTAACTACTACACCACCGTGCCACCCACACGCACACATATATATATATATATATATATATATATATATTTTTTTTTTTTTTTTTTTTTCTCCACTGTTGTGAAGGAGAAAATCTCACCAGTATTTTTTCTTTTATTTACTGAATGCACTTATTAATAGCCATCCCGTCCATGACCTGCAAGCAAAGGAAGTATAATTGTTGTACTCTGTGGGTGGGAGGGAGAGCTATTTCTCTGTGCCCTGTTGATCAGGGTGACACTATCCAACTGTGCAGTCATGCATATTAAAAAAAAAAAAAAAAAGTATTAAGTGCTCGCTTCCAAGCGTATTTGACTGCCCTGTGATGTTGGAGTAATGCTGGGCTTGACTTCAAGTATCTCAGCGGGATCATATGTTAGCCTCCACCCTCACAGGTTGGCTGTTGTGCAACGGGGAGAAGCCAGTAGGCAGAAATTAAATGTGCTTTTTTTTTTTTAATTAAATGTACTGTACCAAGCAATTCATAAGCAACCTTTGGAAACTTCATTTAGTAATAATAATTAATCTGTTATTAATAATGGAAAATAAATAAATACTCAAACAACACTGCATTATTAAAATCCAGTAATAATATATTGATATAAAATTATCAATAACGTTGTTGTCTCACAGCTCCAGAGTCCCTGGTTCGCTCCTGAACCAGTGTTACGCTCCGTGTCCTCATGGGTTCCTTCTGTTTTTGTTTTTTTGTTGTTGTTGTTTGTTTGTTTTCCTCCCATCTCCCCAAAAAATGACAGTAGGTGGCAGTAGGTAGTCTTCAGATCCATCTCAATCTTGACCAGGATAAAGTAAGGATGAATGCATGCATGAATGAATAAAACCATGATACAGTTTTGTCACATGACAAGCTGATATTTAAATGGATTTTTGGGGGGGGGGTTTAGCACCATTTGATTTACACAACGTGCCTCCCACTTTAAAGGTGCAAATTGTTTGGTTTTTTTGTGACACAAACAATTACTAAGATGAAAAAAAACCCCATAAATCGGGAGTGTGCATAGGTATTCACCCCCCCAAGTCAATATTTTATAGAGCCACCTTTTGCTGCAATTCCAGCTGCAGGTCTCTTGGGGTATGTCTCTATAAGCTTAGCACAACTAGCCACTGGGATTGTTGCCCATTCCTCAAGGCAAAACCGCTCCAACTCCTTCAAGTTAGATGGGTTGCATTGGTGGACAGCAATATTCAAGTTATGCCACAGATTCTCAATTGGATTGAGGTCTGGGCTTTGACGAGGCCATTCCAAGATATTTAAATGTTTCCCTTTAAACCACTCCAGTGTAGCTTTAGCAGTATGTTTAGGGTCATTGTCCTGCTGTAGAGTGAACCTTCATCCCAGTCTCAAACCTCTGGACAACTCAAACAGGTTTTTCTCCAGAATTGCCCTGTATTTAGTGCCATCCATCTTTCCTTCAGTCCTGACCAGCTTTCCTGTCCCTGCAGATGAAAAATATCCCCACAGCATGATGCTGCCACCACCATGCTTCACTGTAGGAATGGTGTTCTCAGGGTGTTGGGTTTGTGCCACACATGGCATTTCCCATGATGGCTAAAAAGATCAATTTTAGTCTCATTTGACCAGAGAATCTTCTTCCACGTGTTTGTGGAGTCTGCCACATGCTGTTCGGCAAACTCCAAACATGTTTTCTTATTTTTTTCTTTAAGCAATGGCTTTTTTCTGGCCACTCTTCTATAAAGCCCCGCTCTGTGGAGTGTACGGCTTAAAGTGGTCCTATGGACAGATACTCCCATCTCCGCTGTGGATCTTTGCAGCTCCTTCAGTGTTCTCTTTGGTGTCTTTGTTGCATCTCTGATTAATACCATCCTTGCCCGGTCTGTGAGTTTTGGTGGGCGGGGCCTTCTCTTGTCAGGTTTGTAGTGGTGCCATATTCTTTCCATTTTGCTATAATGGATTTAATGGTGCTCTGTGGGATAATCAAAGTTTGGGATATTTTTTATAACCCAACCCTGATCTATACTTCTCCACAACTTTGTCTCTGACCTGTTTGGAGGCTCCTTGGTTTTCATGTTGCTTGCTTAGTAGTGTTGCAGAGTCAGGGTCCTTCCAGAACAGGTTGATTTATACAGACATCATATGACAAATCATGTGACACTTTGATTGCACACAGGTGGATCTTAATCAACTAATTATGTGGCTTATGAAGTGAATTGGTTGGACCAGCTCTTATTTAGGGGTTTCATATGAAAAGTGGTGAATACCTATGCACACTCCAGATTTCTGTTTTTTCTTCTTAAAGTGCCATTCCACCATTGGATGTATTCTTTGGCATAAAATACAATATATTTTATGACAACATGACTAGACAGAGAAATCTTTTAGCTTCAAAATGATATATCAAACATCATTTTTTGACAACGACAAGTATATTAATTTTGCGACCAAAGTCACCTACCCTTTTAATTTCCGCGCGGTAGTGAAACGTGATGTCATCGGCAGGTCCCCCTTCTTGTGTACCACGTGTCGGTCTATTTTTAGACCAGGAAACCCCCAAAGTGAGAGAGTCATTTCTCCTCGTATATGGGGGCCAAAAAAATTGCGAAAAATTTTGAGTTAATCTTTCAGTTAGCTAGATTTATTGGTATTATTTTTATCGCGTTCTATCCGCCATTGCTGATAATATGTGCCACGTCACACGTCACGTGGTACACAAGAAGGGGAACCTGCCGATGACATCACGCGCGGAAATTAAAAGGGTAGGTGACTTTGGTCGCAAAATTAATATACTTGTCGTTATCAAAAATTATGTTTGATATATCATTTTGAAGCTAAAAGATTTCCCTATCTAGTGATACCATTTATATATGTTGTCAAAATATCTTGTATTTTATGCCAAAGAATACATCCAATGGTGGAATGGCACTTTAATTATTTTTTGTGTCACAATAAAAAAAAATAAAAGAAAATAATAATAATAAAAAAAACAATTTGCACCTTTAAAGTGGTAGTGATGTTGTGTAAATCAAATGGTGCTAATCCCTCAAAAATCAATTTAATTCCAGCTTGTAATGCGACAAAACAGGACAAACACCAAGGGGGATGAATACTTTTGCAAGACATTATATAAGAGGAAGTTACCATTCCTATTATAGAAGAGGGAAGTACAATTGCATTTGCAGAAGAGGGAATTGCATTTGTAGTTATAGAATAGAGAAATAAATATTTGTCGGGCAGCAGAGACGGTTGCAGGTGCAGGTGAGGTTTATTAAAGTTCACTAAACAATCCAAAATATGAAGCAAGAGCACTGGCAGAAACAGGCAGGGGTCCAGGTGATTCACAAAACAACATGAGCCAGGAACAAAGTCAAAAACCAGAATAGCATGAACAATGAACATGCAGTCCTTCATGGTGTGGTGATTTTTGTTGGGATGATTGAGTCCAGATGTGTGCAGTCAGTAATCATGTGACTACAAATGTAAGAATGCTGGTGAGTGCTGCGAATGTATGTAGGCATTCGAGGAACTGGAGTTCAGCACCGAATTCAGCACTGACATGGAAAAAAAAGTACAATTTAAATGAAAGCTAGACGGCCTTTCGATTTCATAAAATCGGTGAAATTTAGTTACCTCTGAAATTTGGTCATTGTGATATATGTTTATTTCTGTAATAACTAAAAAACCCGGGCGGCACGGTGGTGTAGTGGTTAGCGCTGTCACCTCACAGCAAGAAGGTCTGGGTTCGAGCGCCGTGGCCGGCGAGGGCCTTTCTGTGCGGAGTTTGCATGTTCTCCCCGTGTCCGCGTGGGTTTCCTCCGGGTGCTCCGGTTTCCCCCACAGTCCAAAGACATGCAGGTTAGGTTAACTGGTGACTCTAAATTGACCGTAGGTGTGAATGTGAGTGTGAATGGTTGTCTGTGTCTATGTGTCAGCCCTGTGATGACCTGGCGACTTGTCCAGGGTGTACCCCGCCTTTCACCCGTAGTCAGCTGGGATAGGCTCCAGCTTGCCTGCGACCCTGTAGAAGGATAAAGCGGCTAGAGATAATGAGATGAGATGAGAACTAAAAAACCCCAGGCGATTCTGTAGCTGGGAAGTTATTTAATTTGAGGGGATTAAAGCAAATAATGTGCATGAAATCGCTCGCTTCGCACAGTCAAGCAGACAGAGGAAGTCCGTGTGCGCATGCACAGGTTTACCTTCTTCTTCTTTTGGGTTTTACAGCAGCTGGCATCCAGTGTTGTATTACTGCCATCTACAGGTTTACCTTTGAGCGTGCACTGACAGTTCCATCGTTCTGTCGCTAAACGAACAGCTGATCACACCGAGGTGCTCGCTGAGTGCTAATATGTATTAGTTTGGTCCTGCGTTTCCTTTCCTTCGTATATAACATAACATCTTTTCTTCTCGCTTTCTTTCCGTTCCTGTAGTCGGTCTTTCACATTTCATTCACTCACTCACGTCCTCCATTTTTCTCTCCTGTTTCAAATTTGTATCCCACAATGCTTTGCACGAACGGGGAAAGCCCACCACGTGATGCATGATGTAGTATCTTGAATTGAGTCATGGTGAAGCAGGAAAAAATAGCCAAGAATTTAAGGTCACGTGGCTCAAAATCTATTACAACCCCGATTCCAAAAAAAGTTGGGACAAAGTACAAATTGTAAATAAAAACGGAATGCAATAATTTACAAATATCAAAAACTGATATTGTATTCACAATAGAACATAGACAACATATCAAATGTCGAAAGTGAGACATTTTGAAATTTCATGCCAAATATTGGCTCATTTGAAATTTCATAATAGCAACACATCTCAAAAAAAGTTGGGACGGGGCAATAAGAGGCTGGAAAAGTTAAAGGTACAAAAAAGGAACAGCTGGAGGACCAAATTGCAACTCATTAGGTCAATTGGCAATAGGTCATTAACATGACTGGGTATAAAAAGAGCATCTTGGAGTGGCAGCGGCTCTCAGAAGTAAAGATGGGAAGAGGATCACCAATCCCCCTAATTCTGCGCCGACAAATAGTGGAGCAATATCAGAAAGGAGTTCGACAGTGTAAAATTGCAAAGAGTTTGAACATATCATCATCTACAGTGCATAATATCATCAAAAGATTCAGAGAATCTGGAAGAATCTCTGTGCGTAAGGGTCAAGGCCGGAAAACCATACTGGGTGCCCGTGATCTTCGGGCCCTTAGACGGCACTGCATCACATACAGGCATGCTTCTGTATTGGAAATCACAAAATGGGCTCAGGAATATTTCCAGAGAACATTATCTGTGAACACAATTCACCGTGCCATCCGCCGTTGCCAGCTAAAACTCTATAGTTCGAAGAAGAAGCCGTATCTAAACATGATCCAGAAGCGCAGACGTCTTCTCTGGGCCAAGGCTCATTTAAAATGGACTGTGGCAAAGTGGAAAACTGTTCTGTGGTCAGACGAATCAAAATTTGAAGTTCTTTATGGAAATCAGGGATGCCGTGTCATTCGGACTAAAGAGGAGAAGGACGACCCAAGTTATCATCGGCGCTCAGTTCAGAAGCCTGCATCTCTGATGGTATGGGGTTGCATTAGTGCGTGTGGCATGGGCAGCTTACACATCTGGAAAGACACCATCAGTGCTGAAAGGTATATCCAGGTTCTAGAGCAACATATGCTCCCATCCAGACGACGTCTCTTTCAGGGAAGACCTTGCATTTTCCAACATGACAATGCCAAACCAAATACTGCATCAATTACAGCATCATGGCTGCGTAGAAGAAGGGTCCGGGTACTGAACTGGCCAGCCTGCAGTCCAGATCTTTCACCCATAGAAAACATTTGGCGCATCATAAAACGGAAGATACGACAAAAAAGACCTAAGACAGTTGAGCAACTAGAATCCTACATTAGACAAGAATGGGTTAACATTCCTATCCCTAAACTTGAGCAACTTGTCTCCTCAGTCCCCAGACGTTTACAGACTGTTGTAAAGAGAAAAGGGGATGTCTCACAGTGGTAAACATGGCCTTGTCCCAACTTTTTTGAGATGTGTTGTTGTCATGAAATTTAAAATCACCTAATTTTTCTCTTTAAATGATACATTTTCTCAGTTTAAACATTTGATATGTCATCTATGTTCTATTCTGAATAAAATATGGAATTTTGAAACTTCCACATCATTGTATTCTGTTTTTATTTACAATTTGTACTTTGTCCCAACTTTTTTGGAATCGGGGTTGTAACTGTTCTATTTAAAAAATAATAAAATTGGAAGTCTGTGATTGGAATTCAGTAGCTCTTGGTCCACTAAACAAAAATAACTGTGTGTCGGGGAAAATTCTTTTTATGACCTTCACTTGAAAAATCTGAAAGGCAGTCTACTTTTAAAGGGCCGGTACAAATTGCATTACCGGCTGGACCCGGCCCGAGGGCCACCAATTGAATTGACTGGTTGTATATGTTTGATAATAGAAATAGGTCACATCTATGGTCAACATTTATGTACTTTGTATGCTATATATTTGGTGTTTAACTGTCGTGTGGGCATTGACAAAACGAAGCTTGCTTTTTGCTTACAGCCTCAGAATTTAAGGGCAGAAAGTTATCAAGTGTACCCACTGCTTTGCATTATAGATAATTGTGCAACACTACACTGGGCAAATGCATCAGCAGAACTGATGGATTTTGGAGACTGGGTTTGGTTTGAAATGCGTCATGTTTTGTAATACAAGCTGTGCTTTTACATATTCATGATTCATAGGTACCACGGCTGGTTTACTTTTTTTTTTTAATTTCTTTTTTTTTAAACATGTGCTGACCTATAAATAACCATCTGACAAACTGCAGCTGCCTCACAGCTGCTCACACAGTAACATTTAAAGGTTATATTTAAAGGGCAGACAAATTCCTACAAACCTGCAAATGCAGTGACCTACATGCTAAATCGTACATATACTCCACTTTCCCAACTGCTAGGCATGTTCAACATGTAAGGATGTGTAAATCCATATCCATTCTGGCAGAGCTTGTTCTTACCGTGGCTATATAATCAAACACGGTAAGTCAGATAGGAATAGTACAAAGTGTGCCAATAAGCCTTGCAGCTCCTCATTCCTTTGTAATGAATCAGTGTATTTAGTTAAAGCAATCGTCTCTGCCAAAACAGACCCACTCAATTGCTTGGTCCAGTGTGTTGCCTTGGCCTTAAAGGCAATTGCTCCCACCTGCGTGGCTGTAATGGATCCTGGATGAAGTATTGACCATCTCTAGATTTTGATTAAGGGGCTGTTGGGCAGAACGTGTCTTAATGAAAGTCAGGAATCAGCATTCTGATGGGCACCCTGCACTCTTTGATTAGGCTGGGATCTTCATTCACCCTGAGGAGGATTGAAATGGGATGCTAAATTAAAGGGTGCATTTACTGATTAACATTTTCCATGCTTTCTTTATTTCCTCTCTAAATTGTAATGGCATGATTGGAGAATGTTTGTTAAGATGGTTATGGACTCCATGACTGGGGAAAAAAAGGTCAGCACTAATCATTTCTGATTCCAGCTCAGAATGCTACATATTCTCTGCATATGACCATAAAATGAGCATTACTGGTTAAGAAATTAACAAGTACAAGCAAAATAACATCAGACTTAAGATAACTCTATTCAACTAGAAAGGCACTCGGTAGCATGCATACCTCCGCCAAGCCACATATTAGAATATCCAAATGTTTACTAATCTGGGATGTGGATCCTGATCCAGATCAACATCAAAATCAAATCACTTGAATCTACGATCATACTAAAGCTGTACACCAAATTTCATCAAAATCCGTTCAATACTTTTTTGAGTTACATTGGAAGCAGATAAAAAAAATAATCTCGGATCCGCAGACATACTGTATCTGAATCCTGGATTCACATCCATATCCGGATTTGCATCCAAATCTAGTTGATTGGTTCTTGGCCCATGGATCACCTTTCCTCCAAATTTCATCAAAATCTGTTCACTGCTTTTTGAGTTACATTGGGAACAGAAAAACAAACTTAGGCGAAAACATAAACTCCTCCAACAAAGTTGGCGGAGGTAATTATTAACAAAACAATTATTACTTTTGGACCAGTCATGTCGATAACATACATTGCTCAGATATAAATGAAGATGTCTACATTTTATATTCACTTAGACTTTGTCTTATAGTCATATTCCTTATATGATTCGTTTGTCATGACATTGTACAGAAGAATTCATACCAAAATCTGATGTTTTCAATTCTGACTTAAATCACGTACAAAAAAATACTTAAATCACGTGCAACATACTGTATAAATATAAGATTTGGAAATAACAATTGAATCAGATATAATCACAATCTACACCTTCACTAAGCACTTACAAGTACTTACAAGTCCTGGGTATGACTTTTTAGCCCTGGATATGACTGCAACCGGTGCTGAGTCTCAGGTCCAGGAGGACTTGAGTATTGGGGGAAAGTGGAGTTACCCCTTAATCACCATTGCTCCCAGGTCCGCTCTGACCCGGAGTGGTAGCGCCTGCCTGGGTTCCATCTATGGGTGAAATAGTACATCACCAATAAGATGCTGGCAGCAGGGTGCTTTTTGGTGCAATGTGGCAGATGAACCCACCACGGTCAATGGCACACCACCAGATGGGATGCGGAAGAGCCACTCAAATGGCCAATGGATGGCATCACTCGGCTAGTCAGTTGTCACTGCGGGGCAACTTCCATACCCGTCAGGTCTGTGGCACTTTTGTGCACCACTTGTCATCAGGTCTGGAGGTCCAGAGAGACAACATGATGGGGGCATGACATCATTTGTCTTACCTTACTGTGCAAGGTGCTTTGATAGGAGAGGAGAATAGGATGCAAGAGCTCACGAAGCCAGATGTTCCATGGTGGCTCAGCCGAGCCGTTCATGCCGCTGCTGCGGGCGACTCTGTCACTCTGGTGCGGACCTCACGGCCCATCTGTGTTTCTGCACATCCTAATGAAGCAGTCATCATTGCTAGTGATGGACGGCCGCCGCTGACAATGACAAGTACCTACATCTCATTGTACTAATTCTTCTCCAACAGGTTTTTAACTTGATAGTATTCTTAGACCCAGACCTATTTATACTAGCATGAGGATGTTTTGATACAGACTACAGAGCACTTCTGTAAGTGGCTCTGGATAAAGACACATACTAAATGCTGTAAATGTCAAAGAATACAGCCAACTTCAATCCAGTAGGAACTTTGTCATGGTGTTTGTCACAACTTGGTCCAAATGGAACTTTGTTCTCTTGTGCATGGAGGTCATTTCAGAAGTTCAGGCTAGTGTAGGATACACGTGATGTTTAAAACCAGTTTTAAAAGCTAAACAATAACATCAGATCTGAGCAGTAAATCAGAATAGAGCATCTGAGCTTGCAGTGTGAATGTAGCCTCAAGGCGGGCTAAATATTACATCAAGTTGTGCTGAGAAGCAGACTGACTGATTGTCAAAGAGGTAATATACTATAGTAGGTCTGCTGTAGTGCTTATAGCCAGTGTCGTAGCTGGAGGCATAAGCATTACTGCACTGATTAAGAAAGGCAGAGTGTCCTTGTGAGGTGGGAGAGTAAGTAAAATGGAATTACAGTCTGGCAGCCTCTATACTTTTTTTTTTTTCATGCACTGGAAAAACTCATGGGTGTCACGGTGGTGTTAGGACCCATGGGTGTCACAGTTAGGACTATCACCCATGGGTGTCACGGTTAGGACTATCACCTCACAGCAAGATGGTTTAGGGTTCTAACTTGAGGGCCAACTGGGGCCTTTCTGCATGGAGTTTGCATGTTCTTCTTGTGCCTGCATGGGTGTTTTCTAGGTGCTCCCATTTCATCCCAAACTCCAAAGATCAGCTAGCTACTTTAAATTGCCTAGAGGTGTGAATGTGAGTGTGAATGGTTTTTTTTGTCTCTATGTCAGCCCTGTGATAGACTGGTGACCTACCCAGGGTGTACCCTGCCTCTTACCTGTAGGGTGGCTCCAGCTTCCCGCGTGACCCTGCCAGAGAACTGGTATGGATGGAAGAATCCCTGGAAGTGTCGAGTGATCTGCCCTATTACAACATTTTACCTTTCACCATCCCACCTGGTGCATATTTGTTGTAGATCTCTTTAGGCACAGAAGTGGGTCTTTGCTTCTTTTTATATCTTTTTCCCCACCTCTGTGTGGGGTTGTTGTGGTTAGGTTGAACCGATAGCATTAAGGGCTTTGCCTTAATTACCAACAGAGAAAGTTTGTGGTGCTAGGTTTTCGTAACCCTGAGCCTTAACCCATTGATTCCTGGGCATCAAATTCAGAATTCATCCATCCATTATCCCTAAGCGCTTATCCTGTGCAGGGTCACGGGCAAGATCGAGCCTATCCCAGCTGACTATGGGTGAGAGGCGGGGTACACCCTGGATAAGTTGCCAGATTATTGCAGGACACCTACAGTAGAGCCAAACAACTATTCACACTCACGGTCAATTTAGAGGCACCAATTAACCTAACCTACATGTCTTTTGGGCTGTGGGGGAAACCGGAGCACCCAGAGGGAACCCATGCAGACACGGGGAGAACATTCAAACTCCACACAGAAAGGCCTCCATCAGCCACTGAGCTCAAACCCAGAACCTTCTTGCTGTGAGGCGAGAGTGCTAACCACCACACCACCATGCCACCCCAAAGTCAGCATGGTAATAGAAAATCTAACTTTCTTTTAATTAAATTTTAAATCCAGACTCTGGCTAATGAAAACTTGTTTATGCATTTCCTAGGTGAAACCATCTGCTCTTTTAAATGAAGCTGCTTTTAAATACTGCAACAAAGTTTTTGTTCAAGTACCTTCATCTTGAAAGTAGTATTTTCCTAACTATAGTGTTTATCTCTGCTACTCAGTCATTAAAATAATTTGACAAACTGGAGCCTTTTTTCTCGTTCAATGACTTACACAGACTACGTTTTAAAACTCTGTTGCCAATTCAGGTTGAAATTGTAATGTGGAACAAGTTGGAGAAGAGCCAAGTGTTCTGTTTTAATCAAGCTCTGAGTACGATTTAAAAACCTTAAATGATGCTTTCACATTAGTGTTTCCTATCAGATACTGCAAATCTATCATCTTCTTCAGATGAGGCTGCAACAAAGAACAGCATTTCATCTCCGTTCAAGCGCTTGCGTCAATGGACAACAAAGGAATATGTACTCTCTCATATCATGCCTTGCAGTTTACTTCCTGCCCCTTTGGCTGATGGATAGCTGCAATCCTCCTACTCTTTTGAAAGGCTATGAAACATGAATTATATTCATTTCTGTTGGCTGACAAAATATCCTGAACCATTATTTGTTTGTTTATTTGATTTGCTATAATTATGTTGCTTGGACAAATGAAGCTAGATAATATTCTCAGGACGGCACAGTAGTGTAGTGGTTAGCACTGTCGCCTCACAGCAAGAAGGTTCTGGGTTCGAGTCCAGTGGCCAACGGGGGCCTTTCTGTCTGGAGTTTGCATGTTCTCCCCGTGTCTGTGTGGGTTTCCTCTACAGTTCAAAGATATGCAGTCAGGTTAACTGACTACTCTAAATTGTCCATAGGTGTGAATGGTTGTTTCCCAAGCCCAGAAATGGGAGGGTTCCGGCAGGAAGGGCATCCGGCGTAAAACTATGCTCCAATAAATATGGCATGCGGATCAATAGGGTCCATATGGCCCCCAACCTGCCAACAGTACTAAAGAAGATGATGAACATTTTACTAAGCTAAAACAGTCTCTTTTTTTCCCTGAGTTACTGTTGTACACAATAAGCTTTTTACACATTTATTTCAATAAACTAATCTGACAAATCTGTGAAAATACTTTAAACTGAGATAGTTTTTTTTATTATTATCATTCGTGCAGGAAGCCCTTGTAATTACCAGTTTTATGTTGTGTAATTATACAAATTTATTAATCCTAATTATAACTATTACCTTTTTAAATACAACTGATAATAGTTTATGCAAATTACATATTTTGCGGCTATTTTTCACAGTATAAAATTTCAATGTGTCCTCAGACCTGGACGATCCAGTAGTGACGGTTCATCAGAGTATAGGCGAAGCCAAAGAGCAGTTCTACTATGAGAGGACAGTTTTTCTCCGCTGCGTGGCCAACTCCAACCCTCCAGTGCGCTACAGCTGGCACAGGGGCAGAGATGTTCTGTCTCAAGGCTCAGATAAGGGTGTGGAGATCTACGAGCCCTTCTTTACACAGGTAAGCTAACTTTTATGACCTTTCAATGTGCCAGTAAAGCACATCTTCTGACTATTGCAATTAAAACTAAAAGCTTTAATGGACAGATTACATTACATGGCATTTAGCAGATGTTCTTCTCCAGAGCGATGTAAAACGAGTGCAGAAGTCAGGTGCATGAAGTGCTGAACTTCTAGACAAGAAAGTTCTTGTGCCAACTGAACAAGTGACAGAAATACCTAGTGTAATATACTGTTGAAATCCCAATACTCAAACAGCCAAGGAAACAAACCAACCATATAAAGTACAACTAAATAGAGAACTCAAAACAGCCAACCCCAGGCTAGACAGTACACAGTCTGGCTTGGTCTAGACCGAAACACAGTTACACAGTGGGCAGGGAAGAAGTGGAGAGGTGCAGCCTGAAGAGGTGACTTTTCAGTCTGCACTTGAAGGTGGTCAGGGAGTGTTAGGTTTTTTTTTTACCTCTCTGGCCCTCACCATCTCGAGATCAGTCCCCCCGTGTCACCCAGACGTCTGGGGTGAGTCGCGAAAGAAAGACAGGAACCCCACAAAGCAGTTCGCGTCTTTATTCACAAGTCCCCCCTGAGACGAGAGTATACAGGGGTTTTATACGTGTGTATGTGAGTGAAACCTTGGATCAATCATGACAATTTTAAACAAAGACTATGTTTAGTCTAACAAAGAAGTGTCTTCTCCACTGGACGAAGGTCAGGTTACACAGGAATAGTTTAAAATCACTGTTATAGTATATGTAATAGTCTAAAATAATAAAGGATCTTAAAAAGCTCTAAAATATTAAAATCATAAAGTCTTAACACCTTGTGCAGCAATAAGGCTAATATAAATCTATAAAACTATAAAACTATAAAACTAACATGAATCACTTAATACAGCTTTAAATCTAACATTAAATCTAACATTCAATCATTTCAATTTCAAATTCAACACTGAAGAGACTGGTTAAATCTAACAATCCTAAATCACATGTAGCTATAAAACTAACTTAAATCATGGCTTTAAATCTAACTTTTAATCCCAAATACATGTTGGATATGCAGCTGTGGGTGTGTGTGGGTGTGTCTGTGCGATGTGTGTGCGTCGTAGGATGTCAGACTATGGTGTGATGGTATGATGACGTAGGTCAGTAAACCTTGGACTGAGCAAAACACATCTTAATTCCATTAATATGTATGTATGTGAGCGGCACGGTGGTGTAGTGGTTAGCGCTGTCGCCTCACAGCAAGAAGGTCCAGGTTCGAGCCCCGTGACCGGCGAGGGCCTTTCTGTGCGGAGTTTGCATGTTCTCCCCGTGTCCGCGTGGGTTTCCTCTGGGTGCTCCGGTTTCCCCCATAGTCCAAAGACATGCAGGTTAGGTTAACTGGCGACTCTAAATTGACCGTAGGTGTGAATGTGAGTGTGAATGGTTGTCTGTGTCTATGTGTCAGCCCTGTGATGACCTGGCGATTTGTCCAGGGTGTACCCCGCCTTTCGCCCGTAGTCAGCTGGGATAGGCTCCAGCTTGCCTGCGACCCTGTAGAACAGGATAAAGCGGCTAGAGATAATGAGATGAGATGTATGTATGTGAGTGAAAATATATCCTGTATACATTTCATATTAGCAGATGTTCTAACAGATATCAACATTTACGCACAACCTTAGGTCAGAGATAGAATGTTCCAAAAGATATCAGTATTACGTCTCGAGCAATGTGTCTAGCTTAGACAGAAGGTCACACAGTAACTTGGTCAAGTTACACAGAATACAATGCCTTCCAGCTGAAATAGTAAAATAGAACAGAACAGAACAATATTAAGAATAAATCCTTACAATTTTGTCACAAAATAAATTACTGCCTTCTTGGTCAAGAATAAATACTTACAATTATTTATCCTTACAAAGGAATAAAACCTTACAGGGAGTCGGCAGTTCTGACCTCAGTGGGAAGGTCATTCCACCAACGGGGAACCAGGATAGGCAGTAGTTTTAAGCAGGCTGGGCAGGAGCAGTGAGGAGGAGGGGCCAGATGACCAGTAGTAGTGGAGCATAGGAATCAGGGTCAGATCAGACTCTGGAGGTATGCTGGCCCTAACCCCTTGAGAGCCTGGTAAGCTAGCACCAATGCCTTAAATTTGATGCGAGCTGCAATAGGTAGCCAGTGCAGGTCAGCAAGCAGAGGGGTGACATGGGAAGGACAAGCAAGGTTGTAGACCAGGTAAGCTGCAGCGTTCAGGATGAGCTGGAGGTGCCTGATGGCAGAAGCTGGAAGGCCAGCAAGGAGAGAGTTACAATAGTCCAAACAGGAGAGGATCAACGCTTGGACCAGGATCTGAGTAGAGCAGGTGGTAAGAAAAGGGTGGATCCTTCGGCTGTTGTAGAAGAGGAATCTACATGTCTGGGTCACTGCAGCAATGTTCACTGAAGAGGAGAGTTTGTCATCGAACACGACCCCTAGGTTCTTCGCACTGGAGACCTAGAGATGTCCCCCAGGGAACTAACAATGTCCAGGGGTGGAGAGGATGGAGCAGGAATGTAGATTACCTCTGTCTTGCCTGGATTGAGCTTCAGGTGATGGTTGTCCATCCAGCTGTGGATGTCATGCAGGCAAGCAGAGATGCAAGCGGAAATCTGTGTGTCAGAAGAAGGAAAAGAGAGAAACAGTTGGGTGTCATCAGCATAGCAGTGGTAGGATAGACCATGGGCAGAAATAATTGGGCCAAGAGACTGAGTGTAGAGGGAGAAGAGAAGTGGACCATTGACTGAACCTTGAGGGACACTGTTGGTAAGTGGGCATGGGTTAACACAGTATGTAAAGGTTTTGTTTTTAAACAGCACTGAAATGTATATGAATGGGTAAAGATCAGTAGATGAACCAGAAAAGACTTTTTTTGCCACATTTTTTGTCATTGGTGTCAAACAGTGTATTACGATTCACTGGAAAGTGTTAAAGAACACGTAACACCCCCCCCCCATCTGTCCCTCTGAGTTACATGTTGATCCTGGGATTGAGATGCTGGCCTCTTCTGCCCCTCGGACCTGCTTGATCCATCCTGGTGCCCTGTGTCTGGTCGGAGTTTTATCGCCCCACTCCTGTGAAGGACGGCCCCATGAGGACAGTTGAGGGTTATACCTGTTAAAACTGTTAATATTATAGTCAGGCTGTCTGTTGTTGCCCAAATGAGGATGGGTTCCCTTTTGAGTCTGGTTCCTCTCGAGGTTTCTTCCTCATGTCATCTGAGGGAGTTTTTCCTTGCCACCGTCGCCACAGGCTTGCTCATTGGGATAGATTAGGGATAAAATTAGCTCATGTTTTAAGTCGTTCAAATTCTGTAAAGCTGCTTTGCGACAATGTTTATTGTTAAAAGTGCTATACAAATAAACTTGATTTGATTTGAAATAAACTTGATAAGGTAGAGATGAGCAAAGGAAGACAGCAGCATGTCATGAGCTTCCCTTTCACTGCTTTCAAACAGACCCACGGAAACACAGAGGTGGTGTATCAGACCCAGCATGGGAATAGCACTGGTAATTAGCAAAGATGAGCGTGTCTGTTCCATTTGGGGCTCTCGTCTCTATCTGCACTAATTCTACCTCCCTCCCTACTGAGAGATTTCCAAAAAGAACAACAACAACAACAACAAAAAAAGATTATTAGGGAACATTTGTGCATGTGTTTTTTTTTTTGTGTGTTGTTAAATGCCAGCTTACCATTTCACCCATGGAGATCGCCAGAGGGAAGAGAGACTCACGGCGACATTTAGCGGTGAAGCCCTCAATGCTGCATCCAGGGCAGAGTTAAAAGCTTTACTGGCTCTGCTTGTAGAGTCAAACAGCTGGATATTGTTTTGCCTGTGATTCTATCTTTCTGTCTAATAGACTTGTACTCAGCATAACCCAATTTCCACAAATCTGCACATTTAAAGTTTTTTTTTTCCCATCTGTCAATCAGAATTGTCTTTCTGCTTTTCGGTCAGTCTGTGCCTGTCTGTTTCTCATCCACCCCTTCACTTGATCTTATAACAAATGAATAGTTTGTCTGGTCAGGTTCCTGTAAGGGGCTTGGTGCCTGCATGACAAAGACACGATGCTCTGATATCAGGCACAAGCAGCCTACTGGAAGAGAGAGAGAGATGCTACTCCTTTAACAGAATTACACTGAAGGCTTGAATGATGACTGGAAATGAAATTGATGAATAATCTTATTTCTGAAGCCTGGCGCATTACAATCTGTCTAATATTCTAATCTGTATTGATGAGTTGGACGCTGCATGAAAGACGCATCCCAAAATCAAACAAACAAACAAACAAAAAACCTTCCAAATTGGACTGTTTTAATTGTTGAGATGCTCATAAGGCGTTCACACTCAACTGAACTAAAGACTCGGCCATTCATCAAACATGAAATGGTAGCAAAGTACAATAGAGTGTGAAAGTACAGCACAGCCAGTAGCTGGGTTTTTTTGTAAATGGAAATTCAATATGCTGGCTTTGAAAACAAGCTGCTGTATTTGCTGAGACTCCACTTACAGCACATACGTACTCATAAAGAGCAACATTCATTAGGTTTCTTGATTTTACCTGCTTCATTACGGTATTCTTCAAATGGTAGATCGTTTGGCAGATCCAAAGTATTCTAGTGTCATGAAGCTGGGAATCTGGCACTTATCCAAATGTTATTCTTCCCTCTTTCAGGTGATGTCAAAGTGAATGTGCCAAAAACCAAACAAGCCCAAAAAATGAACTCCTTTATACTGACAAATAATATCCACACAAGCACGGTTGATTGCTCTAAGACAACGAGGGAGGCTCAGCCTCCTCTAAAAATGACGAACATCGTGTAGGATGAATTGCGCTAGGCTTATGTTATAGCCGACCTTATAACATTGCTATTTCAGATCCAGAATCATAGAAATATATGTGCTCAACCCAACTACAGTGCGAAATCATTCCGTTATAACTTTCCCCAGTTCGCCTAATGTATGCGTGAGTTTTTCCCCCTCGTGGCACCGCGATGCAGCCCAGCCTCAGTGCACTTCAATGGCATTTGGGAGCTATGGCTTTTCAATCTCAAAATGCAAGAAGGTTATTGGACAAATACTGCGAAAACGCCCGCCCACGGAGTCTCACGGACTCCCAGCCTCAGTGGACTTCAATGGCATTTGGGAGCTATGCGATTTTCAATATCAAAATGCAAGACGATTATTGGACAAATACTGCGAAAACGCCCGCCCACGGACTCCCACGGACTCCCAGCCTTAGTGGACTTCAATGGCATTTGGGAGCTATGCGCTTTTCAATATCAAAATGTAAGACAGTTATTGGACAAATACTGCGAAAACGCCCGCCCACGGACTCCCAGCCTCACAGTGGGAGGGACATGGCAGTTTCTGCGAGGAGACTGGTGATTGGTGATATTTTCTTTGATTGACAGCTCGTTTCAACTATAGACAGGCAGCGGTGAATCTCAGTTCAGTCCCATGCGGATTCGCAAGTGCTGTGGTGTATTGTAAGAGATCAGCTTACATTTCGATTTCATTCATTACATACGGTTTCTACCAGCTTTTTTAGCTTGTATATATTTTCATTGTAAATAAAGTGTAAATATAGTGTTGTCAAGTTTGCTATCTTAGTTCCAGAAATTTCGTTTATTTGAGTGACTGAACTTGAACTTGAGGGGGCTAGTCAGCTAGCAAGAAAGCTGCGCACGGATGCCAAGCATTGCTGATTTAATTTTGGCGAAGCCATTTGCCAGTCTTCCTTTCGAGGAAAAAATTAAAATTAAAGAGCAGGGTAGACCAACGCCTCAAATTGACTTGGTGAAAAAGGTAGGGAATAATACTCGTTCCTTTCAGCTCTCCTGGTACGAGAAAGTGAATTGGCTAACAGCAAGTGACCCACATCAACAACAGTAAATAGGCTACTTTAGTAATATGTCATGGATGGACCAAAAATATAGAATCTGTTTAAAATGTTTATGCTGAGTATATTATATTGGAATATATATTTTTCTGGATATGAATTAAACACAGCTACAATTTGGAAAACATTTTTAAACAAAAACACAGCCGAGAACATTTCACACTACAGACCTGGATTAAAAGTGAAGGGTTATCAAAATTGTCAATAAAACATTTCTCAGTCAAAATAAGTAAAATATAGGGAAAGTGTCATTGAATGAAATGTGTGGCACCCAGCTCTATGTTTGGCTCCCCAAGGTCAGTGCTTGTGCCTATTCCAGAACACTCTGCTGTTACTGCTGAGGTTCCTGACAAAGAGCTGCTTTCAATAATGATCAATTTTTAAACAACATGCCACAATTTTAAAATATAAAATGTTAAAATATACCCCCCCAACACCACCATCATGTATATTGGACAGTAGGCTAATGGGCCAAAAGAACCTGTTATTTCACAGTTTGTGACCCTGCCAACAATCAGCCAGATCAGAGGCAAGAGTATGGGCAAAATTGATGTGTTTTTTCTTTTTTCTTTTAAAATCTGGAAATATCGTAACCGACCAGCCTCCCCTGTTTGAAAGACTATCAGCTGCCACTGCACACAAGATATGTTTGATTATTCATTTGTTCATATTTGTACCCATATACTACTGTTGTAGTTGAGTCACTAAACCTCGAGTCCGAGTCCAGTCTCGAGTCCTCAGTGTTCAAGTCCGAGTCAAATCCAAGTCATTAAAATAAATTTCGAGTCAAGTCCGAGAACAAGACTCCAACTGCACCATTTAACGGTGGCTGTTTTAATGCCATTAACATTACTTTGTTCCTGAACATGCCGTATGAACAGGTGAATGTGCTTCCCTTTATCAGGGAGTGTGAAGTATTCTGTCGGAGATGATTGGGAGATGGATGTAAGTGCAGAAGGTGTATTTATTAATACAAGTGAAGAGGGTAAACAATCCAGAACGGCAGGCAAAATCGTAAAACGGTGAAACAGGCGATAGGTCGAGCGAGGCACAAACAGGCTATTGTAGACTCGGCAGAATCAAAGACGAGAAACAGGAAATCAGGGATCAGGAAACCAAACAAGGAAATAAGGCTTGGTAATGTGTCAGCAACGCAACACAATACTTCGCAAAGTAAGTGTGTTTTCACAGTTTTTATATTGGTGTGGTGATTGCACCTTAATCCTGCGCAGGTGCGAGTCGTTTACAGTGCGCACAAGAGTCCGCTTGGTGAATGCGCTGTCCGGAGCGTGCCCGAGAGTCTATCTGATGGACACGCTAAGGCGCACAGGTGTGACACTCTTGCACAAAATTAGTACAAAAATTAATGTAGATATAAATATCTTATGCCAAATTATTATGGCATGTTACAAAAAAATAAAGAAAAAATCAGAGTCCTCGTCTCCAATTTATGAGTGCGAATGTAGTTAATGCACGAGTCTGAGTCCAAGTCCGAGTCATCAGTGCTCAAGTTCAAGTTGAATCACAAGTCCTTAAAATTAGGGTATGAGTCGGACTCGAGTACTGCAAGCCTGCCGTATACAATAAAACTTCCTTGGGCACTGCCGTCTTACTTTCTCTGAGGTTCAAATATCGGGCTCTGAGTGCAAATTACACAAAAGAATCAAAGATTATAACATCACTTACACACCACATGACTTACCTTGGCTTAGATTGAGTGGATCCATAGCTTCTACATCACTTCTAAATTGTTGGAAACAACCCTGAAGATTCCTGAGTGTTAAGTGTTTGGATGTAAAAATAAGCCTGAACATTGCAAAGTGAACTCTTTTATTTGCCATCCCCAATCCTATAAAGGATATTACTTTGAAGGAGCAAGCAGTGAACTGGCTGCATTTCAATCGCTTCCAATATTGCTGGAATAATTTCATTGTTTTGTATTGTTGGGGGTTTTTTTTGTCCCCAGACTTATATTCTGGTTTAAACATCCATCCATCCATCCATCCATCCATTATCCATAACCGCTTATCCTGTGCAGGGTCATGGGCAAGCTGGAGCCTATCCCAGCTGACAATGGCCGAGAGGTGGGGCACACCCTGGACAAGCCACCAGATCATCGCAGGGCTTGGTTCAAACATATACCTTTGAACTGCTTCTTGTTCAGGCACATTTTCCATGTTTGCACAGCAAAACTACAAAAATAAAAGAAAATTTGATTCAATGGCTCTATGTTACTAAGACAGTGTACTCATGTGAAAGCAAATGTCACAGATTTCAGTACAAATGGCTACGCCCAGGTAAGCCTATTTTTAGCAATATCACAATTTTATTAAAATGTTAAAGGTTTATTCTTAATTAAAATGTGTGGGATGGTACGGTGGTGTAGTGGTTAGCACTGTCACCTCACAGCAAGAAGGTTCTAGGTTCAAACCCAGTGGCCAACAGGGGCCTTTCTGTGTGGAGTTTGCATGTTCTCCCTGTGTCTGCATGGGTTTCTTCCGGGTGCTCCGGTTTCCCCCACAGTCCAAAGACATGCAGGTTAGACTAATTGGTGGCTCTAAATTGACCGTAGGTGTGAACTGCGATGATCTGGCGACTTGTCTAGGGTGTACCTAGTCTGGCTAATGCGACTTCAAAGCTCTGCGAGCATTTGGTCTGGCAAAGATATTAAGCCCAACCGTTTCCCAAAGGCGTGGTTGACCCGCCTCCCTGAAATGCCTCAGTTTGCTACTGGTCGAAGCCAGAAAAGGCTGTGACGAAGCTTAAACCAATCACATCACTCTTTCCTCTGACGTATGTGACGTGACGGAAACTGCTTGAGTAACAGGAAGAAGATAAATACCTCCAGGGCTGCTCTTTGCTCCGTTTTCAATGAGAACTTCCTGTTGAATGCTTTCAATACAGCATCTACCGCTGTGTCAAAGGCTTGCCGCTGCTCCATGTTCGTAATGTTTCTAGTGAATGAAGCGCTTCCGGCATAGATTCTGTAAACAATCTATGGCTTCCGGTCGCAGTTCTACTACGTCACTGCCTTGAACACGCCTCTACCCAGGGCCGTTGGAGATGCTCAAAGTTGATTGGCTCCCGATTTTTCAGGAGCTTGGAAGAGCTGGAGATAGCTTCCCTTGCCAGACTAAGCTCGCAACAGGCCCTCGTGTTGTGCCACACTTAGGATGGGCGGGCCCAGGCTAGGGTGTACCCCGCCTCTCGCCTATAGTCAGCTGGAATAGGCTCCAGCTTGCCCATGACCCTGCACAGGATAAGCAGTTATGGATAATGGATGGATGGATGAATGAATGGATAACACATGTGGGGACACATCAAGGCACTGATTGGCAAACGGAGTTTATTTTTTGGGTTTTGTTTGGTTTTAAAGGAGAGCATATCAGTAGTACGGTAGTACATACCGTGTTTAGACTCTCCATGAAATGGCTTCTTAGCTGAGATTTGATTCTGTATGTTGACATATTTCCCTCTGAAACAGGAAGTCAAAGTGAGCTGAAACAAACCTGATAGCAGCTTAGTGAGTGAGATACATATGAAGCAGGTTGACTAGATTACAGCAGGTCATTTGTATGCTCTGACAGTGTCTAAAGATGGAATTGCATTCTTCCTCAGTCTCAGGAAGTGACATATTCCAGCATTGAACAGCTTCAAGTTGGTTTTCCAGTCACATAACCACGACTTACAAATGTAGAGCAAGACCTGCCTCAGGGGGCAGGACATACAGTACTGTGCAAAAGTCTTGCAAGTCTTGCACATATAAAGAAGTAATGTGAAGTAAAGATGCCTTAAATGTATGTATATACCGTACACCCACTGGCCACTTTAATAGGAACTTGTTCTTGATTCTAAGATTCCTGTTCTTGGCTGGCAGAACAGCACAAAAGTCTTTTAGCACAAGTTCTAAAGTCTCTTAGCACAACTCTATGTTCTTTAGCACAACTCTGGATTGTGGTCACAATAATAATAATTTAAAAAAAATTTAAAATACTCAAGTCAAGTCAAGTCAAGTTTATTTGTATAGCGCTTTTAACAATAAACATTGTCTCAAAGCAGGTTTACAGAATTTGAACGACTTAAAACATGAGCTAATTTTATCCCTAATCTATCCCCAATGAGCAAGCCTGTGGCGACGGTGGCAAGGAAAAACTCCCTCAGACGACATGAGGAAGAAACCTCAAGAGGAACCAGACTCTAAAGGGAACCCATCCTCATTTGGGCAACAACAGACTGCATAACTATAACATTAACAGTTTTAACATGTAGTCAGTTTCGTTGATGTTATAAATTCTTCATTGATAGAAACTTGAGTGCAAAACTGTTCATGACAACTTCAGTCCTAAAGTTAGCAAGTCAACTGTAGTCCTCAGCCATAAAAGCATTACTGTAAGAGTCCAGAGCGTCTTCCAGGTGTGACTTTCAACTGTCCTCATGGGGCCGTCCTCCACAGGAGCGATGCGATAAAACTCCAACCAGACACAGGGCACCAGGATGGATCAAGCAGGTCCGAGGGGCAGAAGAGGTCAGCATCTCGATCCCAGGACCAACATGTAACTCAGAGGGACAGATTGGGGGGGGGGGGGGGGGAGAGAAAAGACAGGTTGTTAGGTATGCCCTAAAAATGACACAAGTATTAAATCTGTGTGGTAGGCTCGCAGAGACGAGAGTCTTGACATCAGGCATAATACCCAACAATGGCATGTTAATATCTCATCTCATTATCTCTAGCCGCTTTATCCTGTTCTACAGGGTCCCAGGCAAGCTGGAGCCTATCCCAGCTGACTACGGGCGAAAGGCGGGGTACACCCTGGACAAGTCGCCAGGTCATCACAGGGCTGACACATAGACACAGACAACCATTCACACTCACATTCACACCTATGGTCAATTTAGAGTCACCAGTTAACCTAACCTGCATGTCTTTGGACTGTGGGGGAAACCGGAGCACCTGGAGGAAACCCACGCAGACACGGGGAGAACATGCAAACTCCGCACAGAAAGGCCCTTGCCGGCCACGGGGCTCGAACCCAGAACCTTCTTGCTGTGAGGCGACAGCGCTAACCACTACACCACCGTGCCGCCCGGCATGTTAATATGGTTAAAAAATATCATGACTGGATGCTTGATTGGGTGATGGGAGCACACTCCTCAGCAATGATGGGATGCAGATGGGACCCTTATGGCTGGCCAAGACAATTCAGTTACATTTCACCGGGTCTGGGACATGCGACAGAATGTCTGACGGCCAATTCCCTGCAGGCTACTCATCTTGATATACTTACTTACTTACTTACTGCCCGTTATGCCTCCTAGGATTTAGGGCAGCAGTGAAGGCTGTCCACTCCTTGGTAGTGTTGATTCCTTCTATTGCTGTTTCCGTAATTTGTGGGACAAGGTTGTTAGCCCTGTGCCCAACCCCCAGCCTAGAGGACCAGTGGATTGCTTTTTGTCTCGCCGCTACCCTTCGACCTGTCTAGCATGGGGGGCCCTACCAGGAGATAAATCTCCTACTGGCATAGCTCTAGGGTCACTGAGACACACAAGCTCCTCAAGCACGCCAAGGTTGCAATCTAACGGGGAGACATCTTGATAAAGGAAGGGGTTTATTATGATTGCTTAGGGACTGGAAGCCGGATTTCCTGTCGAATTAATTAACCGGGGGATTATGTCTCTTGCCCTGCTTGACATCATGCGTTTTGCCGACTAAGATGTAACCAACAGTTCCGATACGTAAACAAACAAAAGAAACTTTCATGAAGCAAGAAGAAGATGAAGAAGAAGAGATTACACAAAGATGTAAGGGTTGTTTTGATCATCAAGACGAGTCTCGAAGCCGTGGCTAATTTACAAGGAAATTCACTTTGTTGCAGCATGTTTATATTTGATTTCAATATTTCTTTTTTTTTTGTTCAGTGCTATCAACCACTAAAAAATGTTGTTTCACACAGAATTATCAAATCAATAAACTACAAACACTCCTTTGTAGATTGTGCAAAAAAAAAAACCCCGCAGTGCACAGATTACAGACAATTCACACAAGTCGATCAGAACAAGAACAGCTTGCACTTTTTTTGAATAATAATAAAGTCTATTTTTTTTGCGTCGTTTTTTAAACCCATCATTGAAATGATTGGATAGATGGCAAAAATTTTCACTTCTCTAATCCTATTGTTCTCTTTTAACTGAGCACTCGGTGAACAGAAATGGATGTGTATACTACGATCAACCTTTTTTCTCTTTTGTAAAATAATAAAATAAAGAACAAACAAAAAGCTTTCTTTAAACTCATCATCTTGTAAATTTTGCTTTGACTTTTCATTCTTTATCGAATTAGCACAGTGTAAATAATAAATATGATATAATTTAAGCTTGGCACTTTAATAAAGATAAAACAAACCTGAAAGTCGGCTGTAGCGGTGTACTGGGTCAGGGTACGTGCTGTGTTCAATAATTTGGAAGGAGGATTGGTGACTAACATACGGGCTCCATCAAACATGGCGGTTTCAAGATGGCAGAGGGGGGAAATACAATCGCTCGTTTTTTATTGGAATCTCGACAACTTTCATAAAAAAAATCCATCAAACACGATCAGTAAGTATTCATAATAAAGATTAAGAGTTCTTGGATCTTGTGGAACTTAGGCTACATCCACACGACAACGGCAACAAGATTTTTTTTTTTAAATATCGCGTCCACATGGGCAACGGATCAGTAAAATATCAGGTACATATTGCAACGCAATGCTTGCTGAAAACGATGCAATACACATGCCACACCTCTACGTGCACTGTAAGACGGTCACATCGGAGAAACCAGAGCAATAGAAGAAGTAGATGCATGCGCATAAACCCCTTCTTCTGTAGCATCAGCCACATAAAGTTTTGATTATTAATCAGTAGCGTAAAACGAAAGACGCGGAAAGAGGAATGAATGGGGGTAGATGGAAGCCGGTACGCCAACATTCTGATATCCTCCAGAATTCTTTAATGGTCCGGAATAAATTGAATGCTACACGTTGATGGATTACTTTGTTCTTCTACACCCTTTTTGAGGAATGTATTGTCAGACTTAAACCAACATCTGAAGAGGTGAGATCGCTCCTTTTTTTTTTTCCTATTTTTGCTGGCGGGATTGTTTTTGTTTTTGGAAAGCGCACGGGCGGTGCGCGGCTTGGTTATACTCAGTACTTCCGCAGTGTTTGGACTAAAGACTCTGCCCTAAGGGCTATTTTCTCTCTCTCTCTCTCTCTCTCTCACTTTGCACCATTACACAATAAATATTCACAGTGAAAATATTTTGTAAGCGCATTTCATGAACCAAGTTATAGGATTTGTTGACAACTCGCATCGAGTTCGTTACACTTCTACCCGGCATGAAGCACTGACAGTCATGTGGTTGTGACATCATCGTAAACAAATCCGTTCTACTCATCCAGACGACTTCGCAACGGGGCCGTTGCCAGATTTTTCCACTCTGGAACCCGTTCTCAAAAGATTTCGTTTTGGGGCACCCAAAACGCCAGTGCCATGTGGACGCCAGGCCGAAATGATAAACAATTTTATCAGATTCACCTGAATCCGTTGCCGTGTGGACAGGGCCTTAGAGTTGTGCTAAGAGACTTTGGATTTGTGCTAAAAGACTTGTGCAAGATAACCGTAAACCAGTGGAACCCAGTGTGGTCTTCTGCTGTTGCATGCTGAGGTGCTTTTCTGCTCACCACTGTTGTGAAGAGTTGCTATGAGTTGCTATATCCTTCCTGGCAGCTCGAACCAATCTGGCCATTTTCCTCTGAACCTCTCTTATCAACAAGGCGTTTGTTTCTACCCACAGAACTGTCATTCATGTTTTTTTTTAATTTATTTGATTACATTTAGTAAGTGCATTTATATGCAGTACTCTAAAGCACTTGACAAAATACAAATAAATAAATAAAGTTATAATAATAATAATAATAATAATAATAAAGCTAAAAATTATACAAAATTCTAAAAACATATACAAAAAAACTTTCAGAAAAAGACACAAATATCATTGTTGCCAATGATATTTGTGGGGAGGGGAAAAAGGCTAGATAGCATTAAAAAAAACACCATTGACGACAAAAAATAAAAAACTTCCAAAAGACAAATACAATGACATTGTTGCCAACAAGTAATTCTAACTATTCTTACTAAATAAATGTATCTTTAAGGATTTCTTAACCCTCATCCTACCATGCTATTTTACACCTTAATCTTACCATGTGGGGTCCGTTTGGACCCCAATACTTTTCTTTAAAATTAAAGCTTATAAAGACAAAATCACCAGATAAGTTTTGTTCAGAACATCTTGTATTAATAACAGCAGTACACTAAAGGGCCCAAGGCATAAAGAACACACTTAACCTTCATCCTACCAGCCAATTTTACATACACAAACTACCAGGCGGGGTCCGTATGGACCCCAGGAGGGAATACCTTGAAATCAATGCAGTAAGAACCAATTCAATGCAGCAAACAGACATAACTTTATTGAAGAACAAAATCCACTATGGCTGAATATCAGTGATGTATTATAAATGCAATAATATTGCAATAACTAGCGTACATGTAGCAAATTATAGTGCCACAAAAAAAATTGGCATTATATACATGATTTTTGCAGCTCATGCAGCTGTAAAACATTCTGGATTACAACTTAGGTCTTTTCTTACAGAATTTAAAACAAAAAAGTAATTGTAAAATAATTTAGGGCTTTTGTTTTGCAGCCTGTGCTTATTGCAGCAGTGGGGTCCACACGGACCCCAAGAAGGAATGCCTTGGTAGTTTCATTATGGAACATAAAAGAAATAAAAGAAGTTAACTTTCAGTGTGCTATTCAATTATAAAATGAAAGACAGATAAACTTTACTCTGGGGTCCGGTTGGACCCCAGTAACAAATTAATTATACCTTCACAATGCAAAAAGCTGATCTTCCAGTGCTTTAGTGTTTTAATTAAGACATAAATTCCGACAAATTCATAAAACGGTGAGGCAGTATGTCACATATTTTTAAAATGGCAAACAAACATATAGGTGCTGGGTCCATATAGGTGCGGGGTCCATATAGGTGCGGGGTCCAAGTGGGGACCCCACTTGGTAGGATGAAGGTTAAATAACTCAAAGTCAGTTTCAAAACGAAGAGGAGCCGGTAGTTCATTCCACAGTGTTGGTGATGTTTTTTGTTTTTTGCACCATTCTGTCGGTGAAAACTCGAGAGACTGCTGTGCGTGAAAACCCCAGGAGATCAGCAGTTTCTGAAACACTCAAACCAGTCCATCTGGCTCAAACCAACGCCCATACCACAGTGAAATAAAGACACACTTTGAGATCACAATTTTTCCCATTGTGATGTTTGAACATTGTGAACATTAACTGAAGCTCTTGATTTGTATCTGCATGATTGTGTGCATTGTGCTGCTGTCGAGGGTTCGGCTGAGTAGAGAACTGCAGAAAACAGCAGATGGATGGGGGTTCCTAATAAAGTGGCCAGTGAGTGTACAAAACATGTTATAAAGATCAGTACACAAGAATAAACTTGAAGGGCACTCGGTAGTGTGTATACCTCTGCCAAGCAATATATTTGGATTTGCATCAAAATCTAATCAGTTGTTCCTTGGCCAGTGGCCCAGTTTTCCTCAAAATGCCATCAAAATCCGTTCACTACTTTTTGAGTTACGTTTGGAACAAACAAACAAACAAATGGAGGCAAAAGCATAACCTCTTCCAACGAAGTTGGCAGAGGTAACTAAGCAATTTCAAAAGTTATTGTGATTTAAAAAATATACACAGTGGATATAAAAAGTGTACACACCCCGTTAGAATGATCGGTTTTTCTGATGTAAAAAAATGAGACCACAATAAATAATTTCAAAACTTTTCCCACCTTTAATGTGACCTATAACCTGTACAATTCAATTGAAAAACAAACAAATCTGTTAGAGGGTGGCACGGTGGTGTAGTGGTTAGCGCTGTTGCCTCACAGCAAGAAGGTCCAGGTTCGAGCCCTGTGGCCGGCGAGGGCCTTTCTGTGTGGAGTTTGCATGTTCTCCCCGTGTCCGCGTGGGTTTCCTCCGGGTGCTCCGGTTTCCCCCACAGTCCAAAGACATGCAGGTTAGGTTAACTGGTGACTCTAAATTGAGCGTAGGTGTGAATGTGAGTGTGAATGGTTGTCTGTGTCTATGTGTCAGCCCTGTGATGACCTGGCGACTTGTCCAGGGTGTACCCCGCCTTTCGCCCGTAGTCAGCTGGGATAGGCTCCAGCTTGCCTGCGACCCTGTAGAACAGGATAAAGCGGCTAGAGATAATGAGATGAGATGAGACAAATCTGTTAGAGAGAAAAACATAAAAATAAAAAACATACAATAAGCTGGTTGCATAAGTGTGCACACCCTTAAACTAATACTATGTTGAAGCACCTTTTGATTTAATTACAGCATTCAGTCTTTTTGGGGTCACACCTGCCATCAGTTAAAATTGCTCTGATTAACCCCAAATAAAGTTCAGACATTTACTCAGTTGCATCCTCCAGCAAAAGCCAGGGTTCACAGAGAGCTTACAAAGCATCAAAGGGGTCTCACTGTTGAAAGGTATCAGTCAGGAGAAGGGAACAAAAACATTTCCACGGCATTAGATATACCATGGAGCACAGTGAAGACCGTCATCAAGAAGTGGAGAAAATATGGGACAACAGTGACATTACCGAGAACTGGACGTCCCTCCAAAATTGATGAAAAGACAAGACAAAAACTGGTCAGGGAGGCTGCCGAGAGGCCTACAGCAACACTGAAGGAGCTGCAGGAATTTCTGGCAAGTACTGGTTGTGTACTACATGTGACCACAATCTCCCGTATTCTCCATATGTCTGGGCTATGAGGTAGAGTCAAAGAAAAACATCCAGGCCCGGCTAAATTTTGCCAAAAAAATACATTAACTCTCCCAAAATCATGTGGGAAAATGTGTTATGGTCTGATGAAACCAAGGTTGAGCTTTTTGGCCACAATTCCAAAAGGTATGTTTGGCACAAAAACAAAACTGTGCATCACCAAAAGAACCCCATACCCACGGTGAAGCATGGTGGTGGCAGGATCATGGTTTGGGGTTGTTTTTCTTCAGCTGGAACAGGGGCTTTAGTCAGGGTGGAGGGAATTATGAACAGTTCTAAATACCAGTCAATTTTGGCCCAAAACCTTCAGGTGTCTGCTAGAAAGCTGAAGATGAAGAGCAATTTCATCTTTCAGCATGACAATGACCCCAAAAAAGTTTTGGAATGGCCCAGTCAGAGCCCAGACCTCAATCCAATTGAAAATCTGTGGGGTGACCTGAAGATGGCTGTGCACAAGAGACACCCTCGCAATCTGACAGATTTGGAGCGCTTTTGCAAGGAAGAGTGGGCAAATACTGCCAAGTCTAGATGTGGCAGGCTGATAGACTCCGACCCCAAAAGACTGAATGCTGTAATTAAATCAAAAGGTGCTTCAACAAACTATTAGTTTAAGGGTGTGCACACTTATGCAACCAGCTTATTGTACGTTTTTTAATTTTTTTATGTTTTTCCCCCCCTAACAGATTTGTTTGTTTTTCAGTTGAACTGTACAGGTTATAGGTCACATTAAAGGTGGGAAAAGTTTTGAAATTATTTATCGTGGTCACATTTTGTTACATCAGAAAAACCGATCATTTTATCGGGGTGTGTAAACTTTTTATATCCACTGTATATAATTTGTCTCAGCTCCATTTTGTGCAGTTTGATAAGGAAACGGGCTGCTAAGTTTTACTGAGTAGCTTCAAGAATCTGCCACAGTTCTTCTGGAGACGTTGTCTATCTATCTTTCTTTCTTTTCATGCAAAACCCAGCATGTCGCTCTCTTTTTTCTGTAACATTTCAGTTTTATTTCTGAAAGTAATGTTTGGAAAATATAAAATGTTTTTTGTACTGATTCAATAATGCAGAAGTCATAAAATAAACATCGATATCAAAATTTAATGCTAAAAAAAAAAAAAATAGGATAAGACTTTTGCACTGTACCGAAAATGGTTCTTGAGAGCTTTGCTGAGATATGAATCATCAAATAATTTTGACACTTTTCCCAGATGTGACGATCAATAAAATTAAAAACAATAATATTTCAGAAAGATATACATATATATATATATATATATATATATATATATATATATATATATATATAAAAACCCCAGATATTGTATTATTTTGGTGACTAGAACAAGAAGAAAGAAGAACAAAAAGCAATAAATAAATAAATAAATAAATAAATAAGGGGCACTTTAATATTTTTCAAGACAATTAAATAATTAGACTCTCCTAAAAGGCGGCACGGTGGTGTAGTGGTTAGCGCTGTCGCCTCACAGCAAGAAGGTCCTGGGTTCGAGCCCCGGGGCCGGCGAGGGCCTTTCTGTGTGGAGTTTGCATGTTCTCCCCGTGTCCGCGTGGGTTTCCTCCGGGTGCTCCGGTTTCCCCCACAGTCCAAAGACATGCAGGTTAGGTTAACTGGTGACTCTAAATTGACCGTAGGTGTGAATGTGAGTGTGAATGGTTGTCTGTGTCTATGTGTCAGCCCTGTGATGACCTGGCGACTTGTCCAGGGTGTACCCCGCCTTTCGCCCGTAGTCAGCTGGGATAGGCTCCAGCTTGCCTGCGACCCTGTAGAAGGATAAAGCGGCTAGAGATAATGAGATGAGATGAGACTCTCCTAAAAATAAACAATTCCTGTAATTTAATGAATAACAGTTTGAAATATTTGCAAGTGAGTCACTGCAAATGGGGAGTTGAGGTACAGTAATTAACACCTAAATGAACTCACCTGGAGGTTTCAAAAATGTTCGGTCATGTACGTGTGAGTAAAAATGGGAATGAGAGTAAGAATGAGAAGTCTGTGTCGAATTTATTATGAGAGATTGCCATTAATGCTGCAGTAAACTTTGACAAAATTTATTTTTATTGTCGTATACAACTATACAATGTCCCTGTATGTTTCAGCATAAAAAAAATATCACTTATTATTCTGTCCACATTCACTAGATACGTATAAGCAATTGTGCACTCTGATTGGCTACTCTACTGTAAAACCCGATAAGGTCACTGAGCTCAAAAATTTTATTGAAACCGATTACGTAAAAATTTTTGAGGTAAGTAACTTAAATTTTTTAAGGTAAGATTTCTTAAAAATTACAATTAAGGGTAACTATAGTGTAATTTTTAAGAAATCTTACCTTAAAAAATTTAAGTTACTTACCTCAAAAATTTTTACGTAATCGGTTTCAATAAAATTTTTGAGCTCAGTGACCTTATCGGGTTTTACAGTGTAGGATATACTGTGAGTAGAGAAAAACAAAATGGCAGCGCGTGTTGCTGAACCAGCCGAGGACGAAATAAAAACTCTACTCGAAAACAAAACTCCAACGATACAATAAAAATCAACAAAATATGGAACAAAAGTATTTGATGATAAGAATGTGTTTTTTTTTTTCAAGAATTATCATCACATTTTTCACAAATTGCTTCTGTCATTTCGCCAGTTTGTTTACATTCTAAGCGGAAATGATTTTGTTGGACGTTTTGTATAAAGTTTTTATTTATCGAATTTGCGAAAAATGACAATAAAAATGCTCCGTTTCTCAAAATCCAGTGAATGTGGATAGAATAAAACAGTCATTCCACTCAATCTCATCGTACATGGATTATAGCCAACTCTGTGCTATGCACCTTGTCACCTATCAGCTCATGTACGACTCGATTTCGTGGAAAAACTGTTAAATATATGTGCTATTCTTTTTATACGTTAATTTTTGCTCATTGCCATTGGAGTTCACTATATATGTCCCCATGTGGTACCTGGGAAATAAAGGTGACCAACAAGGTGTTGGGTGTGTGTGTTTTACACGGTATATATATATATATATATATATATATATATATATATATATATATATATATATATACACATTCTTGGGTTTCAGTCACGTGACTTTTCTTAGTGATTTCACTTCCGGTAAAACAGCTGGTGGTCAAGCAAACCAAAACGGCTGCCGTAGTGCAAACAACTAGCGATGACTTATCAGAGTACGCTCGTAATCTAGAAGCCACTGCTGGCTTTAGATATATTCAGAAGATTGCTATGTGCAATGGAATTGACCCCTACAGTCTGGGAAAGAAGGATTTGTCATACGATCTCGCAAACTACCCTTCATTCGACTTCCCCGACATCTCGAACTATCTGGTGTTGCAGACGTCCTTCTACACCGCAAAACAGATGAAAGTGTGGAAGAGTACGGAGGCTTATAACTTTTTTATATGTGGTTGGGTAAAGGACCTCGGGATCAAGTCACTGCTGAATGAATCCTGTATTGTTTTTGCCCATGTAAGGATGTTTTTTTAAGCTTTCCGTTCGCGTCTTTACAACAAAGCGCTGCAAGTTGAAGTGTAAAGAAACAACAGTTCACTTGATTCTCACTTGTGTTGGCTCTTATCTCTCAGCTAAATCATTCACAAAGATCATCAGAAACCCCTTTAAAGACCTGGATCTTAGTTAAACAAGACGGAGAAGTGATCACGGCGCATTGTAACTGTACGGCTGGGGAAGAATTTTGTCGCGACCTTCATGCATATGGACTTTATGAGGAGTAAACAAAGAAACAGCTGGAAACTTTAGCACTTCGTGACTAAAAAAAGGTCTGTAAAATAACGACACATAGCAAGAAAAGTACTTGGAAAACACTAAGGACAGAGCTGAGAGGGAAATACAAACCTTTCACCAAGTGATCACTGCAAACTCGAGCATGCTTCGACTCGGCTCCCTTCGATTTCAGTGAGAGGTTCAAAAGCCACCTTTCTCAACGTCTTTTTGTGAAATCCTGTGTTCGTTCACCCTTTTTTATTAGTTCACGGCGAACCCTGAAGAAACGTTTATCAGTTTCACTGTTTGATCGATTCGAACAACCTAAAACAACGCAAGCGTGAGGCATTTTTCATGCGAGCAATGCACCTTCTCCGTACAAACGCTTTGTCAACTGAGCTTTGGTCGACCACCAGATAAAGTTTTGAATAACTAATGAGGTGGATGTGACGTCACGTGAAACCCAAGAATTGGTCGAAATAGTGACAGAGTGGAGGGTTGTGTTTAATTTGCTGAGCCTCACCATGCTGCAGTGTCGAATAATAAAGCACTAAAAGGCTTTATTTATTCCATTCTGTGAGGGACAGCACTGGAACACACATTTGCACATTGTTCTCTGCCTCTCACTCTGAGCTGCAGGGGGAAACAAAGATCCTGAAGCTGAAGAACCTGAGGCCCAAAGACTACGCCAACTACAGCTGCATCGCCTCTGTTCGGAACGTGTGTGGCATTCCTGACCGGAGGGTCATCTTTCGACTCACCAATAAAACAGGTCACATACATTAAAACACATCTCATCTCATTAGAAGATAGGATTTAAAAAAAAAAAAAAAACATAACCTCTGCATGTAGCTGTGATCAGAAGATTTTTATACATCAAGCTACAACATGACATAGATCAAAGCAATAGAGTTTATGTTTTATTGGTTTGTTTATTTGCTTGTTTTCATTTTTATTTTTGGCAAATTTATTTGCACTAGATTATGTACCACTGATGTAAGCAGAGGAGAACCGTTAGGGCCTTCTAGGCCATCGAAGAAGGCCCAAACATATGAGCATTTCAAATATTATATTCAGTTTCTTTCATTCTTATATTCTTTCATAATTTCATTATCATTATTCTCTTCTAATTTTAACTTGGCCGGATTTTCTATCAAATTTTTCAGAAATTAAAGGGTTACTGTCCTGAAAACATTAAAGGTCCCATGGCATGGTGGTTTGTTGATGCTTTAAATGGGCTCATGGAGGTTTCCGGATGTTATATCTGCAGCCTTTCTCGAAACGAACCCTCGGCACGTAGATATAGCCTCCTGGGAGAAAGACCCATTTCAGCGCTTTTCCCAGTGCGTCGTTTTGCTAATGAGAAGCAGGAGGTGGGGAAGGGTAGAGGGTGGGGGCGGGTCTTATCATTAATATTCATGACATGTAAACGTGTTACCTCTGATTGGCTAACAGCACTGTGACGCTACCTCCAGTGGGTCAGAACAAGCGGATGTGGGTGTCTTACTATGGCGAGAGAGAAGGAACAAACCGCGAAGGGAAAAATACCGCGTGCTGACGTCATTAAGGTGCGACGCGAGGAAATAAAATAAATTCAACAAATGTTTGGGTTTTTACTGAACAAACAAACAAATAAAATGAACGAGTGACTTAAAAAAAAGTACTTGGCTAACTGCAGGAAGTGGTTAGCTGCACAGCTAATGTAGCCATTGCAAGGCTAACGTGGCACCGATTTTAAAACACGGCAAAACAACTTAACAGTTATACACTTACTTGTTGGGTGTTTGTTGCTGATGCGGCAGGGATGCTTGGTACGGACCCAGGCTTCAGTGACAGTTGATGTGCAAAACCTGCCCTGTACTGTCCCGAGTTGTGGAAACATTCCTCAGGAAAATGCTTCCGACAAACATACACCGTCTTAGGTAG
Organism: Neoarius graeffei; assembly: GCF_027579695.1. Taxonomy (NCBI): domain Eukaryota; kingdom Metazoa; phylum Chordata; class Actinopteri; order Siluriformes; family Ariidae; genus Neoarius; species Neoarius graeffei. The sequence goes on along the minus strand of NC_083571.1, from coordinate 112,492,338 downwards.
ACTCGACGGCGTATTATTGGAGTAAATAAAATTAAGCCACTGCGTCTTCAGGGGCTCTCCCGTCGGCAGTAAAAACAGACTCTTTTCTGTGTTGTCACATCCATGTACAGCGCAACTTCCATGTTTGGTGGCAACTTTTGAGCTGGGCGGGGCAATCCATACAGTGGGTGGGAATCCAGAGGGGGGGCGTGGGGATCATCTCCCTTGCTGACGTAGGCAAGGGAAGAGTTTATCAACGCGCCGTTTTGACGCACCATTCTCAAATGTTGGGCATAGTTTGGTTTACACATTATGAAATTTCTAGCCACTGGGGTGACTTAAGAAGGTCAGAGGAACTCATTTTAACGTTAAAAAACCTCAGAAAGTGAAAATTTCATGCCATGGGACCTTTAACATAGAGTTATCCAATGAGATTTTTCATTTGTGCTGGTGCAAATTGTTACTCTCACTCAGGGATCTTTCTACATTATTATTATTATTACATTATATTAGGACACTATTTCTCCATCAGTTTTCAACCAATCATCACCAAATTTCACATGAAGAATACCTCTGGGCTGAAATACATTGCTATGACTTTTGGTGCTGATCTGGATCATTGACCAGGAATAATTCATGAAAAACAGGCTTTTTTTCAATCTCTTATAACTGTCAATTTTCATGATTTTTTCAACAGGGCTTTCCTCAAAGCACAGGTACATGACACTCTACCGTGGCGTGTGACGTCAGCACCACGTTGTCACTTGCATACCAAAAAAAAAAAAAAAAATCCCACTAATTGAACAAAGCAGAGTACTTTCTGCGCCTACAGTAAATATCTCTTATTCCCCTCTGAAAATTAGTAATACCTTTAGAAACAGGAAGATATTGTAATATATAGGTCTAGACTATCCTGAAACTCAACCCAGAAGTGAAAATAAAGGGTTTCACTGGGTGCACTTACTGCCATTCACAACCATACATAAAACCACGTCCTAGGCGCTGGTCGCTAGATGTCGCTGTTGTGTGATTTGACCTTGATTCTGTTCCTGGAATTGGAAAATAAAGAGGCGTGCTCCGAAGTGTTTTCATTTCAAATCTATGTTTGCCCTTTAAATTTTTCCCCTTGCATATTTGGCCAGGGAAAAAAAACATCAAATTTAATAATGTGCCTAATCGGCCCTAGATGCCACCAGAATGCACCCTTTGAAGCCTCTAATTTCAAAATTTTCCAGGAGAACATGCCTTCAGACCCTCCTAGGTGCCTTTGAGGCCCTCCAGGTTGGGCTGGGCTCCGTAGTAGCACCGTTCTGATTTTTTTTTTTTGGGGGGGGTGGGGTAAGCCCTGTTCAGTCTTTTTCTTTTTTCAGGGCAGCAGGGCGCAACTTTTCCTTGGCCTTCAATTGACAAAGGTTAGCTAGTGCAAATTACTGTGACTGTAATTAAAGTCTCTAGTTTTGTTTGTTGTCTCCAGGCAGTGAAGCGTTTCAAGTTGACTCAGTCATTGGTTAGGACTTCATCGCCGGAACAGAAGGCCATGGCAGTGTATGTTTATGCAGGAAGTGACAGATGAATTAACCAATCAGATATTGATTTATAGTGGGAGGGACCAAAAATTCACCTCCCGAGACCTTCTTGAACTCTAATGCGAGCTTCACCACAAGTCGGCGATGGAAGTCAACACAGCAGTGAAGTCACCTTCCAGCCGGTGGAGCGTTCATCAGTAGTGTTAGCGAATGCTAATAAAGCGGTCAAGCCAGTGCTAGCTATTGAGAGCAAGTAGCACAGGCTAACGACTGAGAAACTAAGATTTCTGTCTCCAGACTCTACTATAGCATGCTTGCTATAGTATTTTTCACTCAGACTTAAAGTGCCATTCCACCATTGGATGTATTCTTTGGCATAAAATACAATATATTTTGACAACATATATAAATGGTATCACTAGATAGAGAAATCTTTTAGCTTCAAAATGGTATATCAAACATAATTTTTTGACAACGACAAATATATTAATTTTGCGACCAAAGTCACCTACCCTTTTAATTTCCGTGCGTGATGTCATCGGCAGGTTCCCCTTCTTGTGTACCACGTGACATGTGATGTGGCACATATTATCAGCAATGGTGGATAGAACGTGATAAAATTAATACCAATAAATCTAGCTAATACCAATAAATCTAGCTAACTGAAAGATTAACTCAAAATTTTTCGCAATTTTTTTGGCCCCCATATACGAGGAGAAATGACTCTCTCACTTTGGGGGTTTCCTGGTCTAAAAATAGACCGACACGTGGTACACAAGAAGGGGAACCTGCCGATGACATCACATTTCACTACCGCGCGGAAATTAAAAGGGTAGGTGACTTTGGTCGCAAAATTAATATACTTGTCGTTGTCAAAAAATTATGTTTGATATATCATTTTGAAGCTAAAAGATTTCTCTATCTAGTGATACCATTTATATATGTTGTCAAAATATATTGTATTTTATGCCAAAGAATACATCCAATGGTGGAATGGCACTTTAAGTATTCATTTGCCTGTGTAATTTACTGAGTTAGTTTTAAAATCAATATCAACAATGACACACAATGACACCTGGTAGTCTGGTGCTAATCCCTCGCAAAATCCTTTGCCCTGTTCTTTATTTATTTATTTATTTATTTATTTATTTTTAAGTGTGTCCGGCTAAGTTTTGGCTAAGCTCAAGTCCCAGCTCTAATAGTAATGGTTTGCCACTGGATATAAGAATATGTTAGTATTATGGAATATATCATATAGATTGTGTAATTTATAAAAAGAAAAATCTTAAAATGGAAATGTGCAGCTCAAACAGCCAGTTGGTGACGTTATTACAGCAGTAAGAGCTTTTGTAATAGCTTGCACTTAATATTTACATATTTTACATCATCAAACGAATTCATCAGCTTCACCCAGACTGGTTTTGTGCAGACAGTTGTGACCTTTTTATTCATTAACCATAATAAAAGGGCTTTATGAAAACATAGTCTGTTACAACCCCACTGAGACCCCACATTGCATCGAAAGAGCACATTTAAATATAACAGACAATACGGTACATGCAGGTGTCACGATTTGATTATATTGTTGGAAAAAAAAATATTTAAAGTGGAAATACTAAATGCACGGATGATGCACCAAATCCATTTACATTTAAAATCGCGTTTGGAGGACCTGTGCGAATTTGTTATTCTGGCCAAAATGGGGCCAAATGATGCTTTGGGCTTAATGTTAAGCTTATAAAAGCATGTCTATTTGAGAATACTAACTAAACTGCACATCTCCTCTTGGTCTCTGCAGCTTCCCCATCCATCAAGCTCCTGGTGGAAGATCCAATTGTGGTGAATCCTGGACAGACAGTATCTCTGGTGTGTATCACCACAGGTGGTGAACCTCCACCCACACTGACATGGACCACCGTCTCGGAGCACCTTCCTGAGAAAAGCGTTTTGAAAGACGGCACACTAACACTACCTGCTATCTCTTCTGAAGACGCCGGCGTCTATAGCTGCATCGCCAGCAACAACGTAGGAAACCCAGCCAAAAAGTCAACCACCATTATTGTTCGAGGTAAAGAAAACAACTGCATGTAAATTGATGTATCCATTATACTTTAAAGGAGCACAATTCGAATACAAGTCACAATAAATTAGAAGAAGACATATCGTCAGATAAAGTACACATCAGTAAGTGACACAATTTATGTTATGCATAGTTAATCAAGTTGGGACACCAGCATAAAACATTTCTAAACAGTCCTTTTGATGTTATTAAGTATGAAGAATTGAAAAAAAAAGAAATACAGTGGATATAAAAAGTTTATACACCCTGTTAAAATGATGCAAAAAAATGAGACCACGATGAATAATCTCACAACTTTTCCGACCTTTAATGTGACCTATAACCTGTACAGTTCAATTGAAAAACAAACAAATCTGTTAGGGGGGAAAAACATTTAAAAAAAAAAAGTACAATAAGCTGGTTGTATAAGTATGCACATCCTTAAACTAATACTTTGTTGAAGCACCTTTTGATTTAATCACAGCATTCAGTCTTTTGGGGTCGGAGTCTATCAGCCTGCCACATCTAGACTTGGCAATATTTGCCCACTCTTCCTTGCAAAAGCGTTCCAAATCTGTCAGATTGCGAGGGTGTCTCTTGTGCACAGCCCTCTTCAGGTCACCCCACAGATCAGATTTTCAATTGGATTTAGGTCTGGGCTCTGACTGGGCCATTCCAAAACTTTTTGGGGTCATTGTTGTGCTGAAAGATGAAATTGCTCTTCATCTTCAGCTTTCTAGCAGACACCTGAAGGTTTTGGGCCAAAATTGACTGGTATTTAGAACTGTTCATAATTCCCTCCATCTTGACTAAAGCCCCTGTTCCAGCTGAAGAAAAACAACCCCAAAACATGATGCTGCCACCACCATGCTTCACCGTGGGTATGGGGTTCTTTTGGTGATGCACAGAGTTGTTTTTGTACCAAACATACCTTTTGGAATTGTGGCCAAAAAGTTCAACCTTGGTTTCATCAGATCATAACACATTTTCCCACATGATTTTGGGAGAGTTTTTTTTTTTTGCAAAATTTAGCCGGCCTGGATGTTTTTCTTTGACTCTACCTCATAGTCCAGACATATGGAGAATACGGGAGATTGTTGTCACATGTAGTGCACAATCAGTACTTGCCAGAAATTCCTGCAGCTCCTTCAGTGTTGCTGTAGGCCTCTCGGCAGCCTCCCTGACCAGTTTTCATCTTGTCTTTTCATCAACTTTGGAGGGACGTCCAGTTCTCGGTAATGTCACTGTTGTCCCATATTTTCTCCACTTCTTGATGATGGTCTTCACTGTGCTTCACGGTATACACTACCGTTCAAAAGTTTGGGGTCACCCAGACAATTTTGTGTTTTCCATGAAAAGTCACACTTTTATTTACCACCATAAGTTGTAAAATGAATAGAAAATATAGTCGAGACATTTTTCTGGCCATTTTGAGCATTTAATCGACCCCACAAATGTGATGCTCCAGAAACTCAATCTGCTCAAAGGAAGGTCAGTTTTATAGCTTCTCTAAAGAGCTCAACTGTTTTCAGCTGTGCTAACATGATTGTACAAGGGTTTTCTAATCATCCATTAGCCTTCTGAGGCAATGAGCAAACACATTGTACCATTAGAACACTGGAGTGATAGTTGCTGGAAATGGGCCTCTATACACCTATGGAGATATTGCACCAAAAACCAGACATTTGCAGCTAGAATAGTCATTTACCACATTAGCAATGTATAGAGTGGATTTCTGATTAGTTTAAAGTGATCTTCATTGAAAAGAACAGTGCTTTTCTTTCAAAAATAAGGACATTTTGAACGGTAGTGTATCTAGTGTCATGGAAATGTTTTTGTGCCCTTCTCCTGACTGATACCTTTCAACAATGAGACCCCTTTGATGCTTTGTAAGCTCTCTGTGAACCCTGGCTTTTGCTGGAGGATGCAACTGAGTAAATGTCTGAACTTCATTTGGCGTTAATCAGAGTCATTTTAATTGATGGCAGGTGTGAACCCAAAAAGACTGAATGCTGTAATTAAATCAAAAGGTGCTTCAACAAAGTATTAGTTTAAGGGTGTACACACTTATGCAACCAGCTTATTGTACATGTTTTATTTTTTATGTTTTTCCCCCTAACAGATTTGTTTGTTTTTCAATTGAATTGTACAGGTTATAGGTCACATTAAAGATGTGAAAAGTTTTGAAATTATTTATCGTGGTCTCATATATATATATTTTTTTTACATCAGAAAAACCGATCATTTTAATGGAGTGTGTACACTTTTTATATCCCCTGTATTATTTACAACCTCACATCCATTCTAGCCTCTGTAGTTGTGCAAAAACCTCATCAGGAGTGTCTCACACATTTTATCAGCACATGGACCAGGGCGAAAAATTAACTTCAGTGCTTAGTCACCAATGGAGACAGTATCCCTGAATTCTTAGGCCCTGTCCACACGGCAACGGATTCAGGTGAATCTGATAAAATTGTTTATCGTTTCGGCCTGGCGTCCACACGGCACCGGCATTTTGGGTGCCCCAAAATGAAATATGTTGAGAACGGGTTCCAGAGTGGAAAAATCTGGCAACGGAGCCGTTGCGAAGTCGTCTGGATGAGTAGAACGGATTTGTTTACGATGACGTCACAACCACATGTGCTTCACGCCGGGTAGAAGTGTAACGAACTCGATGCGAGTTGTCAACAAATCCTATAACTTGGTTCATGAAACGCGCTTACAAAATATTTTCACTGTGAATATTTATTGTGTAATGGTGCAAAGTGAGAGAGAGAGAGAGAGAGAGAGAGAGAGAGAATAGCCCTTAGGGCAGAGTCAATCCCACCAGCAAAAATAGGGAAAAAAAAGGAGCGATCTCACCTCTTCAGATGTTGGTTTAAGTCCGACAATACATTCCTCAAAAAGGGCGTAGAAGAACAAAGTAATCCATCAACGTGTAGCATTCAATTTATTCCGGACCATTAAAGAATTCTGGAGGATATCAGAATGTTGGCGTACCGGCTTCCATCTACCCCCATTCATTCCTCTTTCCGCGTCTCCATTCAAAAAACAAGCACGTGATTTAAAGGGACTATATCCATAGGATAGGGAGTGAGAAAGTATGTGTGTGTGACAGTGACAGGGATAGTCACTGTGCGCATGCACAGTTATGCGCATGCGTCTACTTCTATTGTTCTGGTGTCTCCGATGGGACCGTCTTACAGCGCACGTAGAGGTGTGGCATGTGTATTGCATCGTTTTCAGCAAGTGTTGCGTTGCCATATGAACCCGATATTTTACTGATCCGTTACCCATGTGGACGCGATATTAAAAAAAAAAAAAAATCTCGTTGCCGTTGTCGTGTGGATGTAGCCTTATGCCGCTTTTCCACTACAAACGCGGCTGAGTCGGGCTGAGCCGTGCCGTGCTGAGTCGGGCTGAGCGGGGCTGTTGGAGTTGCATTTCGACTACAACCGTGCTGGCTGGAAGTGGGTGGACACATTGGGTGGAGTTAGCGAAAGTGGGTGGACGTCACGTGATGTCCACGTCCACGTCACCAATCAGTGCACAGGGGAGTGTCTGCTCACGCCCCCAGCCTCACTCAGCTCGCTTCGGCTCGCTTCAGCCCCACTCCAAAACGGTGCGAGTTTTAGGGGCTAAGCAGGGCTGAAGCGAGCCGAGTCGTGCTGGTTTTTGGTAGTCGAAATGCGAGCCGTGTTGGGCTGAAGTGAGCTGAAGTGAGCTAAAGTGAGCTGAAAAAGGGTAGTGGAAAAGGGCCATTAGTAGCCCAGGCCAAAATAAAATGGCCCTTAAAGGTAGACGGCCTTTCAGCTTTTTCAAGTGTAGGTCATAAAAAGAATGTTTCCTTAGTCAAAGCTAATGCAGAACCACCCTGAAGTCTGCTATGATTGTCAGTCAAATCTTATGCCAATCAAATATTGCATAAATGATAAAAAAGAAGGAAATCCCGGACTGCACCAGGCATTGCATTGCGTCTCAGTGTGTGCGTTCTTAGTCAATCACAGCTCTTTTTGTAACTCTCATATTTCTGGGCAAGGCAAGCCCTGTGGCATATTACCGTGTAAGTACTTATTAACTGGCCAATTACAGCAATTAAGTGAAGTCAGTCAGGCTAATCACTGAACTGGGAACCAATGTTCTCGTCAGAACAGAGTAGGTGAAGAGTAGCTCCTGGCGCAAAGCAGAAGAAAAAGTCTTAAGTCTAGTCAGTGGAATCTGAGTTTCATAGATTTCAAATCAGATGCACCATGCTTGTTTTTTCCTTCATAATTTGATCCCAGATTTATTCTTTTTAGATTTTCCTGGAGCTTGATGGAAACTGATGATCTGGTTATGTAAACAAGCCGACCTTAAGCTTCCTTATCTACCTTCAGAATAATCTCCAGATAATTTCAAACATGCCTGATTTACATAAGCCTGGTAGTGTGAGATGGCCATAAACCCGACTGATACACCAATAGCCAAAGTGGAAATTAGGGGAAAGAAATATACAGTGTAAATACTTTCACAAAGGTATTGGTATGGTCCTTCTAGATCTTCAAAAAGCTTTTGATATGGTAGATCACAGGATCCTCTGACAAAAACTCAGCGCTCTCAGATTCCAGAAATCTGCCATACACTGGTTTCGGTCCTGTTGACAAGAGCGAAAGCAATCGGTGGAGATTGGTGGCACGATCTCCAAACCTGCAATCATAACTTGTGGAGTACCACAAGGTTCAATTCTTGGACTTTTATTGTTCTTTATATATGCTAATGACATTCCATCTGCAGTTCGGTGCAAAACACTTTTGTATGCAGACGACACTGCCCTCATAGTTTCAGGCCCTTGTGTCGAGGATATCCAAAGTACACTATTCTCTGAGCTGGCTTCAATCAGAGAATGTCTGATTGTCAATAAGCTCTCCTACATCTGGATAAAACTGAGTCTATTCTTTTCGTATGTACTCAGTTCGCCATTTTGTAGTGCTGTCCGAATGTATAGTGATAATTATTACACCCTATATAGTGGACTCATGGTATCTCACAGTGCACCGTGAAAAGTAGTGTACAACCGATGGGCACTAACCAAGCAATATATACCATCATGCATTGCAGTTGCGCTGAAAGAAAAAGTGTGCTGGGGTGAATGGATGGAGGAAGCAACACATTATAAATGAACATTTGAGTACAATTAAAAACAGTAAGAGAATTTTAAAAAAAAAGGTAAAATAGAATAAGACAGATAAAATACAAGAATAAAAGTTAGAGTGCAGAGCGAGGAATTAATCAAAAGCCTCAAATTTGATTTAATAAAACACAGCGGCAAAGAAGAAAGTATTCAGCCTTGATTTAAAAGAACTGAAAGATGCAGCAGACACAAAGTACTTTGTATTTATTAATGTAGGAAATACACTCAGTATAATATATTTATAACAAAAAAAAATTATCACATGCATGTATTTATTATTTTGAAAACCCACTATCCGACTGATCTGGCATGTTTTAATTGTGCGACAGTAATGACATAAATAACGGTGCGTCTGAGTAGTGTCTGAAAGTGTTTATTTTTTATTTATTTATTTACTTTTAATTTTGATTTTACCAATGAGCTCACTATATACAACCCCGATTCCAAAAAAAGTTGGGACAAAGTACAAATTGTAAATAAAAACGGAATGCAATAATTTACATATCTCAAAAACTGATATTATATTCACAATAGAACATAGACAACATATCACATGTCGAAAGTGAGACATTTTGAAATTTCATGCCAAATATTGGCTCATTTGAAATTTCATGACAGCAGCACATCTCATGACAGCTGGAGGACCAAATTGCAACTCATTAGGTCAATTGGCAATAGGTCATTAACATGACTGGGTATAAAAAGAGCATCTTGGAGTGGCAGCGGCTCTCAGAAGTAAAGATGGGAAGAGGATCACCAATCCCCCCAATTCTGCGCCGACAAATAGTGGAGCAATATCAGAAAGGAGTTCGACAGTGTAAAATTGCAAAGAGTTTGAACATATCATCATCTACAGTGCATAATATCATCAAAAGATTCAGAGAATCTGGAAGAATCTCTGTGCGTAAGGGTCAAGGCCAGAAAACCATACTGGGTGCTCGTGATCTTCGGGCCCTTAGACGGCACTGCATCACATACAGGCATGCTTCTGTATTGGAAATCACAAAATGAGCTCAGGAATATTTCCAGAGAACATTATCTGTGAACACAATTCACCGTGCCATCCGCCGTTGCCAGCTAAAACTCTATAGTTCAAAGAAGAAGCCGTATCTAAACACGATCCAGAAGCGCAGACGTCTTCTCTGGGCCAAGGCTCATTTAAAATGGACTGTGGCAAAGTGGAAAACTGTTCTGTGGTCAGACGAATCAAAATTTGAAGTTCTTTATGGAAATCAGGGACGCCGTGTCATTTGGACTAAAGAGGAGAAGGACGACCCAAGTTGTTATCAGCGCTCAGTTCAGAAGCCTGCATCTCTGATGGTATGGGGTTGCATTAGTGCGTGTGGCATGGGCAGCTTACACATCTGGAAAGACACCATCAATGCTGAAAGGTATATCCAGGTTCTAGAGCAACATATGCTCCCATCCAGACGACGTCTCTTTCAGGGAAGACCTTGCATTTTCCAACATGACAATGCCAGACCACATACTGCATCAATTACAGCATCATGGCTGTGTAGAAGAAGGGTCCGGGTACTGAACTGGCCAGCCTGCAGTCCAGATCTTTCACCCAGAGAAAACATTTGGCGCATCATAAAACGGAAGATACGACAAAAAAGACCAAAGACAGTTGAGCAACTAGAATCCTACATTAGACAAGAATGAGTTAACATTCCTGTCCCTAAACTTGAGCAACTTGTCTCCTCAGTCCCCAGACATTTACAGACTGTTGTAAAGAGAAAAGGGGATGTCTCACAGTGGTAAACATGGCCTTGTCCCAACTTTTTTGAGATGTGTTGTTGTCATGAAATTTAAAATCGCCTAATTTTTCTCTTTAAATGATACATTTTCTCAGTTTAAAAATTTGATATGTCATCTATGTTCTATTCTGAATAAATTATGGAATTTTGAAACTTCCACATCATTGCATTCCGTTTTTATTTACAATTTGTAATCGGGGTTGTAGTCCTCTGTATAGAATTCCCTACATAGTGAGTAGGGATTACTGAATGAGTGCTTGATTTCAGACACAGCCCCTGCCATCACTTAGAAAATATTCATTTCTACTGTAAGGGCAATAATAAAAAAGTGGACACCAAGTGGAACTGTTCCATACTCAACTGGAAGAGGACCCAGGTTTATTTTGCCCCATGTACAGTGAGGAGGAGGGTAAGAGAGGAAAAAACAAAAACAAAACAAAAAACAAGGATCCCTGCTGATCAATTACAAGAAAAAGTATAATCTTGGGGTTTCCAAGTCTCCAAAACCTCCATCAGACTCCACCTCTTTACCAACAGATTATTTGGAAGGTTCCAGAAAAAAGGCCTTTTTCTGTCAGTTAACCACAAACAAACACCTGAAGTTTGCGAAACGCTACTACAACTTTGACTAAAACCGTGTTCACTGGTCTGATGGAACAAAAACAGAGCTTTTCAGCAATAAACCCTCATGGTGGGTTTGGTGTAAAAAGAAGGATGGCTATAATGAAAAGAACCCGATCCCAGCTGAAAATATGTTGGAGGTTTTGTGATGTTTTGAGGCTGATTTTCCTCCAAAGGCCTCCATTTCCTCATATTTCATGGACTTCATGAAATCCCAGGACATTTTAAATCAGAATCTGGTTGCTTCTGGTAGGAATCTAAAACTGGGTCATCATTGGATCTTCCAGCAGGACAATGATCCGAAGCATATGTCCACATCCAAATAAACACAAAAATGGTTCACTGACCAGAGAATCAAGCTTCTGCCCTGGCCATCTCAGTCCCCTGACCTGAACCCCAGTGAAAACCTGTGGGGTGAGATGATTCTGAAGAGGAGAGAGAGAGAGAGAGAGAGAGAGAGAGAGCACAAGAAGAGATGGCTGAGGACCCTGGATGATCTGGGGAGATTGTGTAAAGAGGAATGGGCTCCGATGTCCTGCTCTGGATCTCCAACCTTATAAAATGTTATAGAAGAGACTCATACCCCTTTTCCACCAAAGCAGTTCCAGGGCTGGTTCGGGGCCAGTGCTGGTGCTGGTTCACAACTCGTTCAACTTGCGAGCCAGCTGAGAACCAGTTTGCTTTTCCATAGCTTGCGGTGCTAAGGGAAGCCACGTCATTACGTCGCTGTATATGTCAGTTACGTCGCTACGTTTGCATAAACCTTGGCGCGAATATCGAAGCAAAAACAACACGGAAGAAGCAGCAGCAGCAACAACAACAATAATAATAATAATAATAATAATAATAATAATAATGGATGACTTCGCGTTTGTACAGTTGCTGCTTCTCGTCACTTAAAAATGGCAATCTTTCGTGGTCTTGTTATTGGTGTTGGTCTTAACAACTCCGCCCCCCGCTGACGTAAGCGGTTCTTTCCTCTGGCCCAGCAGAGAGTTGGTGCTAGCCTGGAACCGTTTTTTCTGGCCCCAGAGCCAGTTCTTTGTCAGTGGAAACAGAAAACCCGGTTCCAAACTAAGCACTGGCCCCGAACCAGCCCTGGAACTGCTTTGGTGGAAAAGGGGCATCAGTGCTGTTTTACTAGCAAAGGGAGGGTGTACAAAGTATTAAATGTAGGGGTGCAGATAATATTGGTACATGCATTTTTGTTAAAAATGATTATTTCTTGATGAGGGATTTATTTTTCTCTGAGTAAATGTATTTTAGTTAAAGGTTGGATTTTTCCCATTTTTTTTTCCCAATGTGAGATGAAGCGACTTCGCCAAAAGGTGGATTTTTTTTTAACCCTTTTTACTCATCTTTATAACAGGGGCCCATAATGGTGGAGGGCAGTGTATAGCCTATATATACGCAAAAAATTTAGAATGTGCATGAGATCGTGATCTCATTTTCAAAATACGTTGTGGCAACATATGATCACATGACTGAGCTTAAAGGTGACAGTGTCGATTTTTTTTCACTATACATTGGCAATGAGATGCAGCCCTGACTTGCAGACAAACCCAAACTCTTTACCTGTAAAACGAGACTGAAACTATGCATTATATCAGACTTCTCCGGAAAAAGGCGGAAATATTGCCGGAAACACCCGAGCTGCTTTCCGAATGGTTTCCATAAAGCGTGACGTCACTTACAGTACACGGCCATATTCAACAAAATGGATGATAACGCCAGCGACATTTCTTCACTGATTTCCTTGAGTATTTCGGACAATGACAATAATAGTGACGATGATCATGATAAACAAGCATTACCATATCAATTCGAGCCACGTGCAATTCCTACAAAAGAAAGGAACATAGAAAAGTTCTCTGGGAATTACGGGTCAGAATCGCAGCGCCAGCGACTGGGTCGAAATGACCGGTAAGAGTTTTTTTTTAATATATTCTCAATAAAATTGCTCATTAATGGTACGAGCTGTTGTTTAGTATATTCCCAATAATTATTAGAAAACATTTATGATGTATTTAAAGCAACCAATTAATGGAAACTTTAGATATATCTCATCTCATCATCTCATTATCTCTAGCCGCTTTATCCTGTTCTACAGGGTCGCAGGCAAGCTGGAGCCTATCCCAGCTGACTACGGGCGAAAGGCGGGGTACACCCTGGACAAGTCGCCAGGTCATCACAGGGCTGACACATAGACACAGACAACCATTCACACTCACATTCACACCTACGGTCAATTTAGAGTCACCAGTTAACCTAACCTGCATGTCTTTGGACTGTGGGGGAAACCGGAGCACCCGGAGGAAACCCACGCGGACACGGGGAGAACATGCAAACTCCACACAGAAAGGCCCTCGCCGGCCACGGGGCTCGAACCCGGACCTTCTTGCTGTGAGGCGACAGCGCTAACCACTACACCACCGTGCCGCCCCACTTTAGATATACATCATACTGAAATAAGCATAGTCGTTTACTTGTAACTGGAAGACCATATTCCGGTATTCTGTCACCAAGGTCTAGGTTTTATACAAATCAGAGTCTTCAACAGAATGGATGTTTTTTTTTTCTTGTACGATTACTAACGTGGTTACACACAAGTGAAGACTATTCATAGAGCTGTTTTAGTTAGTCATTACCGAGGCTTTTTTACAACACTAAATCAAAGCAAGACACCCATCATACAACAAATATCAAGCTGCTTAGCTGCCTCAGCAACAGAGGTGGACAAAGTACCCAACTTCATTACTTAAGTCAGAGTACAGATCTGACTGGTCAAATATTACTCCAATACAAGTGAAAGTTGTCCAGTCAAATTTTTACTTCAGTTAAAGTACTGAAGTACTAGCCTGGGCCCGCCCATCCTAAGTGTGACGCAACACGAGGACCTGTTGCAAACTTAGTCTGGCAAGGCAAGCTATCTACAGCTTTTCCAAGCTCCCGAAAAATCGGGAGCCAATCAACTTTGAGCAATCCCAACGGCCCTGGGTAGAGGCGTGTTCAAGGCACTGATGTAGTAGAACTGCGACCGGAAGCCATAGATTGTTGACAGAATCTATGCCGGAAGCGCTTCATTCACTAGAAACATTACGAACATGGAGCAAGTTTTCAGTGAAAACAGAGCAAAGACCAGCCCTGGAGGTATTTATTGAAAGGAAGGACGTTTTCGCCTTGCTTCCGACTGGCTTCGGTAAGAGTTTAATAATAGGATGTCTATGGTTTAATCTACCAGTTAGCCCCGTCGCGTCACATACATCAGAGGAAAGAGTGATGTGATTGGTTTAAGCTTCGTCACAGCCTTTTCTGGCTTCAACCAGTAGCAAACTGAGGCATTTCAGGGAGGCGGGTCAACCACGCACTTTGGGAAACAGTTGGGCTTAATAGCTTTGCCAGACCAAATGCTCGCAGAGCTTTGAAGTCGCGTTAGCCAGACTACTGAAGTACTTGCTTTTAAAAATACCTACACTACCGTTCAAAAGTTTGGGGTCACCCAGACAATTTTGCGTTTTCCATGAAAAGTCACACTTTTATTTACCGCCATAAGTTATAAAATGAATAGAAAATATAGTCGAGACATTTTTCTGGCCATTTTGAGCATTTAATCGACCCCACAAATGTGATGCTCCAGAAACTCAATCTGCTCAAAGGAAGGTCAGTTTTATAGCTTCTCTAAAGAGCTCAACTGTTTTCAGCTGCGCTAACATGATTGTACAAGGGTTTTCTAATCATCCATTAGCCTTCTGAGGCAATGAGCAAACACATTGTACCATTAGAACACTGGAGTGAGAGTCGCTGGAAATGGGCCTCTATACACCTATGGAGATATTGCACCAAAAACCAGACATTTGCAGCTAGAATAGTCATTTAGCACATTAGCAATGTATAGAGTGGATTTCTGATTAGTTTAAAGTGATCTTCATTGAAAAGAACAGTGCTTTTCTTTCAAAAATAAGGACATTTCAAAGTGACCCCATACTTTTGAACGGTAGTGTAAGTATGAGAAGTACATCTGTCAACACATTTTTTGTATTATTGCCACAACGCTTATAACACCTCATGCCTCTGAAGCAACCGACTGGATTATTTTGTGAATTCACAAAATGAACACATGCCGTGCCATCATGGTGGTTTAACGTTAAGCTAGCTAGTCAGTGAAGCGCCACCTGTCATGCTAGCAAACTCTTTTCAAACTCAAAATCATATTGGATATCTAGCGTTACTAGAAAAGAAAGATTTCTGCATTGTTTATTTGGCAAGATTATGCGAAAACCTATTTCTGAAAGCACTTCAGATAAGTTAACGTTATTCATGTTAGCGTAGCTCCATTTTGACATGCTAACTAACAGTGTCCAAGTTAACTAGCTATGTGTTAACGTTAGCCATAGACAAGGCTACGGCAACTTGGCGGGCAAATCCATAGAAAGTCATTTGACTAACCAGACTGCATAGCTACGTTTGCAACGTTATCGCTAGCTCTAAAAGCACAGACAACTTCACGGTAAGCTTTCTCTTGAAATAAAATGTTTACAGACATCAATATGCTTCCGCAGGTCGGACGGCGAGTTTTTGTAGGCCGCGATGTGGTTCGTTTTAGGTAAACAAATCAAACAATTAAAACGAAACAAATCTTTATTCCTTTCAGAAAAATGAAACATGGGTTCATGGGTGTGTGAGCATTACCCAGAAGAACCGCCTCCTTCCATTCTGCCATCAACTGATCGTGTTTAACCCTTTGATGCAAAATATATGGGTATGCGCACCCCTTCTAATGCACAACATGGGTCAAAAATGACCCGCATTCATTTTCCAGGTTATTTCATGCTGACTGAGTTTTTCTTTGCTCTATCTTTTGAAATCAATTTATTTTATGATTGAATATTCCAAGTATTCTTTAAATATCTTGTTTTTAATTACCACAAATCATTAATTTATTTTTTTCTTTCCTACTTTATGAACAAAAATACTTTTTATATTACTACACATGGGTCATCCAAGTGTGATTTAAAATTAAATGTCTTAATACTATAATAATAATTTGTTTCAAGTAATTACTTTAGCAGTGAATGGGGCCGGTTATTTATTTCTTAACTACGTAGTTAGCTAAGCCAACTACAATAAAATTAGCTAACTAAAGTAGAATACCAGTATGTCAACAGCTCGGTAGCTAATAGTAGAGCAGAGTGGGGGAAAAAGCCCCCCTTAAGGAAAATTCAGTTTTTCTCCAAGTTGAAATGAACCATGTGTTTAGTTTTAATCATAGTTTTGACAACAGTGACATGAACAATAATGCCACCTAAAGTTTGCCTAAAGTTAATACTTATTTTTTTTTTAACAAAAACAAACATTGTGCCAAGGGGGCCTTTAACCCCCCCAGTGGGGTAAAAGGCCCCCTGAGGTGGGGCAATAGGTGCCCTCACTCAAAAAAAGCTGTTTGGATAGCAAAAGTGTTTACTTAAGCCTATAATGTGAAAGAAACAAGAAAATATCCCTGAATTAATGAATAGATGCATTATTTTATTATATTTCGCATTTTAATTTCAATTTTTTTTTTTATTTCAATTATTTTTAATATTAAGTTCAAATTACTTGCTTTACTCAACCAGGTAAGCGAGATGTTATTAAAAACTATGTATCTGCTAATCAGAAATGTATGAAATACAGTAATTATGATAAAAGGAAACGATGCCCCCTGGGGGCCATTTACCCCGCCATTAAGGGGGCGTTTTACCCCACAGACTACACTTTTACAAAAAAGGGTCTTACTTTCAAAATGTGATTCAACTTTTTATACCTAATGTATTTTTTTAACGTACTGACTTGTCTACTCATACCACATACACAGCTGTGATATCTGACGAAATAGCAGCTATCTAAATACAGTTTTACTGATATCTGAAAAATTATATCACTTACCATGAAATTTGATTTCTCTCCGCTGCGTTGCTGATATGCGATCCACAGTGGATATTTGTATATCCCCGTTGTCAAGCCAGTCCATAGCAACAATAGAAATGTAACTTTGCGCCATCTGGTGGTTATTTTGGGTAAAACAGGCCGGGGGCATATTACCCCACTCTACTCTAATTACTTGTGACTTTCTGACAAGTAATCTACTCACTCTCAAGGTAACCTAAACACCATCAATTTTTTTCTAAGGTAATGTTAGAACAATTGAAAAACATTACTTGCATGTATGAGATGGGCAAAGGGCGCTGTGTGTGCTGAGCTGTGAAATGTCTGACACAAGCACAATTCACAGTTCCCACCAAACGCTGGAGTAAATGCATGCGGGTCGTTTCTGACCCATGTGTGTAAACTTGATGTAGAATTACAAAAGCTGTGCTTGTTCATAACTTAAGAAAGGAAAAATAAAAATGATGATTTGTGCGAAACAAAAACAAGATATTTACTGCATATTTGGAAAAGTAAATGACAAAATGAATTTATTTCAAAAGTACATCATAGAAACACTCAGCCATACATGAAATAACCTGGGAAATGAACGCAGGTCGTTTTTGACCCATGTTGTGCATTAGAAGGGTAGTGATACAAAAAGGGTTTTTATTCAAAAAGTAAGAAAGGAAAAAATAAAATAAGGATGTATGATGATCAAAAACGAGTTAATTGAGGAATACCTTGAATACTGAATGATGGAATTAATTTATTGCAAAGATATAGAAGATAAAAACTCAGCCGGGTCACTTTTGACCCATGTTTTGCATCAAAGGGTTAAATAATGCTGCTGAGAAATCACTGAACTTGATTTTATACAGTCTATGGACGTGACGTGACCCTAGTGATTACTGATCGGCTGTCTCAGTGTCACCTGTGGAAAAAACAATCATGTTTTCGAAAAGAAAAGAAAAAAACATCCACTTTCAAAACCGTGTCATAGTAATGAGCAACAAGGACCTTGATAGAAATGTAGTGGAGTGAAAAGTACGACAAATGTAGTGAAGTTAAAGTTGTAAGTTTCCAAAAAAAATAATACTTAAATAAAGTACAGATACTCAAAAAGTGTACTTAAGTACAGTACAGTACTCACCTCTGATCAGCAATTATTACGTTTATGCCCAAAGGAACTCAAAATAATGTATCACGCTTAATAAAACGTTAGGGCAGCCATAAAAAGTGTTTTCTTACCCTTTGAGCTTCTCTTTTGCGGACTACTGACCGTGTTGTCTTGTTTGTCTTGTCCACTTTTTGGCGGAAGATTGTGGGAACTGCATCTGGATTCAGCGCTGGCGTGTACGGTATTCCTAATGTTTGAGTGAAACAATTTTCTTCAATGTTCCGAGCACACAAGCTGCGAATGTGCTGTTTTTGTACCCAAAGGACCGTTCCAGTCAGCCCGTGAGAGGTCTGTCCCTGTGCAGCAAATGGCATTTATCCATTACCTTCTTACATTTTTGTCCTTTGGGAATTGATGCAGGCGAGTTTTTTTTTTTTTTCACTTCTGCCATTGTTGCATCCTCCCACACACCACCTGGACCCAACCATTACCTCAAATAATCTTAAAAAATGCAAACACAAACAATCCTCACTGCTCTCACTTCTCTCAGTTGTGGCGGTGTGTACTGTGAGTGACATCACCTGCCAGGAGCTCACGAACATTTCCGATCATCGACTGAGCAAGCGATAGCGTGTAAAATATGTAAAAGTAATTGGCTAACTACAGTCGTTTACGATCGTAGACGATCATTTAATGGGCCCTTATGTGGCTGTTTGTTTAAAATAAGAAAAACTGGTAGGGTAATTATCATCTTAGGCCCTGTCCACACGGCAACGGATTCAGTCGAATCTGATAAAATTGTTTATCGTTTCGGCCTGGCGTCCACACGGCACCGGCATTTTGGGTGCCCAAAACGAAATCTTTTGAGAACGGGTTCCAGAGTGGAAAAATCTGGCAACAGCGCTGTTGCGAAGTCGTCTGGATGAGTAGAACGGATTTGTTTACGATGACGTCACAACCACATGACTGTCAGTGCTTCACGCCGGGTAGAAGTGTAACGAACTCGATGCGAGTTGTCAACAAATCCTATAACTTGGTTCATGAAACGCGCTTACAAAATATTTTCACTGTGAATATTTATTGTGTAATGGTGCAAAGTGAGAGAGAGAGAGAGAGAGAGAGAGAGAGAGAGAGAATAGCCCTTAGGGCAGAGTCTTTAGTCCAAACACTGCGGAAGCAGTACCAAACCGCGCACCGCCCGTGCGCTTTCCAAAAACAAAAACAATCCCGCCAGCAAACATAGGAAAACAAAGGAGCGATCTCACCTCTTCAGATGTTGGTTTAAGTCCGACAATACATTCCTCAAAAAGGGCGTAGAAGAACAAAGTAATCCATCAACGTGTACCGGTAGCATTCAATTTATTCCGGACCATTAAAGAATTCTGGAGGATATCAGAATGTTGGCGTACCGGCTTCCATCTACCCCCATTCATTCCTCTTTCCGCGTCTTTCGTTTTACGCTACTGATTAATAATCAAAACTTTGTGGCTGATGCTACAGAAGAAGGGGTTTATGCGCATGCATCTACTACTTCTATTGTTCTGGTGTCTCCGATGGGACCGTCTTACAGCGCACGTAGAGGTGTGGCATGTGTATTGCATCGTTTTCAGCAAGCGCTGCGTTGCCATATGTACCTGAAATTTTACTGATCCGTTGCCCATGTGGACGCGATATTTAAAAAAAAAAAAAATCTCGTTGCCGTTGTCGTGTGGATGTAGCCTTAGTTGGTCTTTAAGGCTACATCCACACGACAACGGCAACGAGATTTTATTTAAAAAAATATATCGCGTCCACATGGGCAACGGATCAGTAAAATATCAGGTACATATGGCAACGCAACGCTTGCTGAAAACGATGCAATACACATGCCACACCTCTACATACGCTGTAAGACGGTCCCATCGGAGACACCAGAACCATAGAAGAAGTAGACGCATGCGCATAAACCCCTTCCTCTACCCGGCATGAAGCACTCACAGGAACAAACACACAACAACAAGAAGAAGATGGCTGCGACTACGCGAGGAAATCGTGCCTTCTGTGTGTACAAATTAGTTTTATTAGTGTGCATAGTTTTATATAACTTAATTTTCTTATTGTGTGTGAACATTTTGAAAAGCAGTCTTATCCAATAAAAAAAAGAAATTCAAGAAATAGTTCAGTTACTTGTTTATTTAAAAGAAAAGCTGTATACAAAAGTGAATGCAATGCAGTGGTTCATGCAAAACAGCGAGAGTGCTGCTTGTTCTAGTCATGTGGTTGTGACGTCATCGTAAACAAATCCGTTCTACTCATCCAGACGACTTCGCAACGGCGCCGTTGCCAGATTTTTCCACTCTGGAACCCGTTCTCAAAAAATATCGTTTTGGGGCACCCAAAACACCGGTGCCGTGTGGACGCCAGGCCGAAACGATAAACAATTTTATCAGATTCACCTGAATCCGTTGCCGTGTGGACAGCCTCTAAGTTATGCACACCAATACTTAAAAAAAAAAGTGTATACATGTGCCGTTTTTATGGTGGGGGAGTGGAAAATCACAAATCACAGAAATGAGGTGAGCAGTGGTTCTGAAGCCATTTTTTTCTGATGTTTGACTGTTCGAAAGAGGAAGCGAATACTGACATGAATAATTTTCTGGTAGAGAAATATTGAATTTCTGTATTGACTGGGTTTCAGGAATATTTCAGTTTCTCACTTGAGCAGTTTGAATCAGTGCTGGAATGCCGGCACCTCACATGTTTAAACGATCCATGAAATACAAAGGAACTTTGAACCTGTTCAACTGAAAATTGTGGGATTTATAAAAATTACTCAGTCGGTTTTTAAATCTAAATCCATAAAATGACCAACTGAGGCAGGCTGAAATAAAGTGTTATGGTGCCTTGGGTATCATGTGTTTCTTTAAAGCTTGTCATAGTATGAATTCATCACCTGTGTGGAGTGGGCTTTAAGGAGACCTCTTTGTGGCTCAAAGGGATGGAAACTCATGTGTGTTTGGACCCATAATATGTACAGTAGTGCTTGAAAGTTTGTGAACCCTTTAGAATTTTCTATATTTCTGCATAAATATGACCTAAAGCATCATCAGCTTTTCACGCAAGTCCTAAAAGTAGATAAAGAGAACCCAGTTAAACAAATGAGACAAAAATATTATACTTGGTCATTTATTTATTGAGGAAAATGATCCAATATTACATATATGTGAGTGGCAAAAGTATGTGAACCTCTAGGATTAGCAGTTAATTTGAAGGTGAAATTAGAGTCAGGTGTTTTCAATCAATGGGACGACAATCAGGTGTGAGTGGGCACCCTGTTTTATTTAAAGAACAGGGATCTATCAAAGTCTGATCTTCACAACACATGTTTGTGGAAGTGTATCATGGCACGAACAAAGGAGATTTCTGAGGACCTCAGAAAAAGCGTTGTTGATGCTCATCAGGCTGGAAAAGGTTACAAAACCATCTCTAAAGAGTTTGGACTCCACCAATCCACAGTCAGACAGATTGTGTACAAATGGAGGAAATTCAAGACCATTGTTACCCTCCCCAGGAGTGGTCAACCAACAAAGATCACTCCAAGAGCAAGGCGTGTAATAGTCGGCGAGGACACAAAGGACCCCAGGGTAACTTCTAAGCAACTGAAGGCCTCTCTCACATTGGCTAATATTGGTGTTCATGAGTCCACCATCAGGAGAACACTGAACAACAATGGTTTGCATGGCAGGGCTGCAAGGAGAAAGCCACTGCTCTCCAAAAAGAACATTGCTGCTCATCTGCAGTTTGCTAAAGATCATGTGGACAAGCCAGAAGGCTGTTGGAAAAATGTTTTGTGGATGGATGAGACCAAAATAGAACTTTTTTGTTTAAATGAGAAGCGTTATGTTTGGAGAAAGGAAAACACTGCATTCCAGCATAAGAACCTTATCCCATCTGTGAAACATGGTGGTGGTAGTATCATGGTTTGGTCCTGTTTTGCTGCATCTGGGCCAGGACGGCTTGCCATCATTGATGGAACAATGAATTCTGAATTATACCAGCGAATTCTAAAGGAAAATGTCAGGACATCTGTCCATGAACTGAATCTCAAGAGAAGGTGGGTCATGCAGCAAGACAACGACCCTAAGCACACAAGTCATTCTAGCAAAGAATGGTTAAAGACGAATACAGTTAATGTTTTGGAATGGCCAAGTCAAAGTCCTGACCTTAATCCAATGGAAATGTTGTGGAAGGACCTGAAGCGAGCAGTTCATGTGAGGAAACCCACCAACATCCCAGAGTTGAAGCTGTTCTGTACGGAGGAACGGGCTAAAATTCCTCCAAGCCGGTGTGCAGGACTGATCAACAGTTACCGGAATCCTAGAGGTTCATATACTTTTGCCACTCACAGATATGTAATGTTGGATCATTTTCCTCAATAAATAAATGACCAAGTATAATATTTTTGTCTCATTTGTTTAACTGGGTTCTCTTTATCTACTTTTAGGACTTGTGTGAAAATCTGATGAGGTTTTAGGTCATATTTATGCAGAAATATAGAAAATTCTAAAGGGTTCACAAACTTTCAAGCACCACTGTATATATGATATACTATATCTATTTCTATATCTGTACTATATCTATTTCTCTTGTTGTGTGTCACATCAGTCCTTGAAAAGCCATCTTGGTGCATCGCTGCCAAAAGGAGCGTGTGTGTTTGGGCAGATCTCGCCTCAGCAGATGGTGGCTTTTCTGTGCACACTTCCCCACAGCCTGGGATGACTTTCAGCTTGGCCCTCTCCTCCAGTGTCTCAGCATGCTTCTGGCTTGCAAAAAGGCCCTCCATCATGATCCATCATGGATGAGGGGAGGCAGTCTCCCTTCCATAAGGAGGTTAAATTTGGTGCAGTTTTAGGCTAGTTGAGGGCGCCTCAGACAGCCATTTTTGGCTTTATCCTACCTTCTCTCACTCTTTTTAAGAAGAAACCTTTATTCGTCACATGGACACTTCAAGCACAGTGAAATTCATCCTCTGCATTTAACCCGTCTGAAGCAGTGAACACACGCGCACACACTCAGAGCAGTGGGCAGCCACACCAGAGCGCCCGGGGAGCAGTCACGGGTTCGGTACCTCGCTCAAGGGCACCTCAGCCCAAGGCCGCCCCACGTCAACCTAACTGCATGTCTTTGGACTGTGGAGGAAACCGGAGCACCCGGAGGAAACCCACACAGACACGGGGAGAACATGCAAACTCCACACAGAAAGGTCCTCGCCGGCCGCTGGGTTCGAACCCGGAACCTTCTTGCTGTGAGGCGACCGTGCTAACCGCTACGCCACCGTATTTTGTAGAAATTACAGTATTTTCTCTGGCACACACCATTTCCATGCTCACAAACTCGGGAAAAGTTCATGAGATGGCTTACAGCATGTCTGTGAAACACAAAATTCATCCTTTTTGATGCTCACTTAATTAAACACCTTTAAAGGTAGCGTGGGATTTCTTGTCTCTTTGCTAATATTGGGAAATGAGTCACATAGTTCGAAACAAAGGTTGTGTATCAAAGTCATATTCTGTTCATGTCTCGTGGAACGATTCCTTGAGGAGACTTGACAAGATGCACGTTGCGCATTTTAAGTGAATATCAAGTCATTTTTTTGTTAGATTGAATGCGCCGATTGTCTCTCGCTCAGTAGGCTGTCTCGATTCGCGAACCCAGCCGACGCCTCCTGCTGCTTAAATTTGGGTTCTGAGTGAACGGAGAAAACAAAGAACAACCTGCGATTTTTCTCACAGAATGCAAGCTGTTAAAATTACGTGTCCAGCTTGAAAGCTATACGTGAGTGGCGATCATTAGTTTCATTTGTATTGAGGCCCCTGAGCTCAACCCTCCCCTTTTCTATCAGTCTGAAAAGAAAGATTTAAACACAAAGGCGTACGATGGGCAGGTTTTTTTTTTAGTCCTGTGATGAGAAAGGGCCCGCTTTATGTTGAGTGATACTGATGACATCATTTACAGAGTAGATGACTTTTAACAATTTACTATACTTCAGGGGAAAAAGGATGAGTGAGGTCACGTGGAGCAGCAGGGAGGAGAACGCCGTCATGGGTGTTTCTCCTTCTTTTTCATCCGAGTACCCTTGACTAATGTCACACATAAGGTAGAGACAGCCATCTGTCCCTGTGGAGTGTGCTAAGCTGTACATACTGATTATAAGAGGGACAGCTCAGGGGTCAACACAGAAATGCTCCTGCTAAAAAAAAAAAATGCAAGGTCACACGGTGAAAATGTCTTTGCTTTCACCTAGGTTATCAAATGAGAGAGATAAAAGGAGTGGGAGGAAGGAGAAAGTGTGGGAAAGGGAATATTTGCGGTTATTAATAAATCACTGCATTGCCATGGGGGAAAAAAAAATCAGATTGATGTCACCATGTCAGTGTAGTGTAATGATTTCTGTCCATTATGATTATCTCTTCCTATTTGTGCAATACAGTGATGGCCTAGTTGATCCGTTTGGGGACTTTCTGAAAAATTGTCTCATGGTGCCTTGAGATGGACTGGCAACCCATCCAGGATGTAATCCCAGCTTTGCCCAGTGTTCCTGGGGTAGGCTTTGGATCCACAGTGACGCTGATGAAGATAAAGCTGTTAATGGAGATACATGAATGAATGAATGAATGACTGAATGAATGAAGATAAGATATTCCTTTATTGATCCCTATGAGGGGAAATTCAGCTGTTGCAGCAGCTCAAGTACAGAGTAAAATATAGGTAAATGTAGACGAAGTTTAAAAAAAATAGAATAAAATAAAATAGAATACAGAATATAATAATAAGCATATCAGGTGAAAATTCAAATTCAATCCAAATTGCTTGAAACTGCGCTCACTGAATTCAGAATTGAATGCAGAACAACATACTTTTTTAAAGAATTAAAATATGTTTATCCGTTCTTGAGATATTAGAAATCAAAGATTGAAGAAACGACTTAATTTTTAGAAAGCTGCCATAATATTCTGTATGAGGATCACATGGGGGCGGCACGGTGGTGTAGTGGTTAGCGCTGTCGCCTCACAGCAAGAAGGTCCGGGTTCGAGCCCCGTGGCCGGCGAGGGCCTTTCTGTGCGGAGTTTGCATGTTCTCCCCGTGGGTTTCCTCCGGGTGCTCCGGTTTCCCCCACAGTCCAAAGACATGCAGGTTAGGTTAACTGGTGACTCTAAATTGACCGTAGGTGTGAATGTGAGTGTGAATGGTTGTCTGTGTCTATGTGTCAGCTCTGAGATGACCTGGCGACTTGTCCAGGGTGTACCCCGCCTTTCGCCCGTAGTCAGCTGGGATAGGCTCCAGCTTGCCTGCGACCCTGTAGAACAGGATAAAACGGCTAGAGATAATGAGATGAGATGAGATGAGATGAGGATCACATGGTCTAAAATGGGCCTCATTAACCAATGAGATCATTTTTTTTATCTGAATAACTTTTCTTTTTTTCAAGATATTTGCATGGAAATTGGCAGGCACATAGATTATTGTATACTGAATGCAAAGTTTCAAAAATTAGCATCTCTTCTTCAAAGTTTCACCAAATAACTTTATTTGTGCAGTATAAAGCTGACCTTAACTCTCATTTATACATCACAAAGAAGGAGAAATCAATGTTCATTATAAAATATTCATAAATAAGCACTGAATGTCTCACGTCTACCATTCTCTATCAAAATAAAAACGTAATAAAAGATTATTTCTCATCCCCTCTTTGTACTCTGTAGGCCTTGTATTTCTCAGTAGGGCCTACTAGTGTTTATATGAAAGAATATAAATGATTATTTCGATTAATATTCACAGCTTTCAAGGCGAACATCGAAATAAACTGTGTGAGCCACAGCTAACGAACAATTCACGTTGACTGAACTGAAATTGACATTTGCGTTTCTTACTTCTGTTTTTTTTAATATCATTCTGATCACTAATATCTCAATATTTTTCATCAAAACTACAGTTATATTCTAAAATAGTCATTTATTTACATGAATCAGTTTGATTTGAAAAAATAAGTAGGTAAAGCTATGAAAACTCACTTCAGAGTCTCCCGTGAATCATAACATCAAAACGAGCAGATGGAAAAGTTTGCTGAATCCTTTATCAGAAACAGTGAGAGTGAGAAAACATCCCTATAAAAGTTATCTGATTGATATTCATGAGTAATCCAGTGGGAAACCGATCAGAAGAGAGAGAGAGAGAGAGAGAGAGAGAGAGAGAGAGCCTGACTGCTTTCCCGTGACTCAGAAAGAAAAGCACCGGCAGTTTCCCGACGTCACGCAAGCAGAGTTTTTACTCTGTTATACCGACTTCAACCTGCCGTTACTCCCAAAGTACTGAACAGGTCTTAATGAGATGCATTTCTTTGGAAAGCAGAGATTATAAGCTTTTAAATCATAGTATTCATGATAGCAAACATTCAAGAGCTAAGCAATGACAGATTTAGAAACTTAGATGAGCGTCTGCATTGACACTTTTCACAGCACGGCCAGCGAGCGTCTGATATGCCTCATAATAAAATATAATAGAATAAAGATAGAGCTAAATAAGGACAATTGCTCACAAAAGACAGCAACGAACAACAAGAACTGGCAGTGGCACTACATCCACTCATGGTGTGCATAAACTAGTGGTGGAGAACCGTATAAAGGGACAATGAATGAATGAATGAATGAATGAATGAATGAATGTAGAAAAACAGGTCTGTCCTTGAATTTGTGTCACTTAATGCAAAGCAAAGATTTATTATTTGATCAACTAATCATAAGAACTATGGACAGAGAGGTCAGCATGGGCACGCTGACCGGTCTGCGGCTACGAAGCTGCAATGCATTCTGTGTTCTAACACCCTTCTGTCGTAGCCAGCATTAACTTTTTCAGCAAGTTGTGCTACAGTAGTTTTTCTGTGGGAATGGAACAGATGGACAAGTTTTCACTCCCCACACATCAGTGAGCCTTCAACACCCATGACCCTGTTGCCAGTTCACCGGTTGTCCTTTGGATCCTTGGACCACTTTTGGTTGGTACTAACCATTGCATACTGGAAACACCCCACAAGACCTGCCATTTTGGAGATGCTCAGACCCAGTCATCTCGCCATCACAATTTGGCCCTTGTCAAAGTTGCTCAGATCCTTACGCTTGCCCATTTTTCCTGCTTCCAACACATCAACTTCAAGAACTGTCAATCTTATTCACTTCACCTGTTAGTGGTCATAATGTGATGGCTGATAGGTGTCCATCACAATGTGAGTCTGAGCTGAGAGTCCTTAGGCTCTGGTCACACTACAGCTCCCGATGGGTTTGCAAATACTTGGCGATGAAAAATTGGTAGCATTGCCACCAGTCGTGCAATAACATCGAATGTTCTCCAAGCTTTGCGAATTGAAACCGGAGCACCCGGAGGAAACCCACGCAGACATGAAGAGAATATGCAAACTCCACATAGAAAGGCCCCTGTTGGCCATGAAGTTCAAAGATACTTCCCAAAGCTCAGAGAAGCATCGCCACCAAACGCCTCATTTTCTTCAATAACCCACTGCAAAGTGTTGTGAGCTGTAGTGTGGTCGTAGCTTTAAGTAGCTGACTGTGATTAAGTGTAAATTGGAACAGGTGAGCATGATCAATCTGATTCGTCTGAACGTGACGATGAACATGGTGCATGGGTGTTGTAGTTCGTGGCCACCACGTTTATAGGTCACAGTGTGTTCTGAGAAGCGGAGTCCGCAATGGACTCCAGTGTTGGCATTACACTGGACTTAATACTGCTGTTTGCTCAAGCCAGTATCATGCAAAATAATGGGCTTAAGTTCTATGTCCAAAGAATCAGAGAATTATGTATAATTAAAACACAGAGTGATGTCCTGAATACCTCAAGAAGTGAGATCTGAATACCAATGTGTGCCATTTCGACATTAAATCCATGCTCTGTGTGCAAAACTCAACTCTGAACGAGGCCTTAAATCACTGTTAGGCACAGCCTCGAGTGAGTTGTTTGTTTGTTATAGATTAGTGGTCGTCTCATTGCTTTATATTGAACATATAAAATCCAATAAAACAAGACCATGTTGAGGTGTATTCCATCAATTCTACACCATTCACGACCCTGTATTTTCTTACATTTTTAAAATGATCAATATAATAGCAACCATTTATGGTTCTTTTCCAGTGTAGTCCTGTAGAAATGGGAGTGATGATTTAGGACCGTGATTAAATCAAGTTAGAGATGCTTCCATGCAAGGAAATAATGCGCACATCAGTCATTCTAAGATAGTGTAAAAAAAAAGGTTTATTTCTGCTCAAACAGAAATAGAAACTGGATCTGAATAAAATAGTAAGTTTAATGTTTAAAGTTGGGCGGCACGGTGGTGTAGTGGTTAGCACTGTCACCTCACAGCAAGAAGGTCCTGGGTTCAAGCCCAGAGGCCAGCGAGAGCCTTTCTGTGTGGAGTTTGCATGTTCTCCCCGTGTCTGTATGGGTTTCCTCTGGGTGCTCCGGTTTCCCCCACAGTCCAAAGACATGCAGGTTAGGTTAACTGGTGGCTCTAAATTGACCATAATGGATGGATGTTTTAAGTTTATTTGAAGTAGTGTTGTAGTCGAGTCACTAAACCTTGAGTCTGAGTCCAGTCTCGAGTCCCCAGTGTTCAAGTCTGAGTCATTAAAGAAAATTTTGAGTCGAGTCCGAGAACAAGACTCCAACGGCACCATTTGACAGTGGCTGTTTGTGCCATTTATTAATACAAGTGAAGACGGGTAAACGATCCAGAACGGCAAGCAAAATCATAAAATGGTGAAACAGGCGATAGGTCGAGCGAGGCACAAACAGGCTATCGTACAATCCCGATTCCAAAAAAGTTGGGACAAAGTACAAATTGTAAATAAAAACGGAATGCAATAACTTACAAATCTCAAAAACTGATATTGTATTCACAATAGAACATAGACAACATATCAAATGTCGAATGTGAGACATTTTGAAATTTCATGCCAAATATTGGCTCATTTGAAATTTCATGACAGCAGCACATCTCAAAAAAGTTGGGACGGGGCAATAAGAGGCTGGAAAAGTTCTCATTCTCTCATTATCTCTAGCCGCTTTATCCTTCTACAGGGTCGCAGGCAAGCTGGAGCCTATCCCAGCTGACTACGGGCGAAAGGCGGGGTACACCCTGGACAAGTCGCCAGGTCATCACAGGGCTGACACATAGACACAGACAACCATTCACACTTACATTCACACCTACGGTCAATTTAGAGTCACCAGTTAACCTAACCTGCATGTCTTTGGACTGTGGGGGAAACCGGAGCACCCGGAGGAAACCCACGCGGACACGGGGAGAACATGCAAACTCCACACAGAAAGGCCCTCGCCGGCCCCAGGGCTCGAACCCAGGACCTTCTTGCTGTGAGGCGACAGCGCTAACCACTACACCACCGTGCCGCCCGCTGGAAAAGTTAAAGGTACAAAAAAGGAACAGCTGGAGGACCAAATTGCAACTCATTAGGTCAATTGGCAATAGGTCATTAACATGACTGGGTATAAAAAGAGCATCTTGGAGTGGCAGCGGCTCTCAGAAGTAAAGATGGGAAGAGGATCACCAATCCCCCTAATTCTGCGCCGACAAATAGTGGAGCAATATCAGAAAGGAGTTCGACAGTGTAAAATTGCAAAGAGTTTGAACATATCATCATCTACAGTGCATAATATCATCAAAAGATTCAGAGAATCTGGAAGAATCTCTGTGCGTAAGGGTCAAGGCCGGAAAACCATACTGGGTGCCCGTGATCTTCGGGCCCTTAGACGGCACTGCATCACATACAGGCATGCTTCTGTATTGGAAATCACAAAATGGGCTCAGGAATATTTCCAGAGAACATTATCTGTGAACACAATTCACCGTGCCATCCGCCGTTGCCAGCTAAAACTCTATAGTTCAAAGAAGAAGCCGTATCTAAACACCATCCAGAAGCGCAGACGTCTTCTCTGGGCCAAGGCTCATTTAAAATGGACTGTGGCAAAGTGTAAAACTGTTCTGTGGTCAGACGAATCAAAATTTGAAGTTCTTTATGGAAATCAGGGACACCGTGTCATTAGGACTAAAGAGGAGAAGGACGACCCAAGTTGTTATCAGCACTCAGTTCAGAAGCCTGCATCTCTGATGGTATGGGGTTGCATTAGTGCATGTGGCATGGGCAGCTTACACATCTGGAAAGACACCATCAATGCTGAAAGGTATATCCAGGTTCTAGAGCAACATATGCTCCCATCCAGACGACGTCTCTTTCAGGGAAGACCTTGCATTTTCCAACATGACAATGCCAAACCACATACTGCATCAATTACAGCATCATGGCTGCGTAGAAGAAGGGTCCAGGTACTGAACTGGCCCACGGGCGCAGATAGAGAGGGGGACGGGGGGGATTCGTCCCACCCAGATTTAAATTCACCTCATTCAGTCCCCCCCACTTATAGGGAGGAAAAAACGTCTATGCTGTCTTTCTTTGCATAAGGCAAACCTCACGGAAAAATCCAAAGACTAATTACCATTCGGTTTATTGAGGTGCACAGCAGTGTATACATAGTTGCAACTGCGCAGACTGCACAGGTTGCGAGCTCGAGCTTGGTTGCTATGGTTACCCACAACAAGTTTGACAGGCATATCGGGGACAGCTCCTCCTAGTTCAGGACCCCGACACGGCATGATGAAGGGTGCCAAAAGGCAGAAAACGATTGCATCGTTTTTCAAAAAAAAAAAAAAACGACTGTAAGTAAACTGTGCCTTACTTTATCATATCACCTTGCAATTTTTTGATAGTCTGTTCAAAGTAATGTCGTAGTGAAAGTAAAATCGTACGGAGTAGAGAAGCCTTTCTGGTAGCCTCTTTCGGTGGTAGCCTGTAGATACAGTGCTCAGAAGGCAGTTTTAATGTTTAATCTGGCGTTCCCTGCCATAATTTCAGCGAGCATATTGTTTCATAAGGAAACTTTGCGAAGAGTTGTTGACTGACTGCCGCTCACGCAACACACAGGCATAGTTAGAAAGTCAGGATGCACTGGTTTACACTTTACACACACACGTAGCCCAGGCTCTCGCTATGTTTAACAGTTGGAACTTAGCGGTTTTAAAACTAGTTTTGCAGTTTTGCAATTTCTGTGCGTGATGATAATGTGTAAACTTTGGATTTCCATAGGCTATGTTAAAATGTTATCATTGTCCTGGCCTGCAGGTAGTTCCTGGTGATGGCAGTGAGGGAGGTGAAATAACATGTATACACACTACCGTTCAAAAGTTTGGGGTCACCCAGACAATTTTGTGTTTTCCATGAAAAGTCACACTTTTATTTACCACCATAAGTTGTAAAATGAATAGAAAATATAGTCAAGACATTTTTCTGGCCATTTTGAGCATTTAATCGACCCCACAAATGTGATGCTCCAGAAACTCAATCTGCTCAAAGGAAGGTCAGTTTTATAGCTTCTCTAAAGAGCTCAACTGTTTTCAGCTGTGCTAACATGATTGTACAAGGGTTTTCTAATCATCCATTAGCCTTCTGAGGCAATGAGCAAACACATTGTACCATTAGAACACTGGAGTGAGAGTTGCTGGAAATGGGCCTCTATACACCTATGGAGATATTGCACCAAAAACCAGACATTTGTAGCTAGAATAATCATTTACCACATTAGCAATGTATAGAGTGGATTTCTGATTAGTTTAAAGTGATCTTCATTGAAAAGAACAGTGCTTTTCTTTCAAAAATAAGGACATTTCAAAGTGACCCCAAACTTTTGAACGGTAGTGTATATATATATATATATATATATATATATATATATATATATATAATATACACACACGCACACATACATATATACACAAAATGGAATCATTTGCTGACAGCTCAGTCCCCCCCAGTTCAAAAATCCTATCTGCGCCCCTGAACTGGCCAGCCTGCAGTCCAGATCTTTCACCCATAGAAAACATTTGGCGCATCATAAAATGGAAGATACGACAAAAAAGACCTAAGACAGTTGAGCAACTAGAATCCTACATTAGACAAGAATGGGTTAACATTCTTCTCCCTAAACTTGAGCAACTTGTCTCCTCAGTCCCCAGACGTTTACAGACTGTTGTAAAGAGAAAAGGGGATGTCTCACAGTGGGAAACATGGCCTTGTCCCAACTTTTTTGAGATGTGTTGTTGTCATGAAATTTAAAATCACCTAATTTTTCTCTTTAAATGATACATTTTCTCAGTTTAAACATTTGATATGTCATCTATGTTCTATTCTGAATACAATATGGAATTTTGAAACTTCCAAATCATTGCATTCCATTTTTATTTACAATTTGTACTTTGTCCCAAATTTTTTGGAATCGGGGTTGTAGATTCGGCAGAATCAAAGACGAGAAACAGGAAATCAGGGATCAGGAAACCAAACAAGGAAATAAGGCTCAGTAATGTATCAGCAATGCAACTCAATACTTCGCAAAATAAGTGTGTTTTTATATAGGCACACTGAATGCACCTTAATTCTGTGCAGGTGCAAGTCGTTTATGAAACGCGCCCGAAGAGTCTGTCTGATGGGCATGCCAAGGCATGCAGGTGTGACACTCTTGCATGAAATTAGTACAAAAATGGATGTAGATATAAATATCTTATGACAACTTATTTTGGCACTTGACAAAAAATAAAGAAAAAATCCGAGTTCTCGTCTCCAATTTATGCATCCGAATGCAGTTAATGCATGAGTCCGAGTCTAAATCCGAGTCATCAGTGCTGAAGTCCAGGTCGAGTCAAGAGTCCTTAAAATTAGGGCATGAGTTGGACTTGAGTACTACAAGCCTGTGATGAACAACTTGTGGTTAAGCTCCTGTCGACCTTCGAGAAGGTCTAGAGCTATACATTTTTGGTCCCACCCACTATAAATCAAAATCTCATCTCATCTCATTATCTCTAGCCACTTTATCCTGTTCTACAGGGTCGC
Organism: Neoarius graeffei; assembly: GCF_027579695.1. NCBI lineage: Eukaryota > Metazoa > Chordata > Actinopteri > Siluriformes > Ariidae > Neoarius > Neoarius graeffei. Next base: position 112,459,200 of record NC_083571.1, on the reverse strand, counting down.
AGGAAAGCTGGAGCCTATCCCAGCTGACTACGGGTGAAAGGCGGGGTACACCCTGGACAAGTCGCCAGGTCATCACAGGGCTGACACATAGACACACACAACCATTCACACTCACATTCACACCTACGCTCAATTTAGAGTCACCAGTTAACCTAACCTGCATGTCTTTGGACTGTGGGGGAAACCGGAGCACCCGGAGGAAACCCACGCGGACACGGGGAGAACATGCAAACTCCGCACAGAAAGGCCCTCGCCGGCAACGGGGCTCGAACCCGGACCTTCTTGCTGTGAGGCGACAGCGCTAACCACTACACCACCGTGCCGCCTAAATCAAAATCTGATTGTTTAATTCATCTGTCACTTCCTACATAAACATACACTGCCATGGCCTTCTGTCCCGTCAATGAAGTCCTAACCAGTGAGTGAGCAGCTCGAAACTCTTCTCAGCCTGGAGACAATCTCATTGGAGAACTCGATTTTAATGTTTTCAGGACAGTCATTTCTGTCCTTTCATTTCTGAAGCAAACTTGATAGAAAATGCGGCCGAATTAGAAGAGAATACTTATCATGAAATTATGAAAGAAATTAAATATTACATTTGAAATGCTGATATGTTTGGGCCTTCTCTGAAGGTCTAGAAGGCCCTGACTTGTGTCCTCTGCACTTGTGTCCTCCCATTTCTATCAACTGACTTTCCATCATTCACTTACTTCGGAAGTGGGAATTGGAAACTCGGACTCATGCCATTTCATGACAGAAAACACATGTATTCATGTCGTCCGTGCTCATTTTTGTTAGCAACAAGCTAGCCAGCTAACTGGCTGATACATTTTCCTCCTCGAAACAGCAAACTGTATCATCAGTGTTACCGATTTAACAAGTAAATGTGTCTTTCGAGCAAATAGTGCAACTTATTTAAAGTGCTATTTTGTTTACTGCTGATACTGTGAACAACCATCGGGGTTGAAGAGACACCCACTCCACGTTTATTCACTGAGCCACCACTGCCCACTCATTTAACGATGTCTGGTTTGAATTGCTGATTAGATCTCCAACTGGAAAAAAAAGCCAAAATGGCATGCAAATATGGACAAAATGCAAATATCGGGGCTATGTAAAGAAGATTAATATGGACTATGGGTATCTCCATGAAGGCTGGTAAATAGTCTGTGCTTATCCTATGGGCCACTTCGAAGTTACAAATCACTGGACTGTGGTAATGAGAATCATTCATCAGGCACCAAGGACTTAAATCTCTGGAACATAAACTAAACGACATTATGCACATCATCAGATAACCAGTGCATTTGCATGCATTCGGAGAACGTGATTTCCACCTTTTAAATCACATGCTTTTTATCGAGGTGTTTTTATAACTGGTTGTGTCCAGCAGTTTGGATGAAAGGCCTTTTTTTCTGCACATTCAGCACCACTGTACTGTATACTGTATTTTTTGTTAAGATCTAAGCTTCTGAGAAACTTTACAGCCAGGGCAATAAAAGACAGTCAGTCGACACAGCAAAAGCTACAGTATGTCATCAATAATACATAGCGAACATGTTGTTTTACACGCTTTAGCGCATACGGTATTTTGATTATTTTACAAATGCCTCTTTTGCGTGTAGAGTAAGACTCAGATGTGTTGTTTCCATAGCTGTAAACCCCAAAATAAAATAAAAAAAAAGATGAAGTAGTGAGAAAGCCAGGGTCCAGGGGCTGTCAGCGCTGGTCAGGTCAAGAGCAAAGTCCTGGTGGAGCAGGGGCGTCAGAAGTATTTTTAATGTGGGGGGGACACACTGGTGGGGGGTCCTCCGCCAGAAAATTTTTAATTAATTAGATGCCATTTCCTGCATTCTGGTGTATTTTTAACAGGTTGTTAAACACCTAATTTTACCTACAAAAGTCACTTAATTCAATGACTATTTTAGAGACTCAACAATAAGTCCTCCTTCAACAACTAGTCCATATATTCATCAGCCTGTTTTTAAACCCACCGCTACGCCTAAGATAATGAGATGAATGTGACACAATTTATCACCAACAATGACTTTATGGGTGCATTTTACTTTTTATTTTGTGTTTTCTATTTAGTTTTAGATGTAACACAACATGCCACTGGGCCAAGCAATAGTGACACTCAACTGTATGTTTAAAAATAAGAATATTCATAATTTCACACAATGACCAGGCATGACATGGCATCATGCAAACTTTATAACACAAAATCACACTGTGTCGAGCAACGGTGACACATAAAAAACAACTTCACACAATGAACAGGTGCAATTTTGTTCACCACCAACAGTGACTTCAGTGGGTGCATTTTACTTTTTTCCGATTTAGCGATACTCATAACAAAAATGGCATGGCATCATGCAGTCTTCATCACACAAAATTACACTGGGTCAAGCAATGACACATAAAAGAGAACTTCACACAATGAACAAGTGCAGTTTTGTCAACCTACATGCAATGGTGGTACTACAGTAGCATTTACAGATCAGTATAACAAATAGATTTATAGATATAACTCCTTCTTATATTGGTGCCACCACAATTTCTACCACTTCATAACTTTTATCCCCCTTTCCTTCACAATCCACCTGGAATAACATCCATCTCTCTCCATCGCTTTCCTCTCTACTATTCCTTCCCCATACACTGATTTCCCATCTTACTTTCCAGAAAACTGCCAAAGACCAGACAAAACAAGGAATCAATAAATATCATCAGAGCAGACTTGACCTCATTCTTGGCATTACAGTAAGGCAGGCCTACTGGGTTTGAATTAAATGATAGCTAACGTTAAGCTAGCTGATACATCTCCTAACATTGACTAGCCAGCTAACTGCACTAACATTTCCATTGGGACAAAAAACCCTGTCCTGTGGGGAAATTCTGACTGACTTTCCGCTTCTTTGTAAAGAATGTCCTTATGTCCATTGTGTCTGGGGAGGAGCAAATACTGCAAACAATTCATCATAAACCAAGAATACCCCATTAGGCAAAGCTTATTTCACTGTTTAGTTGAATATTAATTTAACGTGTCCTAGGGTTAATTTTGAGGGCAGATAACAAAAGAATAAGGTTTTAGCAAAAGCTAGACATTGTGAGGTTGCAATGGGGCTGACGTCACCTCCTCCACTTTCCAGCAGCTGCACCAACATGTCTGTGCTCGCGCTGAGATTCGCTTGCACGCGGTGAGTTGTTGTAGGGAACGCCCGGAAAACCCGGAGTGGATTTTCAGTGGTCTGTGTATTCTCTTATCGATCAGGTGGAATGGATTCTTTCACGAAGCAATAGAAACGGCACTGGGTGAACTCATATTTTATGTTAAATGTGGGGGGTCCAAACGAAGAATTATGAAATGTGAGGGGGACATGTCCCCTTCACATTCAATGGTGGCGACGCCCATGTGGTGGAGGGTCTAGGGGGTCAAAGCCCCCCAGCCGAAAACGATTTTGCCAGCTTTAAGAGGGGATTGGTGGCCTGAGGATGAATATTTAATTTTCACCTTCTTGGTACTGTTTATATGGACTATGTGTATCTCCATGAAGGCTGATAAATTGTCTCTGCTTATCCTATAGACCACTTCGAAGTTACAAATCGAAGTTACTTACTTTACAGCAATTCAAACCATACGTACGTCGTTAAATGAGTGGGCAGCGGTGGCTCAGTGAATAAACGTGGAGTGGGTGTCTCTTCAGCAGTACTGTAACGATAATAAACATACCAAACATAGCATACAAAGTTCCTGTTGGGGGAAAAAAAAACACACACACATATATACACTACCGTTCAAAAGTTTGGGGTCACCCAGACAATTTTGTGTTTTCCATGAAAAGTCACACTTTTATTTACCACCATAAGTTGTAAAATGAATAGAAAATATAGTCGAGACATTTTTCTGGCCATTTTGAGCATTTAATCGACCCCACAAATGTGATGCTCCAGAAACTCAATCTGCTCAAAGGAAGGTCAGTTTTATAGCTTCTCTAAAGAGCTCAACTGTTTTCAGCTGTGCTAACATGATTGTACAAGGGTTTTCTAATCATCCATTAGCCTTCTGAGGCAATGAGCAAACACATTGTACCATTAGAACACTGGAGTGAGAGTTGCTGGAAATGGGCCTCTATACACCTATGGAGATATTGCACCAAAAACCAGACATTTGCAGCTAGAATAGTCATTTACCACATTAGCAATGTATAGAGTGGATTTCTGATTAGTTTAAAGTGATCTTCATTGAAAAGAACAGTGCTTTTCTTTCAAAAATAAGGACATTTCAAAGTGACCCCAAACTTTTGAACAATAGTGTGTGTATATATATATATATATATATATATATATATATATATATATATATATATATATATATATATATATATATATGGCTCTACATTTATGATAACATATCTGTGGGACAGTTCAAAATAAGCTATTATTTTACTTTGACTTCACAACTTTGCAAACAGATCGAGTTGAGCTTAGATTAACTGAAACAAGGCACGTTTTATTTTTTTAAAACATGATAATATATAAAATATACCTTCTCACCAGTGTTGTAGTCGAGTCACTAAACCTCGAGTCCGAGTCCAGTCTTGAGTCCCCAGTGTTCAAGTCCGAGTCAAGTCCAAGTCATTAAAAACAAGTTCGAGTCGAGTCCAACACTCCAACCGCACCAAGACGGTGGCTGTTTTAGCGCCATTAACATTAGTTTGTTCCTGAACATGATGTATGACCAGGTGAATGTGCTTCTCTTTATCAGGGAGTGTGAAGTATTCTGTCAGAGATGGTTGGGAGACGGATGTAAGTGCAGAAGGTGTGTTTATTAATACAAGTGAAGACGGTAAACAATCCAGGGGTGGGTTTCCTGAAAGCCTCTTAAGGCCAAGAGTGTCTTTAATATATTTAGTAGATATTAATAAATTTAATATTTTAATATAATTAACATTGAGTTAATTATTAAATAAACATAGGATAAACATTAAGAATAAATTTCAATCTGGTCTGGAATCATGTATGGATATCGGAACGTGACACTGATTTCGCTACATTTTCATCAAATTTAAAGGGGAACTGAAGTCAGTTTTAAACTTACTTTATTTCTTAATTAACGTGTTATTCAATTACGTTTTCGGTTTTAGGAACCTTATATCATGACTCATATTGGCAACTAATTGCAATTAAATATTATACTTATCGGCCTATTCGGTTTTTAGCCGTGTTGAATTGAGTTCGTTTGGTCCACGGGAGGCGTCGCTTATCCGCACGATCTTCACGAGACTTGTGCGAGACTTCGAAACGTGAAGTGTCAGCCAGGTGTCAGTGCCGCCATTTTGAAAACTGTTTTCCAAACGAAATGTTGCACAAAAACGAGTTTAAATGACGATTACTGCTGACTTTTTTCAAACTTTCCTGATTGCTATCAAAACAAACACAACTTCCGGCTTGATTACATCAGCATTCGAAAGAGGGCGCGCGCGTCTTTTGACAACGTTGGCAGATGTTGGTCACTTTGATTTCCGCTGTACGTTTTACTCCCGTCCTATGATGTCTCGCACAGGTCTCAACGAATCTCGTTTACGGCCATTGCTTTGACATACGGACTGATATATTACAGAGCATATTTCAAACACTCAGAACTTGCTATGGCAGTGACAAAATAGCGATCAAAAATGCATTCCGATATTTAATAAAATGAAATAAATAGAATTTTGATAATAAAAAATTTGCCTTCAGTTCTCCTTAAACTCCATAAGGCCAGTGATTATCTAATTTAGTGTCATAAATGAGACAAATATCTGCACCTCGAACAGTGTGTGTGTGATCGAGAGAGAGAGAGAGAGTGAGAGCATGTGCGAGAGAGGTTTTGATCTGTGTGTACCTAAGGGTGTGTGTGTGTATCTGTGTATTCTATACAGATATATATATATATATATATATATATATATATATATATATATAGGGGCAGCACGGTGGTGTAGTGGTCAGCGCTGTCGCCTCACAGCAAGAAGGTCCGGGTTCGAGCCCCGTGGCCGGCGAGGGCCTTTCTGTGTGGAGTTTGCATGTTCTCCCCGTGTCTGCATGGGTTTCCTCCGGGTGCTCCGGTTTCCCCCACAGTCCAAAGACATGCAGGTTAGGTTAACTGGTGACTCTAAATTGAGCGTAGGTGTGAATGTGAGTGTGAATGGTTGTCTGTGTCTATGTGTCAGCCCTGTGATGACCTGGCGACTTGTCCAGGGTGTACCCCGCCTTTCACCCGTAGTCAGCTGGGATAGGCTCCAGCTTGCCTGCGACCCTGTAGAACAGGATAAAGCGGCTACAGATAATGAGATGAGATTTTATATATATATATATATATATATATAAAATGGGCGATTGCTCTAAGACAACGAGGGAGGCTCAGCCTCCTCTAAAAATGACGAACATCGTGTAGGATGAATTGCACTAGGCTTATGTTATAGCCGACCTTATAACATTGCTATTTCAGATCCAGAATCATAGAAATATATGTGCTCAACCCAACTACAGTGCGAAATCATTCCGTTATAACTTTCCCCAGTTCGCCTAATTTACGCGTGAGTTTCTCCCCTTCGTGACAGCGCGATGCAGCCCAGCCTCAGTGGATTGGGAGCTATGTGCTTGTCAATCTCAAAATGCAAGATGATTATTGGACAAATACTACGAAAACGCCCGCCCACGGAGTCTCACGGACTCCCAGCCTCAGTGGACTTCAACGGCATTTGGGAGCGATGCGCTTTTCAATCTCAAAATGCAAGACGGTTATTGGACAAATACTGCGAAAATGCCCGCCCACGGACTCCGAGCCTCACATGGGAGGGACATGGCAGTTTCCGCGAGGAGACTGGTGATTGGTGAAAGCGGCCGGATATTTTCTTTGACTGACAGCTCGTTTCAACTATAGACAGGCAGCGGTACAGTGTTGCCAGATTGGGCAGTTTTAAGTGCATTTTGGCGGGTTTTGAATATATTTTGGGCTGGATAACGTCAGCAGTATCTGGCAACATCAGTTCAGTCCCATGCGGATTCGCAAGTGCTGTGGTGTATTGTAAGAGATCGGCTTACATTTCGATTTCATTCATTACATACGGTTTCTACCAGCTTTTTTAGTTTGTATATATTTTCATTGTAAATAAAGTGTAAATATAGTGTTGTCAAGTTTGCTATCTTAGTTCCAGAAATTTCGTTTATTTGAGTGACTGAACTTGAACTTGAGGGGGCTAGTCAGCTAGCAAGAAAGCTGCGCACGGATGCCAAGCATTGCTGATTTAATTTTGGCGAAGCCATTTGCCAGTCTTCCTTTCGAGGAAAAAATTAAAATTAAAGAGCAGGGTAGACCAACGCCTCAAATTGACTTGGTGAAAAAGGTAGGGAATAATACTCGTTCCTTTCAGCTCTCCTGGTACGAGAAAGTGAATTGGCTAACAGCAAGTGACCCACATCAACAACAGTAAATAGGCTACTTTAGTAATATGTCATGGATGGATCAAAAATATAGAATCTATTTAAAATGTTTATGCTGAGTATATTATATTGGAATATATGTTTTTTCTGGATATGAATTAAACACCGCTACTGTTTGGAAAACATTTTTAAACAAAAACACAGCCGAGGTCAATTTTTAAACAACATGCCACAATTTTAAAATATAAAATGTTAAAATATGCCCCCCCCAACACCACCATCATGTATATTGGACAGTAGGCTAATGGGGCAAAAGAACCTGTTATTTCACAGTTTGTGACCCTGCCAACAATCAGCCAGATCAGAGGCAAGAGTATGGGCAAAATTGATGTTTTTTTTTCTTTTAAAATCTGGAAATATCGTAACCGACCAGCCTCCCCTGTTTGAAAGACTACCAGCTGCCACTGATATATATATATATATATATATATATATATATATATATATATATAATGTGGTCAATTCAATCTCCTTCGGTACACACAGATTAAAACCTCTCTCTCTCTCCACACGTATATATAAGTGAGAACACTGCCAGCTTGGCATTGTGGATAACAGTTGAAATAATCCTGACTGTATGTTTGAGTAACAGTGAAATGATTGAGCATGGGGAACACATTTACTTAACTATTTAGTTTATTATTTGCTCATTCTTTCATGTGAATGTTTATTCATTTATTTAAAAAAAATGCTTGGAATAAAAAATATTGCCCAAAAATGTAAAATAGTTTAAATTATTAATTCCCACATTATATACGTATGAAATGCTAAATGACAATACAGCATATTAACATATATTTTAAATACTTTATATTTCATTGTTTTCTGGTAAATACGAATGCCATGTGACCTCCTCGACTGGATTTAGCAACGGCTAATGCCTATATCGGGGACGCACGTTGCAAAGAATCTTCCTAATGTTGCTATTTAGACTCCTTCTGACGAGTGAGTTCAGGAAAATCACGTACAGGGACAACGTTCGTTGCTGAAGAAAGTCTCTCAGCTCTCTCTTTAGCCCTAAAGGGCAACTTTATTGGGAAACCAGTAACGTAAAACAGTGAAACAGGTGATAGGTCGAGTGAGGCACCATCAGACTATCGTCGACTTGGCAGAATCAAAGATGAGAAACAGGAAATCAGGGATCAGGAAACCAAACAAGGAAATAAGGCTCAGTAACGTGTCAGCAACGCAACACACAAAGTAAGTGTGTTTACACAGTCTTTATTTAGGCGTGCTGAATGCGCCTTAATCCTGTGCAGGTGCAGGTCATTTGTGGCGTGCGCGCTGTCCGGAGCGCACCCGAGATACACGCACCAAGGCGCGAAGGTGTGACACTCTTGCATGAAATTAGTATAAAAATTAATGTAGATAATGTATAGATTTAGGCACTGCCTAAAAGCGGAGCTCCCATCTGTTTCTGGGTTGTAGAATTTTCTTATATCATAGCCAGTCTCTTTTGTTTTATTTCTTTACTGGCTCACACTGGCCACTAGGTGGTGTGTATGACTGGTAATTACTAACACTGACCACTAGGCGGTGTGTATGACTGGTAATTACTATCATGCTTGTCATCTCATCGATCACTAGCTAGCCAAGCCATGTAACTCAGATCATCTCATCTCATCTCGTTATCTGTAGCCACTTTATCCTGTTCTACAGGGTCGCAGGCAAGCTGGAGCCTATCCCAGCTGACTACAGGCAAAAGGCGGGGTACACCCTGGACAAGTCGCCAGGTCATCACAGGGCTGTAACTCAGATCAACTGCGTATAATTATGTCCGCATTCACTGGATATGAGCAATCGCGTGCTCTGATTGGCTACTCTGCTACTTGGTTATCAGCTCATATTGCTGAGTTTCAGTCACGTGACTTTTCTTAGCCGTTTTACCGGAAGTGAAATAGCTGGTGGTCTAAACAGCTGCCGTAGTGCAAACAACTAGCCGTAACTTATCAGAGTACGCTCGTAATCTAGAAGCCACTGCTGGCTTTAGATATATTCAGAAGATTGCTATGTGCAATGGAATCGACCCCTACAGTCTGGGAAAGAAAGATTTGTCATACGATCTGGAAAACTACCCTTCAGTCGAGTTCCCCGACATCTCCAACTATCTGGTGTTGCAGACGTCCTTCTACACCGCAAAACAGATGAAAGCGTGGAAGAGTATGGAGGTTTACAACTTTTTTGTATGTGGTTGGGTAAAGGACCTCGAGATCAAATCGCTGCCGAATGAATCCTGTTTTGTTTTTGCCCGTGTAAGTCTGTTTTTTAAGCTTTTTGTTCGCGTCTTTACAACGAAGCGCTGCAAGTTGAAGTGTAAAGAAACAACAGTTGGCTTGATTCTCACTTGTGTTGGCTCTTATCTCTCAGCTAAATCATTCACAAAGATCATCAGAAACCCCTTTAAAGACCTGGATCTTAGTTAAACAAGACGGAGAAGTGATCACGGCGCATTGTAACTGTACGGCTGGGGAAGAATTTTGTCGCGACCTTCATGCATACGGAGTTTGTTAGGAGTAAACAAAGAAACATCTGGAGACTTTAGTGATTCGTGACTTAAAAAAGTTCCATAAAATAACGACACATAGCAAGAAAAGTCCTTGGAAAACCCTAAGGCCAGAGCTGAGAGGGAAATACAAACCTTTCACCAAGTGATCACTGCAAACTCGAGCATGCTTCAACTCGGCTCGCTTCGATTTCAGTGAGAGGTTCAAAAGCCACCTTTCTCCACGTCTTTTTGTGAGATCCTGTGTTCGTTCACCCTTTTTTATTAGTTCACGGCGAACCCTGAAGAAACGTTTATCAGTTTCATGGTCTGATCAATTTGAAAAACCTTAAATAACGCAAGCGTGAGGCATTTTTCATGCGAGCAATGCACCTTCTCCGTACAAACGCTTTGTCAACTGAGCTTTGGTCGACCACCAGATAAAGTTTTGAATAATTAATGAGGCGGATGTGACGTCACGTGAAACCCAGCAATACCGTGAGTAAAGAAAAACAAAATGGCGGAGCGTGTTGCCGAACCAACCGAGGACGAAATAAAAACTCTGCTCGAAAACAAAACCCCAAAAATACAAAAAGAGCGCAACAAAATTTGGAAAAAAAGCATTTGATGGTAAGAAAATATCTTTGTTGTTTTTCAAGATTTATTATTGTCATCACATTTTTTCACAAATTGCTCCTGTCATTTCGCTGAGCAGAAATTATTTCGTCTGAAGTTTTTATTTATCGAATTTGCAAGAAATAAAAATAAAACTGCTCAGTTTCTCAAGATCCAGTGAATGTGGAGAGAATAAAACAGTTATTCCACTCAAACTCGGTGCTATGCGCCTCGTCGACTATCAGCGCATGGACGACTCGATTTTGTGGAATAACTGTTAAATGTAGCTGCATTGCATTGTGGATCTTTGATGCCAGAATTTGTTGGTGACACGACTTCTACATTGCATTTCCTCACGAATTCTATGTTTTATATTACTAGAAAATGGTAAGGTAGAAACTAAACTCTTGCTGTTTTTAAGAGGTAAACAGTGAAACGTGACTATTATAATGTTTTTATCCTATTGAACGCCATGGTAACTGGGCTCACAACACTCCCTGCATCATCAGAGCAGCAGACAAATTCATCCATTGATCCATCCATTATCTGTAGCTGCTTATACTGTGCAGGGTCACAGGGTGAAAGGCGGGGTACATCCTGGACAAGGCAACAGATCATTGCAGGGCTGACACAGAGACACACAACCATTCACACTCACATTCACACCTACGGTCAATTTAGAGTCACCAGTTAACCTAACCTGCATGTCTTTGGACTGTGGGGGAAACCGGAGCACCCGGAGGAAACCCACGCGGACACGGGGAGAACATGCAAACTCCGCACAGAAAGGCCCTCGCCGGCCACGGGGCTCGAACCCGGACCTTCTTGCTGTGAGGTGACAGCGCTAACCACTACACCACCGTGCCGCACAGACAAATTCAGCAATCAACAAATTAGCAGCAGAATTGCTAATCACATCACAAATACTTCAATCAGAACATAGGGACACCATGACCATTGTGCTTGAAAGTTTGTGAACCCTTTAGAATTTCCTATATTTCTGCATAAATATGACCTAAAACATGATCAGATTTTCACATACATCCTAAAAGTAGATAAAGAGAACCCAGTTAAACAAATGAGACAAAAAAATATTATACTTGGCCATTTATTTATTGAGGAAAATGATCCAATATTACATACCTGTGAGTTGCAAAAGTATGTGAACCTCTAGGATTAGCAGTTAATTTGAAGGGGAAATTAGAGTCAGGTGTTTTCAATCAATGGGATGACAATCAGGTGTGAGTGGGCACCCTGTTTTATTTAAAGAACAGGGATCTGTCAAAGTCTGATCTTCACAACACATGTTTGTGGAAGTGTATCATGGCACAAACAAAGGAGATTTCTGAGGACCTCAGAAAAAGCGTTGTTGATGCTCATCAGGCTGGAAAAGGTTACAAAACCATCTCTAAAGAGTTTGGACTCCACCAATCCACAGTCAGACAGATTGTGGGTAAATGGAGGAAATTCAAGACCATTGTTACCCTCCCCAGGAGTGGTCGACCAACAAAGATCACTCCAAGAGCAAGGCGTGTAATAGTCGGCGAGGACACAAAGGACCCCAGGGTAACTTTTAAGCAACTGAAGGCCTCTCTCACATTGGCTAATGTTAATGTTCATGAGTCCACCATCTGGAGAACACTGAACAACAATGGTGTGCATGGCAGGGTTGCAAGGAGAAAGTCACTGCTCTCCAAAAAGAACATTGCTGCTCGTCTGCAGTTTGCTAAAGATCATGTGGACAAGCCAGAAGGCTATTGGAAAAATGTTTTGTGGATGGATGAGACAAAAATAGAACTTTGTGGGGGTGTCATGGCTCAGGTGGATAAGGCGCCGTACCATAAATCCAGGGACCCGGGTTCGATTCTGACCCGAGGTCATTTCCCAATCTCTCCCTGTCTCTCTCTCTCTCCTGCTCATTTCCTGTCTCTATGCTGTCCTATCCAATAAAGGTGAAAAAAGCCCCCCAAAAATCTTTAAAAAAATAGAACTTTTTGGTTTAAATGAGAAGCATTATGTTTGGAGAAAGGAAAACACTGCATTCCAGCATAAGAACCTTATCCCATCTGTGAAACATGGTGGTGGTAGTATCATGGTTTGGGCCTGTTTTGCTGCGTCTGGGCCAGGACGGCTTGCCATAATTGATGGAACAATGAATTCTGAATTATACCAGCGAATTCTAAAGGAAAATGTCAGGACATCTGTCCATGAACTGAATCTCAAGAGAAGGTGGGTCATGCAGCAAGACAACGACCCTAAGCACACAAGTCGTTCTACCAAAGAATGGTTAAAGAAGAATGAAGTGAATGTTTTGGAATGGCCAAGTCAAAGTCCTGTCCTTAATCCAATCAAAATGTTGTGGAAGGACCTGAAGCGAGCAGTTCATGTGAGGAAACACACCAACATCCCAGAGTTGAAGCTGTTCTGTATGGAGGAACGGGCTAAAATTCCTCCAAGCCGGTGTGCAGGACTGATCAACAGTTACTGGAAACGTTTAGTTGCAGTTATTACTGCACAAGGGGGTCACACCAGATACTGAAAGCAAAGGTTCACATACTTTTGCCACTCATAGATATGTAATATTGGATCATTTTCCTCAATAAATAAATGACCAAGTATCATATTTTTGTCTCATTTGTTTAACTGGGTTCTCTTTATCTACTTTTAGGACTTGTGTGAAAATCTGATGATGTTTTCGGTCATATTTATGCAGAAATATAGAAAATTCTAAAGGGTTCACAAACTTTCAAGCCTCACTGTAATGGTTAAAGAAGCAGCTTTGGGACCAAAACATTGCCAGTTTGATTCCCTGGACCAGCACTAATAGCTGAAGTGCCCTTGAACAAGGCACCTAACCCCTAACTTACACCTGTCTCAGACCTGCCTGATCCATCCTGATGCCCTACGTCTGGCTGGATTCTCATCGCATCGCCCCTGTGGAGGACGGCCCCATATGGACAGTTGACAGTCAGACTTGGAGGACGCTCTGGACTCTTACAGTAATGCTTTTATGGCTGAGGACTACAATTGACTTGCTAACTTTAGGACTGCAGTTGTCATGAACAGTTTTGCACTCAAGTTTCCATCAATGAAGAGTTTATAACATCAACGAAACTGACTTTATGTTAAAACTGTTAAAAATGTTATAATCACATTGTCTGTTATCACCCAAATGAGGATGGGTTCCCTTTTGAGTCTGGTTCCTCTCGAGGTTTCTTTCTCATGTCGTCTGAGGGAGTTTTTCCTCGCCAACATCGGCACAGGCTTGCTCATCGGGGATAAATTAGGGATAAAATTAGCTCATGTTTAAAATCATTAAAATTCTGTAAAGCTGCTTTGTGACAATGTCTCTTATTACACGTCCTGCACAAATAAACTTGACTTGACTTGACTAACTGCTTCCCAGGGTTCTCGGGGTATGTTATTTGGATAAGAGCGTCTGCTAAATGCCTGTCATGTAATGTTTTTATTGAAACGTGCTTCAAACTGGAGAACTAATGTAGCATGTGGACATAGTCATGCAGTACAAATTCACAAAATGGAAAAGAGCTGTTTTTCAGTCTATTCATGAAAATTTCATGAGGTACTCCAGGTTTGCAAAGATGGATGGTGTAACACTTCTCTGAAACCCAATAGATTCAGTTCTGTCCTTGCCCTTTGCTGCTTTTGCTTCTTGAGGTTTGTCACTACTTGTGCAACAATAAATCCCCTGGTCAAGATTAACCCAGGTGTTTGTATTGTCACTTGCAACTATGGATACATCAATCCATTAGCGCATATCAGGATTATAATCGATACCACCCTGAAACACTGGATCCAAATCAGGAAGCATTTCCTGTGTGTGGTGTTGACTGAAGATCCTGCAATAAACAAAGCCTTTGACCGAAGACCTTGACTTCACCCAGGTTCTCATCATACCTCATTATTATTTCACATCATGTAGTAAGAGTAGCTTGCAGGTAATCGGTTTGCTTATTAAGAGTATTTCAGTATCGGACTAGGATTAAGTATCTTCTGGTACCCAGATCACTGAGGCAATGATTTCTTAAGACCCCAAGTCAAACGCAAGTCATTTGTGGTTCATTAATCTAAGAAGAAATACACTCACTGGCTACTTGATTAGGAAAACCCATACATCCACCTGGAGTTATCTAATCAGCCCATTCCTTGATGCATACAATCAAACAAATACAAATCAAGAGCTTCAGTTCATGTTCACAATGTTCAAACATCTCATCTCATCTCATTATCTCTAGCCGCTTTATCCTGTTCTACAGGGTCGCAGGCAAGCTGGAGCCTATCCCAGCTGACTACGGGCGAAAGGCGGGGTACACCCTGGACAAGTCGCCAGGTCATCACAGGGCTGACACATAGACACAGACAACCATTCACACTCACATTCACACCTATGGTCAATTTAGAGTCACCAGTTAACCTAACCTGCATGTCTTTGGACTGTGGGGGAAACCGGAGCACCCGGAGGAAACCCACGCGGACACGGGGAGAACATGCAAACTCCACACAGAAAGGCCCTCGCCAGCCACGGGGCTCGAACCCAGGACCTTCTTGCTGTGAGGCGACAGCGCTAACCACTACACCACCGTGCCGCCCTGTTCAAACATCAGAATGGGAAAAATTGTGATCTCAAAATGTGACTTTCTTTCGCTGTGGCATGGGTGTTGGTTTGAGCCAGATGGACTGGACTGGACTGGTTGAGTATTTCAGAAACTGCTGAGCTCCTCGGGTTTTCATACACAACAGTTTCTACACAGAATGGTGCGAAAAACAAAAAACATCAAGTGAGTGAGCGAGCGACAGTTCTGTGAGTAGAAACAAACACCTTGTTGATAAGAGAGGTCAGAGGAAAATGGCCAGATTGTTTTTTTTTTGGCAGGAAGGATATAGTAACTCTCATAATCACTCTTTATAACCGTGTTGAGCAGAAAAGCATCTCAGCATGCAACAGCAGAACAGAAGACCACGTTGGGTTCCGTTCCTGCAGCCAAGAACAGGAATCTCAAGGCCTCTGCATGCTCTTGCGACAAGGCTTTCTCAGACAGTTGTAATTTATCGTTGAGCGGGGAGTAATAGGCGTGCGCGATGTTATTCACCGCTACAACGCAAGGGGGCGCGAAGTCGCGAAATCGCTAGGAGTAGTTGGTGGGTGTGGTTAGTGGAGTGTTTATCCTCCGGTTACTTATAATGACTAGAACTGGAGTCGTATAGATGTACGTACTTCCTCACTTCCTCGATCAACCACTCTTCGTGCTGCTCCATCTTCGCTCGTGTTTTTAAAAATGGCGGTCGTGAAAACAAACCAAACCGGGAAAGTAGGGAAGCGGAAGTGCGTGTACAGCGGGTGTAGCGTGGACCAATCGGAGCCCTCTTGTCTGCGAGGCTTCTGTGGTGGTCACAGTTTTTGGGAGGTGCGCGCAGAGCATCTGCGAAGGTGGGGGGGCTACGCAGACGCTATCTGCGACACCGTCTGCGAGGACTGTGTTGTCAGCATAAATTGGCCTTCAGACTCAAGAACAAGTTCCTATTAAAGTGGCCATTGAATGTATTACTGTGCTCTCGTTCAAAAAGGTGTGTTTAAAAAAAAAAGCTTAAAAGACAAGCTCTGTTTAAGTGCACTTGAAATTAGAGATCATTTGCAAACATGTCGAGAATATCTAATATGAATCCAAATTTCCAGTAGTAATATTAACCCTTTTATGACTGTGTAACTTCATACACAGGGGTTTCTGCTACCGTAAAACCAGAATAACGGTCTGTAGTGGTGAAAGGGTTAAGTCTGAAATTAAAAGAAATACAATGTCTTGCAAAAGTATTCATCCCCCTTGGTGTTTGTCATGTTTTGTCACATTACAAGCTGGAATTAAAATGGATTTTTGGAGGGTTAGCACCATTTGATTTACACAACATGCCGACCACTTTAAAGGTGCAAATTGTCTCTTTATTGTGACACAAACAATAATGAAGATGAAAAAAAAACAGAAATCTGGAGTGTGCATAAGTATTCACCCACCCAAAAGTCAATACTTTGTAGAGCCACCTTTTGCTGCAATTCCAGCTGCAAGTCTCTTGGGGTATGTACAGTATTTATTAGCTTAGCACATCTAGCCACTGGGATTTTTTCCCATTCCTCAAGGCAAAACTGCTCCAACTCCTTCAAGTTAGATGGGTTGCGTTGGTGTACAGCAATCTTCAAGTTATGCCACGAATTCTCAATTAGATTGAGGTCTGGGCTTTGATGAGGCCATTCCAAGACATTTAAATGTTTCCCTTTAAACCACTCCAGTGTAGCTTTAGCGGTATGTTTAGGGTCATTGTCCTGCTGGAACATGAACCTTCGTCCCAGTCTCAAACCTCTGGCCGACTCAAACAGGTTTTCCTCCAGAATTGCCCTGGATTTAGTGCAATCCATCTTTCCTTCAGTCCTGACCAGCTTTCCTGTCACTGCAGATGAAAAATATCCCCACAGCATGATGCTGCCACCACCATGCTTCACTGTAGGAATGGTGTTCTCAGGGTGTTGGGTTTGCGCCACACATGGCATTTCCCATGATGGGCAAAAACATCAATTTTAGTCTCATTTGACCAGAGAATCTTCTTCTGTGTGTTTGTGGAGTCTGCCACATGCTGTTGGGCAAACTCCAAATGTGTTTTCTTATTTTTTTTCTTTAAGCAATGGCTTTTTTTTCTGGCCGCTCTTCCATAAAGCCCCGTTCTGTGGAGTGTACGGCTTAAAGTGGTCCTATGGACAGATACTCCCATCTCCGCTGTGGATCTTTGCAGCTCCTTCAGTGTTCTCTTTGGTGTCTTTGTTGCATATCTGATTAATGCCGTCCTTGCCTGGTCTGTGAGTTTTGGTGGGCAGCCTTCTCTTGTCAGGTTTGTAGTGGTGCAATATTCTTTCCATTTTGCTATAATGGATTTAATGGTGCTCTGTGGGATATTCAAAGTTTGGGATATTTTTTTATAACCCAACCCTGATCTATACTTCTCCACAACTTTGTCTCTGACCTGTTTGGAGGCTCCTTGGTTCTCATGTTGCTTGCTTAGTAGTGTTGCAGAGTCAGGGTCCTTCCAGAACAGGCTGATTTATACAGACATCATGTGACAGATCATGTGACACTTTGATTGCACACAGGTGGATCTTGGGGCCCGTTTACACGAGGACACTGTTGGGTAAAAATGACTAAATATTTTATCGGAAGTGCCTTTCGTCTACACGGGGACGGCGTTTCCGAGGCTGAAAAACGGAAAAAATTGAAAACGCCTTCCAGAGTGGATAAGTTAAAAACAGCCCCCATTGCATATCCGTCTAAACTACCCAATACGCGAAACTCTGCTCGGATCCGCTCACGTCGGGTAGGCGTTTACGTCATACATATGTCATATACTGTACATGCCAGCCCGGGAAGTAAGAAAGTAAGTAAAAAAGTAAGAGCATGTCTGATTACATCGATCCAACGGACCTTCAAGCTGCTCTGGCAGCTTTAATAAACGTCCAGGAGTCCTTTGAACATCTATACCGAATCTGCACATATATCGTTAATGAACAGAGGCGGGTATAGTATGCTCTTACTTTTTTACTTACTTTCTTACTTACCATAGCCAGAGTAGTCAAAGTTTTCGCGGCGCAGATGTGCAGATCAGACAAGACGGAAGACATTGCGCATGCGTGCAGACATAGCGGAGGTCTTTCACAGCACCACCTAGCTGCCTGGCATGCACATCCGATTGAATTCCACACATTTATGCGTCACCGTATAGACACAGATTTCCTCCTTGAAAACGGTCGTGTCTCATCTCATCTCATTATCTGTAGCCGCTTTATCCTTCTACAGGGTCACAGGCAAGCTGGAGCCTATCCCAGCTGACTACGGGTGAAAGGCGGGGTACACCCTGGACAAGTCACCAGGTCATCACAGGGCTGACACATAGACACAGACAACCATTCACACTCACATTCACACCTACGGTCAATTTAGAGTCACCAGTTAACCTAACCTGCATGTCTTTGGACTGTGGGGGAAACCGGAGCACCCGGAGGAAACCCACGCGGACACGGGGAGAACATGCAAACTCCACACAGAAAGGCCCTCGCCGGCCCCGGGGCTCGAACCCAGGACCTTCTTGCTGTGAGGCGACAGCGCTAACCACTACACCACCGTGCCGTCAAAACGGTCGTGTAGACGTGGAAAAAAGTGAGAACGAAAACAGATTTTTGCGTTTTTGTTTCAGACCGTCCCCGTGTAAAGTGGGCCTTAATCAACTAATTATGTGACTTATGAAGTGAATTGGTTGGACCAGTTCTTATTTAGGGGTTTCATTTGAAAGGGGGTGAATACTTATGCACACCCCAGATTTCTGGTTTTTTTTTTCTTTTCATTTTAATTATTGTTTGTGTCACAGTAAAACAACAATGTGCACCTTTAAAGTGGTCGGCATGTTGTGTAAATCAAATGGCGCCAACCCTCCAAAAATCCATTTTAATTCCAGCTTGTAATGCGACAAAACAGGACAAACACCAAGGGGGATGAATACTTTTGCAAGACACTGTACATTTAGCATTTTTGTGCTGGACATCAGAAACTGTATTAGAATAAAGTGTTTGTCCTGTCTTTACCTGAGTCTGAGTCGTGCTGAATTTGAGCACACTGTCCTTCTCTGCAAGGTGACTCTGATGCTGCGGTCAGTTGCACTGCAGGTGCTGGATGAATCTATTTTCTTGACCCTGCACTTTTGCGCTATCCGTTCACATTAATACTCAATACACATTCCACAAGCGTGCGCATTTTTGTGTGGCTATGAGGTTATGCACGCCAAAACATTTTGTACATCAGAGCCCAAATGTGTTATCATTCCCAAAATGGAAACGTGAGATTGGTGTATTTCTGCTCGAGATGGTCCAACACATCTAACTCATATATTCTCAGATTACATTTTAGTATTTATTTTTTCGCATTGGATGATCTGTAATGCATTGCCCTTTGATGATAAAGCTTTGACTATCATATAAATCATTACCAGGCTCACTTTTAGGTATACCATTATGATTTCAGATACAGGGAAGACTTTGGAAATCAGACTAAAATGAGCCATCGTAGTTGAATTGAATGGCATTTCATTTTCTTCGGAGTGCGTTGTCAAGAACAGTTGTACCGTTGCAGATGGTGAATGAATCCCAGACAATGGTTCAGGCATGGCATTCATTCAGTGTTTGGCTTTGTTCAGAGTCACCAGCTATGTGCTAGACTTGTTCAAAGACACGACTGCAGTCTGGATGCAAAGTATTTCAGTGAATCTCACCGAGAACAAAAAAAAAAACTGGAGCAGAACATTCACTGGTGCTGCCAGTTATATGCATTAATGTAAATTATTTACTTGAAGGCATCTCATTAAGAAAGGAACACATTTTCATAGATTATAAAAAAAGAAAAATTTCATCCCCTCTTTGGCATTTTTAGCAAACTGATAATATTTTAAAGCTCGACAGCCTTTTGATTTCATAAAATCGGTGAAAATATCTCACAAAATATCAGGCCATTCTGTGGCTGGGAAGTTATTTAATTTGACGGGATTAAAGCAAATAATGTGCATGAAATCGCTCGCTTCGTGCAGTCAAGCAGACAGAGGCAGTCCGTGTGCGCATACGCAGGTTTACCTTCTTCTTCTTTTGGGTTTTACGGCAGCTGGCATCCACAGTGTTGCATTACTGCCATCTACAGGTTTCCCTTTGACCCTGCACTGACAGTTCCATCATTCTGTCACTAAACGAACAGCTGATCACACCGAGGTGCTCGCTGAGCGCCCATATTTATTAGTTTGGTCCTGCGTTTCCTTTACTTCGTATATAACATAACGTCTTTTCTTCTCGCTTTCTTTCCGTTACTGTAGTCGGTCTTTCACGTTTCATTCGCACACTCACGTCCTCCATTTTTCTCTCCTGTTTCAAATTTCTATCCCACAATGCCTTGCGCGAACGGGGAAAGCCCACCACATGACACATGATGTAGTATCTTGAATTGGGTCATGGTGAAGCAGGAAAAAATAGCGGAGAATTTTGGGCCACGTGGCCGTAAACTCATTAATTGTTCTATTTAAAAAAAACTAATAAAATTGGAAGTCTGTAATTTAAATTCAGTAGCTTTCGGTCCACTAAACAAAAATAATTAGGTGTCACGGAAAATTCTTTTTGATGACCTACACTTGAAAAGCCTGAAAGGCAGTCTACTTTTAACAGTGCAAGCAGAATGCTTTAAGGTGACTGAACAAGGAAGTATGGGTTTATTCTCTGCGTTAGGTTCAAAGCAGATGTCTCGTCTGTTCATAGTCTGTGGCACTAAAAGTCAAAAGTGGTAATGTGAAGTGGCAGTGTGAAACAAAACATAACATTTGAAGTTGATGTGAATTAATGAACTAATCATGATTATTCTATCCACGTTCACTGGATATGAGCAATCGTGCCCTCTGATTGGCTACTCTGCTACGAGGATATCAGCTCATATACCATGTGTATGGAGTGGAGTGGAGCATGTTGCTGAACCAACTCAGGATGAAATAAAAACTCTACTCGAAAACAAAACCCCCAAAAATACCAAAAAAAAGCAATGAAACATGGAATAAAAGTATTAGATAGTAAGATTGTATCTTTTTTTTATTTTTCAAGTATTATTATGATAGTACTGTGCACAAATTGCTCCTGTCATTTCACCGGTTTGTTTACATTCTAAGCGAAAATGATTTTTTCGGACATTTTGTATAAAGTTTTTATTGAACGAGTTTACAAAAAAATAAAAATAAAATGATAAATGCTCTGTTTCTCAAAATCCAGTGAATGCGGATAGAATAAAACAGTTATTCTACTCAATCTCATCATACATGGCTTATAGCCGACTCGCTGCTATGCGCCTCATCGGCTATCAGCTCATGTACGACTCGATTTCGTGGAATAACTGTTAAATGGTTAAGCACTGGGCGACACGGTGGTGTAGTGGTTAGCACTGTCGCCTCACAGCAAGAAGGTCCGGGTTCGAGCCCCGTGGCCGGCGAGGGCCTTTCTGTGTGGAGTTTGCATGTTCTCCCCGTGTCCGCATGGGTTTCCTCCGGGTGCTCCGGTTTCCCTCACAGTCCAAAGACATGCAGGTTAGGTTAACTGGTGACTCTAAATTGAGCGTAGGTGTGAATGTGAGTGTGAATGGTTGTCTGTGTCTATGTGTCAGCCCTGTGATGACCTGGCGACTTGTCCAGGGTGTACACCGCCTTTCGCCCGTAGTCAGCTGGGATAGGCTCCAGCTTGCCTGCGACCCTGTAGGACAGGATAAAGCGGCTAGAGATAATGAGATGAGATGAGATGGTTAAGCACTAAAAGGTAACCGTTGTTAGACATGTTAGTTGAGTCATGTATCCTGTACAGGATTATATGCAGCTGGACCTTCATGTGGTAGATCTAGAGCCTATTCTGGGAACAGTTAAGTGAGAATACACCTTATCTATTGCAGGGCACCCCCCCCACACACACACACACACATTCATACCCAGGAGCAATTTAGTTTTGTCAGTTCAACTACATACGGTGCATGTTTTTGGGAAACCAGAAAACCCAGAGGAAACATGTGGAGAATGTGCACAGAAACTCCGCACACACAATCACCTGAGCTCAGCAGTGAACACCAGACACCTTGTCTTGTAAATCTGACATTTGAAATTTATTATGCCATTCAGCAAGAGTATGAAAAACTTCATTGCACATCATCACCACCATGTCCTTGCCTTTGCAAGTAGACCTGGACACTTTAGATTTTAAAAAGGTGACCTGACAAGTGAAAACTAGACTGCCTTTCGGATTTTTCAAGTGTAGGTCATAAAAATAATTTTCCCCGACACCTAATTATTTTTGTTCAGTGGACCGAAAGCTGAATTCAAATCACAGACTTCCAAATTTATTCATTTAAAAAAAAAAAAAATAGAACAATTCATGAATTCACAGCCATGGGGCCCTAAATTCTCCGCTATTTTTTCCTGCTTCACCATGACCCAATTCAAGATACTACATCATGCATGACGTGGTGGGCTTTCCCCGTTCACGCAAGCGCAAGGCATTGTGGGATACAAATTTGAAACAGGAGAGAAAAATGGAGGACGTGAGTGTGCGAATGAAACGTGAAAGACCGACTACAGTAACGGAAAGAAAGCGAGAAGAAAAGACGTTATGTTATATACGAAGGAAAGGAAACGCAGGACCAAACTAATAAATATCGGCGCTCAGCGAGCACCTCGGTGTGATCAGCTGTTCATTTAGCGACAGAATGATGAAACTGTCAGTGCACGCTCAAAGGGAAACCTGTAGATGGCAGTAATGCAACACTGTGGATGCCAGCTGCCGTAAAACCCAAAAGAAGAAGAAGAAGAAGGTAAACCTGCGCATGCGCACACGGACTTCCTCTGTCTGCTTGACTGCACAAAGCGAGCGATTTCATGCACATTATTTGCTTTAATCCCGTCAAATTAAATAACTGCCCAGCCACAGAATGGCCTGATATTTTTTTGAGATATTACAGAAATAAACATATATCACAATGACCACATTTCAGAGCGAACTAAATTTCACCGATTTTATGAAATCGAAAGGCCGTCTAGCTTTAATGTTTGAGAAACACTCTGTCTGGACAAAGTGCTGTTGGCTACTTGCACCAATGTTGCAGCACCTTTCACATTTGATATGGTTTAATTGAACATACTCGAGATAAAAGGTTAAATATCAGACCAGCAAAATGAGTATCATATCAGTCGGTCATATCAGTTAAATGCATGATAATTGGACAGGAAATCTGGCATGGTTTCATAGCTGTTTTCCGCACTGTGGCTATTTTTAAACTGCAATCCTGATTAGTTCCGTGAAATACGATTGTTGTTGTTGATATCGATTCCGTTGCGCTGAGTTACTTTTTCATCTCATCTCATTATCTCTAGCTGCTTTATCCTGTTCTACAGGGTCGCAGGCAAGCTGGAGCCTATCCCAGCTGACTACGGGCGAAAGGCGGGGTACACCCTGGACAAGTCGCCAGGTCATCACAGGGCTGACACATAGACACAGACAACCATTCACACTCACATTCACACCTACGCTCAATTTAGAGTCACCAGTTAACCTAACCTGCATGTCTTTGGACTGTGGGGGAAACCGGAGCACCCGGAGGAAACCCACGCGGACACGGGGAGAACATGCAAACTCCGCACAGAAAGGCCCTCGCCGGCCACGGGGCTCGAACCCGGACCTTCTTGCTGTGAGGCGACAGCGCTAACCACTACACCACTGTGCCGCCGTTACTTTTTCATTTGAATTAAATTCTATAGCAGGGGTCACCAAACTACGGCCCGCGGGTCGACTCTGGCCCGCCACCCCCCTTTGACCGGCCCCCCAGCCCCTCTGCCCCCCACCACTTGAACCAGCCCTATGAGGCAATCCCCAAAAGTGGTCATGGCCTATTTTTTTTTTTAATTGCTTTTTGACAAATAATAACGTCTGCATCTTGTATTTTGTTGATTTTATCAATTAAAATTGATATTTAGTTATAAAATGAACTATTCATATTTTCCGAATTTTCGTCATATGCTCGCGATCAAGCAGTGACAGGCAGCACATGCGCAGAGAACTGTCAGTGTTCAGGACAGTAAAATGGCTAGCGGTCAGCGAAAAGCTGACAGAGAGTGCAGAGTTTTTAAAGAACAGTGGACCACCGATTATTTTTTCGTTCAGTG
Organism: Neoarius graeffei; assembly: GCF_027579695.1. Classification (NCBI taxonomy): domain Eukaryota; kingdom Metazoa; phylum Chordata; class Actinopteri; order Siluriformes; family Ariidae; genus Neoarius; species Neoarius graeffei. Next base: position 112,434,845 of record NC_083571.1, on the reverse strand, counting down.
TAAGGACCGTGCAGTTTGTCTTGTATGTAAAGAAAGTGTGCCGGTTTTCAAAGAATATAATCTGCATCGTCACTATGAAACCCGCCACAAAGAGTATGCTAGTTTGCGAGGGCAAACAAGAGAAGACAGGATTCGGAGGATGAAATGCGGACTGGCTGCACAACAGAATGTATTCCTTCACCAAACCCAGATCAACCAGGCTGCTGTCCGAGCTCGCTATAAGGTAGCTCACCTACTAGCTACCCATGGAAAGCCGTTTACTGATGGGGACTTTGTTAAAGTATGCATGCTTGCTGTGGCTGAGGAGGCGTGTCCCGACAAGTAGGATGCGCTCAATGCGGTGAGTCTCTCCGCACCTACTATGACCAGGCGAACCGAAGATTTGGGGGACAACGTGTATGACCAGCTGAATGAGAAAGCGTCAGAATTCGAGTTTTTTGCTTTGGCCATGGATGAGAGCAATGACATGCAGGACACAGCACAACTGCTGTGATCTATTGATCTATTGCTCATATTATAATTTCACTGTTTTTTTTAAATGTATTTATTTTATAGGCCTATTTATTTGACCTTTATTAAGTGCTGCACACAATTATTATTAATAATATCAACAGGCCTACCTACAATTTATAATTTTCCACTCACCTTTGCCAGTGTCAATCACCTCAACTAGGCAGATGTTTCTTACCTTGACAGCTTTGATGTTATTTTTATTAGAAAATAAATAAATGGAATATCTGTGGTATTTCAAATTAAAACCAAGTGTGAAGATCTCGATTACTTCTTTGGCAAACCACTAGTAAAGATAAACAAATATGTGCCAGGAATTAAGTGTTGATCTAGTAGTGTGGATATAGTGGTGTTGATCTAGTAGTGTGGATATAGTAGTGTTGATCTAGTAGTGTGGATATAGTAGTGTTGATCTAGTAGTGTGGATATAGTAGTGTTGATCTAGTAGTGTGGATATAGTAGTGTTGATCTAGTAGTGTGGATATAGTAGTGTTGATCTAGTAGTGTGGATATAGTAGTGTTGATCTAGTAGTGTGGATATAGTAGTGTTGATCTAGTAGTGTGGATATAGTAGTGTTGATCTAGTAGTGTGGATATAGTAGTGTTGATCTAGTAGTGTGGATATAGTAGTGTGGATCTAGTAGTGGGGATATAGTAGTGTGGATCTAGTAGTGTGGATATAGTAGTGTGGATATAGTAGTGTTGATCTAGTAGTGTGGATATAGTAGTGGGGATATAGTAGTGTGGATATAGTAGTGTTGATATAGTAGTGTTGATCTAGTAGTGTGGATATAGTAGTGTGGATATAGTAGTGGGGATATAGTAGTGTGGATATAGTAGTGTTGATATAGTAGTGTTGATATAGTAGTGTTGATATAGTAGTGGGGATATAGTAGTGTGGATATAGTAGTGTTGATATAGTAGTGTTGATATAGTAGTGGGGATATAGTAGTGTGGATATAGTAGTGTTGATATAGTAGTGTGGATATAGTAGTGTTGATCTAGTAGTGTTGATATAGTAGTGGGGATATAGTAGTGTGGATATAGTAGTGTGGATATAGTAGTGTTGATATAGTAGTGTGGATATAGTAGTGTGGATATAGTAGTGTTGATATAGTAGTGTTGATATAGTAGTGGGGATATAGTAGTGTGGATATAGTAGTGTTGATATAGTAGTGTTGATATAGTAGTGGGGATATAGTAGTGTGGATATAGTAGTGTTGATCTAGTAGTGTGGATATAGTAGTGTGGATATAGTAGTGTTGATCTAGTAGTGTGGATATAGTAGTGTTGATCTAGTAGTGTGGATATAGTAGTGTGGATCTAGTAGTGTGGATATAGTAGTGTGGATATAGTAGTGTTGATCTAGTAGTGTGGATATAGTAGTGGGGATATAGTAGTGTGGATATAGTAGTGTTGATCTAGTAGTGTTGATCTAGTAGTGTGGATATAGTAGTGTTGATATAGTAGTGTTGATATAGTAGTGTGGATATAGTAGTGTTGATCTAGTAGTGTGGATATAGTAGTGTTGATATAGTAGTGTTGATCTAGTAGTGTGGATATAGTAGTGTTGATCTAGTAGTGTGGATATAGTAGTGTGGATATAGTAGTATGGATATAGTAGTGTGGATATGGTAGTGGGGATATAGTAGTGTGGATATAGTAGTGTTGATATAGTAGTGGGGATATAGTAGTGGGGATATAGTAGTGGGGATATAGTAGTGTTGATATAGTAGTGTGGATATAGTAGTGTTGATATAGTAGTGGGGATATAGTAGTGTTGATATAGTAGTGTGGATATAGTAGTGTTGATATAGTAGTGTGGATATAGTAGTGGGGATATAGTAGTGGGGATATAGTAGTGTTGATATAGTAGTGGGGATATAGTAGTGGGGATATAGTAGTGTTGATATAGTAGTGGGGATATAGTAGTGTGGATATAGTAGTGGGGATATAGTAGTGTTGATATAGTAGTGTGGATATAGTAGTGTTGATATAGTAGTATGGATATAGTAGTGGGGATGGCTGTGCCAGGCTAGTAATCTCTACTACACAATGAGGCCTGCTGGTGGTCATATTTGTCTGGGTCATACAATTCTATGTAATATAGCTGACCCGACCCTGGCCCCCCATCACAGTCAGGAACGACAATGTGGCCCCCAGAGCAAAAAGTTTGGTGACCCCTGTTCTATAGCCTCAGTGGCTGAGATAACACTCTGCAGTACAGTCAATAACCCATGGTTAACTGACAAGAGTCTCCAGTTCCTTTTGTTTCATTTGTAATAGGTCATTGTCGCCCATTATATTAAGGTTCAGTGACATTTTGTATCATCGGATCAGGGTGGAAATTAATTACTCGTACAAATCGAAGTCTGCTGTAGGAACATGTCAACATTTTTACAACATGAATTAGTGATCAGATCTGCTTTCAGGATCGATTTAAACAGCCGAATCCGATATAGCGTTTGCATTACAGGCATTTAGCAGACGCTCTTATCCAGACCGACATACAACATACCCAGAGCAACCTGGGGAGCAGTTGGGGATTTGGTATCTTGCTCGAGGGCACTTCAGCCATTCCTGGTGGTCCAGGGAATCAAACCGGCAACCTTTTGGTCCCAAAGCTGCTCCTCTAACTTTTCGGTGTCATTCACTTACATTGAGTTTTGCTTTTTCAATTTCCTCTCTTCAGCAGGTCATTTTTATGTTCACTTTCCTCTTTTCTCTCCTTCTTGGTTTCACCTGATACCTGATAATATCACAGGAGAAGAGATGAAAACATTCAGTAACTCTGTTGTTCTTTTGTTTGCGAGTTAAATTGCAAACACCCAATCCAGTCTAGACAAACATCCTGCATAGGAAATTAATTTAGATTGTTATTGGAAGGTGTCTGTGACTTGAGTCATATTTGTAGATTAGTTTAAATTCAAAACAAACCTGCTAAACTTCAGCTGAAGAAGAAGAACGACTTAATTTATGACACGGACACTTAAGCACAGTGAAATTCCCCATCTGAAGCAGTGAACACACACACGCACAATGAGCACACACACACACACACACACACTGCTGTTCGGGTCCTGGATCATGTGCGTGAGAACGACCTTGAGGAATGTTTCCAGTCGGCATACAAATGGTTCCATCGCTGTGAGACTACACTTGTGCGCATCCAGAATGATATTCTGCGATCTGTTGACAACAACTGCTGTGTTCTCTTGTTATTACTGGACTTATCTGTTGCATTCGATACTGTCGACCATGACTTCGTCCTCAAATGACTGTCTGCTTGATTTGGTTTTACTGGAACTGTTCTTTCTTGGTTTCAATCCTACCTGGGGGATCGCACTCAGTTTGTCCGCATCGAGGGGACTTCATCTGGAGTGCGCAAACTGGTGTGCGGTGTTCCCCAGGGCTCCGTGCTTGGTCCTATTTCATTCATTCTATATACTTCACCTCTTGGAGACATTATACGTGCCCATGGTCTGGACTTCCACCTGTATGCAGATGATACCCAACTCTACACTTACAGTGCAGAAGACGATGAGCTCTCATCAACCAAGCACCGAATTGAGTCATGTATTGCCGACATTGAGAAGTGGATGACGATCAACAGACTTAAACTTAACAAGGATAAGACTGAACTTTTGTATCTTCGTTCCAAATTCCGTTCTTATCCGTCACTGGATTGTCTGACGCTTGGTGACGATACTGTTTATACTTCTACTTATGCCCAGAACATTGGAGTCATTTTTGACTCAACTCTGTTTATGACTAATCACATCAATTCTGTTGTTAAATCTGCTTTCTACCATCTAAGGAACATTGCTAAAATAAGACAGCACTTATCTCTAGAGACTACTAAGATTTTAGTTCATGCCTTTGTGTGCTCTAAGATAGATAGCTGTAATGCTCTGCTTTTTGGCCTTCCTAAATACAGTGGTATGCAAAAGTTTGGGCACCCCTGGTCAAAACTGCTGTTACTGTGAACAGTGTAGCAAGTTGAAGATGAAATGATCTCCAAAAGGCATAAAGTTAAAGATGACTCATTCCCTTTATATTTTAAGCAAAAACATTTTTTTATTTTCATCATTTACATTTTCAAAATGACAAAAAGGAAAAGGGCCCGAAGCAAAAGTCTGGGCATCCTGCATGGTTAATACCTAGTAACACCCCCTTTGGCAAGTATCACAGCTTGTAAACACTTTTTGTAGCCGGCTAATAATCTTTCAGTTCTTACCTGGGGGATTTTCACACATTCGTCCTCGCAAAAGGCTTCCAGTTCTACAGGTTTCTTGGCCTGTCTTGCATGCACTGCTCTTTTGAGATCTATCCACAGATTTTCAATGATGTTTAGGTCAGGGGACTGTGAGGGCCAGGGCAAAACCTTCAGCTTGGGCCTCTTGAGGTATTCCATTGTAGATTTTGAGGTGTGTTTTGGATCATCGTCTTATTGTAGGACCCGTCCACTTTTTAACTTCAACTTTTTTACAGATGGTGTGATGTTTGCTTCCAGAATTTGCTGGTATTTATTCGAATCCATGCTTCCCTCGACCAATGAAATGTGCCCTGTGCCACTGGCTGCAACCCAACCCCAAAGCATGATCGATCCACACCCATGCTTCAGAGTCGGAGAGGTGTTCTTTTCCTGGAATTTGGCACCCTTTTTTCTCCAAACATACCTTTGCACATTGTGGCCAATAAGTTCTATTTTGATTTCATCAGTCCACAGGACTTGTTTCCAAAATGCGTCAGGCTTATTTAGATGTTCATTTGCAAACTTCAGACGCTGAATTTTGTGGCTAGGACGCAGGAATGGTTTTCTTCTGATGACTCTTCCATGAAGGTCATATTTGTTCAGGTGTCGCTGCATAGTAGAACAGTGCACCACCACTCCAGGGTCTGCTAAATCTTTCTGAAGGTCTTTTGCAGTCAAACAGGGCTTTTTATTTGCCTTTCTAGCAATCCAACGAGCAGTTCTTTCAGAAAGTTTTCTTCATCTTCCAGACCTCACCTGATTCTGTTAACTGCCATTTCTTAATAGCGTTACAATCTGAGGAAACAGCTACCTGAAAACACTTTGCTACGTTCTTGTAGCCTTCTCCTGCTTTGTGAGCATCAATTATTTTATTATTCAGAATGCGAAGGAGTTGCTTAGAGGAGCCCATGGCTGTTGATTTTAGGGACAAGTTTGAGGAGTCAGAGAATTTATACAGCTTTGAAATCTGCATCATCTGACCTTTCCTAACGAAGAATTTGAACAATCCACAGCTCAATAAGCTAATTAAGGTCTGGAATCTTGGTAAAAGTTATCTGAGAACTCAAATGTATTGGGGTGCCCAATACATTTGAAAAGAAAAGGATTCTTTTTTCACTCTCCAATTATACAAAACAAAAATAATATACAAATATTGCAGAAAACGCTGAAATGTGTCGTCTTTACCTTTATACCTTTTGGTGATCAGTTCATCTTCTGCTCCCTTAACTATTCAAAGTAACAGACATTTTCAGTAAGGGTGCCCAAACTTTTGCATGCCACTGTATTTAGTCAACAAACTTCAGACTGTCTAGAACGCTGTAGCCCGGGTTATTTATACGAAGGGCAAATACAATCATATAACGCCTGTCTTACAGGAGCTGCATTGGCTGCCAGCTGAATTTAGAATTATGTTCAAGATTAATCTACTTACTTTTAAATGTCTGAATGATCTTGCGCCTTCCTACCTACAAGAGCTTTTGACAGTGTATAGACCTAGAAGAACCTTACGTTCCTCTACTTCTGCTATCCGGCTTGTCCCAGTCTCCTACAGACGGAACAATTAGGTCGTTTTCTTCACATGCACCATTTCTTTGGAATAAATTGCCTGACCATAAGTGCATTTTCGAGAACATTAATGTTTTCAAAGCCAGACTTAGGACGCGTCTTTTTAGGCTTGCTTTTAATCTATGGTTGTTTAGTGTTTCGTTATTAGCCTTTTTAATTAGTTATTGAATTATTATTTACTAGTTTGTGATTGTAAAGCGCTTACAGCATATTTCTATAGGCACTATATAATCTGTATAATATAATATAATATAATATAATATAATATAATATAATATAATATAATATAATATAATATAATATAATATAATATAATACACACACCCAGAGCAGTGGGCAGCAATGCTACAGTGCCTGAGGAACAGCTGGGGTTTAGGTGCCTTGCTCAAGGGCACTTCAGCTCAACCCCAGGCCATGGCTGCCCCATGTTAGCCTAATCTGCACGTCTTTGGACTGTGGGGGAAACTGGAGCACCCAAAAGAAACCCACGCAGACACGGGGAGAACATGGAAACGCCACACAAAAAGGCCCCCTTCAGCCACTGGGCTCAAACCCAGAACCTTCCTGCTGTGAGCCGACAGTGCTAACCACTACACCACCATGCCGCCCAAACGTGAAATATTAAACATGTTTGTGCTGCGTTGTTTACATTTACAACCCCGTTTCCAAAAAAGTTGGGACAGAGTACAAATTGTAAATAAAAACGGAATGCAATGATGTGGAAGTTTCAAAATTCCATATTTTATTCAGAATAGAACATAGATGACATATCAAATGTTTAAACTGAGAAAATGTATCATTTAAAGAGAAAAATTAGGTGATTTTAAATTTCATGACAACAACACATCTCAAAAAAGTTGGGACAAGGCCATGTTTACCACTGTGAGACATCCCCTTTTCTCTTTACAACAGTCTGTAAACGTCTGGGGACTGAGGAGACAAGTTGCTCAAGTTTAGGGATAGGAATGTTAACCCATTCTTGTCTAATGTAGGATTCTAGTTGCTCAACTGTCTTAGGTCTTTTTTGTCATATCTTCCATTTTATGATGCGCCAAACGTTTTCTATGGGTGAAAGATCTGGACTGCAGGCTGGCCAGTTCAGTACCCGGACCCTTCTTCTTCACAGCCATTAGTATGTGGTTTGGCATTGTCATGTTGGAAAATGCAAGGTCTTCCCTGAAAGAGACGTCGTCTGAATGGGAGCATATGTTGCTCTAGAACCTGGATATACCTTTCAGCATTGATGGTGTCTTTCCAGATGTGTTAGCTGTCCATGCCACACGCACTAATGCAACCCCATACCATCAGAGATGCAGGCTTCTGAACTGAGCGCTGATAACAACTTGGGTCGTCCTTCTCCTCTTTAGTCCGAATGACACGGTGTCCCTGATTTCCATAAAGAACTTCACATTTTGATTCGTCTGACCACAGAACAGTTTTCCACTTTGCCACAGTCCATTTTAAACGAGCCTTGGCCCAGAGAAGACGTCTGTGCTTCTGGATCATGTTTAGATACGGCTTCTTCTTTGAACTATAGAGTTTTAGCTGGCAACGGCGGCTGGTACAGTGAATTGTGTTCACAGATAATGTTCTCTGGAAATATTCCTGAGCCCATTTTGTGATTTCCAATACAGAAGCATGCCTGTATGTGATGCAGTGCCGTCTAAGGGCCCGAAGATCATGGGCACCCAGTATGGTTTTCCGGCCTTGATCCTTACGCACAGAGGTTCTTCCAGATTCTCTGAATCTTTTGATGATATTATGCACTGTAGATGATGATATGTTCAAACTCTTTGCAATTTTACACTGTCGAACTCCTTTCTGATATTGCTCCACTATTTGTCGGCGCAGAATTAGGGGGATTGGTGATCCTCTTCCCATCTTTACTTCTGAGAGCCGCTGCCACTCCAAGATGCTCTTTTTATACCCAGTCATGTTAATGACCTATTGCCAATTGACCTAATGAGTTGCAATTTGGTCCTCCAGCTGTTCCTTTTTTGTACCTTTAACTTTTCCAGCCTCTTATTGCCCCTGTCCCAACTTTTTTGAGATGTGTTGCTGTCATGAAATTTCAAATGAGCCAATATTTGGCATGAAATTTCAAAATGTCTCACTTTCGACATTTGATATGTTGTCTATGTTCTATTGTGAATACAATATCAGTTTTTGAGATTTGTAAATTATTGCATTCTGTTTTTATTTACAATTTGTACTTTGTCCCAACTTTTTTGGAATAGGGGTAGTAATTTTATTCAGAAGAAATTGTTCTCTGAGCTGGACAAATAACATTGATCTCTTTGTGCAGCCGGTTGTGAGATGAGTGCGCAGGGACCGTCTAACATTTTGATTGGATTAAGGTCAGGACTTTGACTTGGCCATTCCAAACCATTAACTTTATTCTTCTTTAACCATTCTTTGGTAGAACAACTTGTGTGCTTAGGGTCGTTGTCTTGCTGCATGACCCACCTTCTCTTGAGATTCAGTTCATGGACGTATGTACTGACATTTTCCTTTAGAATTCGCTGGTATAATTCAGAATTCATTGTTCCATCAATGATGGCAAGCCGTTCTGGCCCAGATGCAGCAAGACAGACCCAAACCATGATACTACCACCACCATGTTTCACAGATGGGATAAGGTTCTTATGCTGGAATGCAGTGTTTCCCTTTCTCCAAACATAATGCTTATCATTCAAACCAAAAAGTTCAATTTTGGTCTCATCAGTCCACAAAACATTTTTCCAATACCCTTCTGGCTTGTCCACGTGATCTTTAGCAAATTGCAGATGAGCAGCAATGTTCTTTTTGGAGAGCAGTGGCTTTCTCCTTGCAGCCCTGCCATGCACACCATTGTTGTTCAGTGTTCTCCTGATGGTGGACTCATGAACATTAACATGAGCCAATGTGAGAGAGGCCTTCAGTTGCTTAGAAGTTACCATGGGGTCCTTTGTGACCTTGTCAACTATTACATGCCTTGCTCGAGTGATCTTTGTTGGTCGACCACTCCTGGGGAGGGTAACAATGGTCTTGAATTTCCTCCATTTGTACACAATCTGTCTGACTGTGGATTGGTGGAGTCCAAACTCTTTAGAGATGGTTTTGTAACCTTTTCCAGCCTGATGAGCATCAACAATGCTTTTTCTGAGGTCCTCAGAAATCTCCTTTGTTTGTGCCATGAGACACTTCCACAAACATGTGTTGTGAAGATCCGGCTTTGATAGATCCCTGTTCTTTAAATAAAACAGGGTGCCCACTCACACCTGATTGTCATCCCATTGATTGAAAACACCTGACTCTAATTTCACTTTCAAATGAACTGCTAATCCTAGAGGTTCACATACTTTTGCCACTCACAGATATGTAATATTGGATCATTTTCCTCAATAAATAAATGAGCAAGTATAATATTTTTGTCTCATTTGTTTAACTGGGTTCTCTTTATCTACTTTTAGGACTTGTGTGAAAATCTGATGATGCTTTAGGTCATATTTATGCAGAAATATAGACAATTCTAAAGGGTTCACAAACTTTCAAGCACCACTGTGTGCCCAATGTCAGCTAATGAGTAAGAACAGTAGACGTTTTGTGCTGAGTGCAAGCAGGGACTCCGGCAAACCTAACTATGACAGCATAACTAAAAGGGGAGAGCCAGAAGGTAATACAGTCATGAGGGTGCCACCGGACATAAAGCAGCAGCCACTACACCGTCAACAAACCCAAGTGAGTGAGGGAGTGAGTGGGGAACTGACAGCATGCATACGGTACATCCCATCTCATCTCATCTCATCTCATCATCTCTAGCCGCTTTATCCTTCTACAGGGTCGCAGGCAAGCTGGATCCTATCCCAGCTGACTACGGGCGAAAGGTGGGGTACACCCCGGACAAGTCGCCAGGTCATCACAGGGCTGACACATAGACACAGACAACCATTCACACTCACATTCACACCTACAGTCAATTTAGAGTCACCAGTTAACCTAACCTGCATGTCTTTGGACTGTGGGGGAAACCGGAGCACCCGGAGGAAACCCACGCGGACACGGGGAGAACATGCAAACTCCGCACAGAAAGGCCCTCGCCGGCCCCGGGGCTCGAACCCAGGACCTTCTTGCTGTGAGGCGACAGCGCTAACCACTACACCACCGTGCCACCCCACGGTACATCCCAGTTTACCAAAACACTCTATGCTGGAAGACCCTCCAGATCTACTCCTTTACCTCATAAGCAGCATTAACAAAAGGCTTGACTAAACAGATATGTTTTCAGCCGAGACTTAAACACTGAGACTGTGTCTGATTCCCGAACACTACTTGGAAGGCTGTTCCATAACTGTGGGGCTTTGTAAGAAAAGGCTCCGCCCCCTGATGTAGCCTTCACTATACGAGGTACCAGCAGATAGCCTGCACCTTTTGATCTAAAGTAGGTATTCCTGTTCTGATTGCCACACATTATCCTGGAATAGTCATGTACAGTACAGTACTGTGGCACATGATGTGGTATCTTGAATTGGGTCATGGTGAAGCAGGAAAAAATAGTGGAGAATTTAGGGCCATGTAGTTTCCGGTTGAGATTACGCCGTGTGCGTTTGGCTGCCGCTTCTGACCTGAGCTTTTCATTTTTCTTTTTTTCCCTTTTTTTTTTGTTTGTGTAGTTTGATGTTTGTTTTTTGTTTGAGTGTTTTGTTTGCTGGTTGTGGTGTAGCTCCGGACCCAGTTTTGGGCGTCAGTTTCCTTCAGGCCTTGTTGTGCTGTGGGTGATGCCTGTGCTCCTCACTATGGACTGCAGTGAACTCGTTGCTCTTTTTAACATCCGGGTTGTCCAGTGCTCTGTCCTGAGGCGCTTTTGTGCTTGGTGCGATATTCCGCGCGATGTTGCCAGGGGGCATTGCAGCAGCTGTGCAAGCGGTGTGGGAATTATCTTCATGTGCCTAGTGGGACTGTTGTAGCTACACCATTGAAATTACATCCTGATCCTCTTTTGCTTGACTTTTTTTTTTTTCCTTTAATTGTAAAGCGACCTTGGGTGTGAGAAAGGCGCAACATAAATTGAACTGATTATTATTATTATTATTATTATTATTATTATTATTATTATTATTATTATTAATTGTTCTGTTTAAAAAAAAAACCTGATAAAATTGGAAGTCTGTGATTCGAATTCAGTTGCTTTCGGCCCAGAAATAATTGGGTGTCAGGGAAACTTCTTTTTATGACCTACACTTGAAAAATCTGAAAGGCAGGCTACCTTTAATTATTCTCAAAGGCATCTTCGCTCTACAGCATTTCTTCACGTGAGCCAAAAACTTTTCCAGACTACTCTATCTTGGTAAATGTACAAAGTCATGTCACTAAACTTCTTGACATCTTTTGCATTTCAAGAAACATCATGGTGTTGTGAGTTTGTAATGCATTAAAGCTCAAAATAACAGGAATCAGAAATGACCGAGGCACTCACGAGACTCGTTCACGTGCTAATTCACGTTGCTAATTCCCTGTTTTGTTTTCTTTTCAGCGCTGAAAAAGGGGCGCTTTTGGATCACGCCTGACCCTTACCACAACGACGACAACATTCAGATCGGCCGCGAAGTCAAGATCTCGTGCCAGGTCGAGGCAACACCCCCTGAGGAGCTGCAGTTCAGCTGGCTGAAGAACGGCCGAGCACTGCGCAGCTCTGAACGCATGGTCATTACCCAGACTGACCCTGACATCTCCCCAGGAACCACCAACCTGGACATCATTGATCTGAAGTTCACCGACTTTGGCACCTACACTTGCGTGGCATCGCTCCGAGGCGGCGGCATTCCAGAGATCAGCATCGATGTTAACATCTCTTCTACCACTGGTGAGCCTCACATACACACACACACACACACACACACACACACTTTCTAGCCTGAGCTACTGGATCACCACCCACCCGTTTAGTATTGCACTTCACATGTCAGACTAATTATATGCTGTAAGGGATAAATGCTGCACCAATATATGCAAGTTTTATGAGAGCACTTCACTTAGTCATTTGCTGTATTGTTTCATGTATGGCGCTACGGCACTGATTTCTTTTTTCGTTAATAATGAAACTTTTTTTTTCTCTCTCTCTCTCTCTCTCTCTCTCTGAATGTGTAATCAGACCGGTATTACTATATATGCAGTGAAACGTGTTTGCACTGTAAAGATCCCAGTATCTAAAACGTCATTATATGTGTTGGATTTTGTAAAATGCATCCATTCATGCAGTCTGACATTAAGGAAGTGTACGGAGATGCAGGAAGTCGAATGAAGAAAGGCAGAAGAAGTAAGCTTACCCCTCTAATTAGCACTCACTGAGTTAATCAATAAGCTTCCGTCTATCAGTACTGTATCACCATTCATTATCAGCCTGCTTATCTTGGACTAGAGGGAGGTGAACCAGATCAATACCCAGGCCAAGGAAGCATCGCCTGACCTATAGGAATCCCACCAGAATGCCAGACTTTCATCTCCCATCTGGTTGTCCATCTGCTACTGTTCAGTGATTTGTTACCTTTGGTTCGCAGGGATCTCACGTTCTTTTCATATTTTTCAAGCGTGAAACAGTGAATGAATATCCAGACTCGTTAAACATTTAGAAAAAGGCTTCACAGGGGTTCTTGTGATAGTTCACAGCTACCGAAATGGCTTTAACTCAAAGCCATTTGTGCAAGGGAAACCCTCTGTTGTAGGATTCTATGGTATCTGGTTATTTAGCACAAAAAGTCTTTTAGCACAACGCTGAATTATGGTCACAATAATTGAAAAAAAAACCTCATCTTGATATAGGAAGGGGTTTATTTTGATCGCTTAGGGTCTGGAAGCCGGAATTTCTGCTGCTGTGCATGTTAAGGATCAGTTGTCGATCCCTGAAACGTGGACTGAAAATCTGATTCTTCAAAATGAAATTAATGTCTTCCAACTTCTTAAATCGTGTGCATTTTTAGTGGCACCTGCAGTTTAATTGATTATTAAGTTTTTCTTTTGCTTGTTTCAAGCTTAATTATTTCACTTTCTTGCATTTAGAAGTCACAGCAATTATCTAAAATGTACAATAAATAGCGGCGGCACGGTGGTGTAGTGGTTAGCGCTGTCGCCTCACAGCAAGAAGGTCCGGGTTCGAGCCCAGCGGCCGGTGAGGGCCTTTCTGTGTGGAGTTTGCATGTTCTCCCCGTGGGTTTCCTCCGGGTGCTCCGGTTTCCCCCACAGTCCAAAGACATGCAGGTTAGGTTAACTGGTGACTCTAAATTGACCGTAGGTGTGAATGTGAGTGTGAATGGTTGTCTGTGTCTATGTGTCAGCCCTGTGATGACCTGGCGACTTGTCCAGGGTGAACCCCGCCTTTCGCCCGTAGTCAGCTGGGATAGGCTCCAGCTTGCCTGCGACCCTGTAGAACAGGATAAAGCGGCTACAGATAATGAGATGAGATGAGATGAGATCTTGTACATTTCGCTTGACTTTTCATTCTTTATCAAATTAGCAAATTGTAAATAATAAATATGATATAATTTAAGCTTGGCACTTTAATAAAGATAAAACAAACCTGGAAGTTGGCTTTAGTGGTGTACTGGGTCAGGGTACGTGCTGTGTTCAATAATTTGGAGGGAGGATTGGTGACGAACATACAGGCTCCATCAAACATGGCGGTTTCAAGATGGCGGAGTGGGGAAATATGTACAATTGCTCGTTTCTGATCAGAATCTCGGCAACTTTCATAAAAAAATACGTACCCGATGGGTCCACGTGGCTACTGCTTATAAATAAAACTGTTTTCTGATCCTGTGTCCATACAGTAAATATCGCATATACTGTATACATGTTATCAATTATACTCGCCTCATCTCTTACAAACATCACCAAGCTGTGAGCAGCATCAGCGCTTGTCATTGGTATTTTGGTTACCAATTTTGTTTACTGTGTTTTGTTCAAAATGCAGTGCTGTGAACTAGATCTATTTTCAAAATAGTAGGAAAGAAAGCACTTGTTCATGAATTGTCTTCGAAGCATTATTTCGTACTAATGAGCACATTTTGTTGTACAAGTGTACTGTAAAGACTAAAATCTCATCTCATCTCATTATCTCTAGCCGCTTTATCCTTCTACAGGGTCGCAGGTGAGCTGGAGCCTATCCCAGCTGACTACGGGCGAAAGGCGGGGTACACCCTGGACAAGTCGCCAGGTCATCACAGGGCTGACACATAGACACAGACAACCATTCACACTCACATTCACACCTACGCTCAATTTAGAGTCACCAGTTAGCCTAACCTGCATGTCTTTGGACTGTGGAGGAAACCGGAGCACCCGGAGGAAACCCACGGGGAGAACATGCAAACTCCACACAGAAAGGCCCTCGCCGGCCACGGGGCTCGAACCCGGACCTTCTTGCTGTGAGGTGACAGTGCTAACCACTACACCACTGTGCCGCCCGACTCTAAAATAAAATTTAAAAAAAATTAAAGCGAATAGCAGAAGTTTGATATCAGCTTTCCAATGTATCTGCCAAAAAGCTTAAAAAATTAAAAAAACCCTTACAAAACCTTTTAGAAGGACCAAACAAAAGCTGTGATAATCAAAAAGTAAATTTTCTTAAAATAAACACCACTTACTTGATATCGAATCAGCAGCCTTGGTGAACCATGAGGTGAATTTCGTTTATCTTTTTATCTGCCGATTATTTAACGATACTCCGAAGTCATAATGAGGTTTCTCTTATTTCGTTTCTGGTTCTGATTGGTTCCGAAGTTTATGAAGAAGTAGAACGGGTAATCAAACTTGATCAGGATAAGTGCTGATTGATTACGAAGTTTTGCGATTGTTACACTCATTCTTGCATCCTTACAACATGATGGCATAGTGGCTTCGCCACTCGTTCTTGTGTATCTTTGATCAACTGTTCATATCGCGAGATCCTGATTCACCGTTCTGGTGGTTATAATGCGTATGGGCAGTGCGCTATTGTTCCACTCATTCTTACAACACAATGACATAGTGGCTACTGCCTCACTTCGCCTCTATGAGGCAGTAGCCACAAAAATCCAGCAAACATCTTTAAACATGATCAGTAAGTATTCATAATAAAGATTAAATGTTCTTGGATCTTGTGCTAAAGAACTTAGAATTGTCCTGAGAGACTTTAGAACTCGTGCTAAAAGACTTTAGATTTGTGCTAAAAGTCTTTTGTGCAAAATAACCGTAAACCGGATTCTCGAAAGAAACAAACTGAAGAACAGTTAACATGCAAGATTTAAGATTTAGCATTTGCTAATGGAATATTTGGTTTGATTAAAGCTTAGAAAGGGTGCACTATTAAAGCAGTGCATGCTCTGTTAAAGTAAAGACTTTCTGTGATTTGTACTGATTTTTGTCGGAGCAGGTTATGTTTTCACGTCCATTTGTTTGTCTGTTCCCAATGTAACTCAAAAAGTAGTGAACGTATTCTGATGAAATTTTGAGGAAAGGTGGCCCATGGGTCAAGGAACAACTGCTTAGATTTTGATGCAAATCCGGATATGTACGTGGATCCAGGATCCAGATTAGAAGAAGCCTTTGTTTATCACATGTACACTCAAGCACAGTGAAAATCGTCCTCTGTATTTAACCCATCTGAAGCAGTGAACACACAAACACACACACAAGTGAGCAATGAGTGCACACACGCATACCCAGAGCAGTGGGCAGCTATGCTACAGCACCCGGGGAGGAGTTGTGGGTGAGGTGCCTTGCTCAAGAGTACTTCAGCCCAACTTCAGGTCATGGCTACCCCATGTTAAACTAACCACATGTTTTTGGACTGTGGGGGAAACCAGAGCACCCAGAGGAAACCCACGCAGACACGGGGAAAACATGCAAACTCCACACAGAAAGGCCTCCGCTGGCTGCTGGGCTCAAACCCAGAACCTTCTTGCTGTGAGGCGACAGTGCTAACCTAGGGTGACCAGATGTCCCGGTTTTACCGGGACAGTCCCGATTTGGGGTTGTGTGTCCCGAGTCCCGATAAAAGTCTGTCGGGACACGGATATGTCCCAGTTTTCGCCACTCGCGACGTTTGCGACTGAGCAGCGTGGGAATCATTAGCGGAGAAATCTCTGCATTTACTATTTTGATGAATTGATAGGAATCGCAAACTTTCCTGGTTACTGCCCCCTGGCCCTGTGGCATGGGTGTTTATTTAGCCACATTATTCCAGACAACAGAACGTGTTGCCATGCAACAATAAAATAAACATTAACTGGCGCGAATGTTCTTTGTCTAGCAGCTAGCAGCAGTAATGCCGCAGCAATTATGCCGAAAAGAAAATGTACCTTTTCCAAAGATTAACAGGGCACCTACCTTTGCAGAACAATGCGCACGAAGCCGACTGCACACACTGTAAGTGTTCCTTCTCCGTAGCCCACGGTGGTAACGCCGATATACAGGATCACATTAAAACTGGAAAAGATTCACTCTTCTTGTAAATATACGTAGGCTAATGCATTTTGTTTAGGGTGGGTGGATTGACAGTCGCCTTAGCTTTCTTCCTGTGCTTTGTTCTTGTACTGAGTTGGGTAGCCTACAGTGGTGCTTGAAAGTTTGTGAACCCTTTAGAATTTTCTATTTTTCTGCATAAATAGGACCAAAAACATCATCAGATTTTCACACAAGTCCTAAAAGTAGATAAAGAGAACCCAGTTAAACAAATGAGACAAAAATATTATACTTGGTCATTTATTTATTGAGGAAAATGATCCAATATTACATATCTGTGAGTGGCAAAAGTATGCGAACCTCTAGGATTAGCAGTTAATTTGAAGGTGAAATTAGAGTCAGGGGTTTTCAATCAATGGGATGACAATCAGGTGTGAGTGGGCACCCTGTTTTATTTAAAGAACAGAGATCTATCAAAGTCTGATCTTCACAACACATGTTTGTGGAAGTGTATCATGGCACGAACAAAGGAGATTTCTGAGGACCTCAGAAAAAGTGTTGTTGATGCTCATCAGGCTGGAAAAGGTTACAAAACCATCTCTAAAGAGTTTGGACTCCACCAATCCACAGTCAGACAGATTGTGTACAAATGGAGACCATTGTTACCCTCCCCAGGAGTGGCCGACCAACAAAGATTACTCCAAGAGCAAGGCGTGTAATAGTTGGCGAGGTCACAAAGGACCCCAGGGTAACTTCTAAGCAACTGAAGGCCTCTCTCATATTGGCTAATGTAAATGTTCATGAGTCCACCATCAGGAAAACACTGAACAACAATGGTGTGCATGGCAGGGTTGCAAGGAGAAAGCCACTGCTCTCCAAAAAGATCATTGCTGCTCGACTGCAGTTTGCTAAAGATCACATGGACAAGCCAGAAGGCTATTGGAAAAATATTTTGTGGACGGATGAGACCAAAATAGAACTTTTTGATTTAAATGAGAAGCGTTATGTTTGGAGAAAGGAAAACACTGCATTCCAGCATAAGAACCTTATCCCATCTGTGAAACATGGTGGTGGTAGTATCATGGTTGGGGCCTGTTTTGCTGCATCTGGGCCAGGATGGCTTGCCGTCATTGATGGAACAATGAATTCTGAATTATACCAGCGAATTCTAAAGGAAAATGTCAGGACATCTGTCCATGAACTGAATCTCAAGAGAAGGTGGGTCATGCAGCAAGACAATGACCCTAAGCACACAAGTTGTTCTACCAAAGAATGGTTAACGAAGAATGAAGTTCATGTTTTGGAATGGCCAAGCCAAAGTCCTGACCTTAATCCAATGGAAATGTTGTGGAAGGACCTGAAGCGAGCAGTTCATGTGAGGAAACCCACCAACATCCCAGAGTTGAAGCTGTTCTGTACAGAGGAATGGGCTAAAATTCCTCCAAGCCGGTGTGCAGGACTGATCAACAGTTACTGGAAACATTTAGTTGCAGTTATTGCTGCACAAGGGGGTCACACCAGATATTGAAAGCATTTGGTTCACATACTTTTGCCACTTACAGATATGTAATATTGGATTATTTTCCTCAATAAATAAATGATCAAGTATAATATTTTTGTCTCATTTGTTTAACTGGGTTCTCTTTATCTACTTTTAGGACTTGTGTGAAAATCTGATGATGTTTTCGGTCATATTTATGCAGAAATATAGAAAATTCTAAAGGGGGGGCGCTGCTGAGCAGTTAATGGAGTAGGACGAGACTCACCTTCAGGTTAAGGACCATCACAGACTACATTGCCCTTGGAGCAACCTTGGGAAAGCTTGCTCTCACGTTCTCCACATCAGAGAGGAATGATTTCAAATATATATAACTTCATTTTGGCATTAAACAGTCAGTCAAATGACAAAATTAAGAATGCATGGGAAAGGGAACTGGGAACTCAATTAACTGGAGAGGTCTGGGAACGCGCTGTAGGTAGGATACAGTCTACTACTTCTTGTGCTCGTCTTGGACTTATCCAATTCAAAGTTTTACACAGGGTCCATTTTTCCAAGTCAAGACTTTCTGAAATGTATCCAGAAGTAGAAGATACATGTGATAAGTGCCATGGCTCTCCCTGTCACCTCAGCCATATGTTTTTTCTTTGCCCTGAGCTGAATAGTTTTTGGACAGGCTATTTTTCCATTATGTCCACTGTTCTTGGTGTAAATCTGCAGCCTTGCCCGTTGGTTGCCATTTTTGGGATTCCTGATGCCTCACTTGCACTGAATTCTATACAAAAGGATATTATTGCTTATACATCCTTACTAGCAAGACGTTCTTTACTGTTGCATTGGAAATCTGCTAAATGTCCTTCCATTTTCAGGTGGCTTAAAGACACCATGTTTTTCCTAAAACTGGAGAAAATTAAGTATACATTGAGAGGATGTACGGACAAGTTTTTTCACAAATGGCAACCCTTTATTTCATATTTCACTAACTTGGAGGTACTGCCCAACTGAGTGTGTCTGTTATACTCAGGAATGCATCGGTAACCAGTATCATTTTTTTTTTTTTTGTCAGGACGAGCCATGGGAGACGGGAGGGGCGGGGGGTGGTTGGGTAGTGTTTTTTTTGTTCATTGTTCTTTTGTTTTTTTTTTTTTTATATATATAATTGAAGTTTTCATGTGTATGTAAGTATGTATATATTATGTATATATATTTTGGTATATTGTATGTACATATGCATATACTGGTATGTATGTGTTTAACTATTAAAAAAAAATGTAAATTGTAATTCTGTGATTGGAATTTTCCTGATTCTCTTTTTCAATAAAAAAAAAAAAAAGAAAATTCTAAAGGGTTCACAAACTTTCAAGCACCACTGTATGTTGCAAATGCTGTGCGCTCCTGTGGGGGCTTTCCTCGGGCTGTCGCCCCTCTCCTCCTTTACTGCTGTTTTGTTTGAGTGTATATTCTCAAATCATTTGTCTCTTTTTTTGTTTCTGTTTAACACACCATTCTGACAGTTTGGCCATATTGCTGTGTTGAACAGTTTGTTGCACCTTCCATTAAAGTGTTCACTTTTGTACACATCTTACTTTATTCATGCAGTTGTGGGGAATGGTTAGTAAGGTTGATTCTGACCTAGGCTATGTTGAGGTCGCATATCTACTTTTTAAGTTCATGCAAGTTCATAGTGCATACAATTTTAGAGATATAGCCTACATGTGCATATGCATTCTTCTTGGTGTTCTCACAAACAGGTGAAATAAATCAGTTTAAATTTGGCCTATGGACATAGCCTGGCCTATTCTCAGCCATTACTAAATCTGTTGTCTGACCATAATTTAACTGATCTGTATACCACTATGCTACTAGATAACAACATGCCTGTTTGCTTTATTTCATGTGAGATTTTGATAAATGTGAGCTTCAACAAAATGATAAGAGCACCTCTCTGAGTGTCACGTTTACATAAAAAAAAAAGGTGTGTGCGCGAGCATGGCAAGGCAAGGCAAGTTTATTTATATAGCACATTTCATACACAATGGCAGTTCAATGTGCTTTACAGAAGCAAAAACAAAAACAGTAAACAATAGAGAAATAAAATTACATAAAATAATTTTATTTTTAATCTAAAACAATTAATTAAAAGAATTAAAAGAAAATAATAAGAATTAAACAACAGTAGAACTAAAATAATAAAATGCCAAAAAGAAAAAAAGGAGAAAAAGAAAAAGAAACCAGCAGAATAAAATAGAATAAAATTAAAGTAAATTTAAAACATGCAGAGAAAGTAAAGATTATAAAAAATGTAAAAATATTAATTATTTAACAGAAAGCATCTGAGAACAGCTTGGTCTTTAACCTAGATTTGAAGCTGCCAACAGCAGGAGCATTTTTGATGTCCTCTGGCAGTTGGTTCCATAGCTGTACTGCATAGTAGCTAAAAGCTGCTTCACCACACTTTGTTTTAACAACAGGTTTTACCAGTAAATTTTTCTGTTGCGATCTGGTAGATCTGATTGGGTTAGGCCACTGCAACATATCAGAGAGGTAATTGGGCCCTGTACCATTTAGAGATTTATACACCAGCAGCAATGCTTTAAAGTCAATTCTGTAGCTTACTGGAAGCCAGTGAAGGGACCTTAGAATTGGGGTAATGTGCTCTGTTCTCTTTGTTCGTGTGAGAACCCTCGCCGCTGCATTTTGAACCAGCTGAAGTCGTTTGATGGTCTTTTTTGGCAGGCCTGTCACGCACAAAAGTGTCCCGGTTTCAGACTAGGGAAATCTGGTCACCCTATGCTAACCACTACACCACTGTGCCACCTTATGTATGTATGTGGATCCAGGATTTTTTTTTTTTTTTGTCTGTTCCCAACGTAACTCAAAAAGTCATGAACGGATTTTGTTAAAATTTTGAGGAAAGGTGGGCCATGAGCTAAAGAACAGTTGATTAGATTTTGACACAATGTTAGGAAGCACGTCAGTCAGGGAAAGATGGACATGCTGATGATTCGGAAGGCTGTGGGAGTGTCAGCTGATTAGTGGGCGCGTGTGACACGCTCCTTCAAAAAGTAAACAGGTGATCATACCAGGCAGCGTTCTCTTTGATGCAAGTTTTCCCTTGCTGACTGCATGTGTCTGGAAGTAACCCCTGAGGACTTTGGGTTGTCTTGGACCATTTTGTTTTGGATTATCATCATCAACACAAATAAAACTTGAACTGTGAGAACCACTGGAGCTTTGGTTGGCCACTCGTCGGAGCAAGGATTAGGCTGTCCCAGAGCGAGGACCAGGGTGTCCCGGAGCGAGGATTGGGCTCTGCCAGAGCGTGTTTGTCTGTGTTTGCGGTAAGCTGCTCTCCTGTGGCCTTTCCAACTTTAGTGGCAAACATCATGACACACATTACTGAGATACAAGTCCACATTTAACACAGACACCACAGGGAAAGTTACATCCAGGTCCTCGCTAACTATTAGCTTAAAAATCCCTAGACTTTGATAGGTTTGCTTTGTATCCCTTTGTTTTGTAGCATCTCGGTAGGTGTTTGTTATTCTGAGGAGGATCTGACTACGTATATACCGTAACACGCAAATCTGAATATGTGGCTTGGCGGCGGTATGCACTCTACTGAGCACCCTTCTCGTTTAAAAATGTATTCTTTGGTTTTCTGCAAAGAATAACATCTGATCTTTTAAAAATATAATAAATATTTTGTATGAAGTAGGGCGGCACGGTGGTGTAGTGGTTAGCCTGTCGCCTCACAGCAAGAAGGTCCGGGTTCGAGCCCCGTGGCTGGCGAGGGCCTTTCTGTGCGGAGTTTGCATGTTCTCCACGTGGGTTTCCTCCGGGTGCTCCGGTTTCCCCCACAGTCCAAAGACATGCAGGTTAGGTTAACTGGTGACTCTAAATTGACCGTAGGTGTGAATGTGAGTGTGAATGGTTGTCTGTGTCTATGTGTCAGCCCTGTGATGACCTGGCGACTTGTCCAGGGTGTACCCCGCCTTTCGCCCGTAGTCAGCTGAGATAGGCTCCAGTTTGCCCGCGACCCTGTAGAAGGATAAAGCGGCTAGAGATAATGAAAAATAAATATTTTGTCTCATCTCATCATCTGTAGCCGCTTTATCCTGTTCTACAGGGTCGCAGGCAAGCTGGAGCCTATCCCAGCTGACTACGGGCGAAAGGCGGGGTACACCCTGGACAAGTCGCCAGGTCATCACAGGGCTGACACATAGACACAGACAACCATTCACACTCACATTCACACCTATGCTCAATTTAGAGCCACCAGTTAACCTAACCTGCATGTCTTTGGACTGTGGGGGAAACCGGAGCACCCGGAGGAAACCCACGCGGACACGGGGAGAACATGCAAACTCCGCACAGAAAGGCCCTCGCCGGCCACGGGGCTCGAACCCGGACCTTCTTGCTGTGAGGTGACAGCGCTACCCACTACACCACTGTGCCGCCCCTAAATATTTTGTATGAAGTATTTTATTTGTCTATCTAATGTGACTCATACTCTTATTTTGTTTGCTAAATAAGACAGATCGATCAAGTCAACGTTACATTTGTAGAGACAATACAGGAACAAGTCACCATCTAAACATTGAGCAATAGCAGTGTGGGAAATGAGGCCGGACCGGCGGACATTGACCAGTAATTTTCGCATTTGTCCGTCTGTATTTCAAAAGCATCAAACCGGATGGCCCACGAAAAATTGTAAAGATATGGGTCTAATCTACTTCTAATTTTTTTTCCAAATATTACCCTGGGTGAATACATTACGTCATAACATGGCCTGTGAAATGGGGGGCCCCCGCGGGCGCAACTTTAAAAATTCAGAAATGATGGTCCTAGCCCCGCCAAAATTTACAGGTACCTCCCGCTCCCTGAACGGCACACTAAGTAAGACAATAATAACACACTCAGTATTCACTGCTGTTTTTATTGTACGACGTAGTTGAACTAGTGTTTTAGGGTTGACAGTATCTGACTGATCCAGTCAGTTGATTAAGAGTTCAGTTTACATGAAACTTTGCAGGACAGTATTAGGTTAAGTTCCAAACTGCCAATCAATGGTTATGTTGTTATTATTATGTGCATTTTTTATTCATAATTAGAATGGCAGTCATAGTTATGTGCTTTGTAGGATGGAGATTTATATTTACCTGCCCGTGACGGAGTAAGCGGGGTGAGGTACGGTATTGTAATCAGTGCAGTTTGTTTGTGTGTCTGTCCGTGAACAATCTAGTGCCTAAACGGTTGCACCGATTGACTTCAAATTTTCAGGGTAGGTGGGCAATGGTCCGTATATTACCTGATTAAATTTTAGGGGTAATCGAGTCAAGGTCAAGGTCACCGGAAAGGTCAATCTTTCTGTCAAAATAACATTGTCCATTATTACTCAAAAACGGTTGCCAATAGACAGATGTTTACTATTATGGGCATATAGGAACTCCCATATGGCCTTTCATTTGGCACCATGATCTTTGACCTTGAGTGACCTTCAAAGGTCAAACTCAAGGTCACAGATTTTCAGAGGGCTGTAACTTGAAAATGGTTGATGGTAGACAGATATTTACCATTATCAACTTATAGGAAGTGCCATATGGGCTTCCATTTGGCACCATGATCTTTGACCTTGAGTGCCCTTGAAAGGTCAAACTAAAGGTCATGGATTTTCAAAGGGCTATCACATTAAAATGATTCATGATAGCCAGATATTTACCAGTATCAACATATAAGGCAAGGCAAGGCAAGTTTATTTATATAGCACATTTCATACACAGTGGCAGTTCAATGTGCTTTACAGAAGTAAAAGCAAAACAGTAAACAATAGAAAATAAAATTACATAAAATAAAGGGGGAAGAAAAATAATAAGAATTAAACAATAGTAGAAATAAAATAATAAAATGAAGTAAAAGTTCAGTAAAAGAAAAAAACAGCAGAATAAAATAGAATAAAAGTTAAGTAAAATTTAAAACATGCAGAGACTGTAAAAGTTAAGAGTTTAAAACATGTAGAGATGGCTATTGATAATTTAGCAGAAAGCATCTGAGAACAGCTTGGTCTTTAGTCTAGATTTGAAGCTGCCAACAGCAGGAGCATTTTTGATGTCCTCTGGCAGTTGGTTCCATAGCTGTACTGCATAGGAGCTAAAAGCTGCTTCACCACACTTTGTTTTAACAACAGGTTTTACCAGTAAATTTTGCTGCTGCGATCTGGTAGATCTGATTGGGTTAGGCCGCTGCAACATATCAGAGAGGTAATTGGGCCCTGTACCATTTAGAGATTTATACACCAGCAGCAATGCTTTAAAGTCAATTCTGTAGCTTACTGGAAGCCAGTGAAGGGACCTTAGAATTGGAGTAATGTGCTCTGTTCTTTTTGTTCGTGTGAGAACCCTCGCCGCTGCATTTTGAATCACCTGAAGTCGTTTGATGGTCTTTTTTGGCAAGCTGGTGAAAAAGCCATTGCAGTAATCAACCCTACTAGAGATGAAGGCATGTATAAGTTTTTCCAGATCATTTTTTGACACAAGTCCTCTTATAGGGTGTTCACACGGCACATATTTGCATCGATGCTGCACCGATGTATTTTGTTGCGATATATCTTACACCGGTGTAAATTTTGCGCAGCGTTCACACGTCACAACCCTGCTTACTAGAGAGAAGCGTGTTAGCACCGGTGCAGCCCCACTTGCGGTCACACGGCAGTTTCTGCGACCGTGTTATAGTAGCAAAAACTTTATTACTATCATTTCCTTTGATAGTAATAAAGTTTTGATATTTCCTTTTATTACTATCATTTCCTATCATTATTACTATCATTTCCGATAGTAATAATGCGGAAATGAAATATGCGCATGCGTGAAAATGTACTTCTTTTTCCCGGTTGTCATGGCATCACCAAGCGCCGGGAAAACAACGTGGATGAAGACAGCAGTGTTGCCAGATATTTCTGACGTTTTCCATCCCAAAATATGTTCAAATCCGTCAAAATGCACTTAAAACTGCCAAATCTGGCAACACTGGAAGACACGCAGTTCTGTTGTTGTTGATATTCGCCATTTTGGAAGCGCAAAATACCAGGATGCAAGTTATGCAATGCCCGTATGTAATCAACTCTCCTCACGCGTAGCGAGTCTACCCCTGTAGCGTTCAGACGTCCCATTTTATATCGGTGCTGCCCCGCAAACTAGCATTTACTCCGGAGTAAATTTCTTAAACCACCTCCCGAGCAGGGTTAGATTTGCACCGGTTTAAGCAGCTTTCAGGGGCTACACCGGTATAACTTTGTACCGTGTGAACACTCTACCGGGGCAGCCCCGGTGCTACACCGGAGTAAAAGTTGCCGTGTGAACACCCCTTTAGTTCGGAAATGTTTTTTAGGTGATAAAATGCCGTTTTAGTGATTGCTTTCATGTGACTGTCAAAATTTAGCTCGCTATCAATGAAAACACCAAGATTTTTAACCATTTCTTTTGTTTTAATCCCCTTTGTGTCAAGAATAGTGGTAATCCTGAGTCTTTCATCTTTTTTCTCAAATAGAATTACTTCTGTTTTATCTGTGTTCAGCTGAAGAAAATTTTGTGACATCCAGTTGTCCCATATGGGCTTTCAGTTGCTGCCATGACCTTTGACCTTGAATGACTTTGAAATGTCAATCTCAAGGTCACAGATTTTCATAGGACTATAACCTGACAGCTGATGTTTGAGAAATATTACCATTATCAACATATAGGTGTAAAATAAGTGCTGCCGGGCGAGGTTTGTTTTGCCTGGCAACAATTGTTTAATAGAGTTTTTATTTTCTGCTATTTTCTAAGTTCTAGTCCAGCAGGTTTAAGTCTGAATGCCAAATGATATGACCGTGTCTTGTTTTGCGTCGTTTTAAAAGTCATTTTGCTACAAAGTTACTTGGAATTTCAGACTCAAAATTTTAACTTTGTGACGTAAGACGAGTTGTACTGTTAATTAAAGCCGCAAGCGGCCTCGACGGGCCCTCGCGCCAGCGGCCAAGGGGGGCGGGGGCATGCGTCCCCGTGAAATACCTTCCACAGCTTCTTCGGCAAGAGACATTACTCCCACAATGGCGACAAACCACAGAAATGGACACATGGCAACAATAGGGTCTCGCACTGAACTGTGCTCGGTGGGCGCTACAGAGGCCCTGAGGCCGGCCTGGATCTGGGCTTCTGGGTCTCAGTAGCGGTGGCAGTCTAAGAAAAAGGAGCCAAATTTCGTGCGTTGTCGACCATGGCAAGCGCCCCAATAAGGGTCTTGTAAAGAGTTTGCTTGCCAAGTTTGACAAATCAGAAGCTGCAATATCATTTTTGCCATAACCAGCACCCCCAGGGGCGAAAGTGCACAAAATTTGGCATATATGTCAGGTGAGCTATGAAGAGTTTGCGTATGAAGTTTGATGACAATTGAGCAAATAGAAGATGAGATATAGATTTTTGAAGAATAAATTTTTTGGTTTTTCCCATGTCAGAAGGTGGCACTATGCTGTACATGAGCAATTATGAGGTGGAAAAATAAGTGTCTACAACAGCAACGTACAATCACAAGGTAGTGGTGTGAAGGAAAAGCATTATGGAATTATTTACCAAAAACCCGTATTGGAGCAATTGCGTCGGCCAAAAACAGCGCCCCCCATGGACGAAAATTCCCAAAATGTGGTATACATGACATGGGAGGTAGTATGAGGGTGGCCGTGAAGTTTGACCAAATTTGAGGAAAGATTGGATTTTTTGCCCGAAAATAGCGCCCCCAGTGGCGAAAGTGCACAAAATTTGGCGTATATGTCAGGTGAGCTATGAAGAGTTTGCGTATGAAGTTTGATGACAATTGAGTAAATAGAAGATGAGATATAGATTTTTGAAGAATAAATTTTTTGGTTTTTCCCATGTCAGTAGGTGGCGCTATGCTGTACATGAGCGAGGATGAGTTGGAAAAATAAGTGTCTACAACAGCAACGTACTATCACAAGGTAGTGGTGTGAAGGAAAAGCATTATGGAATTATTTACCAAAAACCCGCTTTGGAGCAATTGCGTCGGCCAAAAACAGCGCCCCCCATGGACGAAAATTTCCAAAACGTGGTATACATGACATGGGAGGTAGTAAGCGGGTGGCTGTGAAGTTTGACCAAATTTGAGGAAAGATTGGAATTTTTGCCCAAAAATAGCGCCCCCAGTGGCGAAATATCACAGATATTGGGTAACATGTCAGAAGCCCAATGAGTGATTTGCGTGTGAAGTATGAGCAGTTTTGAGCAATTAGATGATTTGTTATGAATTTTTAAGCATGTAAAGTTCTGCATTGAAAATTGATTGACGTATAACTTCTGAACTGTGTACCCTAAGTGAAACGTATTTAGCAACTTTTGTCAGCCATGTCTGTAGATGAAGTGTCTCATTTTTGGTGACGTTCCTATGAACGGTCTAGGAGGAGTTGCGCCGTCTTCGTGGCCATGCATTTAGCACAAAAGTGAAATTACCTCACTTCCTGTTGGGCGTGGCTAATGCATTGGCATTACATTTTTGTCCGGCTTAGTGAGATACATATGCGTACCAAAGGGCATGCCACTACTACAAACTACATGGCAACCAGGCACCTTAATGCGAGAGGCAAAAATCACAACACGTTAGGGGGCGCTATAGAGGCCCCGAGGACCGCCTGGATCTGGGCTTCTGGTTCTCAGTAGCGGTGGCAGTCCAAGAAAAAGGGGCAAAATTTCGAGCATTGTCGGCCATGGCAAGCGCCCCAATAAGGGTCTTGTAAAGAGTTTGCTTGCCAAGTTTGACAAATCAGAAGCTGCAATATCATTTATGCCGTAACCAGCACCCCCAGGGGCGAAAGTGCACAAAATTTGGTGTAGATGTCAGGTGAGCTATGAAGAGTTTGCGTATGAAGTTTGATGACAATTGAGTAAATAGAAGATGAGACATAGATTTTTGAAGAATAAATTTTTTGGTTTTTCCCATGTCAGTAGGTGGCACTATGCTGTACATGAGCGATTAGGAGATGGAAAAATAAGTGTCCACAACAGCAACGTACTATCACAAGGTAGTGGTGTGAAGGAAAAGCATTATGGAATTATTTACCAAAAACCCGTTTTGGAGAAATTGCGTCGGCCAAAAACAGCGCCCCCCATGGACGAAAATTCCCAAAATGTGGTATACATGACATGGGAGGTAGTAAGAGGGTGGCCATGAAGTTTGACCAAATTTGAGGAAAGATTGGATTTTTTGCCCAAAAATAGCGCCCCCAGTGGCGAAATATCACAGAAATTGGGTAACATGTCAGAAGCCCAATGAGTGATTTGCGTGTGAAGTATGAGCAGTTTTGAGCAATTAGAAGATTAGTTATGAATTTTTTAGCATGTAAAATTTTGAAGTGAAAATTGATTGACGTATAACTTCTGAACGGTTTATCCTACGTGAAACGTATTTAGTAACTTTTGTCAGCCATGTCTGTAGATGATGTGTATCAATTTTGGTGACATTCCTATGAACGGTCTAGGAGGAGTTGCGCCGTCTTCGTGGCCATGCATTTCGCAAAAAAGTGAAATTACCTCACTTCCTGTTGGGCGTGGCTAATGCATTGGCATTACATTTTTGTCCGGCTTAGTGAGATACATATGCATACCAAATGGCATGGCACTACTACAAACTACATGGCAACCAGGCACCTTAATGCGGGAGGCCAAAATCACAACGACTTAGGGGGCGCTATAGAGGCCCTGAGCCCCGGCCAAGTTTGGGCTTTTGGTTCTGAGTAGCGGTGGCAATTCTCGGAACTGGTGCCAAATTTCGTGCGTTTTCGCCCATGGCAAGCGCCCCGAAAATGGCCCAACAGCGGAGAAAAATAAAGAAGAAGAAGAAGACGGAAGAAGAAGAAGAAGAAGACGGAAGAATAATTAAAGCCGCAAGCGGCCTCGACGGGCCCTCGCGCCAGCGGCCAAGGGGGGCGGGGGCATGCGTCCCCGCGAAAAACCTTCCACAGCTTCTTCGGCAAGAGACATTACTCCCGCAATGGCGACAAAGAACAGAATTGGACACATGGCAACGATAGGGTCTCGCACTGTACGGTGCTCGGGCCCTAATAATAATAGCGCCCTAATAAGGGTCTTGTAAAGAGTTTGCTTGCCAAGTTTAACAAATCAGAAGCTGCAATATCATTTTTGCCATAACCAGCACCCCCAGGGGCGAAAGTGCACAAAATTAGGCGAACATGTCAGGTGAGCTATGAAGAGTTTGCGTATGAAGTTTGATGACAATTGAGTAAATAGAAGATGAGATATAGATTTTTGAAGAATAAATTTTTTGGTTTTTCCCATGCCAGTAGGTGGCGCTATGCTGTACATGAGCGATTATGAGTTGGAAAAATAAGCGTCTACAACAGCAACATACTATCACAAGGTCGTGGTGTGAAGGAGAAGCATTATGGAATTATTTACCAAAAACCTGTTTTGGAGCAATTGCGTTGGCCAAAAACAGCGCCCCCCATGGACGAAAATTCCCAAAATGTTTTGTACATGACATGGGAGGTAGTAAGACGGTGGCCGTGAAGTTTGACCAAATTTGAGGAAAGATTGGATTTTTTGCCCAAAAATAGCGCCCCCAGTGGCGAAATATCACAGAAATTGGGTAACATGTCAGATGCCCAATGAGTGATTTGCGTGTGAAGTATGAGCAGTTTTGAGCAATTTGAAGATATGTTATGAATTTTTAAGCATGTAAAATTTTGCATTGAAAATTGATTGACGTATAACTTCTGAACGGTTTATTCTACGTGAAACTTATTTAGGAACTTTTGTCAGCCCTGTCTGTAGATGATGTGTATCAATTTTGGTGACATTCCTATGAACGGTCTAGGAGGAGTTGCGCCGTCTTCGTGGCCATGCATTTCGCACAAAAGTGAAATTACCTCACTTCCTGTTGGGCGTGGCTAATGCATTGGCATTACATTTTTGTCCGGCTTAGCGAGATACATATGCGTACCAAATGGCATGCCACTACTACAAACTACATGGCAACCAGGCACCTTAATGCGGGAGGCCAAAATAACAATGAGTTAGGGGGCGCTATTGAGGCCCTGAGGCCCGCCTAGATCTGGGCTTCTGGTTCTCAGTAGCGGTGGGAGTCTAAGAAAAAGGAGCCAAATTTCGTGCGATGTCGACCATGGCAAGCGCCCCAAAAAGGGTCTTGTAAAGAGTTTGCTTGCCAAGTTTGACAAATCAGAAGCTGCAATATCATTTCTGCCATAACCAGCACCCCCAGGGGCGAAAGTGCACAAAATTTGGCGTACATGTCAGGTGAGCTATGAAGAGTTTGCGTATGAAGTTTGATGACAATTGAGTAAACAGAAGATGAGATATAGATTTTTGAAGAATAAATTTTTTGGTTTTTCCCATGTCAGTAGGTGGCGCTATGCTGTACATGAGTGATTATGAGATGGAAAAATAAGGGTCCACAACAGCAACGCACTATCACAAGGTAGTGGTGTGAAGGAAAAGCATTATGGAATAATTTACCAAAAACCCGTTTTGGAGAAATTGCGTCGGCCAAAAACAGCGCCCCCCATGGACGAAAATTCCCAAAATGTGGTATACATGACATGGGAGGTAGTAAGAGGGTGGCCGTGAAGTTTGACCAAATTTGAGGAAAGATTGGATTTTTTGCCCAAAAATAGCGCCCCCAGTGGCGAAATATCACAGAAATTGGGTAACATGTCAGAAGCCCAATGAGTGATTAGCGTGTGAAGTATGAGCAGTGTTGAGCAATTAGAAGATTTGTTATGAATTTTTTAGCATGTAAAATTTTGAAGTGAAAATTGATTGACGTATAACTTCTGAACGGTTTATCCTACGTGAAACGTATTTAGTAACTTTTGTCAGGCATGTCTGTAGATGATGTCTATCAATTTTGGTGACATTCCTATGAACGGTCTAGGAGGAGTTGCGCCGTCTTCGTGGCCATGCATTTCACACAAAAGTGAAATTACCTCACTTCCTGTTGGGCGTGGCTAATGCATTGGCATTACATTTTTGTCCGGCTTAGTGAGATACATATGCATACCAAATGGCATGCCACTACTACAAACTATATGGCAACCAGGCACCTTAATGCGGGATGCCAAAATCACAACGACTTAGGGGGCGCTATAAAGGGCCTGAGCCCCGGCCAAGTGTGGGCTTTTGGTTCTGAGTAGCGGTGGCAATTCTCGGAAGTGGCGCCGAATTTCGCGCGTTTTCGCCCATGGCAAGCGCCCCAAAAATGGCCCAACAGCGGAGAAAAATAAAGAAGAAGAATAATTAAAGCCGCAAGCGGCCTCGACGGGCCCTCGCGCCAGCGGCCAAGGGGGGCGGGGGCATGCGTCCCCGCGAAAGACCTTCCACAGCTTCTTCGGCAAGAGACATTACTCCCACAATGGCGACAAAGCACAGAAATGGACACATGGCAACAATAGGGTCTCGCACTGTACGGTGCTCGGGGGGCGCTATAGAGGCCCTGAGGCCCGCCTGGATCTGGGCTTCTGGTTCTCAGTAGCGGTGGCAGTCTAAGAGAAAGGAGCCAAATTTCGTGCGTTGTCGACCATGGCAAGCGCCCCAATAAGGGTCTTGTAAAGAGTTTGCTTGCCAAGAGTGACAAATCAGAAGCTGCAATATCATTTTAGCCATAACCAGCACCCCCAGGGGTGAAAGTGCACAAAATTTGGCGTATATGTCAGGTGAGCCATGAAGAGTCTGCGTATGAAGTTTGATGACAATTGAGAAAATAGAAGATGAGATATAGATTTTTGAAGAATAAATTTTTTGGTTTTTCCCATGTCAGTAGGTGGCGCTATGCTGTACATGAGCGATTATGAGGTGGAAAAATAAGTGTCTACAACAGCAACGTACTATCACAAGGTAGTGGTGTGAAGGAAAAGCATTATGGAATTATTCACCAAGAACCCGTTTTGGAGCAACTGCTTCGGCCAAAAACAGCGCCCCCCATGGACGAAAATTCCCAAAATGTGGTATACATGACATGGGAGGTAGTAAGAGGGTGGCCGTGAAGTTTGACCAAATTTGAGGAAAGATTGGATTTCTTGCCCAAAAATAGCGCCCCCAGTGGCGAAAGTGCACAGAATTTGGCGTATATGTCAGGTGAGCTATGAAGAGTTTGCGTATGAAGTTTGATGACAATTGAGTAAACAGAAGATGAGATATAGATTTTTGAAGAATAAATTTTTTGGTTTTTCCCATGTCAGTAGGTGGCGCTATGCTGTACATGAGCGATTATGAGTTGGAAAAATAAGTGTCTACAACAGCAATGCACTATCACAAGGTAGTGGTGTGAAGGAAAAGCATTATGGAATTATTCACCAAGAACCCGTTTTGGAGCAAATGCGTCGGCCAAAAACAGCGCCCCCCATGGACGAAAATTCCCAAAATGTGGTATACATGACATGGGAGGTAGTAAGAGGGTGGCCGTGAAGTTTGACCAAATTTGAGGAAAGATTGGATTTTTTGCCCAAAAATAGCGCCCCCAGTGGCGAAATATCACAGAAATTGGGTAACATGTCAGAAGCCCAGTGAGTGATTTGCGTGTGAAGTATGAGCAGTTTTGAGCAATCAGAAGATTTGTTATGAATTTTTAAGCATGTAAAATTTTGGATCGAAAATTGATTGACGTATAACTTCTGAACGGTTTATCCTACGTGAAACGTATTTAGTAACTTTTGTCAGCCATGTCTGTAGATGATGTGTATCAATTTTGGTGACATTCCTATGAACGGTCTAGGAGGAGTTGCGCCGTCTTCGTGGCCATGCATTTCGCACAAAAGTGAAATTACCTCACTTCCTGTTGGGCGTGGCTAATGCATTGGCATTACATGTTTGTCCGGCTTAGTGAGATACATATGCGTACCAAATGGCATGCCACTACTACAAACTACACGGCACCGAGGCACCTTAAAGCGGGAGACCAAAATCACAACGACTTAGGGGGCGCTATAGAGGCCCTGAGCCCCGGCCAAGTTTGGGCTTTTGGTTCTGAGTAGCGGTGGCAATTCTCGGAACTGGTGCCAAATTTGGTGCGTTTTCGCCCATGGCAAGCACCCCGAAAATGGCCCAACAGCGGAGAAAAATAAAGAAGAAGAAGAAGAAGACGGAAGAAGAAGAAGAAGAAGAAGACGGAAGAATAATAATAGTGAACTCTTACAAGAACAATAGGGCCTTCGCCCATAGGGCTCGGGTCCTAATTAAAGCCGCAAGCGGCCTCGACGGGCCCTCGCGCCAGCGGCCAAGGGGGGCGGGGGCATGCGTCCCCGCGAAATACCTTCCACAGCTTCTTTGGCAAGAGACATTACTCCCTCAATGGTGACAAAGCACAGAATTGGACACAGAGTACACGGTGCGCTGAGACGTTGTCATGGACAGAACATTTTATGCCATGGCTTCCCAACCAAATTAATGTATTTACCTCACCAGTCACCAAGCTATAGCTACATAGGATTGTCTTCTGTTAGACATCTATTAGTCTGTATGTAACGCTGCAACACTTGCTCCCGACTGCCTACCCATTCCCCACAAGTCATGTGTGTTTAAGGCAACCAAAACAACATACTCCTGGTGCCTCATGATTGTAAACACCTCTCCTGCAACTGCTACAGTGCAATGAGCGCCCCCAGTGGTCCACAAGTCATGTGTGTTTAAGGCAACCAAAACAACATACTCCTGGTGCCTCATGATTGTAAACACCTCTCCTGCAACTGCTACAGCGCAATGAGCGCCCCCAGTGGTGAAAGTTCACCAAATTTGGTATACATGTCAAGGGACCTATGAAGAGTTGTTTTCTAAAGTTTGATCAAGTTTGACCAATCAGAAGCCGAGATATAAATTGTTGCCTGAAAACAGCGCCCCCAGTGGCAAAAGTTCACAAAATTTGGCACATATGTCAGGTGACCTGTTAAGAGTGTGCGTATCAAGTTTGATCAAGATTGAGAAAATAGAAGATGAGATATTGATTTTTGAAGAATAAATTTTTTGGTTTCTCCCATGTCAGTAGGTGGTGCTATGCTACAACACTTGCTCCCGACTGCCTACCCATTCCCCACAAGTCATGTGTGTTTAAGGCAACCAAAACAACATACTCCTGGTGCCTCATGATTGTAAACACCTCTCCTGCAACTGCTACAGTGCAATGAGCGCCACCCAGTGGTCCACAAGTCATGTGTGTTTAAGGCAACCAAAACAACATACTCCTGGTGCCTCATGATTGTAAACACCTCTCCTGCAACTGCTACAGCGCAATGAGCGCCCCCAGTGGTGAAAGTTCACCAAATTTGGTATACATGTCAAGGGACCGATGAAGAGTTGTTTTGTAAAGTTTGATCAAGTTTGACCAATCAAAAGCCGAGATATAAATTGTTGCCTGAAAACAGCCCCCCCAGTGGCAAAAGTTCACAAAATTTGGTACATATGTCAGGTGACCTGTTAGGAGTGTGCGTATCAAGTTTGATCAAGATTGAGAAAATAGAAGATGAGATATTGATTTTCGAAGAATAAATTTTTTGGTTTCTCCCATGTCAGTAGGTGGCGCTATGCTGCACATGAGCGATAATGAGTTGGAAAAATAAGTGTCTACAACAGCAACGTACTATCACAAGGTAGTGGTGTGAAGGAGAAGCATTATGGAATTATTTACCAAAAACCTGTTTTGGAGCAATTGCGTTGGCCAAAAACAGCGCCCCCCATGGACAAAAATTCCCAAAATGAGGTGTATATGACATGGGAGGTAGTAAGAGGGTGGCCGTGAAGTTTGACCAAATTTGAGGAAAGATTGGATTTTTTGCCCAAAAATAGCGCCCCCAGTGGCCAAATATCACAGAAATTGGGTAACATGTCAGATGCCCAATGAGTGATTTGCGTGTGAAGTATGAGCAGTTTTGAGCAATTTGAAGATATGTTATGAATTTTTAAGCATGTAAAATTTTGCATTGAAAATTGATTGACGTATAACTTCTGAACGGTTTATTCTACGTAAAACGTATTTAGGAACTTTTGTCAGCCATGTCTGTAGATGATGTGTATCAATTTTGGTGACATTCCTATGAACGGTCTAGGAGGAGTTGCGCCATTTTCGTGGCCATGCATTTCGCACAAAAGTGAAATTACCTTACTTCCTGTTGGGCGTGGCTAATGCATTGGCATTACATTTTTGTCCGGCTTAGTGAGATACATATGCGTACCAAATGGCATGCCACTACTACAAACTACATGGCAACCAGGCACCTTAATGCGGGAGGCCAAAATCACAATGAGTTAGGGGGCGCTATAGAGGCCCTGAGGCCCGCCTGGATCTGGGCTTCTGGTTCTCAGTAGCAGTGGGAGTCTAAGAAAAAGGAGCCAAATTTCGTGCGATGTCGACCATGGCAAGCGCCCCAAAAAGGGTCTTGTAAAGAGTTTGCTTGCCAAGTTTGACAAATCAGAAGCTGCAATATCATTTCTGCCATAACCCGCACCCCCAGGGGCGAAAGTGCACAAAATTTGGCGTACATGTCAGGTGAGCTATGAAGAGTTTGCGTATGAAGTTTGATGACAATTGAGTAAACAGAAGATGAGATATAGATTTTTGAAGAATAAATTTTTTGGTTTTTCCCATGTCAGTAGGTGGCGCTATGCTGTACATGAGTGATTATGAGATGGAAAAATAAGTGTCCACAACAGCAACGCACTATCACAAGGTAGTGGTGTAAAGGAAAAGCATTATGGAATAATTTACCAAAAACCCGTTTTGGAGAAATTGCGTCGGCCAAAAACAGCGCCCCCCATGGACGAAAATTCCCAAAATGTGGTATACATGACATGGGAGGTAGTAAGAGGGTGGCCGTGAAGTTTGACCAAATTTGAGGAAAGATTGGATTTTTTGCCCAAAAATAGCGCCCCCAGTGGCGAAATATCACAGAAATTGGGTAACATGTCAGAAGCCCAATGAGTGATTAGCTTGTGAAGTATGAGCAGTGTTGAGCAATTAGAAGATTTGTTATGAATTTTTTAGCATGTAAAATTTTGAAGTGAAAATTGATTGACGTATAACTTCTGAACGGTTAATGCAACGTGAAACGTATTTAGTAACTTTTGTCAGCCATGTCTGTAGATGATGTGTATCAATTTTGGTGACATTCCTCTGAACGGTCTAGGAGGAGTTGCGCCGTCTTCGTGGCCATGCATTTCACACAAAAGTGAAATTACCTCACTTCCTGTTGGGCGTGGCTAATGCATTGGCATTACATTTTTGTCCGGCTTAGTGAGATACATACGCATACCAAATGGCATGCCACTACTACAAACTATATGGCAACCAGGCACCTTAATGCGGGAGGCCAAAATCACAACGACTTAGGGGGCGCTATAGAGGCCCTGAGCCCCGGCCAAGTGTGGGCTTTTGGTTCTGAGTAGCGGTGGCAATTCTCGGAAGTGGCGCCAAATTTCGCGCGTTTTCGCCCATGGCAAGCGCCCCGAAAATGGCCCAACAGCGGAGAAAAATAAAGAAGAAGAATAATTAAAGCCGCAAGCGGCCTCGATGGGCCCTCGCGCCAGCGGCCAAGGGGGGCGGGCGCATGCGTCCCCGCGAAATACCGTAAAGAGTTTGCTTGCCAAGTTTGACAAATCAGAAGCTGCAATATCATTTTTGCCATAACCAGCACCCCCAGGGGCGAAAGTGCACAAAATTTGGCGCATATGTCAGGTGAGCTATAAAGAGTTTGCGTATGAAGTTTGATGACAATTGAGTAAATAGAAGATGAGATATAGATTTTTGAAGAATAAATTTTTTGGTTTTTCCTATGTCAGTAGGTGGCGCTATGCTGTACATGAGCGATTATGAGTTGGAAAAATAAGTGTCTACAACAGCAACGTACTATCACAAGGTAGTGGAGTGAAGGAAAAGCACTATGGAATTATTTACCAAAAACCCGTTTTGGAGCAATTGCGTCGGCCAAAAACAGTGCCCCCCATGGACGAAAATTCCCAAAATGTGGTATACATGACATGGGAGGTAGTAAGAGGGTGGCCGTGAAGTTTGACCAAATTAGAGGAAAGATTGGATTTTTTGCCCAAAAATAGCGCCCCCAGTGGTGAAATATCACAGAAATTGGGTAACATGTCAGAAGCCCAATGAGTGATTTGCTTGTGAAGTATGAGCAGTTTTGAGCAATCAGAAGATTTGTAATGAATTTTTAAGCATGTAAAATTTTGCATCGAAAATTGATTGACGTATAACTTATGAACGGTTGATCCGACGTGAAACATATTTAGTAACTTTTGTCAGCCATGTCTGTAGATGATGTGTATCAATTTTGGTGACATTCCTATGAACGGTCTAGGAGGAGTTGTGCCGTCTTCGTGGCCATGCATTTCGCACAAAAGTGAAATGACCTCACTTCCTGTTGAGCGTGGCTAATGCATTGGCATTACATTTTTGTCCGGCTTAGTGAGATACATATGCGTACCAAATGGCATGCCACTACTACAAACTACATGGCAACCAGGCACCTTAATGCGGGAGGCCAAAATCACAACGAGTTAGGGGGCGCTATAGAGGACCTGAGGCCCGCCTGGATCTGGGCTTCTGGTTCTCAGTAGCGGTGGCAGTCTAAGAAAAAGGAGCCAAATTTCGTGCGTCGTCGACCATGGCAAGCGCCCCAATAAGGGTCTTGTAAAGAGTTTGCTTGCCAAGTTTGACAAATCAGAAGCTGCAATATCATTTCCGCCATAACCAGCACCCCCAGGGGTGAAAGTGCACAAAATTTGGCGTACATGTCAGGTGATCTATGAAGAGTTTGTGTATGAAGTTTGATGACAATTGAGTAAGTAGAAGATGAGATATAGATTTTTGAAGAATAAATTTTTTGGTTTTTCCCATGTCAGTAGGTGGCGCTATGCTGTAGATGAGCGATTATGAGTTGGAAAAATAAGTGTCTACAACAGCAACGCACTATCACAAGGTAGTGGTGTGAAGGAAAAGCATTATGGAATTATTTACCAAAAACCCGTTTTGGAGCAATTGCGTCGGCCAAAAACAGCGCCCCCCATGGACGAAAATTCCCAAAATGTGGTATACATGACATGGGAGGTAGTAAGAGGGTGGCCGTGAAGTTTGACCAAATTTGAGGAAAGATTGGAATTTTTGCCCAAAAATAGCGCCCCCAGTGGCGAAATATCACAGAAATTGGGTAACATGTCAGAAGCCCAATGACTGATATGCGTGTGAAGTATGAGCAGTTTTGAGCAATAAGAAGATTTGTTATGAATTTTTAAGCATGTAAAATTTTGCATCGAAAATTGATTGACGTATAACTTCTGAACGGTTTATGCTACGTGAAACGTATTTAGTAACTTTTGTCAGCCATGTCTGTAGATGATGTGTATCAAGTTTGGTGACATTCCTATGAACGGTCTAGGAGGAGTTGCGCCGTCTTCGTGGCCATGCATTTCGCACAAAAGTGAAATTACCTCACTTCCTGTTGGGCGTGGCTAATGCATTGGCATTACATTTTTGTCCGGCTTAGTGCGATACATATGCCTACCAAATGGCATGCCACTACTACAAACTACATGGCAACCAGGCACCTTAATGCGGGAGACCAAAATCACAACGACTTAGGGGGCGCTATAGAGGCCCTGAGCCCCGGCCAAGTTTGGGCTTTTGGTTCTGAGTAGCGGTGGCAATTCTCGGAACTGGAGCCAAATTTCGTGCGTTTTCGCCCATGGCAAGCGCCCCGAAAATGGCCCAACAGCGGAGAAAAATAAAGAAGAAGAAGAAGAAGAAGACGGAAGAATAATAATAGTGAACTCTTACAAGAACAATAGGGCCTTCGCCCTATAGGGCTCGGGCCCTAATAATAGTGAACTCTTACAAGAACAATAGGGCCTTCGCCCTATAGGGCTCGGGCCCTAATAATAGTGAACTCTTACAAGAACAATAGGGCCTTCGCCCTATAGGGCTCGGGCCCTAATAATAGTGAACTCTTACAAGAACAATAGGGCCTTCGCCCATAGGGCTCGGGCCCTAATAATAGTGAACTCTTACAAGAACAATAGGGCCTTCGCCCATAGGGCTCGGGCCCTAATTACTGAATTTCTTATTGACTTTTTATAAGCATAGTATAAAAATAGTCTTTGCTGACGTAATGTTTCATGAGTGTTATTATAGTATATATATATGAGCACCAGTAAGTTGTAACCAACTGGAAAATCCTTGCCCCCCTCCATACTTTTTTCTAGACATGGAACTGACCTGTGTATGCTACTGTTTTCTTGGGTAGAACTTTAAGCGTGTTCTTCTTGAATCTTCTGACATTTTCTTGTAAATTAGATTCGATTTGTAGGTTAATTAGCAACTAATGTTGAGTGTAATTTCGCCTTTGAAGATCACAAAAAATGTGCCTGGAAATAGTTGAGAAGCCATCTCCAGGCATCCAAAGCGCTTCAGCTTCCAGGGCTCTAAAGTGGGCCCCGGACCCCCAGCTGCATAGTTCCAGGCCTTTGGCTGAAATTTGGACAGACAGACAACATTCTAGACTTGTCTGTCCTGTGACAGTCTACTTAAAATTCCTTATTTCCCACACTGAATAGGATACAACTTATTTACATATGATATATTAAATAATATGAATTGTCCTCATATTCATGCATTTATGCAATTATCCAATCCGCCAATCTTGTGGAAACAGCACAGTGCCCAGAACCGCCCAGAACCATGCTGATATAGATCAAGAGCTTCAGTTACTGTTCTCGTCAAACATCACAAGATGTCAAACCTTGAGACAGACAAGCAACTACAGCAGAAGACCACATCATATTCAACTCCTGTCAGCCGAAAAACGAATCTGAGCCTCCACTGGGTACATACTCACTGAAACTGGACTAGTACGGATTGGAAAAACATCACCTGGTCTTTTTCAAGTCTTCATTGAAAAAGTTTGACGTGCTATGCATTCTGTGATGCTTTTCTGCTCACCAGAGTTGTAAAGAGTGGTTATTTAGGTTGCTGTAGCATTCCCATGAGAAAAAAAAAAAATCAGACCATTCTTTTCTGACAGGTCGAATCAATTAGGCGTTTCTGGCCCCATTCTGTGTAATCTTTATCGACTATTGTGCATGAAAATCTGAGGAGAGTTTCTAAAAAACTCAAACCAGCTCATCTGGTACCAACAGTCATGCCATGGTCAAAGCCAATGAGATCATATTTTCTCCCAGTCTGATATTTGACGTGAGAATTAACAGACCCTCTTGATCTGTGCTGACACATGAATCGGCTGATTGAATAATTGCAAGAAGGAGCAGCTGTACAGGAAATAAAGTGGTCAGTAAGTGTACAGTGTCTTGTAAAAAGTATTCATCCCCCTTGGTGTTTGTCTTGTTTTGTTGCATTATATGCTGGAATGAAAATGGATTTTTGGAGGGTTAGCACCATTTGATTTACACAACATGCCTACAGTTTTAAAGGTGAAAATTGTTGTTTTATTGTGACACAAACAATAATTAAAAAACAGAAATCTGGACTGTGCATAAGTATTCACCCCCTGTCGTATGAAACCCCTTAATAAGAGCTGGTCCAACCAATTCACTTCATAAGTCACATGATTAGTTGATTAAGATCCACCTATGTGTGCAATCAAAGTGCCACATGATCTGTCACATGATGTCTGTATAAATCAACCTGTTCTGGAAGGACCCTGACTCTGCAACACTACTAAGCAAGCAACATGAGAACCAAGGAGCCTCCAAACAGGTCAGAGACAAAGTTGTGGAGAAGTATAGATCAGGGTTGGGTTATAAAAAATATCCCAAACTTTGATTATCCCACGGAGCACCATTAAATCCATTATAGCAAAATGGAAAGAATATGGCACCACTACAAACCTGACAAGAGAAGGCCCTGCCCACCAAAACTCATAGACTGAGCAAGGAGGGCATTAATCAGGGATGCAACAAAGACACCAAAGATAACACTGAAGGACCTTCAATGATCCACAGCGGAGATGGGAGTATCTGTCCATAGGACCACTTTAAGCTGTACACTCCACAGAGCGGGGCTTTATGGAAGAGCAGCTAGAAAATAGCCATTGCTTAAGAAAACACATTTGGAGTTTGCCGAACAGCATGTGGCAGACTCCCCAAATACATGGAAGAAGATTCTCTGGTCAGCTGAGACTAAATTTGATCTTTTTGGCCATCATGGGAAACACCATGT
Source organism: Neoarius graeffei (assembly GCF_027579695.1). Taxonomy (NCBI): domain Eukaryota; kingdom Metazoa; phylum Chordata; class Actinopteri; order Siluriformes; family Ariidae; genus Neoarius; species Neoarius graeffei. Next base: position 112,393,353 of record NC_083571.1, on the reverse strand, counting down.
GTGGTGCAAACCCAACACCCTGAGAACACCATCCCTACAGTGAAGCATGGTGGTGGCAGCATCATGCTGTGGGTATATTTTTCATCTGCAGGGACAGGAAAGCTGGTCAGGACTGAAGGAAAGATGGATGGCACTAAATACAGGGCAATTTTGGAGGAAAACCTGTTGAGTCGGCCAGAGGTTTGAGAGTGGGACGAAGGTTCACATTGCAGCAGGACAATGACCCTAAACATACTGCTAAGGCTACACTGGAGTGGTTTAAAGGGAAACAGTTAAATGCCTTGGAATGGCCTAATCAAAGCCCAGACCTCAATCCAATTGAGAATCTGTGGCATAACTTGAAGATTGCTGTACACCAACGCAGCCCATCTAACTTGAAGGAGCTGGAGCAGTTTTACCTTGAGGAATGGGCAACAATCCCAGTGGTTAGATGCGCTAAGCTAATAGAGACATACCCCAAGAGACTTGCAGCTGTAATTGTGGCAAAAGGTGGCTTTACAAAGTATTGACTTTGGGGGGGGGGGGGAGTGAATACCTATGCACACTCCAGATTTCTGTTCTTTCATCTTAATTATTGCTTTTGTCACAATAAAACAACAACTTTCTCCTCTAAAGCTGGAGGCATGTTGTGTAAATCAAATGGTGCTAACCCCCCCATCCATTTTAATTCCAGCTTGTAATTCGACAAAACAGGACAAACACAAAGGGGATGAATACTTTTGCAAGACACTGTATATATTAGAAACATCATGACATCACTCCTTACACGAAGCCACTATAGTATTAAATTTTAGGTAAGCCGTTCAGCCATGTCATGTGCAGTAATACTAAACAGGCTCCATTCTCGAGCCAAATGAGAAATATTCTCACAAAAATGTCTGCTGTGCTGATGGTTCTGAAAATGTTTATCAATACACTAGGATACAGTAGGTACAGTAGGTTTCCTGTTTATTACCAACTGTCTGTTTGCTGAAGCCAATGCACAGAACCAACTCTCTGCCATGTTTGCACCAACACTGTCTTGACCTTCCAGTATAATTGCATAACAGGGAGAATGTAATCCTTTCATAATCCCCTTTTCACTAAAACTGCGGAATTAAGCATGCCTGCCATGCTTGTTTCCTCGTTATCTTTTAAATAGTTACAACCTGTGTTTTTGGACATGTGACTGGGATTTAAAAACAGTCTCGAGCACACTTCTACATACAATATACTGTTAAGATTAAAAAATAAATAAAATCATAGGATTTTTTTTTTCCCCATTTCATTACATTTCTGAAGAGGAATAGGAGTGTGCCTGAAAGGAAACGGTTAAAGCATATTTGAAGTAATAAAACATGATGGGGCATGTTGTTTTAGGAAAATAATCCACAATTCTGCGATGTGATGCAGCCTGACACAAAGCAAAGACTTTTTTTTTTTTTGTTAATTAATGTATGATGTCATAACTATACATTAATAGAAATTATGTTTAATGTTGGGCGGCACGGTGGTGTAGTGGTTAGCGCTGTCGCCTCACAGCAAGAAGGTCCGGGTTCGAGCCCCGTGGCCGGCGAGGGCCTTTCTGTGCGGAGTTTGCATGTTCTCCCCGTGTCCGCGTGGGTTTCCTCCGGGTGCTCCGGTTTCCCCCACAGTCCAAAGACATGCAGGTTAGGTTAACTGGTGACTCTAAATTGAGCGTAGGTGTGAATGTGAGTGTGAATGGTTGTCTGTGTCTATGTGTCAGCCCTGTGATGACCTGGCGACTTGTCCAGTGTGTACCCCGCCTTTCGCCCGTAGTCAGCTGGGATAGGATCCAGCTTGCCCGCGACCCTGTAGAACAGGATAAAGCGGCTAGAGATAATGAGATGAGATGAGATCGGCTGGCTTTTTTCTGTGGTCTATCAGATATATTCCATTCAGCTACTTGTCTTTGACTCGTTCAGTATCATGGTAGCTGAATGGAATATATCTCACAGACCATGAAAAAAGCCAGCCAATATTATGTCACTCTGATCCGCGAAGTATTTCATATGAAAAATGCAAGCTTTTCAACATGAGAAGATAAACTTCATATCTTCAAGCCAACGTGTGATTTTCTTTTTATTATATCGACACATCCACAAACAAAATGCACCCAAATTTATTAAAACAATTCATCGATTTACTCACGAGTGACATACAGAGATTTATGTCACGGTTTTGAATCTGCATGTTCCGGATGGAGCTCATATGAAAAATATACGAGTGGTGTATTTCGCAGTAAAACACTCGTTTCTATATATATACCGTAAAGTGTGTGGTCTTTAGATATGTTTGCAGTTCTGCTGAGATGCTTATTTGTTTGTTCACGGTTTATCTTGGGTGAGCCTAGGACAGCAAATAACCATTAGTCCGTGTGCTTTCACCCTGCAGCTTGTTTCGGATAAACCGTTTTGCGTTGGATGTAAGATTTCTGAAGGAGCGCAACTGCAGGGCCAAGTAGAGTCTTAATAAAAGCATTTTTCAGTGATTAAGCAGCAGGTCTTCCAGGGTTTCATGCTGTGGAAAGGTTTGCAATGAGATTGAGCCCAGAATAATCAGTGTTTGAACACATCATAGCGATGCTTGGGTATGCCTTAAACTGTGAATAAGTGGTAAGGAAAGGCAGAGTATGTGAAGTGATGGTGGAAATTAGCCATACATTGCTTATGGTTTAAGATATGTATGTTTGCCTTGTTTATATATATATATATATATATATATATATATATATATATATATATATATATATATATATATATACACTAAGTAACTTTAAAAACGCACATTGATAAAACTTGCTGAATTCGTGCTGAGTTTATCTCAAGAAGAAAATAAATATATCACAATGGAAAAATAACTTCGTTCCGCCCGAATAAGTTCCAAATCTGTGCTCAAATCAGAATTTAAGGGAGTTGTACTCAATAACGTACAATATGACTCGGGTAGTCAATGACATGGACAGGCTTTAATTTTCAAAACAAATTTTGCATACACTGTACACACACAATCTTGCCTATAAATCCCCGGGGGAAATGATGGGAAAATTGTCATTATTGAAGATGCCACGCCTAAGCCAAAATCAACGTGAACAGGCCATCGGGATGTTGCGTGCCGGAAGTACACAGACAGAGGTCGCCCGGCACTTCGGTGTTCATCATTCGACCATTTCCCGTTTGAGTCAGCGTTACAGACAGACAGGGAGCACCAGGGATCGTCCACGCCCTGGTCAGCCTCGAGTCACGACGCCAGTTCAGGATCAGCACATCAGGCTAGCTCACCTCCGTGACAGATTCCTGACACCCTCAGTCACTGCTGCTGAGACCCCTGGACGACACAGACCCAGAATCTCCAGCATGACGGTCCGAACATGGACCAACTGTCACGTTGAATTTTTTTATTGTGAATTAATTCTTGAGTTTGACAATAAATGTCCTTTATCGATGTTTCAAGATGTGTGTGCATTACATACAATATCATAAATTTCAAATATATGCATGGATCTAAAGTGATATCGTGTTGAATTACATTGTGCGTTTTTAAAGTTACTTAGTGTGTATATATATATATATATATATATATATGCATAAAATATATATATATATATATATATATATATGCATAAAATATATGTAAATATATTTCAGATTCTATCAACACATATTTTGAAAATATATGCAAATATAGTTCCTTCACATATGGGACAGAATCCAATTTCAATTTGAGCAGTATGATTTATTCATGAAAAGTATCCAAACAAGTACTGAGGATTTTCCCCCTTGAGTAGTAGAATAGTCAAAAAAAGAGTGATGAAACCCATGGAAAGGGAGAGTTGGCTGAATTTTCATGGAATGGGGTAAAACATAATCAATCTTCATTCTTCTCTCTGGCTTTAATGAAGCTGTAGAGAGAATGGATGCTTCTTTTGGCCATCAGACAATTAATCTTTGCATGAGTCTGTACATTTAAACATACAGCCCTGAGGAAGACTCGGACAGGACGATGAGGCTGTCCAACATCGTGCTACTTTTACATGTTCAATCAACATGACGGTTCCTTCGTTCTTGAGAGTGAATACAGAATCCATCAGACTTGTACAACAAAATCTCATCTCATCTCATTTATCTCTAGCCGCTTTATCCTGTTCTACAGGGTCGCAGGCAAGCTGGAGCCTATCCCAGCTGACTATGGGCGAAAGGCGGGGTACACCCTGGACAAGTCGCCAGGTCATCACAGGGCTGACACATAGACACAGACAACCATTCACACTCACATTCACACCTACGGTCAATTTAGAGTCACCAGTTAACCTAACCTGCATGTCTTTGGACTGTGGGGGAAACCGGAGCACCCGGAGGAAACCCACGCGGACACGGGGAGAACATGCAAACTCCGCACAGAAAGGCCCTCGCCGGCCACGGGGCTCGAACCCGGACCTTCTTGCTGTGAGGCGACAGCGCTAACCACTACACCACCGTGCCGCCCCTGTACAACAAAGTACAAGTCTGTAATCAAAGCCATTATGTTGAAGGTCTTTGGGTTTTGCTTCCATTTATCTGCAAAGAAAAAGTGTTTGCAAAGGACTTATCACAGGTGAAATAGATAAGTGTCAAGGATGGTCAAAGCAAGAGCTTTGTTTCATTTTAATATCTCATCTCATCTCATTATCTCTAGCCGCTTTATCCTTCTACAGGGTCGCAGGCAAGCTGGAGCCTATCCCAGCTGACTATGGGCGAAAGGCGGGGTACACCCTGGACAAGTCGCCAGGTCATCACAGGGCTGACACATAGACACAGACAACCATTCACACTCACATTCACACCTACGGTCAATTTAGAGTCACCAGTTAACCTAACCTGCATGTCTTTGGACTGTGGGGGAAACCGGAGCACCCGGAGGAAACCCACGCGGACACGGGGAGAACATGCAAACTCCACACAGAAAGGCCCTCGCCGGCCCCGGGGCTCGAACCCAGGACCTTCTTGCTGTGAGGCGACAGCGCTAACCACTACACCACCGTGCCGCCCCTGTACAACAAAGTACAAGTCTGTAATCAAAGCCATTATGTTGAAGGTCTTTGGGTTTTGCTTCCATTTATCTGCAAAGAAAAAGCGTTTGCAAAGGACTTATCACAGGTGAAATAGATAAGTGTCAAGGATGGTCAAACCAAGAGCTTTGTTTCATTTTAATATGAATTACAAAAATATCAGTGGTCATATGACGGGATTTCTCATGCCTTGTCTTTTATTTATATCTTGGATGTTCCAAATTCCTTATGTACATTTCCTGAATTGTCCCTTGGTCTTCTTCCTCTACTGCCATCCTATTGTCATCATCATCATCATCATCATTGATTCTAAGATTGCTGTTCTTGGCTGGCAGAAGTGGAACCCAATGTGGTCTTTTGCAGTTGCATGCTGAGATGCTTTTCTACTCACCATGGTTGTATAGAGTTGCTATGAGTTGCTATATCCTTCTGGCCATCTTCCTCTGACCCTCTCTTATCAACAAGGCCTTTGTTTCCACCCACGAAACTGTCATTGCTCATTCAATGTTTTTTGTTTATCGCAACATTCTGTACAGAGACTGTTGTGTGTGAAAACCCCAGGAGATCAGCAGTTTCTGAAATATTCAAACCACCAACCATCATCTGGCTCAAACCAACACCAACACCCATGCCACAGTGAAAGAAAGTCACACTTCACTGTGAGGTCACAATTTTTCACATTCTGATGTTTGAACATTGTGAACATCAACTGAAGCTCTTGATTTGTTGAAGCATTGTGCTGCTGTCAAGGGATTGGCTGATTACTGTAGAGGACTGCGAAAAACAGCAGGTGTACGTTCCTAATAAGTGGCCTAGTAGTGTATGGGGGGGTGAACCAGCAACCTTTTGGTCCCAAAGCTGCTTCTCTAACCATTAGATCATACCTTCATCTACTTCTTTTGGAGCTGCAAAGCTGGACACTGCAGTAAGTTTTGTGCAGTTAAATATTTTTTGGCAACCAAAACTTGTATTTTCTCCTTCACAGTTCACCTCCATACTATGGTGTAATGTACACTGGTGAATTCAGGATTTGTTAGGAATTAAAGTATGTAGCCTTGAGTTACTACATATAGTAAAACTTCCATCCATCCATTATCCATAACCACTTATCTTGTGCAGGGTCGCGGGCAAGCTGGAGCCTATCCCAGCTGACTACGGGCGAAAGGCGGGGTACACCCTGGACAAGTCACCAGATCATCACAGGGCTGACACATAGACACAGACAACCATTCACACTCACATTCACACCTACGCTCAATTTAGAGTCACCAGTTAACCTAACCTGCATGTCTTTGGACTGTGGGGGAAACCGGAGCACCCGGAGGAAACCCATGCAGACACGGGGAGAACATGCAAACTCCACACAGAAAGGCCCCTGTTAGCCACGGGGCTCAAACCCAGAACCTTCTTGCTGTGAGGCGACAGCACTAACCACTAGACCACTGTGCTGCTCAAATAGTAAAACTTATTAAGGATGGCCCCATGAGGACAGTTGAGGGTTATACCTGTTAAAACTGTTAATATTATAGTCAGGCTGTCTGTTGTTGCCCAAATGAGGATGGGTTCCCTTTTGAGTCTGGTTCTTCTCGAGGTTTCTTCCTCATGTCGTCTGAGGGAGTTTTTCCTTGCCACCGTCGCCACAGGCTTGCTCATTGGGGATAGATTAGGGATAAAATTAGCTCATGTTTTAAGTCGTTCAAATTCTGTAAAGCTGCTTTGCTACAATGTTTATTGTTAAAAGCGCTATTCAAATAAACTCGATTTGATTTGATTTGATTAAGCTTTTTTTTTTCAGAATGGCCAAATGGAGAGAGTTGGGACAGTTCATCATGTTACAGATTTTTTCTTTGGGCTTACAAATGTAAAATAGTTTACAATTGTTTGTTAAAAATGTGGGCGTATCCCTGTATGAGGATTAAACTTATTTCGTTCCTTCTTGAGAATGGAACTGTTTTGTCTCATCAGGTTTTGGGTAAACTGACATTTTTCTATCGCTGTACCAGCATTGTGTGTTCATCCAGTTCATATGTTTACACATTTTGATAATAAATAAAACTGAAACATGTCGGCCTAGCTAATTTATTTTTGTTCCATGTCTCCCCACTATGTCCCAAGTCTCCTAACATAATGTCCCATATCTCTTCTCAATGCTCCATGGCTCCCCACACAAAAATAATGTCAGAAAAAGTCAAGACTGAAGGCCAGTATTCTATATAATAAGTGGCAGAGTTTGTTCGTTTGTTTGTCTTGAGCTAACGTCGCCATTTTTTGACGGATTTTCACCAAATTTGGCAAGTAGGTCTGAGGATGACCCGGAATTTTGCAGATATAAACAAAATTCATGTATGCACCCCAGGGGGTCCCTGGTGGGCCCCTGGGTGGTGGATATTTGGATTTTTGTTTATCTTGGGTTAACATCACCATTTCTCAATGGACCTTCGCCAAATTTGACATGGAAGTCTGGGGGCAACCCAGAGTTGTACAGTGGGTGGCACAGTGGTGTAGTGGTTAGTGTGGTCACCTTACTGTAAGAAGGTTCTGGGTTTGAGCCCAGCAGTTGATGGGGGACCTTTCTGAGTGGAGCTTGCATGTTCTCCTCGTGTCTCTGCAGGTTTCCATTAACAGTCAAAAGACATACAGATTAGGTCAATTGGCTACTCTAAATTGCCCACAGGTGTGTATGCGTACCAGTGTTTGTTTGTCCATATAATCACCCAAAAATATTCTTGCTAGCTGACGGCTTCCTGGATCACTGACCCTCAACTATGAGGATGGCAGCAGACATCAAATAAATTGTATATATTTGAAAAAAAAAAGAGTTATTGAAAGTATTTTGACTGGACTATTAATGGTAGAAACATCATTATTTAATCTTGTTAGTGACCTTGCTAACAAGGTAATTTCAGTTTATATGGAAAGCTGTAAAGGTCATTAAGTCACAATGTGCATAGTATTTTAATCCTGTGGTTCCTGCAGGGAGCTTTGCATAAATAATACGTTTAATCCATGGGACCTTTATCCCTTCCTGTTTCAAAGGAAAGATATGAAGAAAGAAACAAAAAGAAGACATCGTCTTCACTATCCCCCGCCACGAGCATATCTTTTTATGAAGACCTGTTAACACTTACAACCTTATAAGCCTATTGCTTTAATATTGACTTATGATGTCGTAAGTACTATGACACCTTAATAAAATGCCACCCAGCTTTTTTTCAGTAGTATAAGCATGCAAAGTTTCATTGATGTAGTTTATGTAGTTTAAACTTGTCCAGATTGAGTCCACTTGTACAAAGTTCAATAACGAAAATCAAGGGCCAAAACTCTGAAAATAATAATTTCTCGTAAATGATTTTCAAACTTGGGCGGCACGGTGGTGTAGTGGTTAGCGCTGTCGCCTCACAGCAAGAAGGTCCTGGGTTCGAGCCCCGGGGCCGGCGAGGGCCTTTCTGTGCAGAGTTTGCATGTTCTCCCCGTGTCCGCGTGGGTTTCCTCCGGGTGCTCCGGTTTCCCCCACAGTCCAAAGACATGCAGGTTAGGTTAACTGGTGACTCTAAATTGACCGTAGGTGTGAATGTGAGTGTGAATGGTTGTCTGTGTCTATGTGTCAGCCCTGTGATGACCTGGCGACTTGTCCAGGGTGTACCCCGCCTTTCGCCCGTAGTCAGCTGGGATAGGCTCCACCTTGCCTGCGACCCTGTAGAAGGATAAAGCGGCTAGAGATAATGAGATGAGATGAGATGAGATTTTCAAACTTGGTGGCATGGTGGTGTAGTGGTTAGCACTGTCGCCTCACAGCAGGAAGGTTCCAGAATTCATTGTTCCATCAACGATGGCAAGCCGTCCTGGCCCAGATGCAGCAAAACAGGACCAAACCATGATACTACCACCACCATGTTTCACAGATGGGATAGGGTTCTTATGCTGGAATGCAGTGATTTCCTTTCTCCAAACATAATGCTTCTCATTTAAACCAAAAAGTTCTATTTTGGTCTCATCCGTCCACAAAACATTTTTCCAATAGCCTTCTGGCTTGTCCACATGATCTTTAGCAAACTGCAGACGAGCAGCAATGTTCTTTTTGGAGAGCAGTGGCTTTCTCCTTGCAACCCTGCCATGCACACTATTGTTGTTCAGTGTTCTCCTGATGGTGGACTCATGAACATTAACATTAGCCAATGTAAGAGAGGCCTTCAGTTGCTTCGAAGTTACCCTGGGGTCCTTTTTGACCTCGCTGACTATTACACGCCTTGCTCTTGGAGTGATCTTTATTGGTCGACCACTCCTGGGGAGGGTAACAATGGTCTTGAATTTCCTCCATTTGTACACAGTCTGTCTGACTGTGGATCGGTGGAGTCCAAACTCTTTAGAGATGGTTTTGTAACCCTTTCCAGCCTGATGAGCATCAAGAACGCTTTTTCTGAGGTCCTCGGAAATCTCCTTTGTTCGTGCCATGATACACTTCCACAAAACGTGTTGTGAAGATCAGACTTTGATAGATCCCTGTTCTTTAAATAAAACAGGGTGCCCACTCACACCTGATTGTCATCCCATTGATTGAAAACACCTGACTCTAATTTCACCTTCAAATTAACTGCTAATCCTAGAGGTTCACATACTTTTGCCACTCACAGATATGTAATATTGGATAATTTTCCTCAATAAATAAATGACCGGGCAGCACGGTGGTGTAGTGGTTAGCGCTGTCGCCTCACAGCAAGAAGGTCCGGGTTCGAGCCCCGTGGCCGGCGAGGGCCTTTCTGTGCGGAGTTTGCATGTTCTCCCCGTGTCCGCGTGGGTTTCCTCCGGGTGCTCCGGTTTCCCCCACAGTCCAAAGACATGCAGGTTAGGTTAACTGGTGACTCTAAATTGACCGTAGGTGTGAATGTGAGTGTGAATGGTTGTCTGTGTGTCAGCCCTGTGATGACCTGGCGACTTGTCCAGGGTGTACCCCGCCTTTCGCCCGTAGTCAGCTGGGATAGGCTCCAGCTTGCCTGCGACCCTGTAGAACAGGATAAAGCGGCTAGAGATAATGAGATGAGATGAGATGATTGAAAACACGTGACTCTAATTTCACCTTCAAATTAACTGCTAATCCTAGAGGTTCACATACTTTTGCAACTCACAGATATGTAATATTGGATAATTTTCCTCAATAAATAAATGACCGGGCGGCACGGTGGTGTAGTGGTTAGCGCTGTCGCCTCACAGGAAGAAGGTCCGGGTTCGAGCCCCGTGGCCGGCAAGGGCCTTTCTGTGTGGAGTTTGCATGTTCTCCCCGTGTCCGCGTGGGTTTCCTCCGGGTGCTCCGGTTTCCCCCACAGTCCAAAGACATGCAGGTTAGGTTAACTGGTGACTCTAAATTGCCCGTAGGTGTGAATGTGAGTGCGAATGGTTGTCTGTGTCTATGTGTCGGCCCTGTGATGACCTGGCGACTTGTCCAGGGTGTACCCCGCCTTTCGCCCGTAGTCAGCTGGGATAGGCTCCAGCTTGCCTGCGACCCTGTAGAAGGATAAAGCGGCTAGAGATAATGAGATAATGAACTTAAATCATGACCAGTAATATGAGTACGCAAAGTTTCATTGATGTAGCTTCTGTAGTTGCTGAGAAAACTTGTCCAGATTGAGTCCATTTGTACAAAGTCCAATAACAAAAATCAAGGGCCAAAACTCTGAAAATAATAATTTATCATAAATATTTTCAAACTCAACTTAGATCATGAATAGTAATATGAGCATGCAAAGTTTCATTGATGCAGCTTATGTAGTTTCTGAGAAAACGTCTCCGAATGGACGGAAGGATGGATGGACGGATGGACAGACGGGCTCCATTCCTATATCCCCCTGCGTACTTTGTGGCGGGGGATAACAAATGATTTTCGAACTCAACCTAGATCATGAAGAGTCATATGAGCACGCAAAGTTTCACTGATGCAACTTATGTAGTTTCTGAGAAAACTTATCCAGATTTAAATGGAAGGATGGACGGATGGATGGATGGATGGACTTCATTCCTGTATCCCCCTGTGCACTTCATGGCAGGGTATAATAAACTACTGAAGAGAAATTCTTACAAACCTTGTAAAAGGTCATTGTGCTGTTCAGCAACATGACAGAGCTCTGATTTTTCCCCAAGTTCACACTCTTTCATAGTGTACTGGTCAGTAAGTTCAAGGAAGCGCATCACTAGGTTTTATTTGAATAAAGTGCCGTCGGGTGAAGCCTAGTCCTGCTCAAGCGGTCCAATTAGCTGGGGATGGGAGTCACGGCTGTGGTACTCCGGTACTGTATTTCTTTTTCTGTGCAGTTCCGCTCAGACACATCATTATGAAGATATCTGTATTTTCTTGAATTGCTTCTTGGATAAGTCATACCTGTTTTCCTATGCTGTTTTATCGGTTCCTCGAGTTGGCTTTCTGCTTTGTACTGTAGATTTCACTCACAAAGCAGAAGTGTGTTGCTGTAATGCTGTGCTTCTTAATGATGCTTTGATTCCTGTATGCGTGTTTGGAATAAGCACGAGCTAAGAGATAAATTAGCAGAGTGGAAGTGATTTTAGAGTTTGTCTTATCACATTATGTTAACGTCCTTCAACGCCGTCTTTTAACCTGTTCCAAACTTCTTGATTGTGCTGAGTTACTCATCTCATCTCATCTCATCTCATTATCTCTAGCCGCTTTATCCTGTTCTACAGGGTCTCAGGCAAGCTGGAGCCTATCCCAGCTGACTACGGGTGAAAGGCGGGGTACACCCTGGACAAATCGCCAGGTCATCACAGGGCTGACACATAGACACAGACAACCATTCACACTCACATTCACACCTACGCTCAATTTAGAGTAGGATGACCAGATTTCCCAAGTCTAAAACCGGGACACTTTGCACGTGACCGTGATACTCGTGCATGCACACGCGTTTTGATGTAAACATGCGCCGGCTCAAACCACGGCTCAGAAAGTTGCTTTTATCATTTTGTAGAAGCTCACTTTTATCAACATTTCAGAGAATAATCAAGTATTTTCTTGTTATCTACATGTACTTCTATCACAATTCAGTTAAAGTAAGAAAATCAGACAACAGATGTGACGATAGGGAATGGGCCAATAGCCTAAATTTCAACTGATTTATTTCACCTTTGTGAAAACGCCAAGAAAATGCATTGTGTGTGTCCCATTGCATCCTGTTTATTCAGAGGCTTGAGCTAGCAGGCAACCCAGATACTATTAAAAAAAAAAAAAAAAGAGTACAGTCTGTTCCAGGACAAACAGGCTGGTGAGTGATAACAAAGCTGTTCAAGGCTTTGCTGAGTTTATGAAATTCTAAAAGCACAATATTAGAAGATCAATAAGAATATGGGGTTTATCAATTTTTCTACTGCTTTATAAATTCTCATCTAGGCCACCTCTTTCTCTCTCTCTCTCTCTTTCAATTTTCTGAATATTTGCAGATTGCAACTTTTTCCTGGCAAGTATATTTTTCCAATAGAAGCCCAAGGCAGGGCGGCCCGGTGGTGTAGTGGTTAGCACTGTTGCCTCACGGCAAGAACGTCCTGGGTTCGAGCCCAGTGGCCTACAGGGGCCTTTGTGTGTGGAGTTTGCATGTTCTCCCCGTGTCTGCGTGGGTTTCCTCCGGGTGCTCCGGTTTCCCACACAGCCCAAAGACATGCAGGTTAGGTTAATTTGAGGCTCTGAATTGACCGTGAGTGTGAATGTCAGCCCTGCGATGATCTGACTTGTCCAGGGTGTTCCCCGCCTCTCGCCCATAGTCAGCTGGGATGAACGGTTACGGATAATGGATGGATAGAAACCCGAGGCCTTTTCCAGTGCATGCCTAAGTCAACCCACATCCAAGAGATTTCAGATATTTGATTAAGAAACAGGAGGTGTGCATATTTTAACCCAAACTGTTGCACTTAGAATGAATGTCATGGTTGGCAGCTTTTATTTACTGACACAATTCTGCTTTCCACTCCACCGGTAGCCTGCCAACGGTCACAGCACTTTCTGAAGCTTTTGTTCAGAGAAACGTTTGTCGCTCTGCATTGTCATTTGAAAACAGGCACGCATATATACATACATACATCCTTGCATTTCGGTGGAAAGACATATCATCATAAAAAAAACCAAACAAACGTCACAAAGAAACGATGCAGGGCAAAGATGTACACACATATACACATATAGAGAGACATATTCTGACAGGTTGTGTTGCTATGGCAATGAGCAGGAATGATGTCATTCCACTTATTTCAAAGGCCTGCGTCAGGTTTATTTATTTAATTGTCTTGTCGCAGCGTTTCTTGGCTGCTCTGACTCCAAAACGCTTGGCTCCGCTTGGTAGAGAAGCTGAAAGCCGAGTGATGTTTTGTGCTTTTAAGCAATCCATATCTTGTAAACTGCTTACTGTTGGAAGAACTTCACATTTTCGAGATGCGGGTAGGTTCCAGTCGTAACGAAGAAAGATAAGCAGTTCTGTTGTTTGAAACTGTCTGACTTAATACGAAATTCTTGTCTCCGAGCTGCGCTTTGTAGCTTCAGCCAAGGACAAATCACGCATGAATCATCGGAATACAACTTTACCCAGGGCATAAATGATAAACAGAGGAAAGTTAAACCTGTTTGAAATTCAAGTAATAAGAAATTAGACACTCGTTCTGTTACAGGAAGCGAGCACGAAGAGCACCAGTGGCATCGGGTTTGTGCTGGATAAAAGAAGAAATGCTGTTATATCTCAGCTGCTTTCCTCTCAGGTACTATTTCAGCAGCCTTCTCGACAGTGAAGATGGTTCCTTCGGGCTTCACGTAATAGCTGTTATGGAGCTGGATTTCATTACTGTAGGCCAGAGAGAGCAGCCACTAGTCCAAACAGCCCTAATTGCTTGCCAGTGTTGGTGCATTTACAGCCTGTTGGTAGGAAAGGTTGCCGGTGCTTAATGGCCTAGCGCTGAGCTTAGGTCAGGCCATTCTCCATTAGCGTAACGGCTGTTCATTAGAGCTTGTTTTCAGGATATTGCTAATAAACTGGAATAGCTTCCAGCATTAACAGTCCTGTGCCATTCTACTCCAGTGCTTAAATCTAGTATGTAAAGGAGCAAATAATAATTATATTCACAAAAAAACAGCTTATATAACAATGCCTCATGCTAATTTTCTATAATTTCTTTGATTTTCTCATTTTGTTTTCCCAGCCTTGTAAGATAATAGAGAAGCACAGAAAGTCCAGTCTTTGAGATTTGAGTAAGAGGTATTGTAAAGGAGGTGGCACGGTGGTGTAGTGGTTAACACTGTTGTGTCACAGCAAGAAGGTTCTGGGTTCGAACCCAGCAGCCGGCGAGGGCCTTTCTGTGCGGAGTTTGCATGTTCTCCCCGTGTCTGTGTGGGTTTTCTCTGGGTGCTCCGGTTTCCGCCACAGTTCAAACATGCGGTTAGGTTAACATGGGGGGGGCTTGGGCTGAAGTGCCCTTGAGCAAGGCACCTAACCCCCAACTGCTCCTCAGATGCTATAGCATAGCCGCCCACTGCTCTGGGTATGTGTATGTGCTCATTGCTCACTTGTGAGTGTGTGTGTTCACTGCTTCAGATGGGTTAAATGCAGAGGATGAATTTCACTGTGCTTGAGGTGGGGTCTACATTAGACCGTATCAGCGGATCATCAGATTAACGTTTTTAAAACGATTAGCGTGCACACAGCAACACCAATACACGGATACGCTCGGCTCCGCAGGCATCCTGCGCTCCAAATCACTTCGCCCTGAACAGCGAGGGCCCTCTGGAGGGTGCGCACTCCGGCCCTGCGCAGCTCACAGAGCACGCGAGTGAAGCGCACGAGCAGTGATTCGGGACTGAGCCGCTGTGTGTGTGATCTCAGTGCATATCGGGCATGCGCGTCACTTACCACTTGCAAGTGGAAGGATGGCAAGCCTAAAGACAATCATAACTACACAATGGGCAGTATTTGCATCAGTATTTGCAGTATTTTCATACTTTTATACTCTTTAATGAAAGGTGATACAAGGCGGAAGTCCGCGCCGTTTTTCAGCAGTCGCGTCACATGACCAACGCCAGCGAATCAGGAAGGTGGACGTCACAGTGACGTTGTCCAATGACGACGCCAGCTAGAGCTCAGCACAGCGTATCCGCGTATTCTCAATGTTTACACAGCACCGGACCAGACATGATCTGGATCGAATACGTGCACGCTGGCGGATTCCCGTTTCCCGGCGTTTCCAGGCGTTTTAATGTAAACGGACAGTGCATCCGCGAAGAAAACAAGACAGATACGGTCTAATGTAAACTTGGCCTGAGTGTAGATGTGATAAATAAAGGCTTCTTGTTCTTGTAGATTCACTGGAAGTAGCCTGAGGTTGTTAGTCAGCTTGTCTTGCTTTGCTTTGCGATCCATGGATCTTACTTTGTGGGGTCCTGAGCGCTGTTGCCTGGTGACTTTGTGGTGCCTGTGCAGGCAGTGTGGGACATACCTGTGTGTGCCTTTTGGTGGGACTGTGAGCAGCTATGCCATTGGAGTTGCATCCTGACAACTTTTGGAGGACTTTTCTTTTTCTTTCCCATTTGTTTGTGTAACTGTAAAGCAACCTTGGGTGTCAGAAAGGCGCTATATAAATTAAACTTATTATTGGCGGCACAGTGGCGCAGTGATTAGCACTGTCGCTTCACAGCAAAAAGGTTCCGGGTTCGAACCTCACGGCTGACGGGGGCCTTTCTGTGTGGAGTTTGCATGTTCTCCCCATGTCTGTGTGGGTTTCCTCTGGGTGCTCCGGTTTCCCCCACAGTCCAAAGACGTGTAGGTTAGGTAAAATACCCAGTCACTGGGGTTGCACAAGCCAGTGCCTACTTAGTGCCATTCCCAAGCCCAGATAGATTGGAGAAGGTTGCATCAGTAAGGGCATCTGGTGTAAAAGCTATGCCAAATCAAATATGCAGAACAGATCTACTGTGGTGGCGGCACGGTGGTGTAGTGGTTAGCACTGTTGCCTCACAGCAAGAAGGTTCTGGGTTTGAGCCCAGCAGCCAACAGGGGCCTTTCTGTGTGGAGTTTGCATGTTATCCCTGTGTTTGCATGGGTTTCCTCTGGGTGCTCCGGTTTCCCCCACAGTCCAAAGACATGCAGGTTAGGTTAACTGGTGACTCTAAATTGACTGCAGGTGTGAATGAGAGTGTGAATAGTTGTTTGCCTCTGTGCCTCAGCCCTGCAATGACCTGGCGACTTGTCCAGGGTGTACCCCGCCTCTCGCCCATAGTCAGCTGGGATAGGCTCCAGCTTGCCTGCGACCCTGTAGAACAGGATAAAGCGGCTACAGATAATGAGATGAGATGAGGATGGATCCGCTGTGGCAACCCCTAATGGAAGCAGCCGAAAGAAGAACATTATTCTCATCTCATTATCTCTTGCCGCTTTATCCTGTTCTACAGGGTCGCAGGCAAGCTGGAGCCTATCCCAGCTGACTACGGGCGAAAGGCGGGGTACACCCTGGACAAGTCGCCAGGTCATCACAGGGCTGACACATAGACACAGACAACCATTCACACTCACATTCACACCTACGGTCAATTTAGAGTCACCAGTTAACCTAACCTGCATGTCTTTGGACTGTGGGGGAAACCGGAGCACCCGGAGGAAACCCACGCGGACACGGGGAGAACATGCAAACTCCACACAGAAAGGCCCTCGCCGGCCCCGGGGCTCGAACCCAGGACCTTCTTGCTGTGAGGCGACAGCACTAACCACTACACCACCGTGCCGCCCCACAGAAGAACATTATTACTATTATTATTATTATTATTATTATCCAACACAGCAATGCAGCTTTAAACAGGATTGCTTCTTCCTGAATCATTAAATGTTGAGCCATTATTTAAAAGCATATTAATGATCCATAATCAGAGTTTCTCCGGTTTATCTCATTGCTTTGATGTTGATAAACTAGAATATGCTTATTTGAAATATTCAGAGATTTCCTTTGTCCACATACTACTTTTTGCAGTGTATATTAATCTATATCAAATAAGTTGATCATTATTCTGAGCTCTGACTCTTGTGGTATGTGTAATTTTGCATTCCTCTGCCCTAAGTTTTAAATCACACATACAAAAATGCAGTACACATCAGCACAATCTGCTGCTTTAGACTATTCTGAGCAACGTGGTTCATTAGCTTTCTAGAACTCCATATCATTTCCTCCTCTATTTTTCTCTTTCCTAGTTCCTCCCAATCTGACTGTGCCACGGGGCAAGTCCCCACTGGTGGTGCGGGAAGGAGAGACGGTGGAGCTGGAGTGCCTTGTTTCAGGAAAACCCAAGCCCATCATCCTGTGGTCACGGGCCGATAAAGAGGTGTCCATGCCAGACGGAAGCATGCAGATGGAAAGCTATGACGGTGTGCTGCGCATCGTCAATGTGTCTCGTGAGATGAGCGGCTCCTACCGCTGCCAGACCAGCCAGTACAATGGCTTCAACGTCAAACCTCGAGAAGCCTTGGTGGAGCTCATAGTGCAGTGTAAGTGTCCCATCTTCACTGAATTTCATTTCAAGGTTATTTATTACACAGCACTGTTTAATTCTTTAATCCAATTGACCAGAAGGTGGTGATTAATTTCATGTAACTGTACTGTCGCTGAGAGTAGTGCTGGTTGTAATTTAAATAATAGGTTTATATTAATGAGCTTGTTCACAGTATGTGAACATTTATAGTAACAATACATTCACGGGGACTTGAACGGTGAAGGATCTACAACCCCAAATCAGAAAGAGTTGGGATCATGTAGAAAATGCAAATAACATGAAATAGAGACTGTGACTAAAGTCACAGTTATTTGCGCTAGCTGTTACTAACCAGGACGTCTGGTCACCATACCCTATAGATCCGAAATCATAAGAGATAGAGAATATCACTTTGTGAGGAAAAGTTACACCCTGCCTCCCTGAAAAAAACAAACAAACAAATTGAAAAAATCATGAAAATTGACAGAGTTATAAGAGATTGAAGAAAATCCTGTTTTTCATGGATCTTTTTGGATCAGTGATCCAGATCAGCACCAAAAGTCATAGCAATGTAATTCAGCCCAGAGGTATTCTTCATGTGAAATGTGGTGATGGTTGGTTGAAAACTGAGGGAGAAATAGCATCCTAAAACATTAGGATAATAATAATAAGAAAAAGAGGAAGAAGAAGAAGATCCTGAGTGAGAGTAACAATTTGCGCCAGCGCAACAAATTGGCACAAATTAAAAAGAAAGCAGTGAGTTCTGAATTTACTTTGACTTGTATTACATTGCAGACAATATGAATCCAAGGTACATCCTGTTTTTTTTCTGGTCAACTTCATTTCATTTGTTAATATACATCCATTCCTGCATTTCAGTTCTGCAACACATTCCAAAAAAGTTGGGACGGGAGCAATTTAGGGCTAGTGATGAGGTAAAAACAATTAAATGATGTGATTTGAAACAGGTGATGTCAACAGGTGATTGTAATCATGATTTGGTACAAAATCAGTATCCAAGAAAGGCCTAGAGTTTAAGGGGCAAATATGGGACGAGGATCTCCAGTTTATTAACAAATGTATGAGAAAATGATTTGAAATGTTTAAAAACAATCTTCCTCAAAGAAAGATAGGAAGGAATTTGGATATTTCACCCTCTCGTCTATGGTGCATAATATCATTAAACGGTTCAAGGACTGGGCGGCACGGTGGTGTAGTGGTTAGCGCTGTCGCCTCACAGCAAGAAGGTCCGGGTTCGAGCCCCGTGGCCAGCGAAGGCCTTTCTGTGTGGAGTTTGCATGTTCTCCCCGTGTCCGCGTGGGTTTCCTCCGGGTGCTCCGGTTTCCCCCACAGTCCAAAGACATGCAGGTTAGGTTAACTGGTGACTCTAAATTGACCGTAGGTGTGAATGTGAGTGTGAATGGTTGTCTGTGTCTATGTGTCGGCCCTGTGATGACCTGGCGACTTGTCCAGGGTGTACCCCGCCTTTCGCCCGTAGTCAGCTGGGATAGGCTCCAGCTTGCCTGCAACCCTGTAGAACAGGATAAAGCGGCTACAGATAATGAGATGAGATTCAAGGACTTCAGAGGAATTTCAGTGCATAAAGGGCAAGGGCCCAAGCCTAATCTGAACACCCATGATCTCCGATCCTTTAGACGGCACTGCAGCAAGAACCGTCATTCATCTTTTTTTTTTAGAATTTTTTGGGCTTTTTTCACCTTTTATTGGATAGGACAGTGTAGAGACAGGAAATGAGCAGGAGAGAGACGGGGAGGGACCGGGAAATGACCTCGGGTTGGAATCGAACCCAGGTCCCCGGGTTTATGGCACTGCGCCCTATCCACCTGAGCCACGACGCCCCCTGTCATTCATCTTTAGCTGATATAACCACATGAGCTCAGAATTACTTTAGCAAACCTTTGTCTTGCACTACAGTACAGAGTTACATCCCGAAACACCAGTTAAAACTTTACCATGCAAAGCAGCGTTGACTTCTCTGGGCTCGGACGCATCTGGGATGGACCATCACACAGTGGAAACATGTATTGTGGTCAGACGAATCAGTATTCCGGGTCTTTTTTTGTTTTTGAAGAAATTGACACCGTGTGCTCCAGAGCAAAGATGAAAAGGACCATCCAGACTGTTATCAGGAACAAGTCCAAAAGTCAGGGTATGTCATGGTATGGGGTTGTGTCAGTGCCCCTGGAAAAGGTAACTTACATTTCTGCGATGGCAGCATTAATGCAGAAAAGTACATTGAGATTTTGGAGCAACATATGCTGGCTACAAGACGACATCTTTTCCAGGGAGATTTCAACAAGACAATGCAAAACCACATTCTGCACATGTTACAAAGGCGTGGCTGTGGAAGGATGCAGTCCTGATACTCATTTCAGGACTTCAATGTACTCATTTTAGCCAGAAAAGGCCAGTGGTTTGAAAGAGGAGTAAAAGAAGCCATCTTCATCAACCTGGAACAACCATTAATGAACAGACGAGGTGGTCTGAGACACCACTTATCAGCCACATATACAATGCAGTCCTTGGTACAATTCTTAGAAAACTGAATACACATCCACACCAAGACTCAGCTGACTTCAATGACTCACATGATGGCAGATAGAGCAAATGACCCACCGATCACCCTAACGACCCTCTAGGCTGCTAACACCGTTCACACCTGACCCCAGTGACCCTAAAACCTACAGGATGACTGAGAGGGTCAACAACCCATGTGACCTCAGTGAATCTCCTTAAGACCTCTGCATGCTCTTGCGACAAGGCTTTCGCAGATAGCTTTTCGCAGACAGTTGTAATTTATCGTTGAGCGGGGAGTAATAGGTGTGCGCGATGTTATTCACCGCCACAACGCAAGGGGGCGCGAAGTCACGAAATCACTAGGAGTCGTTGGTGGGTGTGGTTAGTGGAGTGTTTATCCTCCGGTTACTTATAATGACTAGAACTGGAGTCGTATAGATGTACGTACTTCCTCACTTCCTCGATCAACCGCTCTTCGTGCTGCTCTATCTTCGCTCGTGTTTTTAAAAATGGCGGTCGTGAAAACAAACCAAACCGGGAAAGTAGGGAAGCGGAAGTGCGTGTACAGCGGATGTAGAGTGGACCAATCAGAGCCCTCTTGTCTGCGACGCTGTCTGCGAGGCTTCTGCGGTGGTCACAATTTTTGGGAGGTGCGCGCAGAGCGTCTGCAAAGGTGGGGGGGGCTACGCAGACGCTGTCTGCGACACTATCTGCGAGGACTGCGTTGTCAGCATAAATTGGCCTTTAGGGTTACTTTTGGTCCACTAGAGGATAACTACACTAGTCAGACAGAACTGAAGAAGCCTTTTATGCTGTGTTCACACTTATACTGGTACGAAAGTGGTATAACTGTATCGATACAAAGTATACCGGTACAGTTTAGTGCATCTGTCCACACTAGCGAGAAATGTTTGCGGTTTTCTTTCACGGTAGTTGAAATGCGCGTGCGCAAAATGTTTCCGTGGTTACCGAGTAACTTCTTTCCGAGAATATATGGCATCCGTTATTTCGAAATCTCGAGAAAACAAAACAATTATTTCATGATCTCAGCTGGATCACTGTATCTCCGTCGGTAGAGACGAAGCCGGGCCAGTCTTCTGCGGAGGTGCCGCGGACTAATTTTGAAATGATCCCTTATTAAAAGACTTAATGCAATCTCTCCCTGTGTCAACCCCTGATCAAAATATTTGCCTTATTAGGTGATCGATTATTCCAGACATTCTAATGACCAAAGTTGCGTCTATACAGAATGAGAAATAGCCCCAAAGTCAGCATATCACAAGTCTCTTGGCGCACCTGAATGAACCATTTCTCAGCTGTTTACTCGAGCTCATGAAATAATTGTTTTGTTTTCTCGAGATCTCGAATTAGTTGTGGTGTTTTCTCGAGATCCTGAATTAATTATGTCGTTATCTCGGGATAACAAGGTGAATAAAAAAAAAGGATTATATGAAGAGCCTCTCTCGGCTTCCGTACGGATGAAACAACGTGTGTGCTTTTTGTTGTCAATGTACAGTCTGTATTTCTGGTGGTCATTTATTCAGTCGAATCGTATAAAACACGCGAGGCAGTTGAGAAAGAAACAAACGAATCTCCATTCTTCACTATTTTATTCAGCGAAGACATCGATTGAGGTGTGTGACTTTGTGCATGCGCATTATATTTGTATCGATACAGAACCGCTTCATCTGTCCACACTACAGTGAAGCGCTACAGTACCGATACTGTACCAGTACGAAACCCATACATTTGTGGGTTTCGTACTGGTACAGTATACACATACATTTGTGGGTTTCGTACCGATACAGTTATACCGCTACAGTACCGGTATAGTTGCTAGTGTGGACAGGTGTTGCGGTACGAAAGTAGTTTCGTATCGGTACAAAATCCCTAGTGTGGACAGGGTAGTAGTTGAGAGGTGAAACATCTTCAAGAATTTCAAGCAAGTTCAGTTGCCTTCTTTAGCACCTACAGCAGGGGTGGGCAATTATTTTTTCCATGGGGCCACATGAGAAACAGAATTTTGTGGAGGGCCGGACCAAAAGGCTGAACTAAATTCTGCATAATATTAATTGTATTTCTTTATATAAAGCAGTAAATAACATTGTTTTTACTAAGACTGGTAAGAGTATGGAAAAAACGAGGTTGCCTTACAAAAAATGTCATTTATTCAAATTTCCCAAAACAATGGTTAACAAAATGTGAACGTTTGTACCATTTTTTTTCAGTCACATTCACCCCAAAACACAATAAAGACATCACAATATTGTCTTTCTACTCCAAATATCAAGCAAGATACATCATATTATAATAATGATGCCCACATTTGTAGTCTAATCACCTCATTTGGTGTTTTTCAGTTTTTCGGATCTGCTCCCCGCAAACTAAACACACGGCTTTATCTCTGACTTCAGTAAATAAATACTTAGCAGTCCATGTTTTGTTGAAAGCCCTGCATTCGGCATCTACCTTTCTTCTTTTTGCGGACATTTTGGGGGCTAAAGTCTTCTCGTGACCTGCTCGCAACAACGTCGATTCGGTGTAGGTATCAGATCTACAGATCGGCTCGGGCTCCGGCGCCTGCTGGTGACGTCACACTATGTGATTGGCTGGACCGTTTGAAGGATGACGTACAAGTTTGTGGTGGGACTCCCTAAAGTGAATGACGCATGAAATGGAATGACGAATGACAGCTAGTGATTTGAACAATAAATGGTCCCTTGTCATTCAGATTCTTATAAATGGAATAACGATGGAAATGTAGGTGGAATGACATGCTTTCAGCTCATGAAATGGAATGACATTGTTTCTACTGTAAGTGGAATGACATACTTTTAGGTTATGTTATCAGTGATATCACCTTTTACAAATGGAATGACAGTGTTTTTAGGTGGAATGACATACTTTGAGGCAATGTTATCAGTGATATCACCTATAACCTAACCCTAACCCTAGAAACAACGTCATTCCATTTGTTAATTTGATATCACTGATAACATTGCCTCAAAGTATGTCATTCCACCTAGAAACCTTATCATTCCATTTGTAAAAGGTGATATCACTGACAACATTAGCTCAAAGTAAGTCAATACATATAGAAACCCTGTCATTCCATTTGTAAAAGCTGATATCCCACCAAGCACCCACTTATCTTATCCTAGGGAGGTCTAAAACTAAAGATTTCAATCATTATTCCATTTGTAAGAATCTGAATGACAAGGGACCATTTATTGTTCAAATTTACTACCTGTCATTCGTCATTCCATTTCATGCGTCATTCACTTTAGGGAGTCCTGTTTGTGTGGTTGGTCTGGACAAATTACGGAAGTAGTTATCGCGGGATTAGGTTTCGTGGGATTTCATGTCATGTTCATGTCGCGCGCATTGCGTTTTTGTTGAACACAACTTCAAAATAAAAGCAATGCACATTCAGAAAAGAAAAAAAAAAGAAGAAACCGGTTGTACGAATCGCTATTCAGTCCATGCATGAGGTAAAATTAGAAAATAAGTTTATTTTGTAATTTCTAATTAACCTTACGCGGGCCGGTCAGAATGAACCAAAGGGCCGGATGCGGCCCGCGGGCCGTAAAATGCCCAGGTCTGACCTATGGTCTCCACTGCAACCCTACTCCATCCAAGATAACTACTGCAGCTAGCTAATGCACATTGAAAACACGCTACATTATCAGCAACAAGCTGAGTAAACTAATTAAATGAAGAAAAAAAACCCCACATGTCCACTTTTAATTGCAAAGGGTTTGTATGCTCTGATAATCATTTTAAATCAACACAGGGAAAGAAAATAAACACAAAATTACTGCTTATTTACTTGCTTTCTCATGTTACTTTTTTAGCTGAATGGTTTTATAATTGCAGCTGGCAGATCTCTACTCACAAAATAGGTTTTGTAATGAAGTGGACTCGAGAGCAAAGTGACCTGCTTCTGCTTCTTTTGGTTGTTGGCTGTTGTATAGCCAGTCTGCGGTGTTAGTGCCCTCTTCATAACAATTTGGCACTGAGTTTTGGTAATTTGTAAATAGCTGACTTACCGTAGATTGGCTTGGGTGCGAGGGGGCCATGGTTTTCACTGAGGGGTTCGGTACATCTCAAACTAGGCTTATTCCATTAATTGTGAAACAGTTACTATCTCTCAAAATGAAATTTGTCTCCTCATAAGTGATAATTGAATGCTGGAGTTGCCAAAACAGATCAAAATCAAAGTGCCAGTAGTACCGGTACATAAGGAAGTGCAGCAGAGACACATCTGGTATCAGAATCAGTATCAGCGAAAACCAAAAAAAAACAGGGGTGCTCTTCCTAGTTTCCTTCAGAACTACCGTAATTTTCTTGTTTGCTTGTTTCCTCGGTCAGTACCAGTCACCTTGTGACCATGACGATAAGGGCCCGGTTCCACAACATCAATAACTATAACTACAACTCTGACTCTCCGTCTGCCTGAATTTAGTTCCAGTCTGGAGCAGAAACACCACAACTGTAATCCCGACTATAATCCCGGTTGCTCCTGCCACTCCGGTAAATAAATGCATGCAACTTAGGAATAGTCATGGAAGTTTTTTGCAAGTAGTAGCACATTATTCCAGGTCATACTGTACAGCTTGGACTGCAAAACAACCCATGTACTGTACATACTCCAGTGGTTGATATAATACGGATAGGTCACGGATTACGGAAATATAATTTAAAAAAATGGATGCAAGATACAGAGTGGTTATGGAGTTTAATACCGCTGCATCATGGATGCTAATAATTTACAGATTGGTCATGGACGTTTCAGTATATTACAGATTGGTTACAGATTTCATACGGATGATGCATCTCATCTCATCTCATTATCTGTAGCCGCTTTATCCTGTTCTACAGGGTCGCAGGCAAGCTGGAGCCTATCCCAGCTGACTACGGGCGAAAGGCGGGGTACACCCTGGACAAGTCGCCAGGTCATCACAGGGCTGACACATAGACACAGACAACCATTCACACTCACATTCACACCTACGCTCAATTTAGAGTCACCAGTTAACCTAACCTGCACGTCTTTGGACTGTGGGGGAAACCGGAGCACCCGGAGGAAACCCACGCGGATGATGCATCATGGATAAAAAATTAAGAAGTCTAAAACAGTTAAACGCTGAAGTTCATTATTAAAATATCTCACCTTTGTTTATATGTTTACTTTATTAATTTGCTATTGATATTTCATGGGAAATATCACATAACCATGAATAAAAGATCCGTGCTTTGTGATATATTTTTTATTTTCCGTGAATCCATATTCCGTGACTTCATGAAGTAACAAGGATCTACAAAGATGCCCGGGGAAAAATAGGACAAGCTCAGACAATGTCACGTGTAAACAATTACTTGATTGGTCAGATGTTTTATCGGATCAGGTTCAGGTTTGGAAAAATCGCTCCAGAAGCGATCTCACTGACACGGATAAACCCAGGCTTGGGCTATAGGTATCGTTATTGGTCTGGTGTGAGCACCAACCACATAAACTGCAGGGGACTGATTTTATAGTTCTCATCTCATCTCATCATCTCTAGCCGCTTTATCCTGTTCTACAGGGTCGCAGGCAAGCTGGATCCTATCCCAGCTGACTACGGGCGAAAGGCGGGGTACACCCTGGACAAGTCGCCAGGTCATCACAGGGCTGACACATAGACACAGACAACCATTCACACTCACATTCACACCTACGCTCAATTTAGAGTCACCAGTTACCCTAACCTGCATGTCTTTGGACTGTGGGGGAAACCGGAGCACCCGGAGGAAACCCACGCGGACACGGGGAGAACATGCAAACTCCGCACAGAAAGGCCCTCGCCGGCCACGGGGCTCGAACCCAGGACATTCTTGCTGTGAGGTGACAGCGCTAACCACTACACCACCGTGCCGCCCCGATTTTATAGTTATATGTATCATTATATTTATTGGTATTGTGGGACCTGGCTTTTACTCCATTTGGGTAAACTATAAATATAGGTAACCATGTGGGTAACCTGTCATAGAACTTCTTTAATTCAGATATTTCTCATTAATGAGGAAAAGAACTGCAGGAAAATGCCTGATACCATATTCCACTGAGGATGAGAATCACTCAAGCTCACCGTGGAGTACATGAGCAGCTGCAATACACAATAATCAATCAGAAAAATCCTTGTCGTCAGTTCACAAATGATTTGGTCTGAAAAGTTTTTTTTTTTAAGAAATTGTAGCAAAGTCCATTAACTCTCTTGAGTGAATGTAATATGGAATAGTTTAGGCATCTTCTCAACTGTGTTCAATAGAAAATCGAGCTTTAGTTTTGCTAAAGCAGCTTTAACACCAGCCTGCAGTGCATTCAAGTCAAGTCAAGTTTATTTTTATTGCGCTTTTAACAATCAACATTGTCGCAAAGCAGCTTTACAGAAATTTAATCCCTAATCTATCCCCAATGAGCAAGCCTGTGGCAACGGTGGCAAGGAAAAACTCCCTCAGACGACATGAGGAAGAAACCTCGAGAGGAACCAGACTCAAAAAGGAACCCATCCTCATTTGGGTGATAACAGGCAACGTGATTATAAATAACTCACTTCTATGGTATAACAGTGTCCTGTATAGTCACAAAGTATAACTGTGTAACCAGGAAATTCATTATAGTTTTAACATGAAGTCAGTTTTGTTGAAGTTATAAACTGTTCATTGATGGGAACTTGAGTGCAAAACTGTTCATGTCAACTGCAGTCCTAAAGTTAGCAAGCTGACTGTAGTCCTCAGCCATGAAAACATTACTGTAAGTGTCCAGAGCATCTTCCAAGTGCAACTTTTGACTGTCCATATGGGGCCGTCCTCCACAGGAGCAATGTGATGAGACTCCAGCCAGATGTAGGGCATCAGGATGGATCAGGAAGGTCCAAGGAGCAGAAGAGGTCAGCATCTTGATCTCAGGATTGGCATATAACTCAGAGGGACAGACGGGGGGGGGCAGGTTGTTAGGTATGCCCAATGTCACCTGATGAGTAAAAGCAGTATATATTTTGCGCTGAGTGCAAGCAGGGACTCCGGCAAAACTAACTGTATTCACTGCCACTGTTGCCCGGCATTCCTGCATTTGGTTGAAACCCACCTGACATATCATCACAAATACATATACTTCGAGCTGTATGTAGTGAAAATTCATTATGTCTGATTATTATAACTATTTAAGTTCGTTTCTTAAGACACGTATTTTTTAGGATGTTACCTCGTTTGTTGACAGTTTCGGCGAACACTTCCGCCTTCTTCAAAACAGTCACCAGATGTCGAGTGGTGACGTGCCTTATCAGCTGAACAGCTGCTAGTTCACCCCAAAGACAAAATACAACTGGACAATAAATGCAATGTCATATATGAAATCCCTTGCCATTCATGCAATAAAGTCTATATTGATGAAACGGGCAGATGCTTCCACACTCGCAGGAAAGAACACCAATTAGAATGTGAAAAAGAAACAACAAAAAGACTCACAAGATCCGAAAAAGAAAAAGCAAGCCAAGAAAACTTAAAATCAGCCATTTCAGACCACTGCAAATGACAAAATCATATTATGAATTGGGAAGAGGCCAGAGTCATTCGTGCTGAATTGAATAGATACCAGCGTTGGATTTTGGAGGCAGTGGAGATACGAAAGCGGGCACAGAGGACGATGAACCGGGATGAGGGAGCATACGCGCTGTCACACACCTGGAGCGCAGTCCTGGGGCAGCGACCTGACAGCAGGAGGCGTGGACTACCTGTCAAATTGGGCGGGACGTTCACACCTCCATAGAGTAACATCAGTTGATAAGGCAGGTCACCACTCGACATCTGGTGACTGTTTTGAAGAAGGCGGAAGTGTTCGCCGAAACTGTCAACAAACGAGGTAACATCCTAAAAAATACGTGCCTTAAGAAACGAACTTAAAGAATAGTTATACTTCGAGCTCCCCATGCGTGGATGTAATGTATAACACACTGCAAGCTATATACTGAGTGATAGAGCAAGGGGCATTATCGTCAACTGGGGATCGAGGCTAGGTATTTCCTGTCAACTGTCATGGCAGACCAGCAGCTTGATGAATCTCTTGTAGAGCTGGTTCCTTCATCTTCATACAGAATATGTGATATGCCATCAGCTTTACACTCGGATCAAACAGCACCTGAAAATGCCTGGCAATAAATGCATGTTTTGTTAATTCTGACAGAGAAACCATCAAGAGAAGGTGGAAACCTGGACAGATGGACAGATACTTTTCCCCCCACAGTCCAAAGACATGCAGATTAGGTAAAATACCCAGCCACTGGGGTTGCACAAGCCAGTGCATACTTAGTGCCGGTCCCAAGCCTAGATAGATTGGGGGAGTGTTGCATCAAGAAGGGCTTCTGGTGTAAAACCTGTGCCAAATCAAATATGTGGAACAGATCTGCTGTGGCGACCCCTAACAGGGTGCAGCTGAAAGAAGATTTGGTATATCCTTTTCTTGCCCAAACTGCATTAAGCCTGTGACAAACATCACCAAACTGTTGCATTCTTCTTTTGTGGTGCTTTTCCAGGCTTGTATTGCAGCTTCTTTCAGTTTTTGTTTTAGGGGGTTTCTCTGTTCAGTCTCCTCTTCAGGAAGTGAAATGCATGCTCAAATTGGTTTAGGGTCTTGTGTTGTCAGTATGTTTTGGGTTGTTGGTTTGCTACATGGTGAAGTTTCTACCATTATTTATTTATTTATTTTTTTATTTTTTTATTTTTATTTTTTTTGCTATACAAGTTCCATGTGTGTTCCCTATGTTCTTTCAAAGTTTTGGTGTGTTCAGTACTGTTCTGTGGCGGCACGGTGGTGTAGTGGTTAGCGCTGTCACCTCACAGCAAGAAGGTTCTGGGTTCAAGCCCAGTGGCCAACACAGCCTTTGTGTGTGGAGTTTGCATGTTCTCCCCATGTCTGCATGGGTTTCCTCCGGGTGCTTCGGTTTCCCCCACAGTCCAAAGACATGCAGGTTAGGCTAATTGATGGCTCTAAATTGACCGTAGGTGTGAGCATGAATGGTGTGTCTATTGCCGCTTTTCCACTACAAACGCGGCTGAGCCGTGCCGTGCTGAGTCGAGCTGAGCGGGGCTATTGGAGTTGCATTTCGACTACAACCGCGCTGAACCGTGCTGGCTGGAAGTGGGTGGACACATTGGGTGGAGTTAGCGAAAGTGGGTGGATGTCACGTGATGTCGTTCAGCGGCGCAAACAGTGACATCAGTGACCTTTTAAGCGGTAGTCTCACGACCCGGATAGTAAACAATAAACATGGAGGACATGGAGTCGTTAGTGTTGCTGGTCTTGGTGCTGTGGCTTGTTGTCACCGACAACGCTAACAGATACTGGCAAGAGCATATAGATGAGGCGAGGCGCATAAGGCTTCAGAAATTCTCGTAATTCGTAATTCTTCTTCTTCCAGGTTTACGGTGTTTACAGATCCCAGCGAGCTCGCGGGGCGTGTGTGGGCATGTGAGGACACTCCTCCTCACCAATCAGTGCACAGGGGAGTGTCTGCTCACGCCCCTAGCCCCACTTGGCTCGGTTTGGCTCGCTTCAGCCCCACTCCAAAACCGTGTGAGTTTTGGGGGCTAAGCAGGGCTGAAGCGAGCTGAGTCGCGCCGCTCTGAGGTAGTCGAAACGCGAGCCGTGTCGGGCTGAAGCGAGCTGAAGTGAGCTGAAAAAGGGTAGTGGAAAAGGGCCATATGTGTCAGCCCTGCGATGATCTGGTGACTTGTCCAGGGTGTACCCTGCCTCTCGCCCATTGTCAGCTGGGATAGGCTCCAGCTTACCCACAACCCTGCACAGGATAAGCGGTTACGGATAATGGATGGATGGATGGTATCGTTCTGTGGTGTAGAAAGTGGTAATACAAAAAAAAACACTGACTCAAATCACTGTAGTAATACAAATCACTGATACTGTATAAATCCCTTAAAGGAGAAAAGTCATTTTTAAACTTGCTTTATTTCTTAATTAACGTGTTAGTCAATTATGTTTTCCGTTTTCGTAACCTTATATCGTGACTCGTATTGGCAACTAATTGCAATTAAATATTATACTTATCGGCCTATTCGGTTTTTAGCCGTGTTGAATTTAGTGCGTTTGGTCCATGGAAGGCGTCGCTTATCCGTGCGATCTTCACGAGACTTGTGCGAGACTTCGAAACGTGAAGTGTCAGCCAGGTGTCAGTGCCGCCATTTTGAAAACTGTTTTCCAAATGAAATATTGCACAAAAACGAGTTTAAATGACGATTACTGCCTACTTTTTTCAAGCTTTCCTGATTGCGATCAAAACAAACAAAACTTCCGGCTTGATTACGTCAGCATTCGAAAGAGGGCGCGCGCGTCTTTTGACAACGTTGGCAGATGTTGGTCACTTTGATTTCCGCTGTACGTTTTACTTCCGTCCTACGATGTCTCGCACAGGTCTCAGCGAATCTCGTTTACGGCCATTGCTTTGACATACGGACTGATATATTACAGAGCATATTTCAAACACTCATAACTTGCTACAGCAGCGACGAAATAGCAATCAAAAATGCATTCCGATATTTAATAAAATGAGATAAATAGAATTTTGATAAATACTGCCAGCTCTAGCCTTCAGGTTACAGTATTGTTCCTAGAAACAGTTCAAGGTTTTAAAGACACTCTCACCCTCTTCATAACCACCACAGTAATGTACTGTAAGGATGCACAGTGAGTATGTACAAAAAGAATGTGTGTGAGCAAAGATTCGGATGTGTGTTTGCATTTGTATTCACATAGATATACATGGTATATTTTGCCCCTGATATTCACAATGCTTTAATGACAGGCTGCCAGTACTTTCTGTCAAGGTGAGCTTCAAGCTTAGGAAATGGCATACAGCCACTGAAAGTACATCAGGATCTCTCTCTCTTCACTGCACTTCATTATGCTGATGCATTGTCACTAGTAGCACTGCCAGAGCTTTCCTTCTTCTACCTAGAAGACTCTTCACCCATTTCTGGTGCTCACTTCACTTCCTGATGCAGCAACAGGATGTAGGCATGATGCTCTTGTTCAGGCAAAGCTCAACAAGTGGTTTCCCAATGTGTGTGGCCCAAACAATTTGGGCATTATAAAAAAAAAAAAAGCTTATTAGATAGAAACAAAGGATTATATGTGCTGTCTGTACACAGTGTCTTTGAATCTATTTCCTTAACTGTTCAAAAAATGGGGAAAAAAACAATGAGTGTGATGTAGCAGAGATATATAATTGGCTACCCACATGGGGTCACAGTCAACGTGCCACAAGGCGATGACTTTGTATTAGAACTCACCAAGGAAACAAGCAAAAATGAGCACTCCACTACAGTGGTGAACCATTACTATTAGAGCTGGGACTTGAGCTCAGCTCAAACTTAGCCAGACACACCAAAAAAAGCAACACGGCAAAGGATTTTGCAAGGGCTTAGTGGCAGGCTGCCAGGTCACTCCATTGTGTGTAGTTGTCGATTATTTATACATAGTAGTTGTGGCAGTTATTGCTGCAACTAAACATTTCCGGTAACTGTTGATCAGTCCTGCACACCGGCTTGGAGGAATGTTAGTCCATTCCTCTGTAAAGAACAGCTTCAACTCTGGGATGTTGGTGGGTTTCCTCACATGAACTGCTCGCTTCAGGTCCTTCCACAACATTTCCATTGGATTAAGGTCAGAACTTTGACTTGGCCATTCCAAAACATTAACTTTATTCTTCTTTAACCATTCTTTGGTAGAATGACTTGTGTGCTTAGGGTCATTGTCTTGCTGCATGACCCACCTTCTCTTGAGATTCAGTTCATGGACAGATGTCCTGACATTTTCTTTTAGAATTTGCTGGTATAATTCAGAATTCATTGTTCCATCAATGATGGCAAGCCGTCCTGGCCCAGATGCAGCAAAACAGGCCCAAACCATGATACTACCACCACCATGTTTCACAGATGGGATAAGGTTCTTATGCTGGAATGCAGTGTTTTCCTTTCTCCAAAAATAATGCTTCTCATTTAAACAAAAAAGTTCCATTTTGGTCTCATCCATCCACAAAACATTTTTCCAATAGCCTTCTGGCTTGTCTATGTGATCTTTAGCAAACTGCAGATGAGCAGCAATGTTCTTTTTGGAGAGCAGTGGCTTTCTCCTTGCAGCCCTGCCATGCACACCATTGTTGTTCAGTGTTCTCCTGATGGTGGACTCATGAACATTAACCAATGTGAGAGAGGCCTTCAGTTGCTTAGAAGTTACCCTGGGGTCCTTTGTGACCTCGCCAACTATTACACGCCTTGCTCTTGGAGTGATCTTTGTTGGTCGACCACTCCTGGGGAGGGTAATAATGGTCTTGAATTTCCTCTATTTGTACACAATCTGTCTGACTGTGGATTGGTGCAGTCCAAACTCTTTAGAGATGGTTTTGTAACCTTTTCCAGCCTGATGAGCATCAACAACGCTTTTTCTGAGGTCCTCAGAAATCTCCTTTGTTCGTGCTATGATACACTTCCACAAACATGTGTTGTGAAGATCAGACTTTGATAGATCCTTGTTTTGTAAATAAAACAGGGTGCCCACTCACATCTGATTGTCATCCCATTGATTGAAAACAGCTGACTCTAATTTCACCTTCAAATTAACTGCTAATCTGAGAGGTTCACATACTTTTGCCACTCACAGATATGTAATTTTGGACCCTTTTCCTCAATAAATAAATGACCAAGTATAATATTTTTGTCTCATTTGTTTAACTGGGTTCTCTTTATCTACTTTTAGGACTTGTGTGAAAATCTGATGTTGTTTTAGGTCATATTTCTGCAGAAATATAGAAAATTCTCAAGGGTTCACAAACTTTCAAGCATGAGTGAAAAATATTGTAGTGTGTACGTGGAAGAAGAGTCTGGAGACAGAAATCTTAGTTTCTCAGTCGTTAGCCTGTGCTTCTTGCTCTCGATAGCACTGACTTGACCGCTTTATTAGCATTCGCTAACACTACTCTTGAATGCTACACCGGCTGTAAGGTGAATTCACTGCTGTGTTGATGATGCTGAATCACAGTTAAGCTCACGTTGGTCTTTGAGAAGGCCTAGGGTGATAAATATTTGGTCCCTCCCACGATAAATCAAAATCTGATCGGTTAATTCATATGTCACTTCCTACATAAACATACACTGCCATGGCCTTCTGTCCCGGCAATGAAGTCCTAACCAATGAGTGAGCAGCTCGAAACTCTTCTCAGCCTGGAGACAACAAACAAAACAATCTCATTGGAGAACTCGATTTTAATGGTTTCAGGACACAGGATTGTATTATTCGAGTCCAGGACTCGGACTCAAGTCCGACTCGTGCCCTAATTTGAAGGACTCGTGACTTGACTTGGACTTGAGCACTGATGACTCGCACTTGGACTCAGACTCATGCATTAACTGCATTCGGATTCATAAACTGGAGATGAGGACTTGGATTTATTTCTTTATTTTTTGTAACATGCCATAATAATAATTTGGCATAAGATATTTATATCTGGGCGGCACGGTGGTGTAGTGGTTAGCGCTGTCACCTCACAGCAAGAAGGTCCTGGGTTCGAGCCCCGTGGCTGGCGAGGGCCTTTCTGTGTGGAGTTTGCATGTTCTCCCCGTGTCCGCGTGGGTTTCCTCCGGGTGCTCCGGTTTCCCCCACAGTCCAAAGACATGCAGGTTAGGTTAACTGGTGACTCTAAATTGACCGTAGGTGTGAATGTGAGTGTGAATGGTTGTCTGTGTCTATGTGTCAGCCCTGTGATGACCTGGCGACTTGTCCAGGGTGTACCCCGCCTTTCACCCATAGTCAGCTGGGATAGGCTCCAGCTTGCCTGCGACCCTGTAGAACAGGATAAAGCGGCTAGAGATAATGAGATGAGATGAGATATTTATATCTACATTAACACTATCACTAATTTTAATTAATACTAATTTTGTGCAAGAGAATGCACATTCACCTGTTCATACGCCATGTTCAGGAACAAACTAATGTTAATGGCGCTGAAACAGCCACCATTAAATGGTGCGGTTGGAGTGTTGGACTCGACTCAGATCGATAGTGCACTCGACTCGAAATTTTCTTTCATGACTTGTACTTGACTCGGACGTGAACACTGGGGACTCGAGACTGGACTTTGATTCGAGGTTTAGTGACTCGACTACAACACTGTCAGGACAGTAACCCTTTCATTTCTGAAGCAAATTTGATAGAAAACGAGGCTGAATTTGAATTAGAAGAGAATAAATAATCTCATCTCATTATCTCTAGCCGCTTTATCCTTCTACAGGGTCGCAGGCAAGCTGGAGCCAATCCCAGCTGACTACGGGCGAAAGGCGGGGTACACCCTGGACAAGTCGCCAGGTCATCACAGGGCTGACACATAGACACAGACAACCATTCACACTCACATTCACACCTACGGTCAATTTAGAGTCACCAGTTAACCTAACCTGCATGTCTTTGGACTGTGGGGGAAACCGGAGCACCCGGAGGAAACCCACGCGGACACGGGGAGAACATGCAAACTCCGCACAGAAAGGCCCTCGCCGGCCCTGGGGCTTGAACCCAGGACCTTCTTGCTGTGAGGCGACAGTGCTAACCACTACACCACCGTGCCGCTCGAGAATAAATAATGATAATTAAATTTTGAAAGAGGCGGCACGGTGGTGTAGTGGTTAGCGCTGTCGCCTCACAGCAAGAAGGTCCTGGGTTCGAGCCCCGGGGCCGGCGAGGGCCTTTCTGTGTGGAGTTTGCATGTTCTCCCCGTGTCCGCGTGGGTTTCCTCCGGGTGCTCCGGTTTCCCCCACAGTCCAAAGACATGCAGGTTAGGTTAACTGGTGACTCTAAATTGACCGTAGGTGTGAATGTGAGTGTGAATGGTTGTCTGTGTCTATGTGTCAGCCCTGTGATGACCTGGCGACTTGTCCAGGGTGTACCCCGCCTTTCGCCCGTAGTCAGCTGGGATAGGCTCCAGCTTGCCTGCGACCCTGTAGAAGGATAAAGCGGCTAAAGATAATGAGATGAGATGAGAAATTTTGAAAGAATGAAAGCAATTTTAAAAAAATGAAAGAAATTAAATATAATGTTGGAAATGCTGATATGTTTGGGCCTTCTCTGAAGGCCTAGAAGGCCCTGATGGTTCCCCTCTGCTCCATTATTTCCGAAAGAAACCACCCTGGTGGTCCAGAATGTAAGGAAGCAGAACTATTACTATAGTTATATAATCTGTTTTTAGTTATCTTTTAATATACCATTAAAGAGAAATGACACAGAGATAACGTGCCTATAATGTTCTTCCATTGCTCCCTCTGTCCTAACCATTTTTTTTCAGCTACAGAGAGTGATAGGATGCTTCATTATTAACTAGAAGTACAATTTAAAAAAAAAAAAGTAAGTGCATTTGTAGAGAGAAGAGCTCAAGAGATGTCCTGCTAGGTACAGGAAGCTCCACTTGAATTCCCTTGTCTGTACTCGAAGCAATGATGTCCTACACACTCAGCCATGAGTTACATTGCCACTAATGGCACTGAACAACCCCTGTAAGCCCACACTACAGCAAAGACACATGCTTAGAAAGGAGAAAGAGGCGCTCTTCTTTCCGCTTTGCATATGAAACCCTTTGGCCACCTCATTCATTCCCCCACTCCCCTCTTTTAAGATGTAATTTTAATACATGGCTTAATGCCTAATTAACAGCCAGCTAATTTATTCTAAGTAATGCTTATTCTATATTCATTCCTGGAGATTTGACCTGAAAAGAAAAACAAACGGGGCGGCACGGTGGTGTAGTGGTTAGCGCTGTCGCCTCACAGCAAGAAGGTCCTGGGCTCGAGCCCCGGGGCCGGCAAGGGCCTTTCTGTGTGGAGTTTGCATGTTCTCCCCGTGTCCGCGTGGGTTTCCTCCGGGTGCTCCGGTTTCCCCCACAGTCCAAAGACATGCAGGTTAGGTTAACTGGTGACTCTAAATTGACCGTAGGTGTGAATGTGAGTGTGAATGGTTGTCTGTGTCTGTGTGTCAGCCCTGTGATGACCTGGCGACTTGTCCAGGGTGTACCCCGCCTTTCGCCCGTAGTCAGCTGGGATAGGCTCCAGCTTGCCTGCGACCCTGTAGAAGGATAAAGCGGCTAGAGAGAGATGAGAAAAACAAACGAAAATAAATCAAGCAATAAGACAGCCACTTGTATCAGTGACTTGCAACCACGTGATCAAAATGTGCTCCGTCATGAGCGTCCGCCATGATGGTGGCTGTACAAAGCAACTAGGATGGCACCCGCTGAAAGTGCGTCTGTAAACCACAATTTGAACAGTCGAGCGAAGACTTGATACAAAGAGAAGATAGATATGTGTGGTTTTGACCTATATTACATTGGGGTAAAAAAGTATTTAGTCAGTCACCAAATTTAGCCAGCTGCTGTAAAACCCAAAAGAAGAAGGTGAACCTGCGCATGCGCACACGGACTTCCTCTGTCTGCTTGACTGCGCGAAGCGAGCGATTTCATGCACATTATTTGCTTTAATCCCCTCAAATTAAATAACTTCCCAGCCACAGAATGGCCTGATATTTTGTGAGATATTACAGAAATAAACATACAGTGGGGCAAAAAAGTATTTAGTCAGTCACCAATTGTGCAAGTTCTCCCACTTAAAAAGATGAGAGAGGCCTGTAATTTTCATCATAGGTATACCTCAATTATGAGAGACAAAATGAGAAAAAAAATCCAGAAAATCACATTGTCTGATTTTTAAAGAATTTATTTGCAAATTATGGCGGAAAATAAGTATTTGGTCAATAACAAAAGTTCATCTCAATACTTTGTTATACCTTTGTTGGCAATGACAGAGATCAAACGTTTTCTGTAAGTCTTCACAAGGTTTTCACACACTGTTGCTGGTATTTTGGCCCATTCCTCCATGCAGATCTCCTCTAGAGCAGTGATGTTTTGGGGCTGTCGCTGGGCAACACGGACTTTCAACTCCCTCCAAAGATTTTCTATGGGGTTGAGATCTGGAGACTGGCTAGGCCACTCCAGGACCTTGAAATGCTTCTTATGAAGCCACTCCTTTGTTGCCCGGGCGGTGTGTTTGGGATCATTGTCATGCTGAAAGACCCAGCCACGTTTCATCTTCAATGCCCTTGCTGATGGAAGGAGGTTTTCACTCAAAATCTCATGATACATGGCCCCATTCATTCTTTCCTTTACACGGATCAGTCGTCTTGGTCCCTTTGCAGAAAAACAGCCCCAAAGCATGATGTTTCCACCCCCATGCTTCACAGTAGGTATGGTGTTCTTTGGATGCAACTCAGCATTCTTTCTCCTCCAAACACGACAAGTTGAGTTTTTACCAAAAAGTTCTATTTTGGTTTCATCTGACCATATGACATTCTCCCAGTCCTCTTCTGGATCATCCAAATGCTCTCTAGCAAACTTCAGACGGGCCTGGACATGTACTGGCTTAAACGGGGGACACGTCTGGCACTGCAGGATTTGAGTCCCTGGTGGCGTAGTGTGTTACTGATGGTAGCCTTTGTTACTTTGGTCCCAGCTCTCTGCAGGTCATTCACTAGGTCCCCCCATGTGGTTCTGGGATTTTTGCTCACCGTTCTTGTGATCATTTTGACCCCACGGGATGAGATCTTGCGTGGAGCCCCAGATCGAGGGAGATTATCAGTGGTCTTGTATGTCTTCCATTTTCTAATAATTGCTCCCACAGTTGATTTCTTCACACCAAGCTGCTTACCTATTGCAGATTCAGTCTTCCCAGCCTGGTGCAGGTCTACAATTTTGTTTCTGGTGTCCTTTGACAGCTCTTTGGTCTTGGCCATAGTGGAGTTTGGAGTGTGACTGTTTGAGGTTGTGGACAGGTGTCTTTTATACTGATAATGAGTTCAAACAGGTGCCATTAATACAGGTAACGAGTGGAGGACAGAGGAGCCTCTTAAAGAAGAAGTTACAGGTCTGTGAGAGCCAGAAATCTTGCTTGTTTGTAGGTGACCAAATACTTATTTTCCCGAGGAATTTACCAATTAATTCATTAAAAATCCTACAATGTGATTTCCTGGATTCTTTCCCCCATTCTGTCTCTCATAGTTGAAGTGTATCTATGATGAAAATTACAGGCCTCTGTCATCTTTTTAAGTGGGAGAACTTGCACAATTGGTGGCTGACTAAATACTTTTTTGCCCCACTGTATTTTAAAAAGTCAGACTTTTCTGAAGATAAGACGCGTCTACCAACCATCAAGTACCCAGATATCACATTCTATCTGGTTTGTCTGACCTTGGCTGAAACATAGCCCATTTTCTGAGTGGGCGCCCAGTCTGGATTGTTTCTATCGGATAATTTTGCTGGCGCTCCTAGAAGTGAAATGGTAATACACGTGTTAAAATTATAACAACGACTGAGTGAACCATGACAAAAGAATGCTCATTTTATCGCAAAATTCTAGCACCACGAAATAATGAAATTATCGAGAAAGCTTTTGAATCTCACTTGAGATTAATGATTACTGCAAACATGAGCTGTTTTGGCTCAAGTCTCTGTTAGATCAGCCCTGCCGATGTTGTTCAGCTGTGCTCGTCTCCTCTCCATAGTAAGCCTCAGAGTTTCCTCGCCCTCTTTCCGAATCATGAATGGAATTCTAAAAAATCAGAACGTGCCATGGTCATGAGTACTGTTGTGACCACAACCATATACAGCACAAAGATATGGAGAGCTAAAAGAACGCTTAAAGCAATGGAAAAACAAAGAGAGTTGTACACGTGTGACTAACCCTGTGTCCGAAATTGCTCACTCGTTCACTACTCCCTACATAGGGAATTACTATATAGAGGACTATATAGTGAGCTCATTGGTAAAATGAAAAAGAAAAAAAACGCTTTCGGACACTAGTAGTCCATCGCACTGGTATTTAACGTCATTACTGTCGCACAATTAAAACATGCCAGATCAGTCGTCTGGTGGGTTTTCAAAATAATAAATACATGTGTGTGTTTTTGTGATAAATCCATGTTATACTGAGCGTATTTCACACATTAATCAATACAAAATACCTGCATCTTTCAGTTTTTTTTTAAAATCAAGGCTGAACCTTTTCTTTCTTCTTTGCCGCTGCCTTTTATAAAATCAAATTTGAGACTTTTAATTTGATTTATTTCAGTGTGACTGCAATGCATGATGGGAAATATCACTTTGGTTAGTGACCATCGTTGTTCACATAGACATCCTAATACATAGACAGAGCATCCAATGTAAATTCTAAAAGCGCTGACGAGACGCGGGGCCGCCATCTTGGAGTGGTGATCCGCTGCACTCAGTGTAATACTAAATACATTAGATATAAACAGCTTAACGTTTTTCTATCGGCTACAACCACCAATCTGTTGCAAATAAAATGCGGTTTTAACAATCTAAATCCATTATAATGATTCAAATGTGTGTATGTTTTCTTTAAATAGATTGTTAAGAACATATCAAAGGGGAAATTAATCTAGTCAGTGAATTTATAAGAGCCTTTTACATCCTTCAACACAATCTGACCCCCCTTCAGCAAAGCTGATGGATTCCGGTTGAGTGGGGCACTTTGTTTGGTATGTAGGACAATGTGTGATGACCATATATTGACCACAAACATTTTTTTTTTTGTTTTAAAAGCATATCAAATCATTAATTTATAACAAATTAATGTCAAACATAAAAAATATAACAATGTAGTAAATAAATAAACTAGTAAATAAATAAAAAAGGTAGTATATGAATAAACATTTAATAACAATATATATAATATTAGCATACAACATTAAAACATCACTCGTGAAACCACTACCTGATGATGATTTAAGTCTCTTAGCTCCTTCTCAGCTCTGGTAATATCTCATCTCATTATCTCTAGCCGCTTTATCCTGTTCTACAGGGTCGCAGGCAAGCTGGAGCCTATCCCAGCTGACTACGGGCGAAAGGCGGGGTACACCCTGGACAAGTCGCCAGGTCATCACAGGGCTGACACTGGGGCTACGTTTACATTACGTCGAATCAGCGGATCATCAGATTAACGTTCTTAAAACGATTCGCGTTGACACTAAAACCGTTAGCCGTGCACACAGCAACACCAATACGCGGATACGCTCGGCTCCGCAGGCATCCTGCGCTCCAAATCACTCCGCCCTGAACAGCGAGTGCCCTCTGGAGGGTGCGCACTCCGGCCCTGCGCAGCTCACACAGCGCGCGAGTGAAGTGAACAAGCCACGATTCGGGACTGAGCCGCTGTGTGTGAGATCCCAGCGCATATCACTTATTACTTGCAAGTGGAAGGATGGCAAGCCTAAAGACAATCATAACTACACAATGGGCAGTATTTGCATCAGTATTTGCAGTATTTTCATACTTTTATACTCTTTAATGAAAGGTGATACAAGGCGGAAGTCTGCGCCGTTTTTCAGCAGTCGCGTCACATGACCAACGCCAGCGAATCAGGAAGGTGGATGTCACAGTGACGTTGTCCAATGAGACGCCAGCTAGAGCTCAGCACAGCGTATTCGCGTATTCTCAATGTTTACACAGCACCGGAGCTGATATGATCTAGATTGAATACGTGGACGCTGGCGGATTCCCGTTTCCCCGCTTTTTCAGGGGGGTTAATGTAAACGGACAGTGCGTCCGCGAAGAAAACGAGACAGATACGGTCTAGTGTAAACGTAGCCATAGACACAGACAACCATTCACACTCACATTCACACCTACGGTCAATTTAGAGTCACCAGTTAACCTAACCTGCATGTCTTTGGACTGTGGGGGAAACCGGAGCACCCGGAGGAAACCCACGCAGACACGGGGAGAACATGCAAACTCCGCACAGAAAGGCCCTCGCCGGCCACGGGGCTCGAACCCAGGACCTTCTTGCTGTGAGGCGACAGTGCTAACCACTACACCACCGTGCCGCCCTCTGGTAATATACTATTTTAAAAAAACAACAAATAGTATGGTAATGTTAAATCTTACTTGTGATAAGTAATCCCCCTGCTTCTGTTTGAAACGGTTCGCTCGTTTGAGCAGGAGTACGCTGAGCACCAGCCTGGCAGCTTGTCTCTTGTCTTCTTCTTCAGTCGTGCAGTAATAGACGGAACTTTTTTTTTTAATTATTTCCCAAAACATTCAAAATACAAACAAATAGAGCACCATATATATATATACACAGATCCAAAAACATCAAAATAGTAAAACACACACATAGCAATAAAGTCAAATCAAATCAAGTTTATTTGTATAGCGCTTTTAACAATAAACAATGTCGCAAAGCAGCTTTACAGAATTTGAACGACTTAAAACATGAGCTAATTTTATCCCTAATCTATCCCAATGAGCAAGCCTGTGGCGACGGTGGCAAGGAAAAACTCCCTCAGATGACATGAGGAAGAAACCTCGAGAGGAACCAGACTCAAAAGGGAACCCATCCTCATTTGGGCAACAACAGACAGCCTGACTATAATATTAACAGTTTTAACAGGTATAACCCTCAACTGTCCTCATGGGGCCGTCCTTCACAGGAGCGGGGCGATAAAACTCCGACCAGACACAGGGCACCAGGATGGATCAAGCAGGTCCGAGGGGCAGAAGAGGCCAGCATCTCAATCCCAGGATCAACATGTAACTCAGAGGGACAGATGGGGGGGGAAGAGAGAGAGAAAGAAAACACGTTGTTAGGTATGCCCTAAAAATGACAAGTATTAAATCTGTGTGGTAGGCTCGCAGAGACGAGAGTCTTTACATCAGGCATAACACACAATGACATGTTAATATGGTAAAAAATATATCATGACCTGCTCTGGGCGGCACGGTGGTGTAGTGGTTAGCGCTGTCGCCTCACAGCAAGAAGGTCCTGGGTTCGAGCCCCGGGGCCGGCGAGGGCCTTTCTGTGCGGAGTTTGCATGTTCTCCCCGTGTCCGCGTGGG
The DNA here is from genome assembly GCF_027579695.1 of Neoarius graeffei. Classification (NCBI taxonomy): domain Eukaryota; kingdom Metazoa; phylum Chordata; class Actinopteri; order Siluriformes; family Ariidae; genus Neoarius; species Neoarius graeffei. The sequence goes on along the minus strand of NC_083571.1, from coordinate 112,351,281 downwards.
TTTCCTCCGGGTGCTCCGGTTTCCCCCACAGTCCAAAGACATGCAGGTTAGGTTAACTGGTGACTCTAAATTGACCGTAGGTGTGAATGTGAATGGTTGTCTGTGTCTATGTGTCGGCCCTGTGATGACCTGGCGACTTGTCCAGGGTGTACCCCGCCTTTCGCCCGTAGTCAGCTGGGATAGGCTCCAGCTTGCCTGCGACCCTGTAGAAGGATAAAGCGGCTAGAGATAATGAGATGAGATGACCTGCTCTGGCTGGATGCTTGATTGGGTGATGGGAGCACACTCCTCAGCAATGATGAGATGCAGATGGGACCCTTAGGGCTGGCCAAGACAATTCAGTTACATTTCACCGGGTAAAGTAAAAAATATGAACAAGAAAGGGGTTACTTAACTATGTTAGGGTTTTGCTGGGATTCGAACCTGGTTCGTTGGTGTGATAATCCAGCAAACCCCCACTAGGCCACCAGGGGGATGACTCAAATGCAGAGGCGTGAGGCGGAAGTAGAAAAAGAATAAAAAGGTTTATTTAAACTATATACACTATATACAGGGCAAAACAAAAGACAAAAAAAAACCAAAGAGTATAATCCAAAAGAAAAGCAAAGTGCAAAAATTCAAAAGCTAAGAAGATCAAAAAACACAGTACAAAGGAAACTGGAGATAAACATAACAGCACAAAGACTCCGTGACAAGAGGACTGAACTCAGGGGTATAAATAGACAAACTAATTAAGGACACAGGTGAAGATAATTAGGCAATTAACACAAACACAAAACACAGGAACAGTGGCGGCCTCTAGAGGCCAAAATAAACACGACATGAAAAGGAAATAACAGCGGCCTCTAGAGGCCAAAACAGTCCTAGTCCTAACAGGACCCCCCCCTCTAGGAGCGTCTCCTGACGTTCCCAGGGCGATCCGGATGGGCCGAATGGAAGTCCCGACATAGTTCTTTATCAAGGACATCCCGAGCAGGAACCCAGCAGCGCTCCTCAGGACCATAGCCCTCCCAGTCCACCAGATATTGCAACCCGCCGCGGACCCGGCGGGAGTCAAGCAGGCGATTCACAGTGAACACAGTCTGCCCCTGGAAGATGCGGGGGGGTGGGGGGTTCCTAGGGGCAGGGGCATACGTAGACGTCAGTACGGGCCGTAACAGGGAAACATGGAAAGTGGGGTTGATCCTCAGAGTCCGGGGCAACTGGAGCCGGTAGGAGACAGGGTTCACCCTGCGCACCACCTTGAAGGGACCAATGTAGCGAGGAGCAAGCTTGCGGTTCTCCACCCGCAGTGGAAGGTCCTTAGTGGACAGCCAAACACGCTGCCCAGGGCGGAAAGCGTGTGCAGGTCTTCTATGGCGGTTGGCCTGAGTCTGGTTGGTTCTGGAGGTCTGTATGAGGGTCTTCCTGACCTTGCTCCAGGTCTTGCGACACCGTCTCACATATTGGTTGACCGAGGGCACCCCCGCGTCCTCCTCCTGGTCCGGGAACAGAGGTGGCTGGAACCCGAATTGGCACTGGAATGGCGACAGCTTGGTGGCCGATGACTGCAGGGTGTTGTGGGCGTACTCCGCCCATGGCAGCCAGGTGCTCCACGATGTCGGGTTATCCATAGCCAGGCCTCGCAGGGTGGTTTCCAGGTCCTGGTTGAGCCTCTCCGTCTGACCATTGGACTGTGGGTGAAACCCAGAGGAGAGGCTGGCAGTGGCTCCGATGACCTTGCAGAACCCGTGCCACACTCGGGAGGAGAACTGGGGCCCTCGGTCTGAGACGATGTCCTGTGGAAGACCAAAGACTCGGAAGACATGATTAAACAAAAGTTTCGCAGTTTCAAGAGCAGAGGGGAGTTTGCACAGTGGTATGAAGTGACCAGGCTTGCCACAGTAGATGCAGCACTTGTCCCTCCTTCTGCGCTCCCTCTCAGATGCGGAGAGGCGAGTACGACCCACTTGCATGGGTTCTGGACAGTCACTGAAGGAGGTAGACGGTCTCCAGGTAGAGGTAGGGAGGCTGGGGGGGCTCAAGGCTTGGTGGCGTTCTCTCATCCTGTTGTCCAGACGAATAGCATGTGAGATGAGGGTTTCGAGGTCACTTGGGCATCCAATAGAGGCCAGACCGTCCTTGATGGGGTCAGACAGACCATGGTGGAAGGCTGACACCAGGGCAGTCTCGTTCCATCCACTTACTGCTGCGAGTGTTCGGAACGAGATGGCGTAATCTGCGACGCTTCCTCCTTGCCGGATGGACATGAGCTTTCGGGCTGCGTCGGTACTGATGTCTGCCTGATCGAAGACCCGAAGCATCTCTTCAGAAAACAGCTGGAAATCAAAGCACTCAGGTCCCTGTCTTTGCCAGATAGCAGTAGCCCAGGCTCGCGCCTTACCAGCTAATAAGGTGATCACAAAGGCAATCTTGCGGCGATCCGTAGTGTAGGTGGTAGGCTGAAGCTCAAAGGTGAGTTGACACTGGGTAAGGAACTCTCGGCACTCACTGTGCTTGCCGTCATACCTCTGTGGTGCAGGAAGGCTGGGTTCGCGAGGTGAAGAAGGCAGCATTGCAGGAGGCACTGGAGCAGGAGTGGGAGCTGGATCAGGAGCAGGAACTGGATCAGGAGCAGGAGATGCAGGCAGAGATGTCAGCTGTGCCAGGGTTTTCCCAATTTGCTGAAGCAGTTCCTCGTGGCGAGCGAGGGCCTCACGTTGGCTGGTGAGCGTACGTCCATGAGCGTCCATGGTCGCTCCGAAGCGTGTCAAAGCTGCCATAATTCCCTGAAGGTTGGCCGGGTAGACAGTTGAAGCAGCCTCTGCTGAGTCGGTCATGACGGAGTCTTTCTGTTAGGGTTTTGCTGGGATTCGAACCTGGTTCGTTGGTGTGATAATCCAGCAAACCCCCACTAGGCCACCAGGGGGATGACTCAAATGCAGAGGCGTGAGGCGGAAGTAGAAAAAGAATAAAAAGGTTTATTTAAACTATATACACTATATACAGGGCAAAACAAAAGACAAAAAAAAACCAAAGAGTATAATCCAAAAGAAAAGCAAAGTGCAAAAATTCAAAAGCTAAGAAGATCAAAAAACACAGTACAAAGGAAACTGGAGATAAACATAACAGCACAAAGACTCCGTGACAAGAGGACTGAACTCAGGGGTATAAATAGACAAACTAATTAAGGACACAGGTGAAGATAATTAGGCAATTAACACAAACACAAAACACAGGAACAGTGGCGGCCTCTAGAGGCCAAAATAAACACGACATGAAAAGGAAATAACAGCGGCCTCTAGAGGCCAAAACAGTCCTAGTCCTAACAAACTATCTTTACATATGTTAATCGAGTAAATCAAAGTCATTCAAAAAAGATATAAAATAACCAACATCCTTATTTTCAACTAACTTTAGAGATTTGGCAAAAAGCTTGAGGTCATTCTTCCAGTGTGTAACATAAGGTTTAGTTTAAAAAAAAAAAAAAAAACGACATTTGTGAATAAAATGTTTACCTAAAAGTAGTAAATTATTAATGCCATATTCAATTTTTTTTTATTTAAAAACACTCCAAATTTAATTTCTTTAATGGATAAAGGGGCAAACTGAAACCCCCTAGACTAATAGACGGTACCTTGATATCTCGCGCTTTCTCACCACTCCAAGATGGCAACCGTATTTCTCGCGTCAGAACAGCCAACTCTCCGTCTATGTATTAGGATGTCTATGGTTGTTCACTACTTTTCGTGGTGCATTACGGGATACTTTGAGTGCACTATATAGGGTGTGAATAATCTTCACTAAGGTTTCGGACAGCACTACAAAATGGCGTCCTCACTATATAGTGCCCTATATAGTGAGTAGGGAGCAATTTCGGACACAGACTATGTTTTGTATGGAATGTTGCTTGTATAGCCACATTTGTATATCCACCAACATGGCCGACATCTGGGTTTCTATTTTGCTTTGATGTCACTTGCAAGTCAAGGATATAGGGATAAAAGGATTAAAATGAATGTGGTGTGTGAGAGATAAGGATTCAGAAAACATCAGTGAATACCTCGCTTGTGCCATTGAAAAAGCTGAAAAAGTTGGAGACAGATAGATAGAGAGAGAGAGAGAGAGAGAGAGAGAGTTGTGCCTTCAGTTACTCACCCTAAATGTATTATGCCTCTAAGGTCTTTCTGTCATCGTGATTTTGTCATATTCTTTGACTTTTAGATAATTGCATATTATATTAGCGCTATTTTCATCTGGATAAAGATAAATGAAATGTGACTTTTAAAACAACACACTGGTTATTACCCTTTTTTTTCATTTGCACAATGAAATCTTCGTACATTTTACATCTGTGTAACAAATCTGTCAGTATACCGCTTTAACCTGCAGCGACTCTGCACTGTTCCACTCTGTTCACATCTAAAATGAGACCGAATTGAATCGATTGTTTAAGAAGGAGTGGATGAAGTGTCTATTTCTATCTGACAGTGAAAGATTGCGATTCTGATTGGACTTTTTTCCTTTTTCCTTCCCCCCATTCCTTTTATATGTTCGGCATTAGGCTCACATCTTTACTAAGCCACTAATGACTGCACTCTAAGCAAAATTAATGACATTTAGATTGGCACTCGAGTGATTCCAATGTATTTTGTCTCAATTGAACGTGATTATGCACCGTTGACAGCACAGATCAAAGGTCACCAGCTTTTTTTTTTTTTTTTTTTACACTGATGCAGTTACTGGATTGTTAACAAATAATTAAATGGCCAGGAAGATTGTACTCCTACAACATCCATTTTATTGGTTGAATCCTAAAATACTCAAAGTTTTGGGAGTTTCCTTAATGACTGATTAAATAGGTCATTTCTTAATTTTCTTATCATTAACATGATGCACATGATGCTCTTCTGTCGACTGAAGTTTCAAATGACTTTTAAATTATTTTTTAATGACTCCTTCAGCTTGCTTTTTTTGTAAATCACTGCAGTCTCAATAGAAACAAAAGACCCTGACCTGATAATTCCCTCATCTGACTTTAAATATAGTATAGTATCCGTAATCATCGTATAGAATATATTATGTGTATTTAACAGTTATTCCACGAAATCGAGTCATACATGAGCTGATAGCCGATGAGGCGTGTAGCGTCAAGTCAGCTATAAGCCATGTATGACGAGATTGAGTGGAATAACTGTTTTATTCTATCCACATTCACTGGATTTTGAGAAACGGAGCATCTCATCTCATCTCATCTCATTATCTCTAGCCGCTTTATCCTGTTCTACAGGTTCGCAGGCAAGCTGGAGCCTATCCCAGCTGACTACGGGCAAAAGGCGGGGTACACCCTGGACAAGTCGCCAGGTCATCACAGGGCTGACACATATACCCCTTTTCCACCAAATCAGTTCCAGGGCTGGTTCGGGGCCAGTGCTGGTGCTGGTTCACAACTCGTTCAACTTGCGAGCCAGCTGAGAACCAGTTTGCTTTTCCATAGCTCGCGGAGCCACGTCATTACGTCGCTGTATACGTCAGTTACGTCGCTACGTTTGCATAAACCTTGGCGCGAATATCGAAGCAAAAACAACACGGAAGAAGCAGCAGCAGCAACAACAACAATAATTATAATGGATGACTTCGCGTTTGTACAGCTGCTGCTTCTCGTCGCTTAAAAATGGCGATCTTTCGCGGTCAATATTATTGTTGTCGGTCTTAACAACTCCGCCCCCCCCTGCTGACGTAAGCGATTCTTTCCTCTGGCCCAGCAGAGAGTTGGTGCTAGCCTGGAACCATTTTTTCTGGCCCCAGAGCCAGTTCTTTGTCAGTGGAAACAAAAAACCCGGTTCCAAACTAAGCACTGGCCCCGAACCAGCCCTGGAACTGCTTTGGTGGAAAAGGGGCGATAGACACAGACAACCATTCACACTCACATTCACACCTACGGTCAATTTAGAGTCACCAGTTAACCTAACCTGCATGTCTTTGGACTGTGGGGGAAACCGGAGCACCTGGAGGAAACCCACATGAACACGGGGTGAACATGCAAACTCCACACAGAAAGGCCCTCACTGGCCACGGGGCTCGAACCCAGACCTTCTTGCTGTGAGGTGACAGCACTAACCACTACACCACCGTGCCGCCCGCCCAGGACTTCCTGTTGGGATAAATCCTTACACGTTTGTCCCTGGTGACATTGTCCATGCAGAACCTGATTTAATCCAGGACTGCTGTAGTGTGGTTCTCCAGGTCCTGGTGAGCAAAAATGTGATGCCTCACCGAATCCAGGGACACATGTCGGCCGAAACGAATCCGAGATAATCGCAAAAGAAGGGTTTTTTTTCGAAATTTGTGATTTTTGTTTTTTTCCATCATGTGCAAGTTGAGATCTTGAAGAATGCAATCAGTATTTCAGATAATAGATTGTTTTGTTGGAAAAGCATACATTTTTTGTTGCAAATGGTCTCATTTTTGTCAGGACTGCAGCCTGCTGGGGGGTGTGGGTAAATTACCATATGGGCCATTCACATGATGATTTAAGTCTTTTGTTTTTTTTTTCGCCAATCAGCTGTATGATACGAGCTGAGCTCATGGCTGCTTAACTGCATACAGGCGTGTGATTTCACTATGGAATGAGGAAGCTAAACAGAGCGCAGAGGAGCTGAAACACCGCGAAGCAAACAGACATACGGTATTTACATCGGAGATCACCATTTCTAGCAAAAAAAAAAAAACGCAACCTCGTTTTCCAGATTGAATGGAATACTTGAATGATCGGATGATACATGAACCGTTCTAGAACTACATTCCATCAGAGGCATTGGTGTGTGCAAGGCGCCGTTTCTCTTTCTGATGGGGTAAGTTTATTAATCTAAGGCTGTGTGCTTATTTTTGCATGTAACGGAGAGTGTTGTGGTTTGGTTAAGCCTAGGTCACAACCGGACGGACGATTTTTTGGCCGTGTGATTTTTGGCGTTTCCCAAATCGCTGCGTTTTTTGTTTTTTTTTGTTCATGGAGAAAGACGCACGTTGGCCGTAAGTTTGTCTTGCAACCTGAAAAAAACGTAAGCGCCCGTAGAGTTTGTTTGACATGACAAAGAACCTCTGCGGCCGGTCTGCGGCTCGAAAATCAGCACATCACACGCACGCTCTCGTGCGTTTCATGCGCGCTCTCGTGCATTTCATGCGTTTCTTGCATGTAGACCGGCCGTAGTATCACGGTACGGCCCGTTGTGACCGAGGCTTTACATGAAACTAGCGTTGTGTTAGTTGTGTCATCATCGTGCTATCTTTCTTTCTTACGGTGTGAGTAATTTTTCAACCACAAAGCGTTAAAGTATTCTTTAGGACTTATTTTTGTACTTCATAATTGTGTTGGGCATACTTTGCATGGAAGGAAAATTGACGTGGTGATCTTTGTTTACATGAAAGTAGTATCGTGCTAGCTCGTAGGGGGTAGAGCTTTCCTTAATGTCATGCAAATGAGCACCATTATGTGCCCGCCCTGCACCCAGAGTAGCTGAGATGGAAAACTTTGAGGGCGATTTTCTCCCTTTCCTGTTTTAAGAGGTATACACTTTCAAAAGACCACACATTCTTCAAATATTGTCAGATCTCCACATGGAAGGCATCATTGGAAAGCTTAGAAACTCTACTTTCTGAATCTGTCAATAACTCAAAATGCCCCAGGGCGGACATGTGTCCCTGGATTCTGGATTTGGGCACAAATCTCCTAGTCGGTTCTTTGGGAGCAGTCCTGTAGCTGGAGGGAGGCATCCTCAGACCATGCACTAACAGTCCAGGTCATAATGGGAGCTTGTTTCTGGAGGGGGGTGTATGCAGGGATCAGAAGCAGGGACATGTGATCAGACTGGCCAAGGTGTGCTAGGGGTTTAGCCCTGTAGGCCTGTCTGATGTTTGTGTACAACTTGTCCAGTGTTTTTTTTCTCCCCTGGTTGTACACTTTGTGTTGATGGAATTTGGGGAGGACTGCTTTCAGGTCAGAATGATTAAAGTCCCCGGAAATGATGTGAGCGGCCTCGGGATACTTGTTCTGTTTGTTGCTGATGGCGTCGTGCAAAAGCCCCAGAGCCGAGCTAGCATTAGCATCTGGTGCTATATACACAGCAGTGAGTAGTACAGCGTTAATCTCACGGGGGAGGTACAAGGGTCTGCATTTAATTGTCATGAACTCCACATCCGGAGAGCAGTGTCTAGCGACTACTGTGGAATTCGTGCACCAGCTGTTGTTTACATAAATGCATAGCCCCCCTCCTCTTTTCTTACCGGAGCTTTCCGACCTGTCTTGCCAGTGTGCCGTGTAGCCTGCTAGCTCAATAGCCGTGTCCGGTATGAGTGGATTCAACCACGCGTATTTTTTTCATACATACTTTTGTTATAGATTTCTATTTTATGACTTCTACATTATCTACTCAGTACAAAAACATTTTGGAGTTCCAAACGTTCGTTTTCCAGCACAAAATTAAACATTACAGAAAAAAAAAAAGTTTGTATCTGAGCAGCATGCTCCATAAGAGAGCACTTTTCAGATTAAAAAAGAAAACAGAATGAAGGCTACTGGGTTTTGGTGCAAAATGAAGAAGCGAGTGTGACAGTCAAAGTGTCCAGAAGAACTGTGGCTGGTTCTGTAAGATGCTCAGTAAAACCTACAGATCATTTCCGCATAAAACTGCACTCACTGGACCTGAGACTACTATTCTTTTTTTTTTTTAAACAAAGGGTTGTCTCACACCAAATATTGACTTTGTTTCGTTTATTATGACTTACTGATTACTGTTTATAGAATTTTATTTCTTCATGTTGAAACATTTAATTTCATTATTTTTAAGCCATTTTTGGCCTACAGCATTTCTTTACATGTGCCTAAGACTTTTGCACAGCACTGTGTGTGTAGGGGCGGCATGGTGGTGTAGTGGTTAGCGCTGTCGCCTCACAGCAAGAAGGTCCGGGTTCGAGCCCCGTGGCCGGCGAGGGCCTTTCTGTGTGGAGTTTGCATGTTCTCCCCGTGTCCGCGTGGGTTTACTCCGGGTGCTCCGGTTTCCCCCACAGTCCAAAGACATGCAGGTTAGGTTAACTGGTGACTCTAAATTGACCGTAGGTGTGAATGTGAGTGTGAATGGTTGTCTATGTGTCAGCCCTGTGATGACTTGGCGACTTGTCCAGGGTGTACCCCGCCTTTCGCCCGTAGTCAGCTGGGATAGGCTCCAGCTTGCCTGCGACCCTGTAGAAGGATAAAGCGGCTAGAGATAATGAGATGAGATATATATGCTAATTCAACATGTCACTATAGTCACTCAACTTTGGTTCACATTCTTGTATTTGAGCATACTGAAGTTTGATTGACGAAATCTGAACAGTTAAGCAAGTTGATCTCCAAAAGGCATAAAGTTAAAGATGCCTCATTCCCTTAATACTTTAAGCAAAAACAATTTTTTTTATTTTCATCTTTTACATTTTCTAAATGACAAAAAAGGAAAAGGGCCTGAAGCAAAAGTTTGGGCACCCTGCATGGTTAATACCTAGTAACACCCCCTTTGGCAAGTATCACAGCTTGTAAACACTTTTTGTAGCCAGCTGATAATCTTTCAGTTCTTACCTGGGGGATTTTCACACATTCGTCCTTGCAAAAGGCCTCCAGTCCTACAAGTTTCTTGGGCTGTCTTGCATGCACTGCTCTCTTGAGATCTATCCACAGATTTTCAATGATGTTTAGGTCAGGGGACTGTGAGGGCCAGGGCAAAACCTTCAGCTTGGGCCTCTTGAGGTATTCCATTGTAGATTTTGAGGTGTGTTTTGGATCATCGTCTTACTGTAGGACCCGTCCTCTTTTTAACTTCAACTTTTTTACAGATGGTGTGATGTTTGCTTCCAGAGTTTGCTGGTATTTATTCGAATCCATGCTTCCCTCGACCAATGAAATGTGCCCTGTGCCGCTGGCTGCAACCCAACCCCAAAGCATGATCGAAGGAGGGGGAGTATACTGTTTTTTTACCTCTGTCCTTCTGTCCGTCCACATCGCGGTATTTCCGCCTGTCCGAAACACACTTTTTCTCAGCAACCACAAATCATAGCCACTTGGTACTTGGTACCAAACTTCAGCTTGGGGTTGTATATCGTGTGTACTGTTTTCATGTCTGTTTCACATCAACTTCCTGTTTACTGACTGAATGTATTTACAAAACGTATAGTGTGGATTTACAAAATTTTCATCACACTTTTCTCAGCAACTACAAATCATAACTGCTTGATATTTGGTACCGAGCTTCAGCTTGGGGTTCTATACCATGTGTACCATTCTCAGGTCTGTCGAACATCGACTTCCTGTTTACCAACTGCATGCATTTATGCAGGGCTGCCAACTTTTCGAAATTCCTTGGAGTGAGATTTTTTATTTTTTTTGGGGGGGGGGGGGGGGGGTAGACGGCAAAATTTTTCCGCACACCATGCAGTAAGTGGGAATTTTGTATTCAGTTTGATATTCACTTGTCCCCCTGCATTCTGGTGTTTTGTTTGTGGGTCGTCCAGCTGGAGATGGACAATGGGGGGGGTGGGGGTGAGATTTTGGATTTAGTAGATGTTCCTGCATTCTGGTGGATTTTTGGAGTGGCCTGCTGTGCCATACCTACATTCTTACACACCCTGACTTGCCAGGCCTTCAGCTTGTGGCCAACAAAAGCACCAAGTTTTGGCTTAAAAGCCTCCACACTAGAAAACTACAGATGACTGCCAATGTTCCTGTAGCCCTATAGACCTGTGTTTCAGATTTAAAGGCAAGTTCACGTTTGAAAATATTTCATCAGCTAAGCCTAAACACCTTCTGAATTGAAGCTAAATGTTAAGTTTTTAATAACTGTTGCAAAAAATAAGATTGTCCCTCACTGACTATTCATTATGCATTTAAGGGCTTTCCCCACCACTGGGTTCAGCAGAAGATTGGCATGGGGAAAAATATCAACAGCAAAAGAACAAATAAAATGCTTAAACAGTAAGCAAAATGTGCATGTGCTACAAGAAACATTAAAATGATTAATTTTGAACAGTATTGAAACACAAAAAGCTGAACCTTGGCCATAGGTGGGAATGTGCACACAAAGTTGGGCTTAAAAAATCTGGTCATACTTAAATAAGCTATATTAATATATTTCTTATTAATTTATTTCTTATCTATGTTTCTTATTAGTAATAGAGCATTCGTCAGGGCCTGTTATCTGACAAATATTCTCTACCTGCCTTGCCCTCTTTGAAACCCTGTCTCCTCAGTATATTGTTCTCTGCCTTTTTTTTTAATTATTCACAAGTCCAAGTTCTTTGATATTACAGGTGACCATGCTTTATTTACTTTAACTGAGCAATTACATACATCATAAATAATTAAAAATAAATACCCTGTAAATAAACAATAGGCATGGTGGCTAATGGCTCTTCTTGCATTTGTAATATTATCTCTTACTTGCTTTATTTTACAACATTTCCAGTATGGCTTCAAATAAAGTCGTAAAGTATGATAACATACAGTAAACAAACTAAAAATGCGCCTTAATAAACGTGTGCTAAGGAGGTGCTCTCCCGTGCTGCTTGTTGGGGAAGATAGAGGCTGTGGCACGGCAGTTGGCCTATAATGATTTAGCATGCCTAGTACACAGCTCTCGATATGGCATTAAATATTCTCACAACACTTATAGGCCAAAACGATTAAGAAACTTTATATAAGTTAATAATTACGCCAGTAACACCACACATTGGCGTGCATATGTACAAACCTGTCTGAGACACCCGTCTTCAACTCGGATACCTTCTTCTCTCTCCTCTTCCTCTAAATTGACGGTAGGCAATTATCCAACTTCCGGCGAGTGCAGCATCATTAGATGCGCCACCTACCATAGGGGAGTGTGTACAGAAGGGAACACCTCTCTGCCTGTTTAGCCGTGCGTAAGGCGTAATTGATCGATCGCAAGTGGTTGGCGCGACGCAATGGGTAGCCTAGATCAGATAGATAAACTAGATTTTTTTCTAGCGTGAGAAATCGGAGGTATGGCGTGTGAGCGTGTGAAGACAATCAAACGCGTGTGTCTCACGCTCATTGCGTGAGAGTTGGCAGCCCAGATTTATGAAACAAAATAGGGTGGATTTTGACGCTATTTCAAGAAGCAAAATGCTATTTCAAAATGACAGTTTACCAGGATCCTGTTTGAAATCCCTGGGGAGAGACACTGCTCTTTACTTACTTGTTTCAGGGTTAATTATTTGTTGAAGTCAACATTCATAATAAGTGTCCTCATCTCATCTCATCTCATTATCTCTAGCCGCTTTATCCTTCTACAGGGTCGCAGGCAAGCTGGATCCTATCCCAGCTGACTACGGGCGAAAGGCGGGGTACACCCTGGACAAGTCGCCAGGTCATCACAGGGCTGACACATAGACACAGACAACCATTCACACTCACATTCACACCTACGGTCAATTTAGAGTCACCAGTTAACCTAACCTGCATGTCTTTGGACTGTGGGGGAAACCGGAGCACCCGGAGGAAACCCACGCGGACACGGGGAGAACATGCAAACTCCGCACAGAAAGGCCCTCGCCGGCCCCGGGGCTCGAACCCAGGACCTTCTTGCTGTGAGGCGACAGCGCTAACCACTACACCACCGTGCCGCCCTAATAAGTGTCCTATTCCTTCGATTGCTTGCATTCTGATATAAGCAAGAGCGGGGATATGTAAGTGAGCAGTAGCTCACAGTTGATCTCATTTGGCACAAAACCTATAGGCCTCTGTTAGGAAATTTTCACCTTTCAGAACGATAATGAGTCAAAGTTAACAAAGGAATGGCTTTAGAAGAGGAAGAAGGAGGAGGAGGTCAGCATTTTGAATGGCCCAGTCAGAACGAAGATCTAAATCCGATTCAAATCCTGCGAAATGACTTGAAGAGGGCTGTGCATAGACCACCTTGCAATCTCAGAAATCTGGAGCATTTTTGCAAAGAAAAGTGGAATGAAATTGCCAAATCATGGTGTGCTAAGTTGGTAGACTCGTACGCAAAAAGACTGAGTGCTCCATTATGAGCAAAAGGTGCTTTAATAAAGTATTAGTTCAGGGATGTGCAGTTATCATAAGTTTTTTTTCTTTCTTTTTTTTCCCCCTAAACATTTCTGTTTGCTTACCACTTGAATTTTCTTGGTTGCTCTATCACCGTTCCAGAAAAGTGGAAAATGATCTGATCTGACATGATTTATCTTGGGATTCTTTTTTTTTTTTTTCACATCACAAAACCCTGCAGTTTGAACATGGCCGTGTAGACTTTTTAAATCGGTAATACAATTTACTTTTGAATCATCATTATGTTTACTTTCATGTGCAGTGAGCATTTGGCAAGCTAAAGTGCACAAGTGACAGACAGCAATTCCAGGTACAACAAACAATCTTATTGGGTTGCCATGTGAAATGAGGGCAAGATATGAGGTACACCTGCGCCGTCCTTCTGAGGTTTCAATTTTCAGGTTTTGTTTAGCGTGCTATGCGATTGAGTCACTGCCAGAGACATGTGAGCAGCTCCCTTGTTTCTGCTCATCACCCAGAGCTTCCCACTGAATAAGTGGAGACTTTCTCAGCTGGCGGAGTTCCCCAGTCCGTGTATCTCCCTGTGCCAGTCCACTGAGGCTGCTTTCCCTGGCTGTGTCGTGTGAGCCTAGCAGGGGAAGCAGACGCTCGCCCGCTACAAAGCTGCCTTTAGTAACTCGATCAAGAGCCAAAACGCAGCGTTCTAAAGCAAAGAACATTACAGGCATGTAGAAATGGCTTGAGCGAGTCAACTGCTTTGATATGTGTAAAAAAACTCCTGCCCAGACAGCAAGGTGTAGTGCATCTTGTTGAGAAAAAAAAGTCACTTTCATAAAATCCAGCCGAGAATTTTCTTCGGAAAAGAAGCCTTGAGTGCTGAAGCTTTTTTTTTTGTCTGCTTGGATCCAATTTGAGGCTCATCAGTGTGATGCAGGCCCGGCGCCAGGAACAGTTTACTAAGGGGGCAATTAGAAATCGCAAGGGGGCAAATATTTTTTCATATAGTGTGTAGTAGTGATGGCGGTCTGACAACGTGTTTCAAACAATTAACTGCGCCAACCACAAAACCACGGCCCCGAAGGTTGCTTTAGTCCGGGAAAATCATGTGGCATATTACCAGGGCAGTTGCGCTTTATCAGCACCCGTGCCCACCTGGTAACCCTCTCCTCCAATTTTCTCACAGACACGCGCTACAACCGGAAAGATGCCAAACATAAAACAACACACACAAACCTACAGGCAAGTCCTTTACATTTAAAATACATACAAATAGCTCCGCGGCATGAAAACAAAACGTCAATGCAAGTCTAAGGTACTTGGCTCGGCGGCCAAAATCATAATTTTAAAAAATCAACAGACCCCGCGGCTGCACCAGTAATAGCCTTCCTGACTCGCACCGAGTCAACGCTAACCACTTAATCCGCGATCCCAGTTTAGGCATGTAGGGGACTAAACACTCTGAAGTGATGAATTTTCACCCCCGCTGCATGGGGGGTGACGTCAACGACACATATTCTTACGCTATTTGCGCACAAAGCGGACCATATATGAACACATACACCGACATAAACGGAGATAAACTTAGCCTACAAAGAAAGAAAATGGATTCACAATATTGTGATTGAATTCGTTTAATTCGGAAGGGGAAAGACTACTCCCGTAAACTGACTGCATATTGCAGGATATTGCAGAGACAGTGCACTTGTAAGTGTACATGTAAAATCCCCGCCCGCCCGCCCACATGACCCCTCCCCTTGTCCTTATCACAGGTGTGCGCGGCTGTGTCAGCATTTCACACATACACCCACAATAACTAGTCCCCAGTAGTTAGGATTGATACATATGTCTAAAACAGGGTTAATATTAAATTCAGGCTTTTTGAAATAATCCTACCTTAATACAGTTGAATTCTACGATTGCAACGTAAGAATCATAACAACCAATCAGATTTGTTCTACCGTGCCAGTTTTAGTAGTGATTTATGTAAAATGTATTTTTGTGCAATGTGCAACCACTTAATATTTCGTATTTGAAAATGCAAATTATTAATACGTCTATAATACATTATATTTTCATAAGAAAACAATTAAGTGATCTGAGTCTCCGTTGAGGGGGCGGGGCTGTAGCCACGAGGGGGCGACGCCCCCTTTCGCCCCCCCATGGCGCCGGGCCTGGTGTGATGCAGTTCAGTTGTTTGCGGCGCTTCATCTTGTTCCCTGCTTTTAAGCATACTGTGGTTCAGATAAGCCTATGCTCTGAAACTGGAGCGTAAAGTACTGACATGTTTTAAGCAAACCACCCTCACAAATTTATAAGTATAAAACGAGGTAAAAGTTTGGACACACCTTCAAATCCAATGTTTTTTTTTTTAATTGAAAGAATTAAAGTAATGATGGATGTCGTTTCTCTTTACTTAGTTAAGCGGTTCTTGACATAATATAGATTACTACTGTTGTAGAATAGGGCTGTTTATTGGATTTACTGTTTGATCTCAAACGCGTTAAGAAGGCAAAAATTGCACTAATTAACTTTTGACGAGACAGACCTGTGAATTGAAAAGTATTCCAGGTGACTACCTCATGAAGCTGGTTAAAAAAATGCCTACAGTGCACAAAGTGTCATCAAGGTAAACGCTGGCTACTCTGAAGAATCTAAAAATATGAAACATACTGTATCTCATCTCATTATCTGTAGCCGCTTTATCCTTCTACAGGGTCCAGGCGAGCTGGAGCCTATCCCAGCTGACTACGGGCGAAAGGCGGGGTACACCCTGGACAAGTCGCCAGGTCATCACAGGGCTGACACATAGACACAGACAACCATTCACACTCACATTCACACCTACGCTCAATTTAGAGTCACCAGTTAACCTAACCTGCATGTCTTTGGACTGTGGGGGAAACCGGAGCACCCGGAGGAAACCCACGCGGACATGGGGAGAACATGCAAACTCCGCACAGAAAGGCCCTTGCCGGCCACGGGGCTCGAACCCGGACCTTCTTGCTGTGAGGCGACAGCGCTAACCACTACACCACCGTGCTGCCCAACATACTGTATATTTTGTTTTATTTTAAAGGTAGACTCCCTTTCAGATTTTTCAAGTGTGGGTCATTAAAAAAAAAAAATCCCCGACACTCAATTATTCTTGTTTAGTGGACCGAAAGCTACTGAATTTGAATCACTGACTTCCAATTTCATTTGTTTATTTAAACAGAACAATTAATGAATTAACACCACGTGGCCCTATTTTTTCCTGCTTCACCATGACCCAATTCAAGATACTACATCATGCATCACGTGGTGGGCTTTCCCCGTTCGCGCAAGGCATTGTGGGATACAGATTTGAAACAGGAGAGAAAAATGGAGGATGTGAGTGTGCAAATGAAACGTGAAAGACCGACTACAGTCACGGAAAGAAAGCGAGAAGAAAAGACGTTATGTTATATACGAAGGAAAGGACACGCAGGACCAAACTAATAAATATCGGCGCTCAGCGAGCACCTCGGTGTGATCAGCTGTTCGTTGAGCGACAAAATGATGGAACTGTCAGTGCATGCTCAAAGGTAAACCTGTAGATGGCAGTAATGCAACACTGTGGATGCCAGCTGCTGTAAAACCCAAAAGAAGAAGGTAAACCTGCGCATGCGCACACGGACTTCCTCTGTCTGCTTGACTGTGCAAAGCGAGCGATTTCATGCACATTATTTGCTTTAATCCCGTCAAATTAAATAACTTCCCAGCCACAGAATGGCCTGATATTTTGTGAGATATTACAGAAACAAACATACTGTATCACAATGACCACATTTCAGACGGAACTAAACTTCACCGATTTTACGAAATCGAAAGGCCGTCTAGCTTTAACACCTTTTTTGTTTCTCAAAAAATTCCATCTATACACCAGATGTTATTTCATAGTTTTGACACCATCGGTGTTGTTCTACAAGGTAGAAAATAGTCAAAATACAGAAAAAAAAATATGAATGAGTCGGCATCCAAACTTCTGACTGGCACTGTGTATTTTGTCCTTAATCCTTAATCCTCCCTCTTTCCGAGCAGCATAAATGAATCAAGGAAATTTGTTTCCAACAACAATTTGAGTAAACCCAACCAGTGGTGCTTTGTACTTCAGACCCACCACAGCTGGACAGTCCATGTTCTGACATGCTGCGTATGTGCATGTACAGTAATCCAGACCCACAGATTCAGACACAGCGCTGTTCAGATTTACATGAGGCAATTATGGCTTCACAGAAAATTAGCCAATTAACATAATGAAACCCCAAAAGATTCAGGCTGATGGATTCAATTAAAAAAATATGATAACCACCTTGTTCGATTAATCATTACTTATTCAAATTCTCCTGTTTGTCCATTTTTTTTTCTCTCCTTACTGAACTAGTGGCATAGGTTTTTGTTTTTGTTTTTTGTCAAAAAGCTACTGACTGACTTTGCTCAGAGGCATCGACAACAACAACCCTAATTTACTCACATAAAAAGACCCAATCATATGTTGTTTCCAAATAATGAGTTTAATTAAATGATTATTATTTTAATTAATTTTTCTTTGCCACATCTGTATTAAAAAAAAACTCAAGGATTTTTCAGAGGCTAGTATTATGGCCTTGGATGCGTTTGAAATAATCTGTTCGCTCCAGTGTCATAAATTTCCTTGAAATTTTAATGACTTCATTTACATTGAACAATACTGAAATGATCAACCATGTTGAACGGCGGAAAAGGTCAGCATATGTGTCTGCTATAAACAAATCATAAGGTACCGTAGCCCTGGACAGGGGTGGGTTTCCCAAAAGCATCTTAACCCTAACAGCATCTTAACTCGGAGAGAGAGAGAGAGAGAGAGAGAGAGAGAGAGTTCATTGTGCTGCTCTCTCTACCATTTAACGATTATATTTGTGATGTGATGCTTTTGGGAAACTCAGGCCAGAATAGTTTATAGTCTAGTCAGATTGAGGCTAATATTAGATTTGAGCTGGCGGCACAGTGGTGTAGTGGTTGGCGCTGTCGCCTCACAGCAAGAAGGTCCGGGTTCGAGCCCCGTGGCCGGTGAGGGCCTTTCTGTGCGGAGTTTGCATGTTCTCCCCGTGTCCGCGTGGGTTTCCTCCGGGTGCTCCGGTTTCCCCCACAGTCCAAAGACATGCAGGTTAGGTTAACTGGTGACTCTAAATTGAGCGTAGGTGTGAATGTGAGTGTGAATGGTTGTCTGTGTCTATGTGTCAGCCCTGTGATGACCTGGCGACTTGTCCAGGGTGTACCCCGCCTTTCGCCCGTAGTCAGCTGGGATAGGCTCCAGCTTGCCTGCTACCCTGTAGAACAGGATAAAGCAGCTACAGATAATGAGATGAGATGAGATGAGATTAGATTGGAGCTACAGTTTATGCTGTATTTAAGATTAAAAACTGACTTATTGTTGTCGTAAAACCTGAAATGAAGCTGTCTTGTTCAACATGGGGGAATTATGTGTCTTGCATTTCCTTGTTGGAACAAGTGTTGCCAGGCAAAACAAACCTCGCCTGGCAGCACTTATTTATTCCTGTATGTTGATAATGGTAATATTTCTCAATCATCAGCTGTCAGGTTATAGTCCTATGAAAATCCAGGACCTTGAGTTTGACATTTCAAAATCATTCAAGGTCAAAGGTCATGATGGCAACTGAAAGCCCATATGGGACTTCTTACTGTACGTATATGTTGATAATGGTAAAGATCTGGCTATCATGAACCATTTTAAAGTCATCGCCCTTTGAAAACCCGTGACCTTCAGTTTGAAATTTCAGAGTCACTCAAGGTCAAAGATCATGGTGCCAAATGAAAGGCCATATGGGAGTTCCTCATCTCATCTCATCTCATCTCATTATCTGTAGCCGCTTTATCCTTCTACAGGGTCGCAGGCAAGCTGGAGCCTATCCCAGCTGACTACGGGCGAAAGGCGGGGTACACCCTGGACAAGTCGCCAGGTCATCACAGGGCTGACACATAGACACAGACAACCATTCACACTCACATTCACACCTACGCTCAATTTAGAGTCACCAGTTAACCTAACCTGCATGTCTTTGGGGGAAACCGGAGCACCCGGAGGAAACCCACGCGGACACAGGGAGAACATGCAAACTCCACACAGAAAGGCCCTCGCCGGCCCCGGGGCTCGAACCCAGGACCTTCTTGCTGTGAGGCGACAGCGCTAACCACTACACCACCGTGCCGCCGGGAGTTCCTATATACTCATAATAATAATAAGCATCTGTCTGCCATCAACCGTTTTCAAATTACAGCCCTCTGAAAATCCGTGACCTTGAGTTTGACCTTTCAAGGTCACTCAAGGTCAAAGATCACGGTGCCAAATGAAAGCCCATATGGGCATTCCTATATGCTCATAATAGTAAACATCTGTCTATCAGCAACCATTTTTGAGTTATAATGGAAAATATGTTATTTTGACCGAGAGGTTGACCTTTCCTCCAGCTTGCCTGCGACCCTGTAGAACAGGATAAAGCGGCTACAGATAATGAGATGAGATGAGATGAGATGAGATGAGATGAGATGAGATGAGATGATCCGTCTTTTTTTCCATATGCACTCTCCACGAAATATCAAAATAAATAGAGAAACTCTACACCCTACGAGATGTCAGTGAAGCTTTCATTAAAGACAACGCACTCATTCTGTGGAGTCTTTCACAAGTTTGCGTCCTCCACAAAGTATATTTTTAATATACAGGATTGAACCTGAGGGGGCAAAATAAAAATGTCCCTTTGGATGCATTTGGTGCTGTGCTCATTAGTTTTACGCTGTTCACCCGCAGTGTTTAAGTGACTCTCTCTGTCTGGCCTTATGTTGATGTGAAGCAATTAATTTCAGACAATTTAAGGCTTGGTTGTTTGTTGCTACTTCCCCTCACTGTTTTTGCTGCATTATTTGCTCCACTATGACTTCTGTCCAAGCTTATCAGATTGGCAAATGGAAGGCAAGTTAATTATCCAAAGCTGTTTGACTTCATCTATGCCCGATATAATTCTGGTCCTGCTAATCAGACAAGAAAAAAAAATCACAAATTCAGACCTATGACACATTATATCCTTCCAAACAGTTTAAACAGATGATAGTTTATTTTTTGATTTGTGTTATTTCCATATCTGGTCATTTTTGATGAAATGTTTAAGACAACAGTGTTGAGAAAACATTGATCAGTCATACACTGTGTAAAGAGTGATTAAACAAGGAAATAGAATAATCGCCATGGAAATGTTAATATGTACTGCTAAGTCAATGACTTCAGTTCCTTTCCCTCAGTGTTGGGCATCATCATACCAGTTGTACTGCGTAGTATGCGCCACGTGTGCTGTCACATCCTGACCCTCTTCCTCTGGCTGTCCGCAGACCCGCCAGCTGTGGAGCCTGTGTCATTGGAGGTTCGACAGGGTCTGAGCCGGCCAGTACCGATGACCTGCCGTGTCCTGCGAGCTCATCCTTCACGGGTGTTGCGGTATGAGTGGCGTCTGGGCTCCCGTCTGCTGCATGCGGGCCACTTCGACACAAGCGATGAGACTGAGTACTCAGTGCGTAGCCTCAGCCGAGACGGCTACGGAGAATACACGTGTGACGTCATCAATGAGGCCGGAGCCGGCCGCTGCACCTTCCTGGTCACTGGTAAGAGCACTTTCCTATCTCTTTCATGGGTTATTCATGAACTAAAACTTTATCATGTGTTTGATGGTCTTTGTCAGTGCATGGGTGAATATCTCAGTGCGTACAGTACATGAGGAACATTTCTGATGACCCCAACCAAGCAGGAAATGCATCACCTGTTATGGCTTCCATGGATTTAGACAGTCTGCTTCACGTTTCTGAAGTGTGTCCCTAATTCAGCGAAAAAGTGAAAATAAAAATGTAACAAACAAACAAACAAAAAAAGGTGACAGAGACGAGAAAGTAGATTAGTAAGGAATAAAGAAGTTGCCAAAATCACAAACAGGAGGCTGTTGATGTGTGCAGTGATTTTAGTGGCACTCCAGTGAATAAGGGTGAAGTTACTGAAGATTTTCGGAGCATCTCTTTTCAGTCTTGTGCTTTTTAGACGGTCCCTGCGCACTCATCTCACAACCGGCTGCACAAAGAGATCAATGTTATTTGTCCAGCTCGGAGAACGATTTCTTCTGAATAAAATTACAACCCCTATTCCAAAAAAATTGGGACAAAGTACAAATTGTAAATAAAAACGGGATGCAATAATTTACAAATCTCAAAAACTGATATTGTATTCACAATAGAACATAGACAACATATCAAATGTCGAAAGTGAGACATTTTGAAATTTCATGCCAAATATTGGCTCATTTGAAATTTCATGACAGCAACACATCTCAAAAAAGTTGGGACAGGGGCAATAAGAGGCTGGAAAAGTTACAGGTACAAAAAAGGAACAGCTGGAGGACCAAATTGCAACTCATTAGGTCAATTGGCAATAGGTCATTAACATGACTGGGTATAAAAAGAGCATCTTGGAGTGGCAGCGGCTCTCAGAAGTAAAGATGGGAAGAGGATCGCCAATCCCCCTAATTCTGCGCCGACAAATAGTGGAGCAATATCAGAAAGGAGTTCGACAGTGTAAAATTGCAAAGAGTTTGAACATATCATCATCTACAGTGCATAATATCATCAAAAGATTCAGAGAATCTGGAAGAATCTCTGTGCGTAAGGGTCAAGGCCGGAAAACCATACTGGGTGCCCGTGATCTTCGGGCCCTTAGACGGCACTGCATCACATACAGGCATGCTTCTGTATTGGAAATCACAAAATGGGCTCAGGAATATTTCCAGAGAACATTATCTGTGAACACAATTCACCGTGCCATCCGCCGTTGCCAGCTAAAACTCTATAGTTCAGAGAAGAAGCCGTATCTAAACATGATCCAGAAGCGCAGATGTCTTCTCTGGGCCAAGGCTCATTTAAAATGGACTGTGGCAAAGTGGAAAACTGTTCTGTGGTCAGACGAATCAAAATTTGAAGTTCTTTATGGAAATCAGGGACGCCGTGTCATTCGGACTAAAGAGGAGAAGGACGACCCAAGTTGTTATCAGCGCTCAGTTCAGAAGCCTGCATCTCTGATGGTATGGGGTTGCATTAGTGCGTGTGGCATGGGCAGCTTACACATCTGGAAAGACACCATCAATGCTGAAAGGTATATCCAGGTTCTAGAGCAACATATGCTCCCATCCAGACGACGTCTCTTTCAGGGAAGACCTTGCATTTTCCAACATGACAATGCCAAACCACATACTGCATCAATTACAGCATCATGGCTGCGTAGAAGAAGGGTCCGGGTACTGAACTGGCCAGCCTGCAGTCCAGATCTTTCACCCATAGAAAACATTTAGCGCATCATAAAACGGAAGATACGACAAAAAAGACCTAAGACAGTTGAGCAACTAGAATCCTACATTAGACAAGAATGGGTTAACATTCCTATCCCTAAACTTGAGCAACTTGTCTCCTCAGTCCCCAGACGTTTACAGACTGTTGTAAAGAGAAAAGGGGATGTCTCACAGTGGTAAACATGGCCTTGTCCCCAACTTTTTTGAGATGTGTTGTTGTCATGAAATTTAAAATCGCCTAATTTTTCTCTTTAAATGATACATTTTCTCAGTTTAAACATTTGATATGTCATCTATGTTCTATTCTGAATAAAATACGGAATTTTGAAACTTCCACATCATTGCATTCCGTTTTTATTTACAATTTGTACTTTGTCCCAACTTTTTTGGAATCGGGGTTGTACATTGTAGTTCGTTGTCTACTTTGGTACAGTAGGAAAGAGATGTCTATTGTGTTCTAAGAATGTTTTGCTTAAGAGTTATTGATTCAGGAAGTTTGAATCTGTGAATACATTTCCAACTTTACTGCAGTTCAACCCAAGCATGATGTAGAACTTGATTAAATCATGTAAATGAGCCATATTACCTAGTTTATTCACCATATTATCCAGTTTATTCCCCAGTTTATTCTCCATATTACCGTTTTTCTCCGTATTACCCAGTTTATTCTCCGTATTACCTCGTTTATTTCCCCGTATTACCCAGTTTATTGCCCAGTTTATTCCCCATATTACCTAGTTTATTCTCCACACACCTGATTCAAACCACAGATTCAAACATGAGTTTAAAGTTATTGCATTATACCAAATTATCACATTATAACGTGAAACATTTCACGTCATAACATTAAAATATATTGTTATAATGTGAAAAATATATTGTTATAAAAATAAAAATTTCACAGTGATGCTTTTTATGTGATACTGATTTTTTTTTTTTTTTTATTTCTGGTGTGGCAGCAGTGCACTTCCATAGATTACTGCTCTATTGTTTTATCTTTTCTTTTTTCTTTTTTACTACTATGTTTTTTATTCTTAGAAACATTTAATTTCTTTATTCTTGAAGGCAACTTTCCTTTTTTGTAAGAATTTTTGTGTCAGGAAAGGCATTGAGAATGACAGCACTAGGCAAACTACAAACATGGCTACTCAGGACTACAACGCCCAAAGAGCACAGCACCCCCCCCCCCCCCCCCCCCCCCCCCCCCCCGTCACCAGCTTATTGAACTCAGCTGTCATTCATTCACAACTCATCAGCCACACTACTTAAGCCTCACTCACATTCCACCTCATTGCGAAGTATCGTTCTGTGTTTTCCAGTCCATACCAAGCCTTTATCTTTATCTCTGCCTGACTCTAGTTATTCTGACCGTCGCTATTTCTCTCTGTTTACGTTACTTGTCTCGTCTGTATTGCTCTGTTTGCCGATTGACCGACCATTGCCTGCCTTTTGACCATGTTTCTCATTTTGCGATTTGGCTTCGTTACAAGTTTGCTCCCCACTCTCCCCTGCACATACATCCATAAGTGCTTGCACTCTGACATTTTGCACAGTACTGTGATACATATATATATACAGTGGTGCTTGAAAGTTTGTGAACTCTTTAGAATTTTCTATATTTCTGCATAAATATGACCTGAAGCATCATCAGATTTTCACACAAGTCCTCAAAGTAGATAAAAAGAACCCGGTGAAACAAATGAGACAAAAATATTATACTTGCTCATTTATTTATTGAGGAAAATTATCCAATATTACATATCTGTGAGTTGCAAAAGTATGTGAACCTCTAGGATTAGCAGTTAATTTGAAGGTGAAATTAGAGTCAGGTGTTTTCAATCAATGGGATGACAATCAGGTGTGAGTGGGCACCCTGTTTTATTTAAAGAACAGGGATCTATCAAAGTCTGATCTTCACAACACATGTTTGTGGAAGTGTATCATGGCACGAACAAAGGAGATTTCTGAGGACCTCAGAAAAAGCGTTGTTGATGCTTATCAGGCTGGAAATGGTTACAAAACCATCTCTAAAGAGTTTGGACTCCACCAATCCACAGTCAGACAGATTGTGTGCAAACGGAGGAAATTCAAGACCATTGTTACCCTCCCCAGGAGTGGTGGATCAATAAAGATCACTCCAAGAGCAAGGTGTGTAATAGTCGGCGAGGTCACAAAAGACCCTAGGGTAACTTCTAAGCAACTGAAGGCCTCTCTCACATTGGCTAATGTTAATGTTCATGAGTCCACCATCAGGAGAACACTGAACAACAATGGTGTGCATGGCAGGGGTGCAAGGAGAAAGCCACTGCTCTCCAAAAAGAACATTGCTGCTCGTCTGCAGTTTGCTAAAGATCACATGGACAAGCCAGAAGGCTATTGGAAAAATGTTTTGTGGATGGATGAGACCAAAATAGAACCTTTTGGTTTAAATGAGAAGCATTATGTTTGGAGAAAGGAAAACACTGCATTCCAGCATAAGAACCTTATCCCATCTGTGAAACATGGTGGTGGTAGTGTCATGGTTTGGGCCTGTTTTGCTGCATCTGGGCCAGGACGGCTTGCCATCATTGATGGAACAATGAATTCTGAATTATACCAGCGAGTTCTAAAGGAAAATGTCAGGACATCTGTTCATGAACTGAATCTCAAGAGAAGGTGGGTCATGCAGCAAGACAATGACCCTAAGCACACAAGTCGTTCTACCAAAGAATGGTTAAAGAAGAATAAAGTTAATGTTTTGGAATGGCCAAGTCAAAGTCCTGACCTTAATCCAATGGAAATGTTGTGGAAGGACCTGAAGCGAGCAGTTCATGTGAGGAAACCCACCAACATCCCAGAGTTGAAGCTGTTCTGTACGGAGGAATGGACTAAAATTCCTCCAAGCCGGTGTGCAGGACTGATCAACAGTTACCGCAAACGTTTAGTTGCAGTTATTGCTGCACAAGGGGGTCACACATACTGTACTTTTGCCACTCACAGATATGTAATATTGGATCATTTTCCTCAATAAATAAATGACCAAGTAGAATATTTTTGTCTCATTTGTTTAACTGGGTTCACTTTATCTACTTTTAGGACTTGTGTGAAAATCTGATGATGTTTTAGGTCATATTTATGCAGAAATATAGAAAATTCTAAAGGGGTCACAAACTTTCAAGCACCACTGTATATAATATATATATATATATATATATATATATATATATATATATATATATATATATATAAACTTTTTAAAAATTGGTTGGGTGTAAGCCACTTCACTTTTTACTTCTCAGCAGAAATGCACTCTCTTTAAATGGTGTATATAGCGCCGCACAACAGGGGTTGTGACATTTTGAAATCTGCTGTGCAGGGTTTATTTTTTTTCCTCACCAATTATGGTTCAAAAGTGTTCTAACTTTAATTCCTGTCAAGACACATGGCCTTAAAGTTCTGTCTCATTTTGTACAGCCTTGCTTTTGGATGTACACTGTTAATGTCATCCCACTTTGTTATAAATCAGCAACTTTTCGGGTGCTCCACAAGCTGACTTAATACAACCTTTTTTTTTTTTTTTCAACTGTCCAACCACATTTGAGTCTTGTTTCAATAGTTATTCGAAGTTTTGCAGATACGGTACATACTGAAATCCTTCAGAAATATTTGTCTATTCAGTTGCACAGTTCTCTCAAATAATATGATCAGCTGTTCCAGATCACTATAGTTTATTTGGGTCAGTAAACTGTCATTCTCTATGTGATTACGGCTGGCAGTGTGGAATTCAATATTTAACTCATAAAGTCGCGTATTGCCTGATAATCAGTTAGTTTAACAAGAGAACTAATTGGCTAAACTATCATCATAGAATTATGGGAATGGATGCTTGTTCCAGGTATCTTTCTGTGCTGTTGGCCTGCTGTTAGTGTATTATTGCTGTTAGAGTGATTGTGAATTATAGTTTAACGTACTGAGCAACCTGAAGTAAGTTTCAAATGTAAAGGCCAACATTTGAATGATTTGTTTCTGACATTCAGTTACAATACTTCGTGCAAAATAAATATTTCCTTGATACCAAGGCAGTGAAGGTGCAGTTTTCCCAGAAATTATTATTATTATTATTATTATGATTATTATTATTATTATTATTATTATTGACAGAGTGGCTGTTACAAAATATTTCAAGAAACTGAATTCTCCACTTTTGAGGGCAAAAAGCATTTACCTTCACCCTTTTAAAACAAACCATGGACTCTTCAGAAAGATAAATGTCATGAATAGATTAACCAATAAGGCAAAAAAAAGTTCCACTTTACATTAAGAAAACCATTATAAAGGGTTCATGAATGGTTTATAATCAGTTTATTAAAGTTATAAGGCTTTTTGATTTCAGAAAATCGGTGAAATTTAGTTCCCTCTGAAATTTGGTCATTGTGATATATGTTTATTTCTGTAATATCTCACAAAAAAAATTCTGTGGCTGGGAAGTTATTTAATTTGAGGGGATTAAAGCAAATAATGTGCATGAAATCGCTCGCTTCGTGCAGTCAAGCAGACAGAGGAAGTCCGTGTGCGCATGCGCAGGTTTACCTTCTTCTTCTTTTGGGTTTTACAGCAGCTGGCATCCACAGTGTTGCATTACTGCCATCTACAGGTTTACCTTTGAGCGTGCACTAACAGTTCCATCATTCTGTCGCTAAACGAACAGCTGATCACACCGAGGTGCTCGCTGAGCGCCCATATTTATTAGTTTGGTCCTGCGTTTCCTTTCCTTCATATATAACATCATGTCTTTTCTTCTCACTTTCCATTACTGTTGTCGGTCTTTCACGTTTCATTCGCACACTCACGTCCTCCATTTTTCTCTCCTGTTTCAAGTTTGTGTCCCACAATGCCTTGCGTGAACGGGGATAGCCCATCAAGTGACGCATGACGCAGCATCTTGAATTGGGTCATGGTGAAGTAGGAAAAAACAGTGGAGAATTTAGGGCCACATGGCCGTAAATTCATTAATTGTTCTATTTTTTTAAAAACCTAATAAAATTGGAAGTCAGTGATTTTCGAATTCCGTAGCTTTCGATCCACTTAACAAAAATAATTGGGTGTTGGGGAAAATTATTTTTATGACCTACACTTGAAAAATCTGAAAGACAGTCTACCTTTAATTAGGGTGTGAACAGTTTATAAATTTATTATTATTATTATTATTATTATTATTATTATTATTATTATGATAGATAGATATAGGATTTAACCAGCTTCAACATACTGTATCTTAATCGTCAAAAGGTTACATTTGGCATATCAAATTACGGCATGTCAAAATAACATGATCAAATTACAAGATTTATACATTATGGCTTTGCAAATATTGTTTACCTTGACATTTTCGTCATGCTATCAGCAGCCGTCCTCATTATTATCATAGGTGTTGATGATGTATGCTATCGGGTGCATCACAACCACCTTCTCACTTCTTTGTTCTTTGTTTTAAACTTTTCTTTTTGGAGATATTACATTTTATAAATATTTAAAGTGAGTAAACATTTCCTCCCTGGCAGTTGCATGGTTTCTTGGACTCGGATCTACAACCCCAATTCCAAAAAAGTTGGGACAAAGTACAAATTGTAAATAAAAACGGAATGCAATGATGTGGAAGTTTCAAAATTCCATATTTTATTCAGAATAGAACATAGATGACATATCAAATGTTTAAACTGAGAAAATGTATCGTTTAAAGAGAAAAATTAGGTGATTTTAAATTTCATGACAACAACACATCTCAAAAAAGTTGGGACAAGGCCATGTTTCCCACTGTGAGACTTCCCCTTTTCTCTTTACAACAGTCTGTAAACGTCTGGGGACTGAGGAGACAAGTTGCTCAAGTTTAGGGATAGGAATGTTAACCCATTCTTGTCTAATGTAGGATTCTAGTTGCTCAACTGTCTTAGGTCTTTTTTTGTCGTATCTTCCGTTTTATGATGCAGCAAATGTTTTCTATGGGTGAAAGATCTGGACTGCAGGCTGGCCAGTTCAGTACCCGGACCCTTCTTCTACGCAGCCATGATGCTGTAATTGATGCAGTATGTGGTTTGGCATTGTCATGTTGGCAAATGCAAGGTCTTCCCTGAAAGAGACGTCGTCTGGATGGGAGCATATGTTGCTCTAGAACCTGGATATACCTTTCAGCATTGATGGTGTCTTTCCAGATGTGTAAGCTGCCCATGCCACATGCACTAATGCAACCCCATACCATCAGAGATGCAGGCTTCTGAACTGAGCGCTGATAACAACTTGGGTCGTCCTTCTCCTCTTTAGTCCGAATGACACGGCGTCCCTGATTTCCATAAAGAACTTCAAATTTTGATTCGTCTGACCACAGAACAGTTTTCCACTTTGCCACAGTCCATTTTAAATGAGCCTTGGCCCAGAGAAGACGTCTGCGCTTCTGGATCATGTTTAGATACGGCTTCTTCTTTGAACTATAGAGTTTTAGCTGGCAACGGCGGATGGCACGGTGAATTGTGTTCACAGATAATGTTCTCTGGAAATATTCCTGAGCCCATTTTGTGATTTCCAATACAGAAGCATGCCTGTATGTGATGCAGTGCCGTCTAAGGGCCCGAAGATCACAGGCACCCAGTATGGTTTTCCGGCCTTGACCCTTACGCACAGAGATTCTTCCAGATTCTCTGAATCTTTTGATGATAGATGATGATATGTTCAAACTCTTTGCAATGTTACACTGTCGAACTCCTTTCTGATATTGCTCCACTATTTGACGCGGTACGCGGTGGTCCGGACTACCGTTGTGGTCCGGACCACGCCGTTTTCAGGTGTGGTCCGGACCACCAAGTTCAGAAGACAAATAAATTTTAAATTTTCAGCTACTTCTTCCCCTAATTTAGAATAAATTCTTTCCTTTGCCCTTTCTTCTGTTGCTTTGTAGTCTCTAGCACATTTTTTCTTATTCCTTAGAAGCTGTTCATAACCACCCTGAGACATAATGACGAAAGTTGGTAAAATAATTTTTCACTTCCCTCGTGGCAGCTCCCGCTTTTTTACATGCGTTAGAACTGGTATCTTTTATTGCGCGTGTGTTTTACGCATGCATTTCTCTTCCGGTTTGAGAAAAAATAACAAATGATGTACGACTTTGTAAAAAAACTCGTATTAAATGACAAACACAGTATGATTTTGGTAAGTTTTTATTTATATCGTAATATAATACAGCATACGGTGAACCGGACCACAATCCAGGAAAAATAATTAATTAATGCCCTCGTTTTGTATGGAAAATACGGTGATCCGGACCACCGCGTACCGCGTCATTTGTCGGCGCAGAATTAGGGGGATTGGTGATCCTCTTCCCATCTTTACTTCTGAGAGCTGCTGCCACTCCAAGATGCTCTTTTTATACCCAGTCATGTTAATGACCTATTGCCAATTGACCTAATGAGTTGCAATTTGGTCCTCCAGCTGTTCCTTTTTTGTACCTTTAACTTTTCCAGCCTCTTATTGCCCCTGTCCCAACTTTTTTGAGATGTGTTGCTGTCATGAAATTCCAAATGAGCCAATATTTGGCATGAAATTTCAAAATGTCTCACTTTCGACATTTGATATGTTGTCTATGTTCTATTGTGAATACAATATCAGTTTTTGAGATTTGTAAATTATTGCATTCTGTTTTTATTTACAATTTGTACTTTGTCCCAACTTTTTTGGAATCGGGGTTGTATTCAAACAGCGAGGGACACAGCACTGCGGCATGTTGAGAAGATGAGGATGAGACTTGGTCCCAGAAATACAGTCGTATTAAAGAAAGTTTAAAATGAAGAACAAAGAGGTGAGAGACTGGGACAAAAAGTGGTGATCAGTGATTGGTTATAGGACGGGACCATGGTTGTCAGTGACTGGTTGCAAGGGCAAAACTAGCATTGTAGTGCAAATCGAGTGAACCTGCTTGTGAAACTCGTCTAAAAGCAGCTGTGATGTGAGCTGGGCTACATTGTTAATTCATGTAACATTGGCTAATCTTTTCACTGCTTACATTATGAGGGGTGTGACTTATTTATCTGGGCAGTACGTGATGCATTTTCAGCTAGTTATTGTGTGCAAAAAGCACTCAACAGTTACAGTTTATGTTTATATATATATATATATATATATATATATATATATATATATATATATATATATATATATACCATTGAAACTGATAGATATTGGTGAGAATACAGCTGGATTAATGTAGGTCAGTTGAATAGCTGGCAGACTTTTCTTTGGGTATAAATATAATTGAAAGTCATGTGGCAGGGGGTTAATTAGCAACAAGCTCTACTATGATATATGGATCACTGTTCATGCAAAATTAAAAACTTTACCTAATGGAACAGGTACAGGAGCTAAAGCATGAGTATAACTGGAGTGTTGCAGTGCACTATTAATCAGCGCTTGATAATCCCACGGCATTAATGAAGCAATTTTGTCCCAGTTGTGTGTGAACTGCTGAGTCACGGTTAGAGTCAAATCCATCAGAATGGGAAGAGATATTGGTCTAGTCTAGCCGGTATCTGTCTGTGGCATTACTAAGCAGCAATTTCAAACCACTGTAATACTTTATATACATGCAAGCTTGAGATTCCATTCAGGCTATGTGGAA
The DNA here is from genome assembly GCF_027579695.1 of Neoarius graeffei. Lineage (NCBI taxonomy): Eukaryota > Metazoa > Chordata > Actinopteri > Siluriformes > Ariidae > Neoarius > Neoarius graeffei. Next base: position 112,320,194 of record NC_083571.1, on the reverse strand, counting down.
CTCACTTTGATGAAAAGATCTCTGCAGGATTAGCTTGATGCGGTAAATGCATTGCTTAAAAGGAAGCAAAATATTATCTATCTGAGGATGCCTTTCAGGGGCGGCATGGTGGTGTAGTGGTTAGCGCTGTCGCCTCACAGCAAGAAGGTCCGGGTTCGAGCCCCGTGGCTGGCGAGGGCCTTTCTGTGTGGAGTTTGCATGTTCTCCCCGTGTCCGCGTGGGTTTCCTCCGGGTGCTCCGGTTTCCCCCACAGTCCAAAGACATGCAGGTTAGGTTAACTGGCGACTCTAAATTGACCGTCGGTGTGAATGTGAGTGTGAATGGTTGTCTGTGTCTATGTGTCAGCCCTGTGATGACCTGGCGACTTGTCCAGGGTGTACCCCGCCTTTCACCCGTAGTCAGCTGGGATAGGCTCCAGCTTGCCTGCGACCCTGTAGAACAGGATAAAGCGGCTAGAGATAATGAGATGAGATGAGAGGATGCCTTTCACAAATGCCTGGAAGGTGGAGGGATGCTGACCAGACCATGTTATTACTAAATATTTGTAGGGCCCAGCCTGCTCAAGACTGCTGTCTGTCCTGGTTCCCCGTTGGTGGAATGACCTTCCCATTGAGATCAGAACTGCTGACTCCCTGGCCACCTTCAAGCACAGACTGAAGAGGCTGCACCTCTCCTCTTCTTCCCTGCCTACTGTGTAACTGCATTTCAGTCTAGACCAACCAAGGCTGTGTACGGTGTAGCCTGGGGTTAGCTGTTTTGAGTTCTCTGTTTAGTTATACTTTGTATGGTTGGTTTGTTTGAGTATTGGGATTTCAACAGCATATTACACTAGGTGTTGCTGTCACTTGTTCACTTGGCACTAGAACTTTCTTATCTAGAAGTTCAGCACTTTGTGTACCTGACTTTTGCACCCGTTGTATGTCAATCTGGATAGAGCGTCTGCTAAATGCTATGTAATGTAATGTAATTTGAACTTGTCCACTAAGGACAATGGGTAGTGCATATGAAAACTTGATGGCAATCTGATTGAGGCCATGATAATTAATGCAAGGACACAGACCTCCTCCGGGCGGCACGGTGGTGTAGTGGTTAGCGCTGGGTTCGAGCCCCCGGGTCCTGGGTTCGAGCCCCGGGGCCAGCGAGGGCCTTTCTGTGTGGAGTTTGCATGTTCTCCCCATGTCCGCGTGGGTTTCCTCCGGGTGCTCCAGTTTCCCTCACAGTCCAAAGACATGCAGGTTAGGTTAACTGGCGACTCTAAATTGACCATAGGTGTGAGTGTGAATGGTTGTCTGTGTCTATGTGCCAGCCCTGTGATGACCTGGCGACTTGTCCAGGGTGTACCCCGCCTTTCGCCCATAGTCAGCTGGGATAGGCTCCAGCTTGCCTGCGACCCTGTAGAAGGATAAAGCAGCTAGAGATAATGAGATGAGATGAGACAGACCTCCTCCTTTTTTCTACATGATGAAGAACCTTATGGAGGCAGAGAATGTAGATGGTCTGATACTGTATACCCTTGGTCAAGAGCTTGCGGAATCTACTCTTCTCTACTAAGGTTTTAAGGCTGCTGGGACAATGCGTAGTGCATATGAAAACTTGATGGCAATCTGATTGAGGCCATGATAATTAATACAGGGACACAGAACTCCTTTTTTTCTACATGATGAAGAACCTTATGGAGGCAGAGGATGTAGATGGTCTGATATAACCTTGGTCAAGAGCTTGTGGAATCTACTCTTCAATCACTTTCCTTTCAGTTATGGTTAAAGAGTTGTGTAAGAGAGAAGTTAGATCTCGATCTTTGACCTTACTGAAAACTTCCTGAAATGAATGACAGGTAACAATTAGTATGGACCAGTTTACTTTGGGAATTTTCTTGAAGGTTCATCCTGTGGTCACTATGGCCCAAGACAGGCAGGTTTCATGGCATTGAGGTGGCCACATGATGATTCTTTGGTGGTCATGAGACTATGATGAGTGCCGAACATTTGCGGAGGAAGCATGTCTTACAACTGCAGCAGGTCATGCAAAGCAGGGCACATGGCTGAGGTGGGATGATGCTGAATCTAGAACTGTGTCATGGACAGAACTTTGGTCAATGGATCAACCTGTGGTAGCATTTCTTCTGCACTCCGTATATGATCTCCTTCCATCACCAGTAAACTTTAAAGTGCATATCCTGGACCAAATTAGTTTATTTATTTATTTTTTAATATGAAAGAATGTCCATTTACACACTCATCCAGAAGGGTAATTTTGCACAAGGCCATCTGTCTCATCTCATCTCATTATCTCTAGCCGCTTTATCCTGTTCTACAGGGTCACAGGCAAGCTGGAGCCTATCCCAGCTGACTACGGGCGAAAGGCGGGGTACACCCTGGACAAGTCGCCAGGTCATCACAGGGCTGACACATAGACACAGACAACCATTCACACTCACATTCACACCTATGGTCAATTTAGAGTCACCAGTTAACCTAACCTGCATGTCTTTGGACTGTGGGGGAAACCGGAGCACCCGGAGGAAACCCACGCGGACACGGGGAGAACATGCAAACTCCACACAGAAAGGCCCTCGCCGGCCACGGGGCTCGAACCTGGACCTTCTTGCTGTGAGGCGACAGCGCTAACCACTACACCACCGTGCCACCCCGCCATCTGCCTACAGCAAAAATAAAATAAAATAACAAAATGCGTCTGGAAAAATCCCAAGGGAGTCTGGAGCCAGATTCATGATGTCACCTGCGGAAGTGCCAGCAGGCTGCGAGAGCTTGCACGGTTTCAGTGCACAGCCTGTGTAGACCAAGTTTAGCAGCTAGTGAGTTTGTATTGAAATATGGAATTGTCACCTGAGCACAATGTGGGAAACGATGAGTACTAATCCCATCAAGATTGGTGTTGCTACACCCTCCTACAATACATCTGTTAACCATTTTAATAATTATGTGATAATGTTGAAGAAATTTGCAGAAAACCACCAGGTCGTTTTCTCATAAACAAACCAATGTTGATGTAGGATTCAGAGGGAGGCGTCCCGCACGTGACGTCACGAAAATCAATGTTTCCCAGGAAATCCAAATGCCAAGTTTTTTCAGAGGCGGACCAATTCGCCTCAAATGGCTTGATTTCAACTGATTTTTTCTGGTATTGCACAAGGTAAAAAAATTGCACAAAATGGAAAATGTGACAGATATTTGACCAAAGTTTAATATAAAATAGGAGAATTGCATTGATCTTGCTCCCGAATTTACCCGTGATATGCACTTTAAGTTATGGGGTTATTCTGAGTCCGACCTATGTCCGTGTTGTGGTGTTGAAAGAGACATACTTGTTGGCCATATGTCGTCTGCATGTAAACAACTCCTACATCTTTATATGTGATGCCATGACCAGGTGATATTGTGAGGAAGCAATCCAAGTGTGTCAACAAGAGGCCAGGAGAAATGGCACATCAGCAAATATTTTTCTGCAGAGAGGGTGAGAGGCCAACCCGCAGTAGGAAGCTGACAAACCAATCAAGAGTGCTTAAAGGTGCTCAGGACTGGCAGGTCTCAGTAGATCTTGGTGAGAACCTGGGTTTTCCGGTAGACATTGCCATCACTAATGAACGTCTAGATGTGATTATGTGGTCAGACTCATCAAGTTGTGTACACCTGATTGAGTTGACCATTCCTTGGGAAGACAATATGGAAGAGGCCTTTGAATGAAAGAAGACATGGTATGAAGAGTTGTGTATGGCATGTGAAGATAATGACAGGTTCTGCTGTGTTCGGCTGGTTGAAGTTGGCTGCCATGGTTCCCTGGGGTGTACATCTTTACTGTCCCAACTTGGTTTGGATTCTCTTGCCATAAAAGCTGCCACTAAGGGACTTCGAAGAGCAGCAGAAAAGTTTCCAAGCTGGATATGGTCAAAGGTATGAAGAAAGAAGTCAAGCTGATGGCCTTATTAATAAGACACCCCTGATGGCATTATGCTGCTGGTGGTGCCAGGGGTGGTAGCACCGCCTTAGCCACCAAAACTGTGTACTCACCCCTGGTTGGCGGCTGATGAGGGGGGTGTCGAGAAGCTGCAGGTTGTATGTATCTTCCTGTTATTGTACAGGGGCTGTTTTCTGATATATGTTTTCCTGAAAAGGGGTCCGGGCAGCACGGTGGTGTAGTGGTTAACACTGTCGCCTCACAGCAAGAAGGTTCTGGGTTTGAGCCCAGTGGCCAACAGGAGCCTTTCTGTGTGGAGTTTGCATGTTCTTCCCGTGTCTGCGTGGGTTTCTTCTGGGTGCTCTGGTTTCCTCCACAGTCCAAAGACTGTGGTTAGGCTAATTGGTGGCTCTAAATTAGGTTAGGTTAATATGGGACGGCCTTGGGCTGAGGTGCCCTTGAGCGAGGCACCTAATTCCCGACTGCTCCCCTGGCGCTGTTAGCATGGCTGCCCACTGCTCTGGGTATGTGTGTGTGCTCATTGCTCACGTGTGTGTGTGTGCATTTGTGTGTTCACTGCTTCAGATGGGTTAAATGCAGAGAGGAATTTCACAAGTGTGTGATGAATAAAGTTGTTCTTTCTTTCTTTCTTTCTTTCTTTCTTTCTTTCTTTCTTTCTTTCTTTCTTTCTTTCTTTCTAAATTGACCGTAGGTGTGAATGTGAGTGTGAATGGTTGTTTGTCTCTCTGTCTCAGCCCTGCAATGACCTGGTGACTTGTCCAGGGTGTACCCCGCCTCTTGCCCATAGTCAGCTGGGATACGCTCCAGCTTGCCCGTGACCCTGCACAGGATAAGCGGTTATGGATAATGGATGGATGGACAAAAGGGATCCTTTCCATGTTCTTAGACACTTGTTCATATTGTCAATCAGCTAAATATTATCATATTCATGGTCATAGTCATAATTAGCCAAATAATATTTATCTAAAACTAAATATTAGCTTGGAAATAGACTTCTTCACAAATTCTGTGTGACTTCTCCTTTTGTAAACATCAGCAAACAGCTCCCATATGATAATAGACTGCAGGCACTGAATAGGGTGCTGTGTCAGAGGTCAAAAGAAGAGAAAGGTAAAACAATGACTGTAGAAACAGTCATTTTCTATAGTTTCCTTAGAGTTATTGAGATAAACAGACACGGGTGATTCTGTGTAGAGATCCATTCCATGGTGTCAGACACTTAGAATAACATAATAAGCATGTGATTGCAAAATAAGCAGTTCACTTTGACAAAAATGCTTGCCCCCATACCTTTACATTGTATAGCCATTTTGCGGTTGCCGGTTGTCAGGTTCTAACTCAATACTTTCCATCATTTTTGTCCCTCATAAATATTTGGACCCAAAGAGATGGGAAAATAAGACCCAGAGCTTTCCTTTAAGTACAGGGGAGATGGGACATTGTGGATGTGGTGAAATGCTTCTTGACAGAAGAGACCTTTCTTGAGGTCATCTTTGAATGATCCCAAATATTCATGACATGACAGGTCAGTTTGGTGCTGCTGATTTGTATGGGTTCTGATGCAGGAGTGGACTATTTGTCCCCAGTATAAGATGCATGACTGAGGATGAGAGATTGCTGTCCCTACAAATAAGTTCCATTAGTATTCCTTTTGGTGAAAGGTGGCAGAGATCATCTCCTGTGGAAAAATAAAAATACAAATTGCGTAATGACAAAATATGCAGAAAGACCAGCATAAATATTGGTACACTTCCAGTGCAAGATGGAGTAATTTATTACTATTGAACAGCATAATGAAGCAGACAGAATTAGCTGCATTCATACTGGCAATTTATCAAATTTATTTTAAGCTTGGAACTGTTTAAAAGACTTGGTTTACATAATGAATCAAGTAGATATGTATTTACAATGAAACAAAGGACAGCAAAGGCACTCGTGGCCATTCTCATAAATCAAAGCGGGCTATATTTTGCAGTGTAAGAACTTGACTTTCGAGCAGCTGAATGTTTTATCATGTAGCTTCAAATGCTCACAATGCTAACATGATTGAACCCATGTAATGATGGACTATTCTAATGCTGATTCTGGACCTTCAGGAAATCCTATGAGCCAAGATCTATGGCGAAATTTTGTGTACATGGGTGGGAATGAAGGAGGGCTCAAAGAGTTACAAAATGATCCACATGTTCCTAAGCCCATCTACTTAAATTTTGACTCATTTTGAAAATATTCATTTTTTGGAATACCCTGGGCAGTTTGCCAGTCTGTCTCGGGGCTAACACAGAGAAACAGACAGCCATTCATTACATTACATTATATTGTATTCCATTACATACATTTAGCAGATGCTCTTATCCAGAGCATCACGAGTTGGCGTAGTGGTTAGCGTGTCTGCCTCTTGATTGGGAGATTGCGAGTTCTACTTACGGTTTGGTCAGACCAATGACCATCATAAAAATGGTACCTACCGTACTGCTGTCTGGCAAGGCATGCTGCAATACAGATGTGAGTGGGGAGTCAAACTCTTGTGGTTACCAGAGGACTAGCACCCCACTGTAACCCTAGCTGTACAGGTGAGAGGCCGAGGGCTATGGAAATGGAGATTGGCGCTGCCCAATTGCATGGCGTGGGAAGGACTTTAGACTTATCCTGAGTGACGTACAACATACTCAGAGCAACCTGGGGAGCAGTTGGAGGTTAGGCTCCTTGCTCAGGGGCATGTCAGCCATTTCTGCTCGTCCAGGGAATCGAACCAGCAACCTTTTGGTTCCAAAACTGCTTCTCATTCACGCTCATGGGCAGTTTAGAGTCGCCATTTGACCTCATCCGCATGCCTTTAGACTGTGGGAGGAAACTGGAGCACCTAGAGGAAACCCACTCAGGCATGAGGGGAACATGGAAAGTCTACACAGAAAGGCCCCAATTTGCTGTGAGTTTCAAACCCAGAACCTTTCTGCTGTAAGGTGAGAGTGCTAACCACTGCCTCAAAATGCTGCCCATGATCTCTGTTAATTAATTTAAACATGAAACAAATCTCAGATGTATTTAATTCAGTTAAAACACATCTCAAACTGGTAAATTATCAGCATCCCACAGCAGTTTTAACTGCCCAGCTAGTTGTAAGTTATTCCAAACAAGCTGACTAATAACACTGAGAAAATTCTTAAAGAAAAGCTAGCGAATGTTTGAGAATATCCTCAAACAAAGCTGGTTAAGTAAGAGAATCTGAGACACCTCAGACAGGCAGCTGTCTCAATGTTTGTTATTCCAGGGTTGGATAATTATATCATCAAATATTAAGACTGTGATATTGGGCTGTAAATCTAGCACTCTGGCTGGATCTTTGGTTTATCCCTTTAGGGACTATTGAATGTTTCTAAGTAAAACGTGAGAACAGATGATTTTGCTTTCAGATAAAATTCCAAGCAGAGCCCACTGAGGAAACTATATGATAGAATTAAAGGGGAAATTTTATGATCAAATGAGTCATTCTGAGGCAGGCTTGTAGAACTCGAGTGCGACACGTGCCCTAATTTTAAAGATTCGTGACTTGACTTGGACTCGGACTAGTGCATTAACTGCATTCGGACTCATAAATTAGAGATGAGGACTCTGATTTTTCCTTTATTTTTTGTAACATGCCATAATAATTTCATCTCATCTCATTATCTCTAGCTGCTTTATCCTTCTACAGGGTCGCAGGCAAGCTGGAGCCTATCCCAGCTGACTACGGGCGAAAGGCGGGGTACACCCTGGACAAGTCGCCAGGCCATCACAGGGCTGACACATAGACACAGACAACCATTCACACTCACATTCACACCTACGCTCAATTTAGAGTCACCAGTTAACCTAACCTGCATGTCTTTGGACTGTGGGGGAAACCGGAGCACCCGGAGGAAACCCACGCGGACACGGGGAGAACATGCAAACTCCACACAGAAAGGCCCTCGCCGGCCACGGGACTCGAACCCAGGACCTTCCTGCTGTGAGGCGACAGCGCTAACCACTACACCACCGTGCCGCCGCCATAATAATTTGGCATACGATATTTATATCTACATTCATTTTTATACTAATTTGGTGCAAGAGAATGCACATTCACCTGTTCATACGTCATGTTCAGGAACAAACTAACGTTAATGGCGCTAAAATGCCTGGACAGAACGCCCCTAGGATTGTTCACTTTGCTTATACGGACTTCTCGTGCAGTGGGAAAAAATGCACTGCTATGTGTTCGATATGTAGAAGAACTATCGAGGAGACGACGGGGACGACCTCGAACTTCAATCGTCATTTGGCAAGACTCCACCCGGAGAAGGAAGTGACACGCTATGTTCATTGTTTTGTTGATAGTGGGGCTTGCTGAGCGATGAACTAGCTAGTGTTAACCCTCTCTCGTGTTATTTGCCCTGTTGATAGTGGGCGGGGCTTGCTGAGCGATGAACAAGCTTTTTATCTGTAGCCTATTAACTAAAATCGGGCAGTTGAGCAGTAACGTTAGTCCAACACAGTAGCAGAGACGCTTTCACATAAAGACAGCAACAACCACCGTCAAATGGTGCAAGTGGAGTCTTGTTCTCAGACTTGACTCGGATCAATAGTGGACTTGACTCAGATTCAACTTGAAAATTTCTTTAATGACTCGGACTTGAACACCGGGGACTCGAGACTGGACTCGGACTCGAGGTTTAGTGACTTGACTACAACACTGCTCTGAGGCAGCTCTTTGTGTACTATCATAGCTCTATACTGAAGTATATCTGTAAAAATTATGAAGGTTATCAAGATATTTTCAAACGCATGACATTTTTGTCATTTTTTAAAAATACTCGGTGATATGTGGGTGCAATGTAGGATTTTGCTCTTTCAAACTGACTAATTTGTCCTCGAGCAAAGTTTTTCGATTTCATTTTATTCAGACTCCCAAATAAGTTTAGTCAGTTTGTGTCCCTTATTTCAAGGACCAGGAAAGAAATGATGGAAAGAAATGAAAGGAAATGGAAAGAAATGCACATCTTGCCACACAGCATAGACAAAATGGAGAATATTTTCAATAAGATTCACATCAGCCGTGTATGCAATGCTTAATTCCCAATGACACATGATGGTTAGGCAGAAGAAATAGCTGGAGGCAATGGAAAATTAATTCTTTTTAAACCCCTTTGGTCCTGAAATGAAGCATGCTGGGCTGAAAGAAGGAGTAGAATCAGGGCCATTTAGAGTCCATCATGTCTTCCACACCAGCGCTGCATGACAGAAAGAGATATGGATTGATGGCCACAGCAGTCATCCGAGAGCTCAAAGGAGCCGAGAGGACACTGACTGTCAGGTTTGGCCTGCATTTGTTACCTGATCTTGGCGCCACTGAAGCCTCTTCTCCTCCAGTATAGTTTGGCTTTAAGGGCTGAATACATGGACCTCTCTGCACTGCTTGGCATAAATCAGAGCTGCCTTCCTGCGAGCTGTAGGTAAAGCTTGTAGCAGATCTCAGCAGCCTGCATCTATTTTCTTGCCATGGAAAGGTGGAAAGCTGACTTGCCATCGTTCAGGAGCTCTCTCTCCTCTCGCCATGCTCTGCTTTCCCTGCCATCTGGACACAAAGGCAGCTGCCAGAGTTAGCAGAGCCTGCAAACTCCAGGGAGGGTAGTCTACTCCAGCTACTGATTAGCCCTAAAATCTGGCCCAGTTTGTAGGCAATGCTTCCCAAGAGGAGCTCCACTCCTGTTCGCTGTAGGTATAATGGCTCTTGTTTTGTACTCACAGTAAGTGAGCTGAGGGGAAAGCATTGTTTTCAAACAATGCTCATTTTGCTGGATATGGATGTTTAAAGAAAAGGGGTATATCAGACATCATAAATCTGCATGAGATGTATGTAAAGATCACAAGAAAATACAAGATATTTCAAATTATTACCTTGGCATTTTTAGACAGGGTGTTTCAAAAAATTTAATATTATTTGAGATGTAAATATCCCAGAAACTACATAGTCTAGGCAAATGAAACTGAACAGGTCTAATATTGAGCAATATAAGATTTATTCCTTAAAATTAGTGGTGTAGTGGTTAGCACTGTCGCCTCACAGCAAGAAGGTTCTCGGTTCGAGCCCAGTGGCCGGTGAGGGCCTTTCTGTGTGGAGTTTGCATGTTCTCCCCGTGTCTGCGTGGGTTTCCCACACAGTCCAAAGACATGCAGTTAGGTTAACGTGAGGCGGCCTTGGGCTGAAGTGCCCTTGAGCGAGGTACCTAACCGCTAACTGCTCCCCGGGCGCTGTAGTGTGGCTGCCCACTGCTCTGGGTGTGTGCACGTGTGTTCACTGCTTCAGATGGGTTAAATGCAGAGGATGAATTTCACTGTGCTTGAAGTGTCCACGTGACAAATAAAGGTTTCTTCTTTTTCTTCTTCTCTTAAAATTTGAATGAGAAATTCAAAAGCTATGTGGATTCCATGAACGATTTCACAAATTTTCAATATGCGTGCCGCCTGAGACACAGACACACACGCAGCCTTCATCTTTGAACTTTTTGTGCCATATCCAAATCTGCATTGCAGTTGGTGCATTTTTAGAGAATTCTCTCATAAATGCACAGTGCACAGTCTTATTCGAGTGTAGCTACTCTAACACACAAAACACCATTTCTTTTCCAGTGAATGGCATTTCTATGCCTAAAAAGATTTTTAAAAAACCCATTAAATCTAAAATATTGACGCGTTTCCACACATGCTGTTAAAATTTGAGGTCAGTTGAACAAAAATTGGCCAAGTTATGAGACTGTGAAATCAAATTTTTTTGAAACACCCTGTACAATAGGATCCAAAATTCTGAGTCTACTAAATGTTTCTAAAATGTTTTGGATTCTTTTTTTATTATTATTTTAAGACTTATTATTTAATATTCACACAAATTTCAGAGTTTCTTCATATTTGCTATGTCCCCTTTTTGCTTTAATGATAGCGTGCACTTGAGCTAGCATGGACTCCACAAGTTTGTGCAAAACCTTACAATCCTTTTTAGATCAAATCCATCAGAATATCACCTGAACACATGTTGCATGAGGAAAATCTGATCTTTTGGACAAATAAGTTAACTTGGTCAACAGCACAAACTGGCTTACATTTACAGTGGTGCTTGAAAGTTTGTGAACTGTTGAGAATGTTCTATATTTCTGCATAAATATGACCTAAAACATCATCAGATTTTCACACAAGTCCTAAAAGTAGATAAAGAGAACCCAGTTAAATAAATGAGACAAAAATATTATACTTGGTCATTTATTTATTGAGGAAAATGATCCAATATTACATATCTGTGAGTGGCAAAAGTATGTGAACCTTTGCTTTCAGTATCTGGTGTGACCCCCTTGTGCAGCAATAACTGCAACTAAACGTTTCCGGTAACTGTTGATCAGTCCTGCACACCGGCTTGGAGGAATTTTAGCCCGTTCCTCCGTACAGAACAGCTTCAACTCTGGGATGTTGGTGGGTTTCCTCACATGAACTGCTCGCTTCAGGTCCTTCCACAACATTTCGATTGGATTAAGGTCAGGACTTTGACTTGGCCATTCCAAAACATTCACTTTATTCTTCTTTAACCATTCTTTGGTAGAGTGACTTGTGTGCTGAGGGTCGTTGTCTTGCTGCATGACCCACCTTCTCTTGAGATTCAGTTCATGGACAGATGTCCTGGCATTTTCCTTTAGAATTTGCTGGTATAATTTAGAATTCATTGTTCCATCAATGATGGCAAGCCGTACTGGCCCAGATGCAGCAAAACAGGCTCAAACCATGATACTACCACCACCATGTTTCACAGATGGGATAAGGTTCTTATGTTGGAATGCAGTGTTTTCCTTTCTCCAAACATAACGCTTCTCATTTAAACCAGAAAGTTCTATTTTGGTCTCATCTGTCCACAAAACATTTTTCCAATAGCCTTCTGGCTTGTTTGCGCGATCTTTAGAAAACTGCAGACAAGCACCAGTGTTCTTTTTGGAGGGCAGTGGCTTTCTCTTTGCAACCCTGCCATGCACACCATTGTTGTTCAGTGTTCTCCTGATGGTGGACTCATGAACATTAACATTAGCCAATGTGAGAGAGGCCTTCAGTTGCTTAGAAGTTACCCTGGGGTCCTTTGTGACCTCGCCGACTATTACACACCTTGCTCTTGGAGTGATCTTTGTTGGTCGACCACTCCTGGGGAGGGTAACAATGGTCTTGAATTTACTCCATTTGTACACAATCTGTCTGACTGTGGATTGGTGGAGTCCAAACTCTTTAGAGATGGTTTTGTGACCTTTTCCAGCCAGATGAGGATCAACAACGCTTTTTCTGAGGTCCTCAGAAATCTCCTTTGTTCATGCCATGATACACTTCCACAAACATGTGTTGTGAAGATCAGACTTTGATAGATCCCTGTTCTTTAAATAAAACAGGGTGCCCACTCACACCTGATTGTCATCCCATTGATTGAAAACACCTGACTCTAATTTCACCTTCAAATTAACTGCTAATCCTAGAGGTTCACATACTTTTGCCACTCACAGATATGTAATATTTGATCATTTTTCTCAATAAATGAATGACCAAGTGTAATATTTTTGTCTCATTTGTTTAACTGGGTTCTCTTTATCTACTTTTAGGACTTGTGTGAAAATCTGATGATGTTTTATGTCATATTTATGCAGAAATATAGAAAATTCTAAACAGTTCACAAACTTTCAAGCACCACTGAACTTACTCACCTAAAGATAGTGCAGAATCTTGAATGTTAAATATTCAGTATATTGAACGTTCATTTTCTTTGTTTGAAATATTTCCAATTTCTAAAAACCTTCTCTTTATTTCCAATTTTAAGTGGGAAAAACAAAACAAAACAGATTTTCAGTGTGGTCTCAGACTTTTGGATCCCAGTGTATTTTATATTCTACTGTATTTCTCACAAGCAGTTGCTCATTAGTTTGGATAATAGTTTGCCTTAATAGATTGTATGATGAATTGCCTTATCAAGAGATTGACTTTAAGTTCTGCAGACTGATCCGTTTATTTTTTTTTTTCTGTATTACTTCTACTTTGTTCCTCTCTTTGTCCTCTTTTGACATCAGGAACAGTAAGGCAGCCAAGACATACGGTATGAGATGTGCCACAGTCAGTTGCTTAAACCAAGATCAAAAAGCACTCTATAAATCTAATTACCAGACCATGCGAGAGAGCAGACTCTGTATACACAGGCCTGAGATCAAGTCAAACTATAACATGGGTTCCATGAGAAACGCTGAGATGCCAGGCTGTGACATCTGCAGAGCTGCTGAGTTAAAGAAGCTGTTGAGTTGCTCTGCCAGGCCAACACCATGCATCTTATTCTCGTCTTAATTATCATTATAATAATAATAATAATAATAATAATAATAATAATAATAAGTTAAATTTATATAGCGCCTTTCAAAAAACCCAAGGACGCTTTACAATTATAGACAAGGAAAGAAAAAAAATAAATAAATAAAAATATAATAAAAAATAAAAAGTAAAAAGTCCACCGAGTAGGGGTCAGGATGTAATTCCCGTGGTGTAGCAGCCACAGTCCCACCAAAAGGCGCACAAAAACAAGTCCCACATCTCCAGCACCGCTGCCGTGACGCCGTCAGCAACATCGCTCGAACACCACGCCGTGGATCCACACAGCGAGCAGAGAAGCTCCGCCACGCAGAGCGCTGGTGTGTCCCAAACCACCTGCACAGCCGCCGCGACGCCACCGAGCAACATCGCTCGGAACATCACACCAAGCGTTAAAGCACAGAGCGCTGGACAACCACGATGTACAATGAGCAACGAGCTCACTGTAGTCCACAGCTGGGAGCACAAGCATCACCCACAGCGAACCAAGGCCTGGAGGGAACCGACGCCCAAAACTGGGTCCGGAGCTACACCACAACCGGCGGACAAAACACTCAAACAAACACCAAACTACACAAACACACAGGAAAGAAAAAAAAATAGAAAAAGAAATAAAATAAGAGCTCTGGTGAGAAGCGGCAGCCAGAACGCGCACGATGTACTCTCAACCGGAAACGGAAACTAAAAACATTAATTAGGCGTATCATACGCTTTCTGGCCATTCTGTGAAAATTGTCCATGCAGACGCTCATCTACATTCCCAAATCTGTCATTGCTTATTTCTTGAATACTTTCTATTGTGAATACTATCATTAAAAAGCTTATAATCTCTGCTTTCCAAAGAAATGTATGTCATTAAGCTCCGTTCAGTACTTTGGGAGTAACGGCAGGTTGAAGTCAGTACAACAGAGTAAAAACTCTGCTCTCATGACGTCGGGAAACCGCCGGTGCTTTTTCTTTTTTAGTCAGGGGAAAGCGGTCAGGCTCTCTCTCTCTCTTCTGATCGGTTTCCAACTGGATTACTCATGAATATCAATCAGATAACTTTTATAGGGATGTTCTCTCGCTCTCACTGTTTCTGATGAAGGATTCAGCAACATTTTCTGTCTGCTAGTTTTAATGTTCTGATTCACGGGAGAATGAAGTGAGTTTTCATAGCTTTACCTACTTATTTTTTTTCAAATCAAACCGATTCATGTAAATAAATAACTGTTTTAGAATATTGAAGTCTTAGTGATCAGAATGATATTTAAAAAAAATGGAAGTTGGAAACGCAAGTGTCAATTTCAGTTCAATTAATGTGAATTCTTTGTTAGCTGTGGCTCACACAGTTTTTTTTCAAGGTTCGCCTTGAAAGCTGTGAATATTAATTGAAATAATCATTTATATTCTTTCGTATAAACACTAGTGGACCCTACTTTTGAGAAATACAAAGGCCTACAGAGCACAAATAGGGGATTAGAAATAATATTTTATTACTTTTTTATTTTGATAGAGAATGGTAGATGTGAGACATTCAGTGCTTATTTATGAATATTTCATAACTAACATTGATTTCTCCTTCTTTGTGATGTATAAATGAGAGTTAAGGTCAGTTTTATACTGCACAAATAAAGTTGTTCGGTGAAACTTTGAAGAAGCGAGTGTACCAGTTTAATGGTTGTACCTAATTAACATAATCCATACTAATTAAATGCTAATTTGCATAATTTGTTTTTACTAATTTTTCACACTTTGTATTCAGTATACAACCATCGATGTTCCTGCCAATTTCCATGTAAATATCTTGAAAAATAGAAAAGTTATTCAGAAAAAAAACATTTGATGTCATTGGTTAATGAGGCCCATTTTGGACCATGTGATCCTCATACAGAATATTACGGCAGGTTTCTAAAAATTAATCCGTTTCTTCAATCTTTGATGTGTAATATCTCAAGAACGGATAAACATATTTTAATTCTGTAAAAAAGTATGTAAAAGCATTCAATTCTGAATTCAGTGAGAGCAGTTTCAAGCAATTTGGATTGAATTTGAATTTTCACCTGATATGCCTATTATTATATTTTGTATTCTATTCTATATCTGTCTTGATTCTATTATATTTTATTTGACTTTTTTAATGGTCATGAGCTTTGGGTAATGACCGAAAGAACAAGATTGCGGATACAAGCGGCCGAAATGAGTTTCCTTTGCAGGGTGGCTGGGCGCTCCCTTAGAGATAGGGTGAGAAGCACAGTCACTCGGGAGGAGCTCGGAGTAGAGCCGCTGCTCCTCCACATCGAGAGGAATCAGCTGAGGTGGCTCGGGCATCTTTTTCGGATGCCTCCTGGACGCCTCCCTGGGGAGGTGTTCCAGGCATGTCCCCCCGGGAGGAGGCCCCGGGGAAGACCCAGGACACGCTGGAGGGACTATGTCTCTCGGCTGGCCTGGGAACGCCTCGGTGTTCTTCCCGAGGAGCTGGCCGAGGTGTCTGGGGAAAGGGAAGTTTGGGCTTCCATGCTTAGACTGCTGCCTCCGCGACCCGGTCCTGGATAAAGCGGAAGAAGACGAGACGAGACTTTTTTAATTAGTCTACATTTACCTATATTTTACTCTGTATTTGAGTTGCTGCAACAGCTGAATTTTCCCTTATGGTGATCAATAAAGGAATATCTTATCTTCATTCGTTCATTCATTCATTCATGCATCTCCATTAACAGCTTTATCTTCATCAGCATCACTGTGGATCCAAAGCCTACCCCAGGAACACTGGGCAAAGCTGGGATTACATCCTGGATGGGTTGCCAGTCCATCTCAGGGCACCATGAGACAATTTTTCAGAGAATCCCCAAACAGCAAACTTTGGATTGAATTTGAATTTTCACCCCATCTCATCTCATCTCATCTCATTATCTGTAGCCGCTTTATCCTGTTCTACAGGGTCGCAGGCAAGCTGGAGCCTATCCCAGCTGACTACGGGTGAAAGGCGGGGTACACCCTGGACAAGTCGCCAGGTCATCACAGGGCTGACACATAGACACAGACAACCATTCACACTCACATTCACACCTACGCTCAATTTAGAGTCACCAGTTAACCTAACCTGCATGTCTTTGGACTGTGGGGGAAACCGGAGCACCCGGAGGAAACCCACGCGGACACGGGGAGAACATGCAAACTCCACACAGAAAGGCCCTCGCCGGCTACGGGGCTCGAACCCGGACTTTCTTGCTGTGAGGAGACAGCGCTAACCACTACACCACCGTGCCGCCTGTGATAACAGTTTCCAGAAAAAAAAAGCTTCAAAAAAAGCTGAACAACAATGTTTGACTGACGTATTTGTCCAAACACTCTTCACCACCATCATTACAACAGCAACTGAGAGAATGAGAATGGGAACGGTGTTCATCTGTCCAGTAAAGTTCCAGAGATTGTATAATCTCCGTCAATATTTCACAAACATCTTTCCACACTCGAGCTACCTACCTGTCTGACCACTAGCTTCAAAGCAAGATGACATAAGTAGAGGATAAATCCTGTTTTAGGTTTCAAATCCTTTGGCTCTCCCTCAGATTCATCAAAAATATACAGAAAATATATTATTAATAGACCGTATAATTCATAAAGCAGTTGAAATGAACAATGTTTCGAAAGATTAATTGCTTTTGTAGTTCTTCGTAAATGCTTCATTTGTCCTAAAAATTAGTCTGAGAAAAATGTAATTAATCGAGTGCTCAAAAAGCTTATCATTCCTTAAGGTGTTGAAAATATCAATGAGTTAAAATAGCATATTTTTATTTGAGAGCAGATTGCATCTTTTTAAATATCACAGCTTTTCAACTATGGATGTTCACAGGATCTGTAATGTCAAATAAGTATTTTGCAGGATTTAGATCGGTCACGTTTGAGAGTCCAGGGTTGTTGCGGTAGTAGTAGTAATATTGATGCAGCCCTGGACGACTGAAGGTAACTGCTACCGCATACAGGAAACTACAAATCAGTCAAATGAGCATCTGTACAGTTGAGAATCAAGCAGTGAGTGTCTGTATTGTAGTGTTTCTGAATTAAATTAGAATTAAAACACTGTTTTAGTAAAAATCTGTTGCTTGGCTCGTACAGTTTTAAAGGCAAGTTTCATCTAAAATTAACACGTAAATAACAAAAACATTGACAACAACAAAACTAATATTAGGCATATCAGGTGAAAATTCAGGCGGCACGGTGGTGTAGTGGTTAGCGCTGTCGCCTCACAGCAAGAAGGTCCGGGTTCGAGCCCCGTGGCCGGCGAGGGCCTTTCTGTGCGGAGTTTGCATGTTCTCCCCGTGTCCGTGTGGGTTTCCTCCGGGTGCTCCGGTTTCCCCCACAGTCCAAAGACATGCAGGTTAGGTTAACTGGTGACTCTAAATTGAGCGTAGGTGTGAATGTGAGTGTGAATGGTTGTCTGTGTCTATGTGTCAGCCCTGTGATGACCTGGCGACTTGTCCAGGGTGTACCCCGCCTTTCACCCGTAGTCAGCTGGGATAGGCTCCAGCTCGCCTGCGACCCTGTAGAACAGGATAAAGCGGCTAGAGATAATGAGATGAGACTGTTATCACATTAATGCACGCGCATCCATGTCACTGAGTGTGAGACTCCAATCACAATTTCCAACTCTACCAACTGATGGTATTTCCATGGATCCAGATGCAGACTTGTCACTCTTCTGATTAAAACGCTGGCCAGTTACGCAGTCTTTGTGAATGAATGAAGTGCCTGCATCCGTGCTCCAATAATAAACCCTCCTTCATAGTCACTGAGAGCTTCTTGTCATCTTCATCCAAAATCAAGGTCAACTGGTGCTGTGTAGAAGTTTTATGGAAGAGAATTGTAATACCAAATGGAAATACCAAGCATTTTTGATAGTACCAAAAATATGTACTTGTCCCCAATCTGAAAAGTTTGACTTTTTCTGTATAGACAACTCAGTTTTACCTTTTTTTTTTTTTGCCTCAGAACAAAGGACTTTGTACTTTTTGATTTGACAGGGTGCATGTTTGTTTGTTTATTTGTTTGTTCATTTTCTATATCGCTAATCCCTCGTGGGTCGTGGGTGAGCTGGCTCCAATCCCAGCTGACTTCAGCCAAGAGGTGGGTGGGATACAACTTGGGCAGGTTGGCAATCTACTGCAGAGCTAATTGCTGGGTTTCAGTCATGTGACTTTTTTGAGTGGTTTTACCGGAAGTGAAATATCTGGTGGTCTAAATGATCATTCACAAAGATCATCAGAAACCCCTTTAAAAACCTGGATATCAGTTAAACGAGACGGAGAAGTGATCACGGCGCATTGTAACTGTACGGCTGGGGAAGAATTTTGTTGCGACCTTCATGCATAATTTATGGACTTTATGAGGAGTGAGGAGTAAACAAAGAAACAGCTTCTTTTTTTTTAGCGCTTCACGGCTAAAAAAAAAAGTCCCGTAAAATAACGACACATAGCAAGAAAAGTACTTGGAAAACACTAAGTCCAGAGCTGAGAGGGAAATACAAACCTTTCATCAAGTGATCACTGCGAACTCGAGCATGCTTCGACTCGGCTCCCTTCGAACAAGAAACTGATAAAAGTTCCTTCAGGGTTCCCCATGACCGAATAAAAAAGGGTGAACGAACACAGGATTTCACAAAAAGACGTGCAGAAAGGTGGCTTTTGAACCTCTCAGTGAAATCGAAGGGAGCCGAGTCGAAGCACACTCGAGTTTGCAGTGATCACTTGGTGAAAGGTTTGTATTTCCCTCTCAGCGACAGTATGTCCTTAGTGTTTTCCAAGTACTTTTCTTGCTATGTTATTTTACGGTACTTTTTTTTTTTAGTCACGAAGCTCTAAAGTCCCCAGCTGTTTCTTTGTTTACTCCTCAAAAAGTCCATATTCATGAAGGTCTCGACAAAATTCTTCCCCAGCCGTACAGTTACAATGCGCCGTGATCACTTCTCCGTCTTGTTTAACTAATGGCCCTTTTCCACTACCCTTTTTCAGCTCACTTCAGCTCACTTCAGCCCAACACGGCTCGCGTTTCGACTACCTCAGAGCAGCACGACTCAGCTCACTTCAGCCCTACTCAGCACCCAAAACTTGCACGGTTTTGGAGTGGGGCTGAAGCGAGCCAAACTGAGCCGAGTGGGGCTAGGGGCGTGAGGAGACACTCCCCTGTGCACTGATTGGTGAGGAGGAGTGTCCTCACACGCCCACACACGCCCTGCGAGCACGCTGGGATCTGTAAACACCGTAAACCCGGAAGAAGAAGAATTACGAATTACGAGAATTTCTGAAGCCTTATGCGCCTCGCCTCATCTATACACTCTTGCCAGTATCTGTTGGCGTTGTCGGTGACAACAAGCCACAGCACCAAGACCAGCAACACTAACGACTCCATGTCCTCCATGTTTATTGTTTACTATCCGGGTCGTGAGACTACCGCTTAAAAGGTCACTGATGTCACTGTTTGCGCCGCCTAACGACATCACGTGACGTCCACCCACTTTCGCTAACTCCACCCAATGTGTCCACCCACTTCCAGCCAGCACTGTTCAGTGCGGTTGTAGTCAAAATGCAACTCCAACAGCCCCGCTCAGCTCGACTCAGCCCAACTCAGCACGGCACGGCTCAGCCCAACTCAGCCGCGTTGGTAGTGGAAAAGCGGCATAAGATCCAGGTCTTTAAAGGGGTTTCTGATGATCTTTGTGAATGATTTAGCTGAGAGATAAGAGCCAACACAAGTGAGAATCAAGCCAACTGTTGTTTCTTTACACTTCAACTTGCAGCGCTTCGTTGTAAAGAAGCGAATGAAAAGCTTTAAAAAAAATTATCCTTACACGGGCAAAAACAATACAGGATTCATTCAGCAGCGACTTGATCCCGAGGTCCTTTACCCAGCCACAAACAAAAAAAGTTGTAAGCCTCCATACTCTTCCACACTTTCATCTGTTTTGCGGTGTAGAAGGACGTCTGCAACACCAGATAGTTCGAGATGTCGGGGAACTCGACTGAAGGGTAGTTTTCGAGATCGTATGCAAATCCTTCTTTCCCAGACTGTAGCGGTCGATTCCATTGCACATAGCAATCTTCTGAATATATCTAAAGCCAGCAGTGGCTTCTAGATTACGAGCGTACTCTGAGAAGTTATCGCTAGTTGTTTGCACTACAGCAGCCATTTTGGTTTGCTTGACCACCAGCTGTTTTACCAGAAGTGAAATGACTAATGCTGGGCATACACTGTGCGATTTTTGGCCCGATTTTGACACGATTTTCACTCGTGCGACTATTTTGGAGATCGGGCCGAGTTTTGGCTCAATCGTGCGTCTCGGATCGTGTAGTATACATGGGGTAACGACAAGCGATTAACACCTCACGACCTCCTCCCGATCGGATGAAAATCAAACCTGTTTGAAATCCTGAGCATCGCATCTGAGCATCGCATCCGAGCATCGCATCCAAGCATCGGATCGTATAGTGTGAGAACAGGAATCGTAAGCTGCGTGCTGTTTACCCCTGCGATTCACTCGTACAGTGTGAGCAGCAGCTGAATACCACGATTGAAAAAATCGCACAGTGTATGCCCAGCTTAAGAAAAGTCACGTGACTGAAACCCAAGAATATGAGCTGATAGTCTAGTAGTAGAGTAGCCAATCAGAGTGCTCAATTGCTCATATCCAGTGAATGTGGATAGAATGTACGGTATATGTTTTGTTTTTTTATGTTCCCAGTATTAATTTCCACCTTGTTAGTATGTTTTAATTTTGCTTAAAGAACGTACTTCAACATCATTTTCATGAATTTACCTTCATATTTGGTGGGTGTTGTTATTTTATAGGTTTTAACAAATTTGTTAGTGTTTTCAAGTCTAAAAGCCACTGCATAAAATAAGTGACTGTTTTATATTTACTACGTGATGTTTTTGACCCTCTGTTAATGCAAAGAAGTAGATTTAGGCTCGTATAATTTAGATTTAGCCTCATATTAATTTATCAGATGTGGTACAGGGGATGGACCAGACAGACAGAAAAAATATACAGGTCATTATAAAATATAGAAATCGTGCTGATCCACTTTGATCCTGTGTGTTTAGCAGGACTGTTGGCTGTAGTGGAATTTGAGATGTGTATTTTCATGTGGGGCGGCACGGTGGTGTAGTGGTTAGCGCTGTCGCCTCACAGCAAGAAGGTCCGGGTTCGAGCCCCGTAGCCGGCGAGGGCCTTTCTGTGCGGAGTTTGCATGTTCTCCCCGTGTCCGCGTGGGTTTCCTCCGGGTGCTCCGGTTTCCCCCACAGTCCAAAGACATGCAGGTTAGGTTAACTGGTGACTCTAAATTGACCGTAGGTGTGAATGTGAGTGTGAATGGTTGTCTGTGTCTATGTGTCAGCCCTGTGATGACCTGGCGACTTGTCCAGGGTGTACCCCGCCTTTTGCCCGTAGTCAGCTGGGATAGGCTCCAGCTTGCCTGCGACCCTGTAGAACAGGATAAAGCGGCTAGAGATAATGAGATGAGATGAGATGAGATGAGATTTTCATGTGGAATTCAGTTGCTAATCATGAGAGAAAAGACAAACAAGTCCAGCTGAATGCATTTCGAATGCCTTTAACCATTAAGTTAAATTTGTTGCAAATTGCAAATCACTCTCTAATGCCGCACGTATTTCTAAGTTGATTGCATAGACATTAACAAACCTGTGTACTGATGTTATTGTCATGTTCTGGGAACCTGCTGACTTGTGCTTTGAGACATGGCACATTAACATGCTGGATTTAGCCATTATGAGGTGGGTAAATTGTGGTCATAAAAGGATGCATATGGTCTGCATCAATAGGCAAATAGCCTGTGGCATACAAACCTTGCTCAATTAGTATTAAAAAGCCCAATGTGTGTCAAAAAACCCCCCAAACAAACAACCAAAAAAAACGATCCACACGCTTTTACATCACCAGCAGCAGCCTAAATTGTTGACACCATGGATTCATGCTGTTGATGTCAAATTCAGACCCCGTCGTTTCTATGCTGCAGCATGAAATCCACTTTTCAGTTGTCCGGTTTCAGTCAGCGTGTCCTCGCTGTAGCTTCAGATTTCTGCTCTTGACTGCCTGGAGTAGAACTCCATATACCGTACAGTCCTGCTGCTGGAGCCCATGTGGTTTGTTGTATTGAGATGTTTTTCTTCTCACCATGGTTGTGAAGACTTCAAGCTGATAGAGCTGGTCTGGCCTTTCTCCACTGATCCCTCTCGTCAACATGGTATTTTTGCTCAGAGAATTCGAATTTCAGAGAATTTCGAGTGGTAGAAATGTCATTTTTAAACCAATATTCTGTACACGAGGGCTATTCGTTTAGTTTGTAATGAGGGCCAGTTCATGAAAAGTATCCCAAATGAGGGGCCTGGGAAATACTGCTTAAAATATGAGGAATCACATTAACACGTACAGTAAAGTATAACAACAACATCGGAGTTCTTATATCAGGTGAAAAATTCAAATTCAGTCCAAATTGCTTGAAACTGCTCATTGATCTGAATGCAGAACAACATACTTTTTACAGAATTAAAATGTTTATCTGTTCCTGAGATATTACAAATCAAAGATTGAAAAAACGGCTTAATTTTTAGAAAACTGCCGTAATATTCTGTATGAGGATCACATGATCCAAAATGGGCCTCATTAACCAATGAAACCAAATGTTTTTTTTTTTCTTAATAACTTTTTTATTTTTCAAGATATTTACATGGAAATTGGCAGGCACATGGACGGTTGTATACTGAATACAAACTTTGAAAAATTAGTAAAAAACAAATGAGGCAAATTAGTATTAATTATGCTAATTAGGTAAACCATTAAATCGGTACACTCAATAAAAAAGTAATAAAAGATTATTTCTAATCCCCTCTTTGTGCTCTGTAGGCCTTTGTATTTCTCAAAAGTAGGGTCCACTAGTGTTTATATGAAAGAATATAAATGATTATTTCAATTAATATTCACAGCTTTCAAGGTGAACCTCAAAAAAACTGTTGTGAGCCACATTCAATAAACAATTCAGATTAACTGAACTGAAATTGACACATTTCTGACTCCTGTTTTTTTTAATCATTCCGACCACTAAGCTCTCAATATTTTTCATCAAAACAGCTACAGTTATATTCTAAAATAGTTATTTATTTACATGAATTAGTTTGATTTGAAAAAAAAAAGTAGGTAAAGCTATGAAAACTCACTTCAAAGTCTCCCGTGAATAAGAACATCAAAACTAGGAGATGGAAAATTCCACTGAATACAGTGGTGCTTGAAAGTTTGTGAACCCTTTAAGAATTTTCTATATGTCTGCATAAATATGACCTAAAACATCATCAGATTTTCACACAAGTCCTAAAAGTAGATAAAAAGAACCCGGTTAAACAAATGAGACAAAAATATTATACTTGGTCATTTATTTATTGAGAAAAATGATCCAATATTACATATCTGTGAGTGGCAAAAGTATGTGAACCTTTGCTTTCAGTATCTGGTGTGACCCCCTTGTGCAGCAATAACTGCAACTAAACGCTTCCGGTAACTGTTGATCAGTCCTGCACACCGGCTTGGAGGAATTTTAGCCCGTTCCTCTGTACAGAACAGCTTCAACTCTGGGATGTTGGTGGGTTTCCGAACATGAACTGCTCGCTTCAGGTCCTTCCACAACATTTCCATTGGATTAAGGTCAGGACTTTAACTTGGCCGTTCCAAAACATTAACTTTATTCTTCTTTAACCATTCTTTGGTAGAATGACTTGTGTGCTGAGGGTCGTTGTCTTGCTGCATGACCCGCCTTCTCTTGAGATTCAGTTCATGGACAGATGTCCTGACATTTTCCTTTAGAATTCACTGGTATAATTCAGAATTCATTGTTCCATCAATGATGGCAAGCCATCCTGGCCCAGATGCAGCAAAACAGGCCCAAACCTGGTATAGGTAGAGTCCTGCAGTATACTGCATCTATACTGCAGGACTCTACCTATACGACGACTGATTGTACTCGCTGCTGCTGCTGCTGCTGCTGCTGTGTGTGTGTGTGTGTGTGTATTTATTGTCCATCAGTATGTCTTATTATTGCACTGTGTGTGTGTGTGTGTGTGTGTGTGTGTGTGTGTGTGTGTGTGTGTGTGTGTTTTCACTGCAGTGTGTGTGTGTTTTACTGCAGTGTGTGTGTGTGTGTGTGTGTGTGTGGGTGGGTGGGTGGGTGGGTGATTTTTTATCAATAGTATATGTATGCTTAGTTAAACTTGCACATTGGAGACTGGTCAAACGCAATTTCAAACTTCTGTGCTAACCCTGTTACATAGATTTTTGACAATAAAGTACACTTGAACTTGAACTTGAAACCATGATACTACCACCACCATGTTTCACAGATGGGATAAGGTTCTTATGCTGGAATGCAGTGTTTTCCTTTCTCCAAACATAATGCTTCTCATTTTAAAGCAAAAAAGTTCTATTTTGGTCTCATCCATCCACAAAACATTTTTCCAATAGCCTTCTGGCTTGTCCATGTGATCTTTAGCAAACTGTAGATGATCAGCAATGTTCTTTTTGGAGAGCAGTGGCTTTCTCCTTGCAACCCTGCCATGCACACCATTGTTGTTCAGTGTTCTCCTGATGGTGGACTCATGAACATTAACATTAGCCAATGTGAGAGAGGCCTTCAGTTGCTTAGAAGTTACCCTGGGGTCATTTGTGACCTCACTGACTATTACACGCCTTGCTCTTGGAGTGATCTTTGCTGGTCGACCACTCCTGGGGAGGGTAACAATGGTCTTGAATTTCCACTATTTGTACACAATCTGTCTGACTGTGGATTGGTGGAGTCCAAACTCTTTAGAGATGGTTTTGTAACCTTTTCCAGCCTGATGAGCATCAACAACGCATTTTCTGAGGTCCTCAGAAATCTCCTTTGTTCGTGCCATGATGCACTTCCACAAACATGTGTTGTGAAGATCAGACTTTGATAGATCCCTGTTCTTTAAATAAAACAGGGTGCCCACTCACACCTGATTGTCATCCCAGTGATTGAAAACACCTGACTCTAATTTCACCTTCAAATTAACTGCTAATCCTAGAGGTTCACATACTTTTGCCACTCACAGATATGTAATATTGAATCCTTTTCCTCAATAAATAAAAGAGCAAGTATAATATTTTTGTCTCATTTGTTTAACTGGGTTCTCTTTATCTACTTTTAGGACTTGTGTGAAAATCTGATGATGTTTTAGGTCATATTTATGCAGAAATATAGAAAATTCTAAAGGGTTCACAAACTTTCAAGCACCACTGTACTTCATTAGAAACAGTGAGAGCGAGAGAACATCCCTATAAAAGTTATCTGATTGCTATTCATGAGTAATCCAGTTGGAAACTGATCAGAAGAGAGAGAGAGAGAGAGAGAGAGACTGACCGCTTTCCTGTGACTCAAAAAGAAAAGCACCAGCCATTTCCCGATGTCACACGAGCAGAGTTTTTACTCTGTTGTACCGACTTCAACCTGCTGTTACTCCCAAAGTACTGAACAGATCTTAACCAGATACATTTCTTTGGAAAGCAGAGATTATAAGCTCATATTCGATCATATTCCTGATCGAAAATATTCAAGAATTAAGCAATGACAGATTTGGAAACGGGCGGCACGGCGGTGTAGTGGTTAGCGCTGTCGCCTCACAGCAAGAAGGTCCTGGGTTCGAGCCCCGGGGCCGGCGAGGGCCTTTCTGTGCGGAGTTTGCATGTTCTCCCCGTGTCCGCGTGGGTTTCCTCCGGGTGCTCCGGTTTCCCCCACAGTCCAAAGACATGCAGGTTAGGTTAACTGGTGACTCTAAATTGACCGTAGGTGTGAATGTGAGTGTGAATGGTTGTCTGTGTCTATGTGTCAGCCCTGTGATGACCTGGCGACTTGTCCAGGGTGTACCCCGCCTTTCGCCCGTAGTCAGCTGGGATAGGCTCCAGCTTGCCTGCGACCCTGTAGAACAGGATAAAGCAGCTAGAGATAACGAGATGAGATGAGATTTGGAAACTTAGATGAGCATCTGCATGGACAATTTTCACAGCACGGCCAGCGAGCGTCTGATACGCCTACTATAAAATACTGTGTTTTGTAACTGTATAACATCAGTGCATTGTATTGTTTTACGACAAAGGCCCAAGCCTTTTTACATTCAAATGGCATGTTAGGAAATCAGTCCGTGTGATCCATATCACATTTACAATTTCACTCATTTAACTAAGACTTAATTGCACACAACTGTCCCAACAAAAAAAACAAAAAGACAAATGCATAGTATGAAATGACCCAGTCTTGCTTTTGTCTCACAGAAATATATGATCTGACTGAATTCCGATCTGTTTCTCCTAAAATCCCTTTCGGAGTAAAAGAATAGCAGAAGAGTATTTTAAGATCTTTAGTTGAACTTAAATTGGGCTTTGACAATAGACTATTTCTGAGGAGTTTAAATTAAGAAGTAACGTTATATGAGACTGGCCAGATCTCACTGAATTCTGACTTGTTTCTCCTAAAACCTCTTTTGGGGAGAGAGAGAGAGAGAGAGAGAGATAGAAGAGGAGAGAGAAGAATTGAATTTCATAATATCATTTATTACAAAAGAACTTTAAAAGACATACAAAAATATCATTGTGATATTTTTAGATTACATTAAAAGTGAATCACTTCTGAGTGAGTTTGCATGAATAAATAAAATTAAATAAATAAATAGCGCACAGAAGTTTGAACAAAACATATCAATTGACATGTAATAAATTTTTGAAATGCACAATATCATCCGAGACCGCACACAAAGCATTGTTCTGACACCATATGTCTTCAAAGGTTTCAACATCTCCCATTTCTTTATAAAAACGAAAATCAATTAAAATTCTCGATTTCACCAAAGTAGCAAAAACCAGTACAAGGTCAAACCCTGAATTGTGTTCTACCCTGTTTCTCCTGCTGACATAAATAGACATTTTAGTCTGCCCAATGATAAAATTCAGCAGTTGACACTTATTCCTCTGCTTCCTTAAGTATTTAAAACCAAAAATAAAAATTTCCATTGAAAATTGTTCATTAAAAAAACCAAACAATCTTCTTAAAATCGAAAATAAAGACTCCAAGCGTGTACAATGCATGAAAGCATGAAAAACAGTTTCTCTTTGTGTGCAAAAAGGGCAATCATGACTCACTTCAGAATTTAAAACACAAAGAAAAGAACTGACAGCAACTGCGCCATGTAAAACTCTCCATTGCAAATCCCCAACCCTTTTATTTAATGGAGACTTGTAAAGTGCTCTCCAGTGTGGTTTGACTTGCTGTTCTACTTGTAGAACAGCACGCCATGGTGTATCCACTCTAGCTTCAAGGCACTTACTGTTCAAAAATTTCACACAAAGATTATAAAATATTTTTCCAGACGCTCGATGTGGCCCCAGAAACATGACGACATCATTTTTCAAAAAAGCATTTGAAACTTCAGAAGATACAATAAAAACATGGTATTAGATCACACTCATTAGGACTAAGTAGATCCTTTATGTACTGATCCAGCAACCTTAAACTCCCTTCTGTCAAATGGGACTGCAGTTCTAAAAGGAATCTTGCAACTACACGAATGGATCTCATTCTCAGGTGCTCAGCCACTACCTCAGGATTCTCAAAACCTGGCCCTGCCAGATTCAAGAGATCCTTCAAAGTGATGATCCCAGCCTTTAAAAACATCTCAGAAAAAGAAGGAAAACGCTTCTCTTGTGTGAAGTCCAGGAGTGAGCCATATATAAGTGGCTCCTTCAGTAGCCAAAACAGAGAATCTGTATTAAGAGGTCCATAGACCTTTAAAAAGTTCCAAACCTTAAAAGTATTCTGGTAAAAAAAAACAGGGAACTTGTTTAAATCCATCATAGAAGGGTTCATCCAAAAGACGGTTCTGTCCAATCCCAGGCCCTCAAATGTCCTCAGGATCACGCAGGCCACAACTTTCCAACTAGAATCTACAGTGCCATCCAGAAGTCTCTGTATGAATTGGAGCCTAAAGGCTGCAGTTCTACTTTGCAGGTGAACCAGCCCTTGTCCACCTTCATCTTTAGGCAAAAACAGTACACCTTGTTGAACCCAATGTAGGCCATCCCAAAAAAAATCAGCTAATATTGATTGTACCTTGGACAAAAACTGTACTGGAGGGTCTATACAGGCAAGCCTATGCCAAAGGGATGAAGCCACCAGGTTATTTACTATTAGAACACGCCCTCTATAGGACAATTTCTTAACCAAGAAATTCCACCTACTGAGACGGCCCTTAATCTTTTCAATAGTTCCCTCAAAATTTTTCTGTATGAAATTTTCATCACCCAGGAAAACCCCCAGATATTTAAAACCATCCCTGGACCATGCTAAGCCTCCTGGGAGGCATGGTGCACCATGAGACCACTTACCAGCCAACAAAGCCACACTCTTTCCCCAGTTAACTCTGGCAGAAGATAAAATATTAAAATCATCGAAAACTTCAACCATAATGTCTACATCCCTTTGGTTTCCAACCCGAATGGCCACATCATCAGCGTAAGCTGATAACTTAAAAGAACAAACACAATCAGGAAGAGTTACACCCTGCAGTTTGGCTCTCAACTGAATTAAAAGAGGCTCAATGGCCAAAGAATACAACATGCCAGAAAGGGGGCATCCTTGTCTAATTCCCCTTAAAACCTTAAAAGGAGCACACAAGTCCCCATTAATTTTTAAAATAATTTCACAGTCACAGTCAAAAAAAAAAAGTCAAAGTCCTTCCCACGCCTTACAGTACCTGGTATTCCTAGGCAGTCTCCCACTCAAGTACTAACCAGGCCCAACCTGTATGTGGCGCATCGGGCGGCGCCGATCTCCGTTTCCATAGCCCTCGGCCTCTCACATATTACATAGCTAGGGTTACAGTGGGGGGCTAGTCCTCTGGTAACCATGAGAGTTTAACTCCCCATGCACATCTGTATTGCAGCGTGCCTTGCCAGATGGCGGTAGGTACCATTTTTATGATGGTCTTTGGTATGACCCGACCGTGAATAGAACTCCCGATCGAGAGGCGGACACGCTACCACTAGGCCACTAGTCAGTCTCTCACAGTCACAGTACAGAGCTCTAATTTTCTTTATAAAATCAAGGTTGAAACCAAAAGCAGTTAAAACACTCCATAAATAATTATGCTCAATTCTGTCAAAAGCCTGATCGACTGAGACCAGGCCAAAGTCCAAATTTAGAAGTTTTCCAATTTCTAAAATATCTCTAATAAAACCAATATTATCATAGATGAGCCTGCCTGGCACACAATAGGTCTGATCAGGTTCAATTACGGTACTTCTCTCAACACTTCCCTGAGCCTGTTTGCAAGAACTTTTGAGAGTAGCCGATATTCTACACAGAGGATAGATACAGGTCTCCAGGACCTTATGTCCTTCAGATCCCCCTTCTTGGGCAGCAATGTCAGGATTGCTCTTCGACAACTGAGTGGCAATCGCCCCTTGGCCAAGCTGTCCCTCAATACAGCCAGTAGGTCTGCGCCTATTTCTGGCCAAAAGGACTTGTAAAAATCAACCAGCAACCCATCAATACCCGGTGCTTTGCCACACTCCATGGTCTGGAGGGCTTTGTTCAACTCAACCAGGATAATCACCCTTCCCAGATCCTGATTTGCCTGCCCAGAAACCTTGGGTAGATTCGTGAGAAAGGGACTGTCCGGAGCCTGCTCATAGGAGATTTCACTCCTATACAAATCCTGAAAGAACTCGACTGCCCTCCTACGAATATCACCATGGTTGGTCAAGAGATTTCCATTTCCAGAAACAAGACCATGTATAAGCCTTTTCTGGCCATTTTTCTTTTCCAGATTAAAAAAAGAATTTAGAAGGTGCATCCATTAATTCTGCACTCTGGAATCGAGACCTGACCAGAGCTCCTTGTGCTTTAATGCCCAGCAAGTCAGTTAAAAGATTATTTTTTTCTTTTTAAATTTTCCATATATAAACAATCTCCAGTGACTCCAGCTAACCTTTGGAGTTCCATTATTTCATTTTCCAAGGTTTTCATACGCTGAGCTATGTTACTCGTGACATGTGAAGTATATTGCTGACACAACTGTTTTATTTGAGCCTTGCCAAAATCCCACCATTGTTGCAGAGACTGAAAAGTAGACTTTGTGGTTCTAAAATCCCTCCAAAAAAAACTTAAAAACATCCCTAAAATGACTATCATGTAGTAAACTAGTGTTAAAATGCCAATATGCACTTTTGTGTCTGGTTGCACTTACATAAAAAGTGCAAAGCACCATACTGTGATCAGAAAAACCCACAGGTACAACCCCGATTCCAGAAAAGTTGGGACAAAGTACAAATCTCATCTCATCATCTCTAGCCGCTTTATCCTTCTATAGGGTCGCAGGCAAGCTGGAGCCTATCCCAGCTGACTACGGGCGAAAGGCGGGGTACACCCTGGACAAGTCGCCAGGTCGTCACAGGGCTGACACATAGACACAGACAACCATTCACACTCACATCTACGGTCAATTTAGAGTCACCAGTTAACCTAACCTGCATGTCTTTGGACTGTGGGGGAAACCGGAGCACCCAGAGGAAACCCACGCAGACACAGGGAGAACATGCAAACTCCACACAGAAAGGCCCTCGCCGGCCCCGGGGCTCGAACCCAGGACCTTCTTGCTGTGAGGCGACAGCGCTAACCACTACACCACCGTGCCGCCCCAAAGTACAAATTGTAAATAAAAACAGAATGCAATAATTTACAAATCTCAAAAACTGATATTGTATTCACAATAGAACATAGACAACATACTGTATCAAATGTCAAAAGTGAGACATTTTGAAATTTCATGCCAAATATTGGCTCATTTGAAATTTCATGACAGCAACACATCTCAAAAAAGTTGGGACAGGGGCAATAAGAGGCTGGAAAAGTTAAACGTACAAAAAAGGAACAGCTGGAGGACCAAATTGCAACTCATTAGGTCAATTGGCAATAGGTCATTAACATGACTGGGTATAAAAAGAGCATCTTGGAGTGGCAGCGGCTCTCAGAAGTAAAGATGGGAAGAGGATCACCAATCCCCCTAATTCTGCACCGACAAATAGTGGAGCAATATCAGAAAGGAGTTCGACAGTGTAAAATTGCAAAGAGTTTGAACATATCATCATCTACAGTGCATAATATCATCAAAAGATTCAGAGAATCTGGAAGAATCTCTGTGCGTAAGGGTCAAGGCCGGAAACCATACTGGGTGCCCGTGATCTTCGGGCCCTTAGACGGCACTGCATCACATACAGGCATGCTTCTGTATTGGAAATCACAAAATGGGCTCAGGAATATTTCCAGAGAACATTATCTGTGAACACAATTCATCGTGCCATCCGCCATTGCCAGCTAAAACTTCATAGTTCAAAGAAGAAGCCGTATCTAAACATGATCCAGAAGCGCAGACGTCTTCTCTGGGCCAAGGCTCATTTAAAATGGACTGTGGCAAAGTGGAAAACTGTTCTGTGGTCAGACGAATCAAAATTTGAAGTTCTTTATGGAAATCAGGGACGCCGTGTCATTCGGACTAAAGAGGAGAACGACGATCCGAGTTGTTATCGGCGCTCAGTTCAGAAGCCTGCATCTCTGATGGTATGGGGTTGCATTAGTGCGTGTGGCATGGGCAGCTTACACATCTGGAAAGACACCATCAATGCTGAAAGGTATATCCAGGTTCTAGAGCAACATATGCTCCCATCCAGATGACGTCTCTTTCAGGGAAGACCTTGCATTTTCCAACATGACAATGCCAAACCACATACGGCATCAATTACAGCATCATGGCTACGTAGAAGAAGGGTCCGAGTACTGAACTGGCCAGCCTGCAGTCCAGATCTTTCACCCATAGAAAACATTTGGCGCATCATAAAACGGAAGATACGACAAAAAAGACCTAAGACAGTTGAGCAACTAGAATCCTACATTAGACAAGAATGGGTTAACATTCCTATCCCTAAACTTGAGCAACTTGTCTCCTCAGTCCCCAGACGTTTACAGACTGTTGTAAAGAGAAAAGGGGATGTCTCACAGTGGTAAACATGGCCTTGTCCCAACTTTTTTGAGATGTGTTGTTGTCATGAAATTTAAAATCACCTAATTTTTCTCTTTAAATGATACATTTTCTCAGTTTAAACATTTGATATGTCATCTATGTTCTATTCTGAATAAAATATGGAATTTTGAAACTTCCACATCATTGCATTCCGTTTTTATTTACAATTTGTACTTTGTCCCAACTTTTTTGGAATCGGGGTTGTAGGATAAAACATGTTTTTAAAAAAACCAAGCTGGTGTTTAAAACTATAAAATCGGTCTAGTCTTGCCAGAGAAAGCATATTATCATTAGCATGAACCCACGTGTATTGTTTTTGATCCATGTGGAAATTTCTCCATACATCAGACAGATCATAGGAATTAATTAACTCAATGAGCCTCTTACGAGAAGGCCTATGAGGCTCCATATGATTCCTATCTATACTAAGTTCTGTACAATTAAAATCCCCACCAAGAAGTAAAAACTCTCCAGGATCACAATCCTTTAAAGCACTATCTAAAATGCTTAGAAAAGTCGTTCTCTCACGCCTGTCTGTTGGCGCATAAACACAAACAAAGACAAAAAAGTTATTCTCAAATTGTGCTCTGACTCTTAGGAGTCTACCTTTAATAAATTCATCAACCCGATACGAAGAAGGAATACAGGTCTGTGAAAAAATAATAGCAACGCCACGACTGACTGAAGTGTTGTGGCTTAAAATTGACAAGCCCCCAAATTCCTTTGCCCAATCAGCACTATTATTAGTGTCTGTGTGTGTGTCTTGTGCAAAAACCACATCAATGTTTTTTTCTTTAATTATTTCAAAGAGCAAAGCCCTCTTCATACCATCTCTTGCTCCATTCAAATTTAACGATGCGATCTTAAATTCCCCCATGAATAGGAAATAAAAGAAAAAATATATCAACATAATTTTGAGAACAAAACAGCATCGTAGATTTACTGACTCATATCAGTGTTTAACAGAGCTCTTATGGTGATGTATACGGGGCAACTTTTTGGGCAATCTTGCCGAGCAATGTTGCTGGCAACGGGCAACTAGGTGAGACACAGGGCAACTTTTCAGGGCAACTAACAATGGGCAACAACAGTTAGCAACGGCAGTTTACAGTTAGCTAAAAAAAATCGATGTCTTAATTTTTGCTGTGACCATATAATCAAGCTGTCTGTTGTTTTTTAGAGCTTTGGTGAGGTAAATTCCTCCATATAGAATATTAAAATAACTTACCGGCGTAAAAACAGATGAGGAGTCTCTCCATCTCTTCACTCCACTGACACTCAGCGGCCGCCATATTTGTTTGAAATTTCTGATCCGAACCTCACCGGAGGTCACATGACTCGATACTCGCGTTCTGATTGGCTTATCTCAAAAAGTTGCCAGAGATTATCAAAACCATTCAGAAAGAAACAATGTTGCCCAATCTCAATAGAAAAGAGTCAAAACGCAATTGCCCAGCAACACTGCTCGGCAACATTGCCCAAAAAGTTGCCCCGTGTATCATCACCATTAGCTTTGTGAGAAACTTACTCAGACGGTAACCCTCCTTATCTGTTAATTTCCCTTCAGCCATGTATGATTTAGTTTTTACCATAAATTGATCAATGTCGGGAAAATATTCGTCAACTTTCACATTTCTCGCATTTTTGGTCCGTAACAAAAAACTCTTGATGTCTTCTACAGTATACTCGCGACTCGAGAAGCCGCTTTGCCGTAGACTGCAGGTCTAGCTGCATTCAGATTCACTCTCACTCCCCGCATCAGTGGAGTCGAGGTCAATCAGCAGCTCTCTCTTTTTGGTCTGAGCCCCCGGACTAGATCGGTCCCTTGTCCTCTTTTTACGTTTAGGGACCTTAAACGGATTTACATTTGTTTCCATGTTTTGAACCCCATCACCAGTGAGAACATTAAGCATTTCATCTAATGCCGCTTTTCCACTACCAACACGGCTGAGTTGGGCTGAGTCGAGCTGAGTGGGGCTGTTGGAGTTGCATTTCGACTACAACCGCGCTGAACTGTGCTGGCTGGAAGTGGGTGGACACATTGGGTGGAGTTAGCGAAAGTGGGTGGACGTCACGTGATGTCGTTAGGCAGCGCAAACAGTGACATCAGTGACCGAGTCTCACGACCCGGATAGTAAACAATAAACATGGAGGACATGGAGTCGTTAGTGTTGCTGGTCTTGGTGCTGTGGCTTGTTGTCACCGACAACGCTAACAGATAC
The DNA here is from genome assembly GCF_027579695.1 of Neoarius graeffei. Lineage (NCBI taxonomy): Eukaryota > Metazoa > Chordata > Actinopteri > Siluriformes > Ariidae > Neoarius > Neoarius graeffei. The sequence goes on along the minus strand of NC_083571.1, from coordinate 112,285,518 downwards.
TGACAAGAGCGTATAGATGAGGCGAGGCGCATAAGGCTTCAGAAATTCTCGTAATTTGTAATTCTTCTTCTTCCGGGTTTACGGTGTTTACAGATCCCAGCGTGCTCGCGGGGCGTGTGTGGGCATGTGAGGACACTCCTCCTCACCAATCAGTGCACAGGGGAGTGTCTCCTCACGCCCCTAGCCCCACTCGGCTCGGTTTGGCTCGCTTCAGCCCCACTCCAAAACCGTGCAAGTTTTGGGTGCTGAGTAGGGCTGAAGCGAGCTGAGTCGTGCTGCTCTGAGGTAGTCGAAACGTGAGCCGTGTTGGGCTGAAGTGAGCTGAAAAAGGGTAGTGGAAAAGGGCCATTAGTTAGCAGCTGAAACCACACTACTCTGCGAACTATCAGTGACGTCCACCGAAGGTCCAACTTCAGGTTCATCTTTTTCATCTCCCACTTTTCCTAAACAAACATCCTGATCAGACGGTCTAACACCGGCTTCTTCAACTCTGGAAGGCTCTTGTTCAGGAGGCAGAACCTCATTCGCACCAGCCCCTTCATTAGCAGGTGCCTTCTGCTTACTCGTGGGGTGTTCTTCCCCGACATTCTCATTTTGCACGTTTACCTTATCCCCATTCTCATTCTGCTCATTTACCTTATCCCCATTCTCATTCTGCTCGTTTGCCTTATCCCCATTTGCGGAGCTGTTGCGCTTTTTGGGACAAGCTCGCGCCAAATGGCCAGTTAGCCCACAACCAAAGCACCTCATCATGTGACTTGTGGCATAAATAACATAATTAAAACCTTCAACCTGCATGCTCAACGTCAAGTCCAAATCAGAATCATGTAGTATCATATAAACATAACGCCTAAATGACACCACATGTTTCAGTAAAGGGGATTTGCTAGCTATGGCAATCTTCCTGATCAGAGAGACAAGTTTACCATAGCGGGCTAGTGACTGCGCTAAAATATCATCCGAAATGAAAGGTGGCACATTTGAAAGGCTCACTTTCTTAGAAGGGGTAGACAACGGTAGCACCGAGGTGAAAACACCGTCAATCACCACCCCTTGCTCAACCATCAAATTTGCCAATTCTACCGTCTCCAGAAACAGAACAATTGCCTGGTTCATACGAGACGCAGACAAAATTTTATCATGCCCAACGATTTCACCTACGGCTAAGCTACAAACCTCTACGCTGGCGGTGGACGCAATCTTAATCGCGTGCCGCCGCGTGAGGGAATCAAACTTCCCTCTACCTGAGGCAAACATGCTCCCGGCTTAGGAGCAGACGCCCAGGTAAACACAAAACAAACAACACACTTCACTAAACCTAAACAAACACAAAACAAAAGCAAACACAAAACAAATATAAGTAAATATGTATATATAGCAGGGCGGCACGGTGGTGTAGTGGTTAGCACTGTCGCCTCACAGCAAGAAGGTCCGGGTTCGAGCCCCGTGGCCGGCGAGGGCCTTTCTGTGCGGAGTTTGCATGTTCTCCCCGTGTCCGCGTGGGTTTCCTCCGGGTGCTCCGGTTTCCCCCACAGTCCAAAGACATGCAGGTTAGGTTAACTGGTGACTCTAAATTGAGCGTAGGTGTGAATGTGAGTGTGAATGGTTGTCTGTGTCTATGTGTCAGCCCTGTGATGACCTGGCGACTTGTCCAGGGTGTACCCCGCCTTTCGCCCGTAGTCAGCTGGGATAGGCTCCAGCTTGCCTGCGACCCTGTAGAACAGGATAAAGCGGCTAGAGATAATGAGATGAGATGAGATGAGATGTGTATATATAGCGAGAGAAATAAAGAAAAGTTAGAACACAGCACGGTGGCTGCACTCAAACACTCCATTCACTCACAGCGCTCTGCCCACTCACTCCCAGCATCCACTCCGACAGAGAGAGAGAGAGAAAAGCTATAGAAGAGGAGAGAGAAGAAGAGAGAGAGAAGAGCGAGAAGAAGAGAGAGAAGAGCGAGAAGAAGAGTGAGAAGAGAGAGAGGAGAGAAAAAGCAGAGAGAAGAAGATCGAGAAGAGACAGAAAAGGAGAGAGCGAGAAGAGGGGGAGAGAGAGAGAAGAAGAAGAACAAGAAGAAGAGAGAGATGCCTCTTTTTTTCCCACCTAAGTTTCCGAGGTAGCTCAGGGATGTCTCTTGGGCTCCACTGACCTATCAGACAAGCTTCACGTTTGTCCCAGTTAACTTTAGCAGAGGAAGCTTTTTCATACACAGTCAGGATTTCTTTAAGTTCTTGTATGTCTCTCTGATCTTGTATAAAAACATTAACATCATCTGCATAAGCTGAGACGGCTACAGAGCGGTTCTGAGCCAGCTCAGAGAGACCCAGGCCCTGTAACCTGCTCTTCAGCCTACACAGAAGAGGTTCAATAGCAATACTGTAGAGCTGGCCTGAGATGGCGCAGCCCTGTCTGATCCCTCTCTTAAAGTGCCATTCCACCATTGGATGTATTCTTTGGCATAAAATATAATATATTTTGACAACATATACAGTGGTGCTTGAAAGTTTGTGAACCCTTTAGAATTTTCTATATTTCTGCATAAATATGACCTAAAACATCAAAAGATTTTCACACAAGTCCTAAAAGTAGATAAAGAGAACCCAGTTAAACAAATGAGACAAAAAATATTATACTTGGTCATTTATCTATTGAGGAAAATGATCCAATATTACATATCTGTGATGGCAAAAGTATGTGAACCTTTGCTTTCAGTATCTGGTGTGACCCCCTTGTGCAGCAATAACTGCAACTAAACGTTTCCGGTAACTGTTGATCAGTCCTGCACACCGGCTTGGAGGAATTTTAGCCCGTTCCTCCGTACAGAACAGCTTCAACTCTGGGATGTTGGTGGGTTTCCTCACATGAACTGCTCGCTTCAGGTCCTTCCACAACATTTTGATTGGATTAAGGTCAGGACTTTGAATTGGCCATTCCAAAACATTAACTTTATTCTTCTTTAACAATTCTTTGGTAGAACGACTTGTGTGCTTAGGGTCGTTGTCTTGCTGTGTGACCCACCTTCTCTTGAGATTCAGTTCATGGATGGATTTCCTGGCATTTTCCTTTAGAATTCGCTGGTATAATTCAGAATTCATTGTTCCATCAATGATGGCAAGCTGTCCTGGTCCAAATGCAGCAAAACAGGCCCAAACCATGATACTACCACCACCATGTTTCACAGATGGGATAAGGTTCTTATGCTGGAATGCAGTGCTTTCCTTTCTCCAAACATAACGCTTCTCATTTAAACCAAAAAGTTCTATTTTGGTCTCATCCATCCACAAAACATTTTTCCAATAGCCTTCTGGCTTGTCCACATGATCTTTAGCAAACTGCAGATGAGCAGCAATGTTCTTTTTGGAGAGCAGTGGGTTTCTCCTTGCAACCCTGCCAGGCACACCATTGTTGTTCTGTGTTCTCCTGATGGTGGACTCATGAACATTAACATTAGCCAATGTGAGAGAGGCCTTCAGTTGCTTAGAAGTTACTCTGGGGCCCTTTGTGACTTCGCCGACTATTACATGCCTTGCTCTTGGAGTGATCATTGTTGGTCGACCACTCCTGGGGAGGGTAACGATGGTCTTGAATTTCCTCCATTTGTACGCAACCTGTCTGACTGTGGATTGGTAGAATCCAAACTCTTTAGAGATGGTTTTGTAACCTTTTCCAGCCTGATGAGCATCAACAACGCTTTTTCTGAGGTCCTCAGAAATCTCCTTTGTTTGTGCCATGATACACTTCCGCAAACATGTGTTGTGAAGATCAGACTTTGATAGATCCCTGTTCTTTAAATAAAACAGGGTGCCCACTCACACCTGATTGTCATCCCATTGATTGAAAACACCTGACTCTAATTTCACCTTCAAATTAACTGCTAATCCTAGAGGTTCACATACTTTTGCCACTCACAGATATGTAATATTGGATCATTTTCCTCAATAAATAAATGACCAAGTATAATATTTTTGTCTCATTTGTTTAACTGGGTTCTCTTTATCTACTTTTAGGACTTGTGTGAAAATCTGATGATGTTTTAGGTCACATTTATGCAGAAATATAGAAAATTCTAAAGGGTTCACAAACTTTCAAGCACCACTGTATAAATGGTATCACTAGATAGAGAAATCTTTTAGCTTCAAAATGATATATCAAACATAATTTTTTGACAACGACAAGTATATTAATTTTGCGACCAAAGTCACCTACCCTTTTAATTTCCGCGCGTGATGTCATCGGCAGGTTCCCCTTCTTGTGTACCACGTGACGTGTGACGTGGCACATATTATCAGCAATGGCGGATAGAACGCGATAAAAATAATACCAATAAATCTAGCTAATACCAATAAATCTAGCTAACTGAAAGATTAACTCAAAATTTTTCGCAATTTTTTTGGCCCCCATATACGAGGAGAAATGACTCTCTCACTTTGGGGGTTTCCTGGTCTAAAAATAGACCGACACGTGGTACACAAGAAGGGGGACCTGCCGATGACATCACGTTTCACTACCGCGCGGAAATTAAAAGGGTAGGTGACTTTGGTCGCAAAATTAATATACTTGTCGTTGTCAAAAAATTATGTTTGATATATCATTTTGAAGCTAAAAGATTTCTCTGTCTAGTCATGTTGTCATAAAATATATTGTATTTAATGCCAAAGAATACATCCAATGGTGGAATGGCACTTTAACTGGCACAGGGCAGCACAACCCTCCCCCCCACCTTTTTTTAAACAGCAGTCTTCATTGTACAACAGTTTGACCCAGGATAAAAAGCTCCCCCTGATTCCAAAAGCCTGCAGGGTGGAGAAGATCCACACAATCAAATGCCTTTTCTTCATCAGTGGATAAAATACCAATATTAATATTACATAGTTTACAGACATCAAATATACCTCATCTCATCTCATCTCATCTCATTATCTCTAGCCGCTTTATCCTTCTACAGGGTCACAGGCAAGCTGGAGCCTATCCCAGCTGACTACGGGCGAAAGGCAGGGTACACCCTGGACAAGTCGCCAGGTCATCACAGGGCTGACACATAGACACAGACAACCATTCACACTCACATTCACACCTACGCTCAATTTAGAGTCACCAGTTAACCTAACCTGCATGTCTTTGGACTGTGGGGGAAACCGGAGCACCCGGAGGAAACCCACGCGGACACGGGGAGAACATGCAAACTCCACACAGAAAGGCCCTCGCCGGCCCCGGGGCTCGAACCCAGGACCTTCTTGCTGTGAGGCGACAGCGCTAACCACTACACCACTGTGCCGCCCCTCAAATATACCTATTATTAAAAATAAATTATCATACATTGACCTGTCCGGAATACAATAAGACTGATCTGCACCAATAAATAACTCAATAAAATGTTTTAATCTATTTGATAAAACCTTGGAGAGGATCTTATAGTCCGTACATAAAAGAGCTACAGGTTTCCAGTTCTTTAAAAGAGCTAGGTCTCCCTTCTTGGGCAGCAGTGAGAGAAATGCTCGCCTGCAGGAAGTCTGAAGTCTCAGTTTTTTAAAAACACTCTTTAAAAACGGCCTAAAGGTCCCGTCCCAGTATCATCCAGAAGTGTTTAAAAAAAGTCTGAAGGAAGACCATCTAGTCCTGGAGCCTTGCCTGGTGCCATCTGGGACACCGCAGCAGTCAGCTCATCTAAAATGATTTCTGCGTTCAGAGTGTTCTGGTCTCCTAAGCTCATTTGAGGAAGCCCCTGCAGAAGCTCTGCAGCAGAGTCCATGTCACAGCTGCCCGCGCTGAATAGATCTGTATAAAATTCCACTGCAAGCTTCCTCATGTCGGCTTGGTCTGTGGTGATGTTTCCGTCAGGACTACAAAGACAGACCATTTGTTTCCTCTGAACAGCAGATTTCTTCAAATTAAAAAAAAAAAAAAAGAATGAAGTTGGTGCATCCATGTCTTGGAGTCTAGTAAACCTTGCTGGGACTAGTGCTCCTTTACGGTAGGTCTGTCCTGCAGAAGGGAGTTGAGTTCCTGTCTTTTAAAAATTAACCCATCATTTTTTTGTTGGGGGCGGCACGGTGGTGTAGTGGTTAGCGCTGTTGCCTCACAGCAAGAAGGTCCGGGTTCGAGCCCCGTGGCCGGCGAGGGCCTTTCTGTGTGGAGTTTGCATGTTCTCCCCGTGTCCGCGTGGGTTTCCTCCGGGTGCTCCGGTTTCCCCCACAGTCCAAAGACATGCAGGTTAGGTTAACTGGTGACTCTAAATTGACCGTAGGTGTGAATGTGAGTGTGAATGGTTGTCTGTGTCTATGTGTCAGCCCTGTGATGACCTGGCGACTTGTCCAGGGTGTACCCCGCCTTTCGCCCGTAGTCAGCTGGGATAGGCTCCAGCTTGCCTGTGACCCTGTAGAACAGGATAAAGCGGCTAGAGATAATGAGATGAGATGAGATGAAGTTTTAATGATCCAGGGGAATGTGTTGGAATGGTGGGGGGAAGAGACTGGAACTGTTGCACAGTTGTTGATGACTGTTGGAACTGTTGGATCCTTCCTGGATCTTCAGTAGATCCAAAATAAATTATTTTTTTTTACAAAAGTTAAGATCGTGTAATAACGTAACATTAAAATGCCAAAAGGACTTTGGTTTTTCTGTGCGAGATGAATAAAATAAAATCGCAACTCCTGCTCTGAAATTTGTCCCATGACTAAGAACATATTGTCCATTCCACCATAAATCCCAGGCTATTTTATTCAGCTCGTCACTATGTGTTTCCTGTAATAAAATAATATCCAGGTTTTTTTGTCTGATTACTTCAGATAATAAAGCTCTTTTCTGTTCATCTCTTCCCCCATTTATATTTAAAAAGAGGCAACTCTTAACCCCTGCATATTGAAAGAAAAAGAGACAGAACAGTCAAGAGACAGATGGAAAGAACCAGCAGAGATGAAAACCCAGTGCTGTGTCGTCATTGAAAAGTTTTATTTTTTGAGTTTCATTTTCTGAATCATTCTGCTCTCACACTACGTTCAGACCGCAACCTGAAACGACCCATATCCGATTTGTTGTGAAATCCGATTTTTTTGTTAGGCCGTTCACATTACCAATTATATGAGACTTGTATGCGATCTCCAATATGAATGGAAAACGACCCAAAAGTGTCCCGCATGCGCAAATTGACATGTAATAAGCACATCTACGTAATACGTAAACAACAAAAAAAAAGCGCACTCTTCAAGTTTCCACCAAAGAGGCGGGATTAGCCAACGCAGAATGGTGACGTTTGTCTCTTGTTGATGACGTGTAGGTCGCATGAATGCGAGCTGTCCGGTCAGACTGCAGTCGCATGTGAAAATAACGGATATGCATCGGAATTAGGACCACATATCCAAGCGGCCTGGGTCACATGTGAAAAAAATCGGATCTGTGTCGTTCAGATTGTCAATAACAAATCGGATACAGGTCGCATATGGGCAAAAAAAAATCGGATATGGGTCGTTTCAGGGTGCAGTCTGAACGTAGTCTCAGACCCCGTCCACACGTAGCCAGGTATCTGCTAAATCGAAGATGTTTTTCTACGTTTTGGCCTGTCATCCACATGAAAACACATCAAAAACGAATATTTAAAAAAACTCTGGGCAAAGTGAAGATTTTTGAAAACTCCGTGTATGCCTTTTCGTGTAGACAGAGATAACCGGAGGTTTGCGTTTTAGAACGTCACAATCTGCGCCAAAAAAATGACAACAAATCTGCCCTGACGTCAAATGTGCGACCTTTGTTTACTGCAGAAGCCAGATTAAGCATGGACAAAGAGTAATGGATCGGAGTAGTGCCTTGAAAGCGTTAATTATTGTGCAGGTGCTATTTACATGTTTAATTTTAGAAGCCCAACTACTGACAAGATTCCCAATCAACGTTTTCTTGCATCTTTTGAAGTTTATACTCCAAAATTGTGTTTAGAAGCAATTCTGTCTCCGAGTCTGTCCAGACGAACGAGCTTGGCACCATGTTTTATGTTTAGGCGGAAGTGACGCCAACAGAGGGCTATTCTGATGTGATTAGGGGGTAGGATTTGGGGAAATAATGCCATCTACAGGTTTGGGATGCTTATGAATGTGATTGAAAACGCAGATGTTCGGTTATGTGTGGAAGGGATTTTTTTCGAAGACGAGGTGGTGTGGATAAAACATTTTTATAAACGGAGGGGGGGAAAATGTTCGGTTTTAAAAATACCCGGCTATGTGTGTACATGGCCTTAGACTCTTTTAACCCTTTCCTCAGACCAGTGACGTGCTTTTTTAAATGATAACGTTTCTCTCCATCCAGTAAATCCATGCTAACAACTCTTTGAAGTGTGGTAACTGATTTGATAAACTTTTCAACGTTGGGAAAATAATCTTTAACATTTGCTTTTTTTCCAAAAGTCTGATCCAAAAAATTATTAATCTCCTCGAGTGAGTACAGGTCTTGACTCTGAGAAATGCTGTCCGCAATAGAAACAGTGTCAGAGTCACATTCCATATCAGTCACATTGTTACCATAACAACTGTCCGGCTTGGTCACCTCCTCTGTCTCACTGTCGGGTCTGACAGCCTCCTGTAAAACCGGAGACTCCGCACCCTGCTCAGACCCTCCCACACCGACCTCTCCCGGCTCCGCCCTGCTCTGTTCAGCCTCTACTGTTTCCACTGAACCGCTACGACGAGCAGCCCCGATCACAGAGCTACCGGCATCCGTAGCTGCAGGCACAGAGCCTCCGGCCTCAGTTTGAGCAGGTGGAGCAGACTCAGATAATGCTGGCCAGTCGCTGCTCACTTTCCTGCCATCTGTCACCACAGCGACACCACTGCCTGCCTTCTCACCGTCAGTCACACCGCTTCTCACCTCCTTACCGTCAGTCATAACACTGTTCACTTCCCTACCATTACACTACGTTCAGACTGCAACCTGAAACAACCCATATCCGATTTGTTGTGAAATCCGATTTTTTTGTTAGGCCGATCACATTAGCAATTATATGAGACTTGTATGCGATCTCCAATATGAACGGAAAACGACCCAAAAGTGTCCCGCATGCCCAAATTGACACTTAATAAGCACATCTACGTAATACATAAAAAAAAAAAAACGCACTCTTCAAGTTTGCAAGTAAAGCATGGAGATGAGGCGAGACCCGGCGATGTGGTTTTTGTGGCGGCGGAACTCACACAATAATCTGATTAATGTGGGCAGCAGACTAATGAGACCGAAGGTGTCAAATTACTGGAAATTTCCAGAACAATCTTATAATCTTGTAATACAGGATGGTTTAACATCCAGGTCCCTACCAAATCCACCATTAGCTTGATCAATTCTATAAAAGTCTATTTAAATTCTGAAAACTGTACAAATGTTGTTGTTTTCCACCAAAGAGGCGGGATTAGCCAACGCAGATTAGTAACGTTTGTATCTTGTTGATGACGTGTAGGTCGCATGAATGCGACCAGTCCGGTCAGACTGCAGTCGCATGTGAAAATAACGGATATGCATCGGAATTAGGACCACATATCCAAGCGGCCTGGGTCGCATGTGAAAAAATCGGATCTGTGTTGTTCAGATTGTCAATAACAAATCGGATACAGGTCGCATATGGGCAAAAAAAATCGGATATGGGTCGTTTCAAAGTGCAGTCTGAACGTAGTCTTAGTCACGTTGCTTCTTGTCTCTATACTGTCAGTCACACTACTGTTTACTTCCCTACCGTCAGTCACAAACACTACCCCACTGCCCACTTCCCCGCTGTCAGTTACCACAGCCTCGCTGGTGCCCTTTCCTTGCTAGCAGTTCTAGCCGCTGCTTCTACCTGTCTATGTGGACAGGTAATTATTTTATGTCCGACGTCTCCACACTCAAAACACTTCATGTTTCCTGAGCTAGCATACACCATGTAAAAACCTTCCTCATGCTTCACACGGAAGGAAACATCCAGTGTCTGAGTTGGAGAGTCCAAAACCATAAACACCTGTCTTCGGAGAGATTGAACATGTTTCAATTTGTTGTCCTTACAACCCAAACTCACCGTCCGGAAAACACTCACGAATTTCCTGAAGTGCTTCAGCTCTCACTCCAGCGCCTCGTTCGGAATGAACAGGGGAACTCCGGACATGGTTACCCGGAAGGAAGGCACTGTCAGCGGGGAAACTTGCACAAACTCATTATCGATGTAAATATTGCTCTCTATGAGCTGATTAACAAGCTCCCGGTGCTTCATGAACACGATTACTGCCTTGTTCATGCGGGAGGCACATATGATGTTTTCATAGCCCACCTGCTCTCCGACAGTGAGCAGTACCTGTTCTACCAGTACCGTGGGCTGCAGTACTGTCCTAATCCCATGTTTCAGGGACGGGGCAGCGTCCCAGAGGACGCCATCCCTGCCACAAACGCAAACAAACACACACACACACACACACACACACACAAAATCATTAGGAAATACTGCAAGAAAGAATAGCAAAAAAGTTAGAAAGAGAAATGTAAGCTCTCAGCCAACCTCACCACACCCTCCATCAGCAAACTCCCAGCATGCAGTGCAGAGAGAGAGAGAAGAAGAGAGAGAGAGCAGAGAGAAGAGTGAGAAGAAGAGAGAGAGAGAAGAAGAAGAGAGGATAGATAGATAGATAGATAGATAGATAGATAGATAGATAGATAGATAGATAGATAGATAGAACGGACTTTATTGATCCCTTTGGGAGGGTTCCCTCAGGGAAATTAAAATTCCAGCAGCATCATTACTGGATGAACAGAGAATAGAAAATAGAGAAAACTTCTAGATAAATTAAATATTAACATATACAAGTATAAAAAAAAAAACGTCCAGCAGGAGAGGTATTGCATATTATTTTGCACATTTATATTGCACATTGTCCAGTATTGCTTTTTGTTAGGCTAGGCTACTGCTCCTTCCCGTCCTCTGTCCTCCTGTTACCCCTCCTCCCCCCCCAGAGAGGAGTTTTAGATGGCGTGACGGACAAAGGAGTTTTTGAGTCTGTTCATCCTGCACTTGGGAAGGAGCATTCTGTCACTGAACAGGCTCCTCTGGTTGCTGATGACGGTGTGCAGAGGGTGACTGGCATTGTCCATGATGTTCAGTAGTTTGTCCATAGTCCTCTTCTCTGCCACCGTCACCAGAGAGTCCAGCTTCATGCCGACCACAGAGCCGGCCCGCCTGATCAGTTTGTCCAGCCTGGATGTGTCCTTCTTGGATGTGCTGCCCCCCCCCCCAGCACACTACGGTGTAAAACAGGACACTGGTGACCACAGACTGATAGAACATTCACAGGAGTTTCCTGCAGATGTTAAAGGACCGCAGCCTCCTCAGGAAGTACAGCCTGCTCTGTCCCTTCCTGTACAGGTGGTTAGTGTTGCCAGTCCAGCTTGCTGTCCAGCCACAGCCCGAGGTACTTGTAGGAATCCACAGCCTCCACCTCGACTCCCTTGATCAGAACTGGTTGTGGCCTTGGTCTGGACCTCCCAAAGTCAATGACCAGCTCCTTGGTCTTCGAGGTGTTGAGCTGCAGATGGTTCCTATTGCACCAAACAGCAAAGTCCCTCACCAGGCTCCTATAGAGATCTTGCAGTCACGTGACCGGAAAGTACACAGCCGCCATCTTGTCGGTAAAAAACACCGCTGAATATTGCTGCACTCGTGTACAGAATGGATCAATTTCAACCGACGGACTACACGGCTCATTTTTCTAATGAACAGATAACTACATATATGTCTAAAATAAACGACCTACAGATTAGTGACCCTTATGGCTTACCGGACGGAGTTTTCACGACCGGATTTTGAACTGCCAGCGGAATACCCAGACGTGTATAATTACCTCATTAACTTTCCCTCGCTGTTCAGTGGTGAAGCACTGCATGCTTATAAATCTCTGCACAGTTATCTTTACAGAAATTCAGGATTTGTCAGCGACTCAGATGTGGCATCTTGTAAACAAGAAAATAACAATCCTCACTGGATGGGTAAGTCACTTAAGTATTGAGTATAGCACTGACCAGCCGATTATAGAATAGAATAAGGTAATTCCAGCTGTAATTCCAAATCGTCCGTCTTGTTTACCTGGCGTTGGAGAGGTAGAGGCTTAGCAGTGGAGATTTGAGTAGCTGTTTTCTGAGCTTAGTCAACAGGCCGGCTCTGCAGCCTCACTTTTGCTTCCGCTCCCGACGCCGCCTCCTTCGCTTTGCTTCCGATAACAATCCATGGAGACCCCGCTGGTCTCACTATCTCGTTCGGAATGTTGTTCATGCGATGGAAATCGCTACAAACCGTCATTTTCTGCTGGAAACCAATGTCCAGTAAGTCCATACGGTTGTAGTGGATATTGAAGTCCGGTACAGATGAACAACACGCAAAAATACACACAAAAAACATAAAAAACGTGCACAGGTAGGGAGAGCTTGTAGCCGCAGCCATTGTAGTAGAATTGTATATAGTAGGGTTTTCCAGAAGAAAAGGTAGAAGCAGAAGTAGAAGTAGAAGGCGGAAATATGGCGTTTGACCGACAAGATGGCGTCTGTCACAATCTGGATCGGCTGTGACGTCACATGCAAGTGCTCCATACTCCTCCTCTCTGTCATCCCTGATACACCCCACGATGGCTGTGTCATCAGCGAACTTCTGAATGTGACACAGCTCCAAGTTGTAGCAGAAGTCTGCGGTGTACAGGGTGAAGAGAAGAGGGGCCAGCACTGTGCCCTGGGGTGCTCCCCAAAACACTCAAAAAGTTTTGCTACCAGATTAATCAATGGGGTCAATCTTACACAGTCTTTAAATAAGCATGAAAAACAGTCTCTCTCCAAACAAAAGCAACACTCATGACTGATATTTGGATTTAAAATGGAAACAAAAGAATTTACAGCCAAAATACCATGTAAAATTCTCCAATGTAAATCCTCAGCTTTTTTTTTTTTTGTTAATGGTGGTTTGCACAAAGATTTCCATGCTGGTTGAATACCACTAACCAAACCAAAACTGGAACGCTAAGGCGTGTCAACCCTTTTATTCAATTTAGTTTTGTTTAACACTTTCATACAGCTCCTGTAGAAACATTCACCACTGGCTTCACTAAATTGAAATTCTTTTGAAGGGAGCAAAAACAAACCACAATTATCTAAGGGCCTGTTTACGGGTAAAAACGACAATATTTTATCGGAAGTGCCTTTCGTCTACACGGGGACGGCGTTTCCGAGGCTGAAAAACGGAAAAAATTGAAAACGCCTTCCAGAGTGGATAAGTTAAAAACAGCCCCCATTGCATATCCGTCTAAACTACCCAATACGCGAAACTCTGCTCGGATCCGCTCACGTCGGGTACGCGTTTACGTCATACATATGTCATATACTGTACATGCCAGCCCGGGAAGTAAGAAAGTAAGTAAAAAAGTAAGAGCATGTCTGATTACATCGATCCAACGGACCTTCAAGCTGCTTTGGCAGCTTTAATAAACGTCCAGGAGTCCTTCGAACATCTATACCGAATCTGCACGTATACCGTTAATGAACAGAGGCGGGTATATTATGCTCTTACTTTTTTACTTACTTTCTTACTTACCATAGCCAGAGTAGTCAAAGTTTTCGCGGCGCAGATGTACAGATCAGACAAGACGGAAGACGTTGCGCATGCGTGCAGACATAGCGGAGGTCTTTCACAGCACCACCTAGCCGCCTGGCATGCACATCCAATTGAATTCCACACATTTATGCGTCACCGTATAGACGCAGATTTCCTCCTTGAAAACGGTCGTGTAGACGCGGAAAAAAATGAGAACGAAAACGGACTTTTGCGTTTTTGTTTCAGACCGTCCCCGTGTAAAGTGGGCCTAAGTTAGGTGTTAGCAGCAATTCAGGGAAAGGGTCTTCCACATCTGGCGTCGCAACCCTATCCATGTAGTTCTTCAATAACACACATTCCCATGAAGTCAACTTTGTTCTCCAACAATGTAACATTTGATCGACCACACGCAATGATCTCACTCCTATGCGTGCAGCCAATGGCACACTGTCCATCAGAGAGCCTGAAACATCCACCAACTGATGTAAATTTATTGGTCCACTCTTGCATAGATAATTGTTTAAACCAGGCGACATGTTCCTTGAAATCTCCAGTCTTGACCCATGGATTAGGGGCTCTTGTACCATAATAGCCAGTGCAGTGAACCAGTCTCTTCTGCCCTCTTCACCTTGAACAAAACCCATATTTTAAAGATACCTTGATAAAATACAGGCAATGACCTATATTCTATTTTATGAGGGTCTAAGAAAAACAAACATTTGTCAAGGCCCAGACCACCCATGTTATTTATTTTATTTTCTTTCTTTTTCTATTTTCATTTATTTATTTATTTATTTATTTCTGTGTGTTTGTGTAGTTTGATGTTTGTTTGAGTGTTTTGTCCGCCGGTTGTGGTGTAGCTCCAGACCCAGTTTTGGGCGTCGGTTCCCTCCAGGCCTTGGTTCACTGTGGGTGATGCCTGTGCTCCCAGCTATGGACTGCAGTGAGCCTGTTGCTCATTTTACATCGTGGTTGTCCAGCGCTCTGTGCTTTAATGCTTGGCGTGATGTTCCGAGCGATGTTGTTCGGTGGCGTCGCAGCGGCTGTGCAGGCAGTTTGGGACACACCAGCGCTCTGCGTGGTGGAACTTCTCTGCTCGCTTTGTGGATCCATGGCGTGGTGTTCGAGCGATGTTGCTGACGGCGTCACGGCAGCGGTGCTGGAGATGTGGGACTCGTTTTCATGCGCCTTTTGGTGGGACTGTGGCTGCTACACCACGGGAATTACATCCTGACCCCTACTCGGTGGACTTTTTACTTTTTATTTATTTTTTATTATTATTATTTATTTATTTATTTTTTCTTTGTCTATAATTGTAAAGCGTCCTTGGGTTTCTTGAAAGGCGCTATATAAATTTAACTTATTATTATTATTATTATTATTATTATTATTATTATTATTCATTATTTCACAGGCCACAGGTCTCCAGACCAGATCTTCAGGTCCTGTGAGAAATCTCTGAATGAACTGAAGTTTAAAAGCAGCAGTTCTACTGGCTAAATGAATTAGACCCTGACCACCCTCTTCCTTTGGTAAATAAAGAACATTCTGAGGGGTCCGATGTAAATTATCCCAAAAGAAATCAATTAAAATAGACTGAATCTTCATTAAAAGACCTGTTAGTGGATCTAAAACAGCTAAACGATGCCATAAAAAAGATGCAACTAAATTACTGATAATTAGACAGCGTCCCCTGTATGACATTTGTGGTAAAAGCCATGCCCATTTCTTTAAACGTCCTTTTATTTTCTCAAGAAGTCCATCCCAATTTTTTCGAACCACATTCCCATCACCTAAGAAAACACCAAAATATTTAAATCCCCCTTTTTTCCACTTCAGGCCTTCTGGGAGTTTTGGCAAACCATCTGTCCAATTACCTATTTGAATTGCTTCACTTTTAATCCAATTAACTTTCGCAGATGATCTCATTCCAAAATTTTGACAACATGACTCAAATTATCAATCTCATTTTGATCATTTACAACAACCACCACATCATCAGCATAAGCAGAGAGAGAAAAAAACATTTTCACAGTTGGGCAAAGAAAAGCCTGACATTTTAGCTCTTAGTTTGTGGAGCAAGGGCTCTATTGCCATGGAGTAAAGCATCCCAGACAAGGAACAACCCTGTCTCGCACCCCTATGAGCTTTCAAAGGGGGACACAAACCACCATTAACCTTTAATACACTCTCAATGTCATTATATAACACTAATCTTGCGAATGAACCCTGTGTTAAAACCAAAAGCCTCTAACACCCTCCATAAGTAGTTATGTTCAACTCAGTCAAATGCTTTCTCTTGATCCATGAAAACAAAACCAAAATTCGTATTCATTCTACTACTGACTTCAATAACATCTCTAACGAGGACAATATTGTCAAAAAATGGACCGCTCAGGAACACAGTAAGTTTGATCAATGTTTATAATTTGTCCCATCACTTTTGCCAATCTGGTAGCCAATGCTTTTGAAAGAACTTTAAAATCTGTGCATAAAAGAGACACTGGACGCCACTGCTTCAGGTCAGTCAAATCACCTTTTTTTGGCAACAGGGTCAACACTGCCTTCCAACAACTCAGAGGAAGTGTCCCCCTCTTAATACTATCATTTAAAACTTCTTGGAGATCTTTCCCCACCTCTGACCAAAAGCATTTATAAAACTCAACTGGCAAACCGTCAATACCAGGAGCATGTCATTTTCCATACCCATCAGGGCAGCATGAAGCTCTTTCAGTGACAAGGATCCATCCAGCTCTTCTGCTGAAGCTTCTGAGAGTTTTGGCAGGCCATTGAGGAAATCATCCTCCACCTCCTGCTCCCTGACCCACTCACTTTTGAAAAGCTCTGAATAAAAGCATCTTGCACGTTTTCTTATTTCAGGTGGCTTGGTCAGTAGTTCTTCTGTCTCTGTGCACATAGCATGAATAAACTTTTTCTTTGCATTTTTTTGTTCCAAATTAAAAAAAAACCGTGATGGAGCATCCATTTCGCATACATTCTGTATTCTTGAACAAACCAATGCTCCCTGAGTTTTTCTTTCCAACATATCAGCCAATTCCTTCTTTTTTTCTTTAAGAATATCTATTTGCTCCAAATCTCCCTTGTTATTCACCAAATTTTCATCTCATCTCATCTCATTATCTCTAACCGCTTTATCCTTCTACAGGGTCGCAGGCAAGCTGGAGCCTATCCCAGCTGACTACGGGCGAAAGGCGGGGTACACCCTGGACAAGTCGCCAGGTCATCACAGGGCTGACACATAGACACAGACAACCATTCACACTCACATTCACACCTACGGTCAATTTAGAGTCACCAGTTAACCTAACCTGCATGTCTTTGGACTGTGGGGGAAACCGGAGCACCCGGAGGAAACCCACGCGGACACGGGGAGAACATGCAAACTCCGCACAGAAAGGCCCTCGCCAGCCACGGGGCTCGAACCCGGACCTTCTTGCTGTGAGGCGACAGCGCTAACCACTACACCATCGTGCCGCCCTCACCAAATTTTATAAATGTAAAATTTCATTTTCTGTTATCTTCGTGGATCTAGCTAAATCTCTACTGACATTGAAAGTATATTTTTGACACAAATGTTTAATTTGGGGGCGGCACGGTGGTGTAGTGGTTAGCGCTGTCACCTCACAGCAAGAAGGTCCGGGTTCGAGCCCCGTGGCCGACGAGGGCCTTTCTGTGCGGAGTTTGCATGTTCTCCCCGTGTCTGCGTGGGTTTCCTCCGGGTGCTCCGGTTTCCCCCACAGTCCAAAGACATGCAGGTTAGGTTAACCGGTGACTCTAAATTGACCGTAGGTGTGACCGTGAGTGTGAATGGTTGTCTGTGTCTATGTGTCAGCCCTGTGATGACCTGGCGACTTGTCCAGGGTGTACCCTGCCTTTCGCCCGTAGTCAGCTGGGATAGACTCCAGCTTGCCTGCGACCCTGTAGAAGGATAAAGCGGCTACAGATAATGAGATGAGATGAGATGTTTAATTTGCACCTTGGCTACATCCCACCATTGTTGCAAAGAGGGAAATAGAGATTTCTCCAACTTAAAACTGTCCCAAAAAACACTAAAAGCATCTCTAAATACTTTGGCATCCAGTAACATCTTATTAAAATGCCAATAGGCACTTTTTGATTTTATAGCAGATTTGAAAAATACACAACTGACCATACTATGATCTGAAAATCCAACAGGGCTAATAAATGAAGATCGAAATGCACTAAAGAAATGCTTAAAACAGTAAATACGATCTCGCCTTGCCATTGATAAGAAATTATCAGAGCAGTGAGTCCAACTAAATTGTCTGTTTCTTGTGAAAAGCTCTCCATGTGTCAATCAATTCCTAAGCTTCAATTAGTTCAATAAAACGTTTACGAGAGGCAACATGAGGTTCTACATGATTACGATCGAAAGCATCAGCAGTGCAATTAAAATCCCCACCGAAAAAAAAAGAAAATCACTGCTGTTACATGTTACGGAAGCCGCGAGAGGCCCTTCATATAATCTTTTTTATTCACCTTGTTATCCCGAGATAACGACATAATTAATTCAGGATCTCGAGAAAACAGCACAACTAATTCGAGATCTCGAGAAAACAAAACAATAATTTCATGATCTCGAAAAAACAGCTGAGATTTCTAGCAGAGCTGCGCCCCCTGTGGATCAGAGTTCTGCGGAGGTGCCGCGTACTAATTTTGAAATGATCCCTTATTAAAAGACTTAATGCAATCTCTCCCTGTGTAAACCCCTGATCAAAATATTGCCTTATTAGGTGATCGATTATTCCAGACATTCTAATGACCGAAGTTGCGTCTATACAGAATGAGAAATAGCCCCAAAGTCAGCATATCACAAGTCTCTTGGCGCACCTGAATGAACCATTTCTCAGCTGTTTACTCGAGATCATGAAATAATTGTTTTGTTTTCTCGAGATCTCGAAATAACGGTTTTGTTTTCTCAAGATCTCTAATTAGTTGTGTTGTTTTCTTGAGATCCTGAATTAATTATGTCGTCATCTCGGAATAACGCTTTTGTTTTCTCGAGATCTCAAATTAGTTGTGTTGTTTTCTCGAGATCCTGAATTAATTATGTCGTCATCTCAGAATAACGGTTTTGTTTTCTCGAGCTCTCGAATTAGTTGTGTTGTTTTCTCGAGATCCTGAATTAATTATGTCGTCATCTCAGAATAATGGTTTTGTTTTCTCAAGCTCTCGAATTAGTTGTGTTGTTTTCTCGACATCCGGAATTAATTATGTCGTTATCTCAGAATAACGGTTTTGTTTTCTCAAGCTCTCGAATTAGTTGTGTTGTTTTCTCGACATCCTGAATTAATTATGTCGTCATCTCGGAATAACGGTTTTGTTTTCTCAAGCTCTCGAATTAGTTGTGTTGTTTTCTCGACATCCTGAATTAATTATGTCGTTATCTCGGAATAACGGTTTTGTTTTCTCGAGATCTCTAATTAGTTGTGTTGTTTTCTCGACATCCTGAATTAATTATGTCGTTATCTCGGAATAACGGTTTTGTTTTCTCGAGATCTCTAATTAGTTGTGTTGTTTTCTCGACATCCTGAATTAATTATGTTGTCATCTCAGAATAACGGTTTTGTTTTCTCGAGCTCTCGAATTGTGTTGTTTTCTCGACATCCTGAATTAATTATGTCGTTATCTCGGAATAATGGTTTTGTTTTCTCGAGATCTCGAATTAGTTGTGTTGTTTTCTCGACATCCTGAATTAATTATGTCGTCATCTCGGAATAACGGTTTTGTTTTCTCGAGATCTCGATTTAGTTGTGTTGTTTTCTCGAGATCCTGAATTAATTATGTCGTCATCTCGGAATAACGGTTTTGTTTTCTCGAGATCTCGAATTAGTTGTGTTGTTTTCTCGAGCTCCTGAATTAATTATGTCGTTATCTCAGAATAACGGTTTTGTTTTCTCGAGATCTCGAATTAGTTGTGTTGTTTTCTCGAGATCCTGAATTAATTATGTCGTCATCTCGGAATAACAGTTTTGTTTTCTCGAGATCTCGAATTAGTTGTGTTGTTTTCTCGAGCTCCTGAATTAATTATGTCGTTATCTCAGAATAACGGTTTTGTTTTCTCGAGATCTCGAATTAGTTGTGTTGTTTTCTCGAGATCCTGAATTAATTATGAGGTCATCTCAGAATAACGGTTTTGTTTTCTCGAGATCTCGAATTAGTTGTGTTGTTTTCTCGAGATCCTGAATTAATTATGTCGTTATCTCGGAATAACGGTTTTGTTTTCTCGAGATCTCAAATTAGTTGTGTTGTTTTCTCGAGATCCTGAATTAATTATGAGGTCATCTCGGAATAACGGTTTTGTTTTCTCGAGATCTCGAATTAGTTGTGTTGTTTTCTCGAGATCCTGAATTAATTATGTCGTTATCTCGGAATAACGGTTTTGTTTTCTCGAGATCTCAAATTAGTTGTGTTGTTTTCTCGAGATCCTGAATTAATTATGAGGTCATCTCGGAATAACGGTTTTGTTTTCTCGAGATCTCAAATTAGTTGTGTTGTTTTCTCGAGATCCTGAATTAATTATGAGGTCATCTCGGAATAACGGTTTTGTTTTCTCGAGATCTCGAATTAGTTGTATTGTTTTCTCGACATCCTGAATTAATTATGTCGTTATCTCAGGATAACAAGGTGAATAAAAAAAAGGATTATATGAAGGGCCTCTCTCAGCTCCCATAACATGTACTAAGAACATCACCAATTTAATCCAAAAAAAAAAAAAAACATTCCCTCCACAGCTAATGTAGGAGCATAAACACCAATGAAAACAAAAATATCATTTTCAAACACAGCTTTAACCTTCAAAAGTCTTCCTTTAACCAACTCTTCTACGTCATAAGAATATGATGTATATAAGAATAGACTCAGAAAAAAGTACCGTGACACCTCCACTTAAAGTATTGTGACTAAGTATGGCAAGCCCATCCCATTCTTTCATCCAATCGACTTCATTATTCAAGTCACTATGTGTCTCTTGTACAAGGAAAACAACAATATTTCTTTGCTTACTCAGTTCAAAAAAATCTGCTCTTTTCCTTCAATCTCGAGTTCTGTTTAAATTTAAAGTAGCAACTCTAACTTCACCCATTTCAAAAGAAGCAAAAAAACAGAAAATTAAATAAAGAGGAAACATAATGAAATCACTGTGCATCATCATCAATAGACTCTCCTTTTCTCAATTTACTCAATTTTCCTCAGGCGAAAAATTTCTTGGTCTGTAAAACCTTTGCCATCATTTGACTTCATTAAATATTTGACATTGCTAATTAATTGCTGGGGGCAGCATGGTGGTGTAGTGGTTAGCGCTGTCGCCTCACAGCAAGAAGGTCCGGGTTCGAGCCCCGGGGCCGGCGAGGGCCTTTCTGTGCGGAGTTTGCATGTTCTCCCCGTGTCCGCGTGGGTTTCCTCCGGGTGCTCCGGTTTCCCCCACAGTCCAAAGACATGCAGGTTAGGTTAACTGGTGACTCTAAATTGACCGTAGGTGTGAATGTGAGTGTGAATTAGCCTGGGAAATCCCATGCTGCTTTGCACAATCGTTCTGATCTGAAAAGACAGCATGGAAACTATGGTCTAAAGGCTCGCCTGAGTTAGGGAGCCAATCAGAGAGTGGGGAGGGGTGGAAAGACGGTGACGCGTACTACTCGACAAACGGAAGCTTGCAGTTTATTTGGGACTGTTTACGGATCACATTTAACATGGCGGCGAGCGATACGAACCAAACTTTCGATCAAGCTTTAGACACTGTTCTGAATAGTTTAGAGCGAAAGTTTGTTTTAAAAAAAGAACAGCGTTTGGCGTTTCAGTCTTTCTTCATCTTCTTCGTCGCTCTAACTATGTCACCGGGTACAACTGCTATGATTGGCCATGGGCTACGTATACGCCAAATGATAGACATTCGCAACGTCCAATAAACGACCGTTGACAATCGTAAACCACACCTCCCCTACGAGAAATTCAATACGCGGATTCCAGACCATATTTCACTTGTGATATGGTCTGGTGTTAATGGTTGTCTGTGTCTATGTGTCAGCCCTGTGATGACCTGGCGACTTGTCCAGGGTGTACCCCGCCTTTCGCCCGTAGTCAGCTGGGATAGGCTCCAGCTCGCCTGCGACCCTGTAGAAGGATAAAGCGGCTACAGATAATGAGATGAGATAATTAATTGCTGTGTGTTTGGAAAAAAACCTCCTCTATTTTGACATTTCGTTGAAATTTGGTAGTCTGTAGAAAGTTACTTATCTCCTTAGTGGAGTGCATCACAACTAAAGGTGGATAAATGTCTTGAGAGCTACAGTCCGTGGAATAACCATCACTCTCCATTGCATTCTCATCAGGTTGTGAATCAACAACAGCGATATCAGGTTTTGATTGTTTGTTAGCTTTGTATTCACTTTTCTTCTTTCTTTTAACTTTGGGGACTTTGAAAACATTTGTTTTTGTAGTCTTTTCACTTGTTTCCCTGTCTCCCAGGTTTATTTCAGTTTGTGTCACATGTGTTTTTATCTGCCTCAAGACCTTCTGAATTACACTTCGGAGATTCCACCGTCTCCGCTGTACTGTTTGTCTCCGACATTTCGGAAGCAGCGGTCTCAGCCATTGCGACTGAAACATCAATTTCATTCACAGTTACCTCAGCATTCGCTGGGAGATCAACATTTACCACCGTCTCAACTACCTCCACACCATCAGATTTAGAGACCTTATTAGATTCAACCACAGCTGGTTCTTTCTCATTCAATTCACTTTGCTCTGAGTCTGGCTCCCTCGACTTGGCTTCTGACCCTGCACCACCAGCCTCAGCCACAGCACCAGCTGTTTTACCGGAAGTGAAATGACTAATGCTGGGCATACACTGTGCGATTTTTGGCCCAATTTCGACACGATTTTCACTCGTGCGACTCTTTTGAAGATCGGGCCGAGTTTTGGCTCAATCGTGCGTCTCGGATCGTGTAGTATACATGGGGTAACGACAAGCGATTAACACCTCACGACCTCCTCCCGATCGATCGGATGAAAATCAAACCTGTTTGAAATCCTGAGCATCGCATCCGAGCATCAGATCGTATAGTGTGAGAACAGGAATCGTAAGCTGCGTGCTGTTTACCCCTGCGATTCACTCGTACAGTGTGAGCAGCAGCTGAATACCGCGATTGAAAAAAATCGCACAGTGTATGCCCAGCTTCAGGCGGCGCAGTTTCCCCGCTGTCCCCATTGACAGAGATATTAGCAGGTGTATCAGTTGGAGTACTTGCTTTAGCATTTTTAGATACACAATTACGTATTTGGTGTCCTACTTGCCCACATCCGAAACATCGCATAATTTCAGATGTTGCATAAATGATGTAATCAAAACCATCAACAGTGAAATTAAACAACCCATTAAAATCACAGTCCTGTTTAAGAACCATGCAAACCTGGTGTCGGAAAGACACCACGTGGCTCAACAAAGGAGATTTACATCCCACAGGAATTTTCTTGGCCTGGGACACCATTTTGCCATATTTAGAGAGTTCTTGAATTAACATCTCATCTTTCAAAAAAGGTGGTACATTGGACAGGATGATTTTCCTAGAGACGCTACAGATACCCCTTTTCCACCAAATCAGTTCCAGGGCTGGTTCGGGGCCAGTGCTGGTGCTGGTTCACAACTTGTTCAACTTGCGAGCCAGCTGAGAACCAGTTTGCTTTTCCATAGCTCGCGGTGCTAAGGGAAGCCACGTCATTACGTCGTTGTATACATCAGTTACGTCGCTGTATACGTCAGTTACGTCGCTACATTTGCATAAACCTTGGCGCGAATATCGAAGCAAAAACAACACGGAAGAAGCAGCAGCAACAACAACAATAATAATAATAATGGATGACTTCGCGTTTGTACAGCTGCTGCTTCTCGTCGCTTAAAAATGGCGATCTTCAGCGGTCTTGTTATTGTTGTTGGTTTTAACAACTCCGCCCCCACGCTGACGTAAGCGGTTCTTTCTTCTGGCCCAGCAGAGAGTTGGTGCTAGCCTGGAACCAGTTTTTTCTGGCCCCAGAGCCAGTTCTTTGTCAGTGGAAACAGAAAACCCGGTTCCAAACTAAGCACTGGCCCCGAACCAGCCCTGGAACTGCTTTGGTGGAAAAGGGGCATTAGAGGACTCACTGGAACATCCTGATCATCAATTTCAATGCCTGTTTGAATTGCATCATATGTCTTCTCAACTGTACTCAAAAAGAGAACGATCGCACTGTTCATTCTAGATGCCGACACAACATTTTGATGTCCAACAACTTCTCCCACCGCTAAACTGCATTGTTCCACACTAACTTCAGACGCCAGTTTCACGCCATGGTGTCTGGTTAGACACTTGAAATTTATTTTAGGAGTCGCCATCCCTCTAAATTGACTGTAGGTGTGAATGTGAGTGTGAATGGTTGTCTGTGTCTATGTGTCAGCCCTGTGATGACCTGGCGACTTGTCCAGGGTGTACCCTGCCTTTCGCCCGTAGTCAGCTGGGATAGGCTCCAGCTTGCCTGCGACCCTGTAGAAGGATAAAGCGGCTAGAGATAATGGGATGAGAATGATGAGTTGCCATCCCTACCAGCTATAATCGCTGGCAGCAGACTCTCCCAATTACAATTTTAAAGTTTACCCTATGACAAAGAGATGTTTTAAACTCCAAAAAGGACAGAAAAGTTAGAAGATTTAGAACACTCACTCAGGCCAGAGACGGCCTCCAGTCGCTCTCGCATTCACCACACACACTCACTTCCGCTCAGAGAGAGAGAGAGAGAGAGAGAGAGAGAGAGAGATTGAGCTCACTGTAAGAACTGATTTATTTCTTAAAGACAAAGATAAGACTGTCGTAAGAAGCGATGTTTTCCTCTGGGGAATTATAGAACAACATATCAGTGCGGTGTTTTATCAAGGCAAAGTAATTCTATTGAAATTGCATCAGACATTTAAAAAATCAGCCAACATTCACCATCTAATGAGAGAAATGGCAATTTTTTGATTTAGCAAGAGCAGTGAAGTCAGGTGTATACATGCTCAGGGCAATACACATACAGTGGTGCAGCGAGGGATGCACAATTATTAGTTTTAATGGCATTGATGTGTCAGAATGATGATTCGCATGTGTAAGTACTGCCAGACATTGTAAGGATAAAAAGAGTAAGACTCCTTGAATGAGGGAATTTCTCATGGCTGCCGTCATGAGTCCAAAACTTATCAGAACCTGCCAGCTGTAATGACTGTCGCAGGTCATCTGCTGACTGAATGTCAATGACTTTGAGTTGTAAAGACGCTTCATTTAATGACGTTACCAGCTCCTTTGCTTTCAATGCAAACTCTCTGTCAACATTCACACAGAAAGGGTCCTTCTCTTATGGAATCAATTTTGTGCCAAAATGTTCATACAGTACTTTTGAAATATCAAACAAAAACGACAAATCAAAATAGAAAAAAAGAAAAAAGTCAATTTTTTTAGACTGGCAAACAAATTATTCATGTAATCGTGCAAAATATCAGTCTATTACTCTTCAGAAACCTTTTATTTTTGTTCCGCGTCTTTCTCAGTTTTGTTTGACGTCATTTATTTTGGTTGCGATTCCAGCTTTCTCGTTTGCGCTCCCTGACTTTTTGCTTGCAGTTTTGGCAAAAACTTCACGTGTGGGTGGGCTGTCCAGGAATGCATTCCCATTGGGTAACTTGTGTTTGACTGACAGCTACGCTCAGCCATTCCCTACTCGGATTCTGGTGGACTGTTTGACGAGTGACCGATCCATTGACGGTAAACAAGGATCGAGTGGACTTCAGTGGCGACTATGATATTGAATTTACACTTTGTTGAATTAATTCAGTATCATAGTCGCCACTGAAGTCCACTCGATCCTTGTTTACCGTCAATGGATCGGTCACTCGTCAAACAGTCCGCCAGAATCCGAGTAGGGAATGGCTGAGCGTAGCTGTCAGTCAAACACAAGTTAGCCAATGGGAATGCATTCCTGGACAGCCCACCCACACGTGAAGTTTGTGCCAAAACTGCAAGCAAAAAGTCAGGGAGCGCAAACGAGAAAGCTGGAATCGCAACCAAAATAAATTACGTCAAACAAAACTGAGAAAGACGCGGAACAAAAATAAAAGGTTTCTGAAGAGTAATAGACTGATATTTTGCACGATTACACGAATAATTTGTTTGCCAGTCTAAAAAAAATTGACTTTTTTTTCTTTTTTTCTATTTTGATTTGTCATTTTTGTTTGATATTTCAAAAGTATTGTATGAACATTTTGGCACAAAATTGATTCCATACTTCTCGATCCATTCACTGCTGAATTGCCTGTTTCCTGCATCGACTTTTCACTTTTTTAAAGTAGAAAGAGACATTTTGTCGAACTAATGTGCTAGCAAGAACAGGACCATAGTTTAGAAGAGCGGAAACACGACACATGTCCGGACGTTTTTTCACACTACTTAAAGGTAGACTACCCCCCCCCCCAAAAAAAAAATCTGCCCTCCCCCAAAATCTGTCCCTCTGAGTTACATGTTGGTCCTGGGATCGAGATGCTGACCTCTTCTGCTCCTCAGACCTGCCTGATCCATCCTGGTGCCCTGCGTCTGGTTGGAGTCTCATCGCATCACTCCTGTGGAGGGCGGCCCCATGTGGACAGTTGGGGGTCGCGCCTGGAGGACGCTCTGGACTCTTGCAGTGGTGCTTTTGTGGCTGGGGACTGCAGTTGACTTGCTGACTTTAGGGCTACAGTTGACTTGCTGACTTTGGGACTGCAGTTGTCGTGAACGGTTTTGCGCTCGGGTTTCCGTCGGTGGGGGTTTATAGCATCAACAAAGCTGACTTTATGTTAGGACTGTTAATGTTATAGTCATGTTGTCTGATGTTGCCCAAATGAGGATGGGTTCCCTTTTGAGTCTGGTTCCTTTCGAGGTTTCCTCCTCATGTCATCTGAGGGAGTTTTTCCTTGCCACCGTCGCCACAGGCTTGCTCATTGGGGATAGACTAGGGATAAAATTAGCTCATATTTTAAGTCGTTCAAATTCTGTAAAGCTGCTTTGCGACAATGTTTATTGTTAAAAGCGCTATACAAATAAACTTGACTTGACTTACAGATATTTCAAGTGTAGGTCATAAAAAGAATTTTCATCCAATTCTTTTTGTTTAGTGGAACGAAAGCTACTGAATTTGAATCACAGACTTCCAATTTTATTAGTTTTTTTTTTTTAAACAGAACAATTAATGAATTTACGGCCACGTGGCCCTAAATTATCCAGTATTTTTTCCTGCTTCACCATGACCCAATTCAAGATACCACATCATGCATCACGTGGTGGGCTTTCCCCGTTCACGCAAGGCATTGTGGGATACAAATTTGAAACAGGAGAGAAAAATGGAGGACGTGAGTGTGCGAATGAAACGTGAAAGAGCGACTACAGTAACGGAAAGAAAGCGAGAAGAAAAGACGTTATGTTATATACGAAGGAAAGGAAACGCAGGACCAAACTAATAAATATCGGCGCTCAGCGAGCACCTCGGTGTGATCAGCTGTTCGTTTAGCGACAGAATGATGGAACTGTCAGTGCACGCTCAAAGGTAAACCTGTAGATGGCAGTAATGCAACGCTGTGGATGCCAGCTGCCGTAAAACCCAAAAGAAGAAGAATGCACATGCGCACACGGACTTCCTCTGTCTGCTTGACTGCATGAAGCGAGCGATTTCATGCACATTATTTGCTTTAATCCCAACAGAATGGCCTGATTTTTTGCGATATTACAGAAATAAACATATCACAGTGACCAAATTTCGAAGGTAACTAAATGTCACCAATTTTATGCAATCGAAAGGCTGTTTAGCTTTAAAGAGCCGGTACAAATCACTTCGTGGGCCAGACCCAGTAGTTCTTTTGATTTTTTTTTTTCGTTTATTCAGCAAAAGTAGCTTTGATAAATACAGAAACCATTCTATTTTGCTTTACTTCAGGAGTCATAATACTTCTCTCTCTCAGGTGGGGTTTACATTAGACCGTATCAGTGGATCATTAGATTAACGTTTTTAAAACGATTAGTGTGCACACAGCAATGCCAATACACGATTTGCGTGCACACAGCAACGCCAATACACGGATACGCTCGGCTCCGCAGGCATCCTGCGCTCCAAATCACTCCGCCCTGAACAGCGAGTGCCCTCTGGAGGGTGCGCACTCCGGCCCTGCGCGGCTCACAGAGCGCGCGAGTGAAGCGCACGAGCAGTGATTCGGGACTGAGCCGCTGTGTGTGTGCTCTCAGTGCATGTCGGGCATGCACGTCACTTACCACTTGCAAGTGGAAGGATGGCAAGCCTAAAGACAATCATAACTACACAATGGGCAGTATTTGCATCAGTATTTGCAGTATTTTCATACTTTTATACTCTTTAATGAAAGGTGATACAAGGCGGAAGTCCGCGCTGTTTTTCAGCAGTCGCGTCACATGACCAACGCCAGCGAATCAGGAAGGTGGATGTCACAGTGACGTTGTCCAATGACGACGCCAGCTAGAGCTCAGCACAGCGTATCCGCGTATTCTCAATGTTTACACAGCACCGGACCAGACACGATCTGGATTGAATACGTGGACCCTGGCGGATTCCCGTTTCCCGACGTTTCCAGGCGTTTTAATGTAAACGGACAGTGCATCCGCGAAGAAAACGAGACAGATACGGTCTAATGTAAACTTGGCCTCAGTCTCTCTTACTCACTCACTGTTTTGTTGCGCCTTTTCCGATGTGCTTAGGCAGGTTCCTGATGGGATTGCGATGGCCCTCCTCCCAGACTACAGGGCTAAATCTGCAGATCATTAAAAAGTGTCTGGGCCACCACAGTCTCTTAATAAGTCATGGCTGACATAAACACCACTGGCAGGTTTATGAGGCTGCTTGCAGAGATCAGCAACTTCACATCCCTCTATGTCAATGGCCACGCTCGCTTCCCTTTCAATTCTGTCTGTGGTTTCGTCAGCACCTGTCATGAACACAATAACTCTCTGAAAGCTCTGACCAAGTCATCAACTGTCAGGTTCTGGATATTAACAGAGAAGACTGAGAATCCTGATGATGCCAAGTCCTTCTGAAGCCAATGTTTTGTCAATCATGATATGTAGCTGTCTGTGCAGCAGATGCTTGTTCATGTCGTTCATAAACTCAAAGACCAGCTTTCAAAACTCAGCAATCAAAACTCGCCTTCTTTCGGCACATTGCTTGTTTCCTCTGCATATTCGCAAAGGGTTTTTTTTTTTCTTCCCCCAGACAGTACATTCATGGCACTGAGAAGGTGTGCATAGTGCTTCATACAGTAATAGTGCTGTAAATTAAATTTGGTTATCGCTTCAGCCTTGGGGCGTTCACATCATTCATTTGGCTTGCATATGACCTTTGAAAATAAATGAAGTAATATAGTGTCTTGTAAGAGTCTAGTTTTCATTTAATTCTGCGCTCTGATATGAAGTAGATACAGTAAATACACTTCTCAAACTGTTTATGGGGCAGCCATGGTGTAAAGGTTACAGAAGCAGCCTTGGGCCCAAATAGTTGCTGGTTTGATTCCCTGGACTGGCAGGAAAAATCCATGGCGGAAGTGTCCTTGAGCAAGTCGCCTAACCTCCAACTGCTCCGTAGACGCTGGATGTGTGCTTGTTGTACGTCGCTCTGGATCACAGCATCTGCTTAATGCCTGTAATGTAATGTTCGATGACAAGTGGACACTTTATAGTAGATTTTTTGTTGTTGTTGATACTTTATGAATGAGCCAAGAAGATGCCAAGTAGCCTGTATCTATCACATGTACACTAGGGTGACCAGATTTCCCTAGTCTGAAATCTTTTTTTTACGTAAACGTGACACTCAGAGAGGTGCTCTTATCATTTTGTTGAAGCTCACATTTATCAACATCTCACATGAAATAAAGCAAACAGGCATTTTGTTATCTAGTAGCATAGTGGTATACAGATCAGTTAAATTATGGTCAGACAACAGATTTTGTAATGGCTGAGAATAGGCCAGGCTATGTCCATAGGCCAAATTTACACTGATTTATTTTACCTGTTTGTGAGAACACCAAGAAGAATGCATATGCACATGTAGGCTATATCTCTAAAATTGTATGCACTATGAACTTGCATGAACTTAAAAAGTAGATATGCGACCTCAACATAGCCTAGGTCAGAATCAACCTTACTAACCATTCCCCACAACTGCATGAATAAAGCAAGAAGATGTGGACAAAAGTGAACACTTTAATGGAAGGTGCAACAAGCTGTTCAACACTAGCCTAGTAAACTAGACCCAACCGCCTAACGGCCAAAAATATTTTTTGCCTAGCGAATGGGTCTAGCCTCGCACCATATAAACAACAACACCCCGGGCATCAAATTGTGTCCGCCAATCACAACGCAAGGTTTTTGTTTGGATTCTTTGGGCGGGCTTTTGCAGGAGTGACGACAAAGCTGCACGACGCTGGAGAAAGCACAACAGGAAAGATGGCTACGGCTAGAGAACAGCGCGCGTTTGACTCCACTTTGGAATCAGTTTTAGAAGAATTAGACTTGGAGTTTTCATTGAAACATGAGCAGGAAGAGGCTCTCCGCTCATTCCTTTTCAAGAAGGACATTTTCGCTGTTTTGCCGACCGGCTATGGCAAAAGTCTGATCTACCAGCTGGCTCCGCTCGTAGCCAAAAGGATGGGGCTAGTTTGTGCAGTACGAAGAATTAATAAACAGCTTTGAAACATTACTTTTTGATTGTTTCTTATTTTCCCGTTATTTTAAATTTAAGGGAAATTATTTCACCAAACACCACTAAATAAAAACTCAAAAACAGTTTAAGCAAACCCTTGAAAAAACACTTGGAAAAAAATGTGTATGTGGTACAGACTCCAAACTTGTGGTCATTATCTCCAAACTTCTTAATATCTAGAACCTGTTTATTAATTAATACGCATTTTGAAAAATTATTTATTTCAAGGCCTCCCCCACTGCTTTCTGTCGCTCTGACTACGTCACAGTCACTGTTGCGCTGATTGGTCAGAGCGTTGGCCTATACGCACAGAGACAGTTTGAAAGACAGCGGTTTGTTCCTCCTACCCGCTTCGGAAATGTCTACGGATCGAGGCCGGACTAAATATTCACATTTAGTCTGGCTTGCCAGGCTAGTTCAACACAGCAATATGGCCAAACTGTCAGAATGGTGTGTTAAACAGAAACAAAAAAAGAGACAAGTGATTTGAGAATATACACTCAAACAAAACAGCAGTAAAGGAGGAGAGGGGCGACAGCCCGAGGAAAGCCCCCACAGGAGCGCACAGCATTTGCAACATAGGCTACCCAACTCAGTACAAGAACAAAGCACAGGAACAAAGCTAAGGCGACTGTCAATCCACCCACCCTAAACAAAATGCATTAGCCTACGTATATTTACAAGAAGAGTGAAACTTTTCCAGTTTTAATGTGATCCTGTATAGTATATCGGTGTTACCACCGTGGGCTACGGAGAAGGAACACTTACAGTGTGTGCAGTAGGCTTCGTGCGCATTGTTCTGCACCTCTCGGAGGAAGGGCTAGGTGTCCTGTAAATCTTTGGAAAAGGTGCATTTTCTTTTCGGCATAATTGCTGCGGCATTACTGCTGCTAGCTGCTAGACAAAGAGCATTCGCGCCAGTTAATGTTTATTTTATTGTTGCATGGCAACACGTTCTGTTGTCTGGAATAATGTGGCTAAATAAACACCCATGCCACAGGGTCAGGGGGCAGTAACCAGGAAAGTTTGCGATTCCTGTCAATTCATCAAAATAGTAAATGCAGACATTTCTCCGCTAATGATTCCCACGCTGCTCAGTCGCAAACGTCGCGAGTGGCGAAAACCGAGACATATCCATGTCCCGACAGACTTTTGTCGGGACTCAGGACACACAACCCCAAATCGGGACTGTCCCGGTAAAACCGGGACGTCTGGTCACCCTAATGTACACTCAAGCACAGACATAAGCACACAGTGAAATGTCTCCTCTGCATTTAACCCATCTGAAGCAGTGAACACACACATGCACATACAAGTGAGCAACGAGCACACACATACATACACACACCCAGAGCAATGGGCAGCTATGCTACAGCGCCCAGGAAGCAGTTGGGGGTTAGGTGCCTTGCTCAAGGGCACTTCAGCCCAACCTTCAACCAATGGCTGCCCTATGTTCACCTAACCACATGTCTTTGGACTGTGAGGAAACCCGCACAAACACGGGGAGAACATGCAAACTCCACACAGAAAGGCCCCCATCGGCCACTGGGCTCAAACCCAGAACCTTCTTGCTGTGAGGTGACAGTGCTAACCACTACACCACCGTACTGCCAAAAAATAACATGGAGGGGGGAAAAAAGGACTTTTGCAAGTTCTTGCAAAAACTTTTTCATTAAGGTCAATGTCATGGAGCCGATCTTCTGGGTCAGTTTGGCTCCATGGAAACCATGATGGAAACCGCAATAATGAAGCGCTCACACCATTGGGGGAAAAGTTCACAGAATTTTGAGGTTGACCTCAAGTATAAATCCATTTTGTAGATTTTTTTTTTCTTGCGTGGTTTTGCGGCATTCGAGCTGAATGCTGACATTAATTCTAACATGGCCGCTCAGTGGGTATAACCACAGTGACTTGTATACGAAGACTGAATGTGTGTGTGTGTGTGTGTGTGTGTGCATGTTATGTATAATGCCTGTGTGTTAACTACTGCATGCAATCACATATTGAGATGAAACTGAGGAATAAGAAATTGTCTGTTTTCCCTCTACAGGAAAAGCTTATGCTCCAGAGTTCTACTACGACACCTATAGTCCTCTGTGGCAGAACCGACCCCGTGTTTATGGCTATAAGCTGCAGTGGACCCAGATGAACCCTGATACAGTGGACCGTATCATGGCTTATCGTCTGGGCATACGGCAGGTAAGCAGTTATATATCGATAGTGTTTTTAAAAATGGAACTTGTCACAGAGAGGCTTTGTAAAACTCCTGGTCTTGATCCCGAATGAACAAATTAGACACCACAGTGGCAAAGAGGAGAAGTCAGACAGTGTCATATCATGATCACGGTAAGTCGGTAAGTTATGTTGTGAAAAAGCTTACATTTTACACATGCAGTGGGCGATGATTAATGGGCCCTCATTTATCAAGGTGGATGCAAACTGATTTATTCATACTGTAAATCATTTGTACGAGCATTTTCTCAAGAAATTTTGTATTCATGAAAATCCCAGAAATAAAGATAAACATTTTTTATCCTACTCGTTCATTTGAGTGTCAAAACATTGACGCATAAGAAAACTAACTCATGTAAACCCCAACTCTTAGGGTTTACATTACTAAAACACAACTCTATGTTTATCCCCCACCCAAACGAAGTTTGGCGGGGGATATAGAAACGGGTTCCGTCCGTCCATATGGTCATGTTTTCGTTTCCATACCGTATCTTTAAAGGAGAACTGAAGGCAAATTGTTTTATTATCAAAATTCTATTTATCTCATTTTATTAAATATAGGAATGCACTTTTGATAGTTATTTTGTCACTGCGATAGCAAGTTATGAGTGTTTGAAATATGCTATGTAATATATAGCATAAAGATGCACCTTATCTATTGCCGCTTTTCCACTACCAATGCGGCTGAGTTGGGCTGAGCCGTGCCGTGCTGAGTTGGGCTGAGTCGAGCTGAGCGGGGCTGTTGGAGTTGCATTTCGACTACAACCGCGCTGAACCGTGCTGGCTGGAAGTGGGTGGACACATTGGGTGGAGTTAGCGAAAGTGGGTGGACGTCACGTGATGTCGTTAGGCGGCGTAAACAGTGACATCAGTGACCTTTTAAGCGGTAGTCTCACGACCCGGATAGTAAACAATAAACATGGAGGACATGGAGTCGTTAGTGTTGCTGGTCTTGGTGCTGTGGCTTGTTGTCACCGACAACGCCAACAGATACTGGCAAGAGCGTACAGATGAGGCGAGGCGCATAAGGCTTCAGAAATTCTCGTAATTCGTAATTCTTCTTCTTCCGGGTTTACGGTGTTTACAGATCCCAGCGTGCTCGTGGGGCGTGTGTGGGCGTGTGAGGACACTCCTCCTCACCAATCAGTGCACAGGGGAGTGTCTCCTCACGCCCCTAGCCCCACTCGGCTCGCTTCAGCCCCACTCCAAAACCGTGCGAGTTTTGGGTGCTGGGTAGGGCTGAAGCGAGCCGAGTCGTGCTGTTCTGAGGTTGTCGAAACGCGAGCCGTGTCGGGCTGAAGTGAGCTGAAAAAGGGTAGTGGAAAAGGGCCATATGTAATCTCTCATCTCATTATCTCTAGCCGCTTTATCCTTCTACAGGGTCGCAGGCAAGCTGGAGCCTATCCCAGCTGACTACGGGCGAAAGGCGGGGTACACCCTGGACAAGTCGCCAGGTCATCACAGGGCTGACACATAGACACAGACAACCATTCACACTCACATTCACACCTACGGTCAATTTAGAGTCACCAGTTAACCTAACCTGCATGTCTTTGGACTGTGGGGGAAACCGGAGCACCCGGAGGAAACCCACGCGGACACGGGGAGAACATGCAAACTCCACACAGAAAGGCCCTCGCCGGCCACGGGGCTCGAACCCGGACCTTCTTGCTGTGAGGCGACAGCGCTAACCACTACACCACCGTGCCACCCGCCATATGTAATATATAGCAATAAAGTGCATCTTATCTCATGTTATATCAGTCCATATGTCAAAGCAATGGCTGTAAACGAGATTCGTTGAGACCTGTGCGAGACATCGTAAGACGGAAATAAAACGTACAGCGGAAATCAAAGTGACCGACATTTGCCAACGTTGTCAAAAGACGCGCGCGCCCTCTTTCGAATGCTGATGTAATCAAGCCGGAAGTTTTGTTTGTTTTGACAGCAATCAGGAAAGTTTGAAAAAAGTAGGCAGTAATCGTCATTTAAACTCGTTTTTTGTGCAATATTTCATTTGGAAAACAGTTAATTTGGTGGAATAAATGTGACACAAGATGCCGAGTACATGTTTTGCACCTAGTTGTGGTCTGGCTGACACTTCACGTTTCGAAGTCTCGCACAAGTCTCGTGAAGATCGCGCGGAGAAGCGACGCCTGCTGTGGACTAAACCAACTAAATTCAACATGGCTACAAACCAAATAGGCCGATAAGTATAATATTTAATTGCAATTAGTTGCCAATACGAGTCACGATATAAAGTTACTAAAACCGAAAACGTAATTAAATAACACGTTAATTAAGAAATAAAGCAAGTTTAAAAATGACTTCAGTCCTCCTTTAAAACTACTGAAGATATCTTTGGGAAACTTTGTAGACATATCAAGCAACATGTGAACTGGTACCTTTTGCTGTTTTGGATTTTTGAAAAAAAGTATTTTTCAAATTTGTACATAAAAAATTGACTTTGACTTAGTTTCTAAGAGCAATATTTGTTTCCAGAGCATATATCCAAAACTATTCATGATACGGATGTGAAACTTGGTACACATGTTAACAAGGTGATGTAGATGTGCCTTTTCATACTAAGAAATTTGAGAAATTTAAATTTTTTATGTTTCCATGGAAACAATTTCAGACTTAGTCTCTCAGGTTAGTCTTAGGGGTAGGTTTTGTTTCCGGAGCAGAACGTGAAAACTATGAGTGGTACGGTCTTGAAAGTTGGTATATGTGTTGATTAAGTAATGTATATGTGCCTTTTGATACTAAGAAATGTGAGATTTTAATTTTTAGCTCACCTGGGCCAAAGGTCCGGTGGGTTTATGCCATGGGCTGCTGAGGTCAGTGTAAAGAGGTAGGGTTTGTTTCCTGCAGCAGAACTTGCAAAATGTGACAAATAATATTTTGAAACTTGGTATATAGTTGGTATATAGGGCAGGTGATATAGATGACTGTCTTCTTGTTTTGTTTTGTTTTGTTTTTTCTTCACAAAAGCTGACATTTCCATTGTAAAATACCACTATATTGGGAGTTTTGTTTCAGAAACGAACCTTTGCAGGAGGCATGGTGGTGTAGTGGTTAGCACTGTCAGCCACAGTTCTGGGTTCGAGCCCAGTGGCCAATGGGGGCCTTTCTGTGTGGACTTTGCATGTTTGTGTGGGTTTCCTCCGGGTGCTCCGGTTTCCCCCACGGCCCAAAGACATGCAGGTTAGGTTAATTGGTGGTTCTAAATTGACCGTAGGTGTGAATGTGAGTGTGTATGGTTGTTTGTGTCTATGTATCAGCCCTGCCATGATCTGGCGACTTGTCCAGGGTGTACTCCGCCTCTCACCCATAGTCAGCTGGGATAGGCTCCAGCTTGCCTGCGACCCTGTAGAACAGGATAATCGGTTATGGATAATGGATGGAAACTAACCTTTGTCATGTTCCATTTTTCACAAATGCCAACAACTTCATTTCAGCAAATCAGCGCTCCAAAGCTAGTGATTTTCAGGATGCAGGCACAGGGGAGAGCGGGTGAATTGCAAACTGGTAACCAAATCCAAGTCGGCAAACGGAAGATGTAGGCAGGTTCAGGTGAGGGCTGGTTGATCAACAAACATTATATCAAAGGGCAGGCAAGGAATCAATGTCAAACAAACATAAACAAAGTCAAAAGGCACTATTAGTCGGGCAGAAAGTCCAAAGGCGCGGCATTGCTGGGTTTCACGTAACATCACATCCGCCTCATTAGTTATTCAAAAGTTTAGCTGGTGGTCGACCAAAGCTCAGTTGACAAAGCGTTTGTACGGAGAAGGTGCATTGCTCGCATGAAAAATGCCTCACGCTTGCGTTGTTTTAGGTTGTTCGAATCGATCAAACCATGAAACTGATAAACGTTTCTTCAGGGTTCGCCGTGAACTAATAAAAAAGGGTGAACGAACACAGGATTTCACAAAAAGACGTGGAGAAAGGTGGCTTTTGAACCTCTCACTGAAATCGAAGGGAGCCGAGTCGAAGCGTGCTCGAGTTTGCAGTGATCACTTGGTGAAAGGTTTGTATTTCCCTCTCAGCTCTGGCCTTAGTGTTTTCCAAGTACTTTTCTTGCTATGTGTCATTATTTTACGTTACTTTTTTTTTTAGTCACGAAGCGCTAAAGTCCCCAGCTGTTTCTTTGTTTACTCCTCACAAAGTCCGTATGCATGAAGGTCGCGACAAAATTCTTCCCCAGCCGTACAGTTACAATGCGCCGTGATCACTTCTCCGTCTTGTTTAACTAAGATCCAGGTCTTTAAAGGGGTTTCTGATGATCTTTGTGAATGATTTAGCTGAGAGATAAGAGCCAACACAAGTGAGAATCAAGTGAACTGTTGTTTCTTTACACTTCAACTTGCAGCGCTTTGTTGTAAAGACACGAATGAAAACCTTAATACAGGACAATACAGGATTCATTCAGCAGAGACTTGATCCCGAGGTCCTTTACCCAGCCACATACAAAAAAGTCGTAAGCCTCCGTACTCTTCTACACTTTCATCTGTTTTGCAGTGTAGAAGGACGTCTGCAACACCAGATAGTTCGAGATGTCGGGGAACTCGACTGAAGGGTAGTTTTTGAGATCGTATGACAAATCCTTCTTTCCCAGACTGTAGCGGTCGATTCCATTGCACATAGCAATCTTCTGAATATATCTAAAGCCAGCAGTGGCTTCTAGATTACGAGCGTACTCTGATAAGTTATCGCAGCCGTTTTGGTTTGCTAGACCACCAGCTTTTTTAGCGGAAGTGAAATCGCTAAGAAAAGTCACGTGATTGAAACCCAAGAATATTCAGGTATGGGACACGGAACTATACTTCGCAGTGAGCTTCGATAGAGCAGTGAGAGGGATGATGGAAAACAGGTGCACTTCCTAGAATTCAGGAGATGAGGGGTGCTGTGGCGTTTCTGAAATGTAGTCTGGAGAGGCCATATCTGGAGGTCTCTCTGCACTCAGATTTTCAGCGCTATTACTGACAGTGATGTCATCCATCATGTCTATGGCCATGATTTTACCTTTGTCGGTTCACTCGTAAATTGCCATTCATTTCGCCAAATAACTCATTAAAACACGAAAACGTTGATGATATTGATGAACAGGTGACTGTATCGCCGGTTGGGTGTGAAAAGAAACCTATTGCAGCCAATTTGGTTTGCTCACAAGCGAAAAAAGCAAGTCATTGCAGTGTGGGGGCAAAAAAAAAAAATCGCCCACATTTCTGGACATATACCCAATGGGCAGGTCGGTCTGTGCATTGCTACAAACCGTACACAAATTCCTGAGCTGATGGAATATTAGGCGTTCACTTTTTATTCTTCTTTTTATTATTAACATTAGATATGATAAAAAATTCTAGTTTCTCACTGTATATATTTTTTTATCTTCTCGCTCATTCTCTGTCTCTCTTTCTCTTTATGATATTCTCATGACAGTGATTGAAGTCCAGGGTTAGAGGACTGTCTCTCTACCAGTATTTGCCATTCCTCTGTGACACTTAGGGGAAAGAGATGGACATTTCTTATATGGTAAAAAGAAAAATGTCAGCAAAAGTCCTGCCATTTCTTTTTACTTAGTTGTCCGGTTCTTAACATATAACCCCGATTCCAAAAAAGTTGGGACAGAGTACAAATTGTAAATAAAAATGGAATGGAATGATGTGGAAGTTTCAAAATTCCATATTTTATTCAGAATAGAACATAGATGACATATCAAATGTTTAAACTGAGAAAATGTATCATTTAAAGAGAAAAATTAGGTGATTTTAAATTTCATGACAACAACACATCTCAAAAAAGTTGGGACAAGGCCATGTTTCCCACTGTGAGACATCCCCTTTTCTCTTTACAACAGTCTGTAAACGTCTGGGGACTGAGGAGACAAGTTGCTCAAGTTTAGGGATAGGAATGTTAACCCATTCTTGTCTAATGTAGGATTCTAGTTGCTCAACTGTCTTAGGTCTTTTTTGTCATATCTTCCGTTTTATGATGCGCCAAATGTTTTCTATGGGTGAAAGATCTGGACTGCAGGCTGGCCAGTTCAGTACCCGGACCCTTCTTCTACGCAGCCATGATGCTGTAATTGATGCAGTATGTGGTTTGGCATTGTCATGTTGGAAAATGCAAGGTCTTCCCTGAAAGAGACGTCATCTGGATGGGAGCATATGTTGCTCTAGAACCTGGATATACCTTTCAGCATTGATGGTGTCTTTCCAGATGTGTAAGCTACCCATGCCACATGCACTAATGCAACCCCATACCATCAGAGATGCAGGCTTCTGAACTGAGCGCTGATAACAACTTGGGTCGTCCTTCTCCTCTTTAGTCCGAATGACACGGCTTCCCTGATTTCCATAAAGAACTTCAAATTTTGATTCGTCTGACCACAGAACAGTTTTCCACTTTGCCACAGTCCATTGTAAATGAGCCTTGGCCCAGAGAAGACGTCTGCGCTTCTGGATCATGTTTAGATACGGCTTCTTCTTTGAACTATAGAGTTTTAGCTGGCAATGGCGGATGGCACGGTGAATTGTGTTCACAGATAATGTTCTCTGGAAATATTCCTGAGCCCATTTTGTGATTTCCAATACAGAAGCATGCCTGTATGTGATGCAGTGCCGTCTAAGGGCCCGAAGATCACGGGCACCCAGTATAGTTTTCTGGCCTTGACCCTTACGCACAGAGATTCTTCCAGATTCTCTGAATCTTTTGATGATATTATGCACTGTAGATGATGATATGTTCAAACTCTTTGCAATTTTACACTATCGAACTCCTTTCTGATATTGCTCCACTATTTGTCGGCGCAGAATTAGGGGGATTGGTGATCCTCTTCCCATCTTTACTTCTGAGAGCCGCTGCCACTCCAAGATGCTCTTTTTATACCCAGTCATGTTAATGACCTATTGCCAATTGACCTAATGAGTTGCAATTTGGTCCTCCAGCTGTTCCTTTTTTGTACCTTTAACTTTTCCAGCCTCTTATTGCCCCTGTCCCAACTTTTTTGAGATGTGTTGCTGTCCTGAAATTTCAAATGAGCCAATATTTGGCATGAAATTTCAAAATGTCTCACTTTCGACATTTGACATGTTGTCTATGTTCTATTGTGAATACAATATCAGTTTTTGAGATTTGTAAATTATTGCATTCCGTTTTTATTTACAATTTGTACTTTGTCCCAACTTTTTTGGAATCAGGGTTGTATTAGGAACATTAGCTATGAACTGAGGTCGAGTTACAGAGAAGC
This sequence comes from Neoarius graeffei, assembly GCF_027579695.1. NCBI lineage: Eukaryota > Metazoa > Chordata > Actinopteri > Siluriformes > Ariidae > Neoarius > Neoarius graeffei. Next base: position 112,245,667 of record NC_083571.1, on the reverse strand, counting down.
AAATGATAATAATAAACAGTAAACTTATCTCCCACAAGGCCAAGAACAGTGAAAGAACGTACTGTACAAGTTTCCCGAGTAAAGGTAATTCCTTGTTCTCTCTGAAGTCTTCCTTAATTTGCTGGCATTTTCACAAAAAAAAAAAAAAAAAACTTAATGAACGTTCTGAATTCAATTAATCTAAACGAGGGCAATTTAGATTACAATTTTAAAATGACTAATGTTATGGATGGCCTGGTCAAAGCGTAATACTTTCCTCACAATTCATAATTTGATCAGGTATCATTGCGTCAGTCTGCTTGAATTATTCCTGCAGTGGAGCACATGATGTATGATAGATGAAGCCTTTTGCTCATTAGCTCACTACATCACTATTATAAGGCACCATTGGATTAAACCTGGACGACAAAAACATTCCAGAAAATAAAACGTCATATTTTTAATCTTGTCTTAGCATGGAATAAATGGATAGTCCAATTCAGAAAGCTGGTCAGCATGCAATAATACGCGCTGATACAGTGAAAACTCACCGCAATAAACCTTTAATTGAAGTTAAGATGCCATGGCATGAGGAGATAAGAGCTTTTGTTAGCCTGGATGCAGGTAAATGGGAAAATGTTGTTGTGTTATTGGTAATCACCCACATAATTCAGCGGCTGCCCTTACCTTCACTTGCCACTCACATCCAATCGTGTCTTCCTGCTTGGAATGAGAATTAATTGGATCAGAGTGTTTAAGTGTGTGCACAGCAGTTGGGAGCAGATGGTTGCGTTAAACGCCAGGCTTGGTGCAAGAGCAACACACCATCAAATTTAAATTAAGCAAAAATTTCTATTCCATGTGATTGCAATGGTTTCCTAATACATTCTATTAGTTACCCTACAAATGTTAATCATGCACAAACGCTGCAATATTTAGCCGTCATTAGTCTTAGTGGGATTTATCGGAGCTTATTATTTGGCTCACTTTCTATCTTCAGACAGCATCTCTTTTAACTGTCCTAATGATGACGCGCGTCGTTTTTCCCCTAGACTGTCATCCTGTTTTCTTGATGAGCTGGTTCATAAGAACTTTATAAGAACTCCGAATAGAGGAATCTGATCAAAGAGAGTGCCAGAGGAGTTGAGAAAAAAAGAAACACTAATCAAAGTGCCTTCACGGAAATGGCAGTGCCTGAACCAAACAACCCGTATGTAATTACCATAGCACATATCAATCCTGCTCTCCGAACCTTACATGCTGATACCCACTCCTGACTGATAGAGTGATTGCAAGAAGACGACAAGCGAGAATACGAACATGGAAAGGGGCGTGGCCAATTCAGAAGAGAACAAAGATAGAGGCTAAAACGTATCAGGTCAAAACGTCAGATAGGTAGATTAATGTGATTCTCACTTTATGCGATCTGCGTCCAAGTTTTTCAAGTGATTTTACATTCATGCCTGCTTCACGAAAGGCAGCCAGAGATAACAGAAAATCATCCATTATGGAGCTGCAAAGCCCAGCAGCCTTCACTATTAATTCAACGGCTGTGGCGAGGGCAAAATGATAATGATTCTAGGGGAACGGTGAGGAACAGGCTGCACTGAGCTATAAATAGCAGCACATCTCTCCACGTGCGAGGCTTCTGGTTGCTGTGCTAAAGCATTGGGGAGTCGGAGACAGTTATTTATTTACGAAGAAGCTCTTTCCACTGCACTAACCCTGCGTTCTCATTCATGTTTAATCACTCCAGCCTGTTAGGGGGGATGGAGTTTGATTTTTGCTTAAAAAAAAAGGCTTCGGTTTTACTCCATGAACAAAAACATGAAAAGAGTTCACCTTACATCATGAATGGAAAGAAGAAAAAAACAAAAAAAAGGCTGCCATTGCCTTTTAACAACTCCTGACTCAGAGGCTGTTGCAAACGTCTGGTCTTAATTGCCCTGTGCTGGAACCCCAAGAGAAATTGACGGCATGCAATCGAGTACCGAAATGCATGCACTGAGTTTTCACTCCATTCAAATTGGCTAAACACTTTGAAAACCAGAGCTTTGACTCACTCTTATACCGTATCATTGCAATACTTACGTTTTGATGTCTGTACCTCTGAGGTACAACCTCCCCATATCCGCTTCACACTACACAATTATTTCTGGTGCACCACACAGGCGAAGAAAACTAGATTTCATGCCAACTATACTTGTAATATTGCAGCTTAATGAACACAAATATTTACCTCTTGATTATCTCTACAGTACGCCTGAGAAAACGACTGAGGAAGAACTGTAGGACATTTTTCACACAAAAGTACTCAGACAGTATCTTGGGTATTGAGCATTTGGAATGAATTTATAAAGCAATTTAAAAGATTATTCACATAAAATAATAATATTAGATGAAGTAATTATTGCCAAAGGAAAAAAAATTAGACTCATATTATTTTCTTGTCCCTCTGATACAAAACCCAGTGAAACCTCTCTCCTAATGTACAATTAATGCTTATTACTCAAAGATTTCAGTGTTTTATGACTTGTGTTTGCTGCATTAGGATAAATGATTAATAATTGCATTTTGTTTGATCTTCTAAACATTTAGTTCCAGTCTCTATGTTAAAGGAACAGTCCACCGTACTTCCATAATGAAATATGCTCTTATCTGAATTGAGACGAGCTGCTCCGTACCTCTCCGAGCTTTGCGCGACCTCCCAGTCAGTCAGACGCAGTCAGACGTGCTGTCACTCCTGTTAGCAATGTAGCTAGGCTCAGCATGGCCAATGGTATTTTTTGGGGCTGTAGTTAGATGCGACCAAACTCTTCCACGTTTTTCCTGTTTACATAGGTTTATATGACCAGTGATATGAAACAAGTTCAGTTACACAAATTGAAACGTGGCGATTTTCTATGCTATGGAAAGTCCGCACTATAATGACAGGCGTACTAACACTTTCTGCGCGCTTCGGCAGCGCATTGATATCTGAGCTCCGTATCAATGCGCTGCCGAAGCAACCCGAGTTGTTATCGGCGCTCAGTTCAGAAGCCTGCATCTCTGATGGTATGGGGTTGCATTAGTGCGTGTAGCATGGGCAGCTTACACATCTGGAAAGACACCATCAATGCAAAAAAGCAAGGACCGTGACGTCGCCCGGTATGACGCAGCCGGGGCCCCACCCTGGAGCCAGGCCCGGGGTTGGGGCTCGTATGCGAGCGCTTGGTGGCCGGGCCTTTGCCCATGGGGCCCGGCCGGGCTCAGCCCGAAGAGGTGACGTGGGCCCGACCTCCTGTGGGTTCACCACCCACAGAGGTAGCAGTCGGGGATTGGTGCAGTGTGGATTGGGTGGCAGTCGAAGGCAGGGGCCTCGACGACCTGATCCCCGGACACAGTGGCTGGCTGTTGGGAGATGTGTTGTTGTCATGAAATTTAAAATCACCTAATTTTTCTCTTTAAATGATACATCTTCTCAGTTTAAACATTTGATATGTCATCTATGTTCTATTCTGAATAAAATATGGAATTTTGAAACTTCCACATCATTGCATTCCGTTTTTATTTACAATTTGTACTTTGTCCACTTTTTTGGAATCGGGGTTGTATTTGGTATTGCATGTGAATCAATTTTTGCACAAATTTTGGAATTTGTGATAAATTTTGTCGGATGGATGGATGGATGGATGGATGGATGGATGGATGGATAACCGCAATCGCCACCTTACACCCACAGACAGGTAAATACAGTTTTTATCTCTTCTCTCTCTCTGAGTACCCTTCTCCTTTCATATGCAAGAACTCTCTTCTTGGTATAGTTTCCACAAACAGTCTCAATTAGACTCCGCCACTCCTACCACTGCCAACTGTTAAGGACATCCCCACATTTGAGCATGTTTTTGAAAGTGTCTTTGAAACGGAGCTTTGGTCGACCAACTGGGCGAGAACCACAGACAAGTTCACCATACATCAGTTGTTTGGGTGCTCTAGTGTCGTCCATCTGGCAAATATGTCCGAGCCAACGTAGGTGGCTTCTGATTAACATTGGCTTGATGTCTTCAACACCTGCGTGCTTGAACACCTCTTCATTGCTCACAAAATGATCCCATTTGATGTTCAAGATGAGGCGTAGATGATGCTGTTGTATTGTACGGAGTTGCCTGACTTCGTGCTGGTACAATGTCCATGTTTCACTGCCATACATGAGAAGCGGCATTAAGTATTGGAAGTGCGCAGTGATTTTGGTCAAAGTTGTTAGATCACGGGAGTCAAACACCTTTTTCTGCAGTCAACCAAAGGCGCACGATGTTGCTTGAATGCAAGACGTGAGTTCCACTTTCATAGAGCAATCACTGGTAACGTAACTGCCCAGGTACTAGAAGCGGGTGACATTAGCTAATTTGGTACCACCTAAGATTTTAGATAGATAGATAGATAGATAGATAGATAGATAGATAGATAGATAGATAGATAGATAGATAGATAGATAGATAGATAGATAATTAGCTAGCTAGCTAGCTTTATTAACCACAAGATCCACTCAGCTGATGCTGGTTTCCATTGGAGATGTGTATAAACTTATGCTAATCAAATAATATTGACTGGCTTTGAGTGGTCTATCAGAAATATTCCATTCAGCTAGCATGATATTGAATGACTCGAAGACGAGTAGCTGAGTGGAATATATCTGAAATACCACAAAAATAGCCAACCATTATTATTATTATTATTATTATTGTTGTTGTTATTATTCATACACTCTTCATATCAGCATTCTCGAAGGCCAATGCTAGCTTACCCACAAGTTAGCATTATTAGCACAGCAGTAAAGTCACCTAGAGCTGGTGTAGGATTCATCAGCACGGCAGTGAAGTCACCTTCCAGACAGTGTAGCGTTCATCAGTAGCACAGACTAACAACCGACAAACTAAGAGTTCTGTCCCAAGAGTCGTCTTCCATGCATACTCACTACAGCATTTTTCAAGTAGTCTACAGGTTGAAGTATGAAAATTTTTTGCCATGTTTGCAGTGAAATTCTACATGAAACAAACAAACAAACAAACAAACAAACAAAAAAGATTCCAGATAAAACTTTCTATAAATGCACTACATTTAGAATCAATACGTGCTTCCACAGCCTATGTAGTATAGTAAAGAAAGCCATTAGCAATTCAGGCTTTGGGTTAATTTCCTGCTGTTTAAACAGCTGTGCTACATTTGGATACAAATAAAACAGACACATCACAGTTACAAGTATGTTTGGCATTCTCCAGTGATATGTATAGACAATTACGCCTATTTTTTCACATACAGTGCTCAGCGTAAATGAGTACACCCCCTTCGAAAAGTAACATTTTAAACAATATCTCAATGAACACAAACAATTTCCAAAATGTTGAAAAGACAAAGTTTATTATAACATCTGTTTAACTTATAACGTGAAAGTAAGGTTAATAATATAACTTAGACTACACATTTTTCAGTTTTACTCAAATTAGGCTGGTATGTACAAAAATGAGTACACCCCACAACAAAAACTACTACATCTAGTACTTTGTATGACCTCCATGATTTTTAATGACAGCACCAAGTCTTCTAGGCATGGAATGAACAAGTTGGTGACATTTTGCAACATCAATCTTTTTCCATTCTTCAACAACGACCTCTTTAGTGACTGGATGCTGGATGGAGAGTGATGCTCAACTTGTCTCTTCAGAATTCCCCAAAGAAAATAATTTCTTTACAACCCAAAGGTGAAGGCTACAAGAAGATCAGCAAAGCTTTACTTATCAGTCAGAATACTGTAGCAAAAGTGGTACAAAAATTTAAGAATGATGGAACTGCAACCATCTCACAGAGACGTCCAGGTCGTCCATGGAAGTTAACACCTCGACAGGAGCGTCTTCTGATGAGAAGGGTTGAGGAAAATTGGCATGCAAGTTCACTGCAGTTATCTAAAGAAGTAGAAAGCCAAACTGGGGTGACTATTTCCCGGGACACAATACAGCATACACTGCAGAGAAATGGCATGCATGCATGCCATCCACGAAAGAAGCCTCTCCTAAAGCCCAGGCACAAAAAAGCCCGCCTAGAGTTTGCCAGGGCCCATGCTGACAAAGATGAAGACTACTGGGACTCTATACTCTGGAGTGATGAGACCAAGATAAATGTTTTTGGAACTGATGGCTTCAAAACTGTATGGCGTCGCAAAGGTGAGGAATACAAAGAAAAATGCATGGTGCCGACAGTGAAACATGGTGGTGGCAGTGTCCTTATGTGGGGCTGCATGAGTGCTGCTGGTGTCGGGGAGCTGCATTTCATTGATGGCATCATGAATTCACAGACGTATTGCTCTATACTGAAAGAGAAGATGCTACCATCACTCTGTGCCCTTGGTCGTTGTGCACTTTTCCAACATGACTAAACACACATCTAAGGCCACTGTTGGATTTCTGAAGAAGAACAGGGTGAAAGTAATTCAGTGACCAAGTATGTCTCCTGATCTGAACCCAATCAAATACCTATGGGGAATTCTGAAGAGACGAGTTGAGCATCACTCTCCATCCAGGATCCAGTCACTAAAAGAGGTCATTGTTGAAGAATGGAAAAAGATTGATGTTGCAAAATATCGCCAAATTGTTCATTCCATGCCTAGAAGACTTGGTGCTGTCATTAAAATCATGGAGGCCATACAAAGAACTAGATGTAGTAGTTTTTGTTGTGGGGTGTACTCATTTTTGCACCACCCTAATTTGAGTAAAACTAAAAAATGTGTAATCTAAGTTTATATTATTAACCTTACTTTCACGTTACAAGTTAAACAGATGTTATATTAAACTTTGTCTCTTCAACATTTTGGAAATTGTTTGTGTTCATTGAGATATTGTTTAAAATGTCACTTTTCAAAGGGGGTGCACTCATTTATGCTCAGCACTGTACAGTAGTGCTTGAAAGTTTGTGAACCCTTTAGAATTTTCTGTATTTCTGCATAAATATGACCTAAAACATCATCAGATTTTCACACAAGTCCTAAAAGTAGATAAAGAGAACCCAGTTAAACAAATGAGACAACAATATTACACTTGGTCATTTATTTATTGAGGAAAATGATCCAATGTTACATATCTGTGAGTGGCAAAAGTATGTGAACCTCAAGGATTAGCAGTTAATTTGAAGGTGAAATTAGAGTCAGGTGTTTTCAATCAATGGGATGACAATCAGGTGTGAGTGGGCACCCTGTTTTATTTAAAGAACAGGGATCTATCAAAGTCTGATCTTCACAACACATGTTTGTGGAAGTGTTTCATGGCACAAACAAAGGAGATTTCTGAGGACCTCAGAAAAAGCGTTGTTGATGCTCATCAGGCTGAAAAAGGTTACAAAACCATCTCTAAAGAGTTTGGACTCCACCAATCCACAGTCAGACAGATTGTGCACCGTACAGATGGAGGAAATTCAAGACCATTGTTACCCTCCCCAGGAGTGGTCGACCAACAAAGATCGCGCAAAGAGCAAGGCGTGTAATAGTCGGCGAGGTCACAAATGACCCCAGGGTAACTTCTAAGCAACTGAAGGCCTCTCTCACATTGGTTAATGTTAATGTTCATGAGTCCACCATCAAGAGAACACTGAACAACAATGGTGTGCATGGCAGGGTTGCAAGGAGAAAGCCACTGCTCTCCAAAAACAACATTGCTGCTCATCTGCAGTTTGCTAAAGATCATGTGGTCAAGCCAGAAGGCTATTGGAAAAATGTTTTGTGGACGGATGAGACCAAAATGGAACTTTTTGGTTTAAATGAGAAGTGTTATGTTTGGAGAAAGGAAAACACTGCATTCCAGCATCAGAACCTTATCCCATCTGTGAAACATGGTGGTGGTAGTATCATGATTTGGGCCTGTTTTGCTGCATCTGGGCCAGGACGGCTTGCCATCATTGATGGAACAATGAATTCTGAATTATACCAGTGAATTCTAAAGGAAAATGTCAGGACATCTGTCCATGAACTGAATCTCAAGAGAAGGCGGGTCATGCAGAAAGACAACGACCCTAAGCACACAAGTCGTTCTACCAAAGAATGGTTAAAGAAGAATAAAGTGAATGTTTTGGAATGGCCAAGTCAAAGTCCTGACCTTAATCCAATGGAAATGTTGTGGAAGGACCTGAAGCGAGCAGTTCATGTGAGGAAACCCACCAACATCCCAGAGTTGAAGCTGTTCTGTACGGAGGAACGGGCTAAAATTCCTCCAAGCCGGTGTGCAGGACTGATCAACAGTTACCGGAAACGTTTAGTTGCAGTTATTGCTGCACAAGGGGGTCACACCAGATACTGAAAGCAAAGGTTCACATACTTTTGCCACTCTCAGATATGTAATATTGGATCATTTTCCTCAATAAATAAATGACCAAGAATAATATTTTTGTCTCATTTGTTTAACTGGGTTCTCTTTATCTACTTTTAGGACTTGTGTGAAAATCTGATGATGTTTTAGGTCATATTTATGCAGAAATATAGAACATTCTAAAGGGTTCACAAACTTTCAAGCACCACTGTATATCCACATTATAAAATTCATAAAATCTATAATATAACGAATAAAATAAGTAATATACAATATTGTGCGACAAGCATTTTATTATGATTAAAATTTATACTTCATTTATAAAAGTGTATCTAAACACCAGAAAAGTGTTTCCAATAGTTAATTTGAAATTTCATAATAGTTTCAGAATTGTTAACATCATCAGGCAGAGAATTATGTGTAATAGCAGCTGAAAAAACAAAAGTCCTTTGTCCTGATTTTGAGTTTATTTTAGCGATATGAATTTTGTTATTTTGTTTTTGTATTATAATTACAGACATCAGAGTTTTTAACAAAAAAATTATTTACATATTCTGGTTGAAGCCTATTCTACATTTATACACCATCAGACATTTGTTAAATTTCCATCATTCAGCAATAGGAACCCAATTTATCTTTCTGAGAAGGACTTAGGAATGTTCATCCCTGATTTTCTTCTTCAGGCTGTTTATCATGATGCAACTAAACTATCCTGAGGGATCTGTCATGTCAGGACGAATACACTGAGGATGATTTCTGATGAATACATTGTTGTAAAAGTGTTCATACACAAGACTTTATATTTTGTGATTTAATTGAACCATTTTCCTGTTGATTACTGTCATATGAATTAAAAAGTAGCTTTGGGGATCTCTAGTCTGATTTATTGTGAACAACATACAAACAGATAACAATTTATGGTGGGGGTCATTGATTCTGGAGAACGATTGTTGATATTCGAACTTAACAGCAAAACAAATATAGATGACTTGCAACCATGTGATCAAAATGTGCTACATCATGAGCGTCCGCCATGATGGTGGATATACAAAGCAACTAGGATGGCAGTCACTGAAAGCGTGTCTGTAAACAATGCTGAATTTTCTCCGTATTACCACGATTTGAACGGCTGAGCGAAGGTTTGATGCAAAGAGAAGATAGATATGTGTGGTTTTGACCAGGGCTTTGAACCGGTTCAAGAAACGAAAACGAAAACCGGGAACTTTTTCTATTTCACATGGAACAGAAACGAAACCAGAAACTTTATTACTTTTTATGTTCCGGAACAGAAACGCTTATTAAAAATAATGGTAACCGGTTAATACCGGTTTTTATTTCGTTCCTCAAAGTTTCCGTAGCCTACAAATAAAAAAGCCATTCTTCTCCTGCGCAAGTTTCTATGACCCGCTGGGGTTCACTTCCTGTGTGACGGTCGCTGACTGAATGGAGAGAGCGGGAGGGTGGACTACTATCACGTCTCCATTACTGAGCGTCTGAGCAAAGAAGAGCCTGAACGTTGCAACCTCCCTATTGGCTGTTTGTAAAAATGTATCAGTTGTTGCCCTTCCCACGGGAATCATCGCGGGCTCGAGAGACGAGACCTGACGAGTTAGTTCGTTGGTAGCAGAACAAAATGTCTGGACACAAATCGGGTTTTCAGAAAAGGAAAGAAAATAAACGGAGGGTTGAAAATACAAAAAAGGAGGCAGAAAATGCAAAACGAGTTTTAAGGTAGGACAAATGGTTACTTTTTAAGGCAGCCCGCCGTGGCTGCAGGCTTTCAGTTGTCATTGAATGGTTACTTTTCTGAGGCAGCCCGCCGTGGCTGCCTGCAGGCTTATTTATTATAGCCCATTTAGTTAAAATAGTTTATATAAAATGTTTATAGTTATAGTTATGTGATGGTTGTCCTGATTTAGACTGGTGTTTTGTTTTTTGTTTTTTTTGGGGGGGGGGTTGCGCGATGTTGCACCTGGGTCCAGATTAGGGCAGAACCGGCCCTGGCTACATTTCAGGTGTAGTGTGTTTTATGTATGTATGTACTTGCATAGATGTGTACTTGGTCTTCCAATATGGCGCCTAACAAAATCTCGCGGCGCGGTGACATCATGCGGTAGCCCTCTATAGGGCCTGACTAGCCTTTGGTAACACACTAAACGAATTCTCTTTCATTTTTGGCACTTTTTCTGTTTGTGTAGATGGGAAGACATACTGAGAATCCAAATCGCCAACATTTGAAATAATAATTGTTTTGAATTATTTCTTGTCTTATTTAATGAAGGTTGTAATAGAATTAGCCTACATTTGGCTTAAGCTGGATGAGACAGAGACATAATTTTATAGCCATTTGTTAAACCGCTGACAGGGAACGTAATTAACCGTTCCGGGAACGAATTTTTTTTGTTCTAACCGGTTCGGGAACGTCTATTTAATGGTGGAACCCAAAACCGGAAACGTTAAAATTCCATTTCTGTTCGGAACGAACCAATAGGAAAAAAATTCTGGTTCAAAGCCCTGGTTTTGACCCATATTATTTTTTAAAAAACAGACTTTTCTGAAGATAAGACGCTTCTGCCAACCATCGAGTACCCAGATATCATGTTCTCTCTGGTTTGGCAGACTTTATGGGTCGACAAATCTCAACTGAAGGCCTATAAGTGCACGGAAACCCATCACTTCTTTGTCTCTGGATGGGTAAATACCTAATTAATTAAACCAGTCAATGATGACAAGCAGTTGTATTTGCAAGGGTAAGTAAGGGCTTCTTTTGCATTTAGTTTACTTCGATGTGTAAACAACAGACAAAGTGTGAAATTTTGACAAGTCTCTAGCTTTATGGCTCACAAATCATATTTCAGTTTATTTCACGTATAATTTTGCAGGCACTCCTAGAAGCGAAATGGTAATGTGTGTTAAAATTATAACAACGACCGAGTGAACCACGACAAGAGAACGCTCATTTTATAGCAAAATTCTAGCAACATGAAATATCAAATCAAGTTTATTTGTACAGCGCTTTTAACAATAAACATTGTCGCAAAGCAGCTTTACAGAATTTGAACGACTTAAAACATGAGCTAATTTTATCCCTAATCTATCCCCAATGAGCAAGCCTGTGGCGACGGTGGCAAGGAAAAACTCCCTCAGACGAAATGAGGAAGAAACCTCGAGAGGAACCAGACTCAAAAGGGAACCCATCCTCATTTGGGCAACAACAGACAGCCTGACTATAATATTAACAGTTTTAACAGGTATAACCCTCAACTGTCCTCATGGGGCCATCCTTCACAGGAGTGGGGCGATAAAACTCCGACCAGACACAGGGCACCAGGATGGATCAAGCAGGTCCGAGGGGCAGAAGAGGCCAGCATCTCAATCCCAGGATCAACATGTAACTCAGAGGGACAGATTGGGGGGGGGGGGGGGGGGGGGGGGAAGAGAAAGAAAACATGTTGTTAGGTATGCCCTAAAAATGACAAGTATTAAATCTGTGTGGTAGGCTCGCAGAGACGAGAGTCTTTACATCAGGCATGACACACAATGGCATGTTAATATGGTAAAAAAAATATATCATGACCTGCTCTGGCTGGATGCTTGATTGGGTGATGGGAGCACACTCCTCAGCAATGATGAGATGCAGATGGGACCCTTAGGCCTGGCCAAGACAATTCAGTTACATTTCACCGGGTCTGGGACATGCGACAGAATGTCTGACGGCCGATTCCCTGCAGGCTACGATAGCCAGTCGAGGTCCCCACCGTCTCCACCAAAAGATTTCCTGTTGACTCCATGTAACTCAGAGGGACAGATTTGGAGTGGGGGGGGGAGAGAAAGAAAACACAGGTGGTTAGGTATGCCCAATGTCACCTGAATAAGTAGGAACAGTATACATATTGCACCGAGTACAAGCAGGGACTCCGGCAACTAACTATGACAGCATAACTAAAAGGAGAGAGCCAGAAGGTAACACAGGCATGAGGGAGCCCCGGGACATAAAGCAGCCAGCCACTGCACCGTCAACAAACTCGAGTGAGCAAGCGAGTGGGGACTGACAGCATCCATACATCCCAGTTTACCAAAACACTCTATGTCTGAGGACCCTCCAGATCTACTCCTTTACCTCAAACACCATTAACAAAAGGCTTGACTAAACAGATATGTTTTTAGCCTAGACTTAAATGCTGAGACTGTGTCTGATTCCCGAACATTACTTGGAAGGCTGTTCCATAACAGTGGGGCTTTGTAAGAAAAGGCTCTGCCCCCTGATGTAGCCTTCACTATACGAGGTACCAGCAGATAGCCTGCACCTTTTGATCTCAGTAGGCGTGGCAGGTCATAGAGGAGCAGAAGTTCACTCAGGTACTGTGGTGCGAGACCATTCAGTGCTTTAAAGGTCAATAGTAGTATTTTATAATCAATACGAAATTTGATTGGGAGCCAATGCAGTGTGGATAAGACAGGCGTGATGTGGTCATATTTTCTAGTTCTAGTAAGGACTCTTGCTGCGGCATTTTGAACTAACTGGAGCTTGTTTATGCACTTATTGGAACATCCAGACAGTAAGGCATTACAATAATCCAACCTGGAGGTAACGAAAGCATGGACTAGTTTTTCTGCATCATGCAATGACATTAAATTTCTTATCTTTGCAATATTTCTGAGATGAAAGAAAGCTATCCGGGTGATGTTATCAGTGTGAGTTTCGAATGAAAGACTGGGGTCAATAATCACTCCGAGGTCTTTTACTGCTGCACGTGAAGAAACAGAAAGGCCATCCAGAGTCACTGTGTAATCAGAAAACTTACTTCTAGCTGTATGTGATCCTAGCACAAGTACTTCAGTCTTGTCAGAGTTAAGCAGAAGGAAATTTATAAGCATCCAGTGTCTAATGTCCTTAACACATTCCTCAATTTTATTAAGCTGGTGTCTCTCATCAGGTTTTGCAGAGACATACAACTGTGTGTCATCAGCATAACAGTGGAAACTAATACAATGTTTACGAATAATATCGCCCAGAGGTAACATATATAGAGAAAAAAGCAGTGGACCCAAGACAGAACCTTGTGGAACACCAAACTTTACCTCGGTACGTCTAGAAATATCACCATTTATATCAACATACTGATAACGATCCGTTAGATAAGACCTGAGCCAGGAGAGGGCCATTCCCTTAACTCCCACAACATTTTCTAGTCTATCCAGAAGAATGGAATGATCAATGGTATCAAATGCTGCACTAAGGTCAAGCAACACAAGTAGCGAGACACAGCCCTGATCAGACGCCAACAGTAGGTCGTTTACTACTTTAACCAGTGCTGTCTCTGTGCTATGATGAGGTCTAAATCCTGACTGATACATTTCATGGATGTTATTCCTATGTAAATATGAGCATAACTGCTGTGCCACAGCTTTTTCAAGGATCTTGGAGATAAAGGGGAGGTTTGATATTGGCCGATAATTGGACAGCTGACAGGGATCAAGGTCAGGTTTTTTAATCAGGGGTTTGATAACTGCTAGTTTAAAGGATTTGGGTACATAGCCAATCATAAGAGAAGAATTTATTATTTTTAGAAGCGGTTCAATTACTCCAGGCATTATCTGTTTGAATAGATGTGTCGGTAAGGAATCTAGTACGCAAGTTGAGGCTTTTGATGTAGAGATTAATGAAAGTAATTCAGTTTCTTTTAGGGGAGTAAAACATTCTAACTGATGATCTGATACAGTTATATTGTTAACTACAAGGTCACTTTCATTGTCTAACCTTAAATTAGTAGTTTGAATTTTTTGTCGGATATTCTCAATTTTGTCATTAAAAAAATTCATGAAGTCGTTGCTACTACATACTGCAGGTGTGCATCTGTCTATAGTGGACTTATTCCTGGTTAATTTTGCTACAGTATTAAATAGGAATCTAGGATTATTTTTGTTATCTTCTATTAGGGAGGAGAGATATGTTGATCTCGCAGCACTAAGAGCTTTTCTATACTTCAGGAAGCTCTCCTTCCACGCCAATTTGAACACTACCAATTTTGTTTGACGCCATTTACGTTCCAATTTTCGAGTGGTCTGTTTTAAAGTGCGAGTGTCATCATTATACCAGGGTGCTAATTTTTTGTCTCTGACCATTTTCCTTTTTAGAGGAGCTACATTATCTAAAGTATGGCGGAATGTTGACTCTAAGCATTCAGTTGCCTGATCGAGTTCTGCAGGGGCTGACAGTGACCCAATCAAAGTTGACAGCTCTGGGAGATCATTTATAAAGCTCTGTGCAGTAGTTGACGTGAAAGTACGTTTAATACAGTAGCGTGGTGAGGTGCATATATTATTACTCAGACATATTTTGAATGAGATGAGACAATGATCTGAGATAACTTCAGACTGTGGAAGTATGACTATATTGTCTACGTTTAATCTGAATGTTAGTATTAGATCAAGGGTGTGACCACCATTATGGGTCGGTCCTATGACATTCTGCTTAATCCCGACTGAATCTAAGATGGACACAAATGCTGTTTTTAAAGGGTCTTCTGGGTTATCAAAGTGAATATTAAAATCTCCGACAACTAAAGCTTTGTCTAAGGAAATAACCAAATCTGAGATAAAATCTGCAAATTCAGAAAGAAACTCAGAATATGGCCCCGGGGGCCTGTAAATAATAAGCAATGGAATTAACTGGGTAGACTTATTTTTCGAGGCTACATACATTATATGAGTATGAAGAACTTCAAATGTATTAAATTTATAACCAGGTTTGTGTGTTACACCTAGATAATCGTTATAAATAACCGCGACGCCTCCTCCTCTGCCAGTTAGACGAGGCTGGTGTATATAACTGTATCCAGGAGGACTCGCTTCATTTAATGCTATATATTCATTTGGCTTAATCCATGTTTCTGTTAAACACAGTACATTAAACTCCTGATCAGTAATGAGTTCATTAACCATTAGCGCTTTAGATGTAAGAGATCTAATATTTAATAGCCCCACCTTTAGATCAAAGGTGCTGGCAGCAGCTGTACAGTCAGTCTGATCTAATTTTATATTGATTAGGTTACTGGAACAAACTCTCTGAAAATTTCTACCTTTTTGTTGAGCTCGGGGAACAGACACAGTCTCGATGTAGTGGACCCTGAGTGACGACTCTGTGCAGCTAGCAGACAGTCGGTTTAGCCTGTTCGTCTGCTCCCTGGCCTTGGCTCTGGATTGTCAGAAATTAACTAGGCCTGTTCTGAGACTATGACCTATGCTGCAGGAAATGAGAGCAGCACCTTCCCGAGTGGGATGGATACCGTCCCGCCCTAACAGGCCAGCAGTGCCCTCAAAATTAGCCCAATTATCTATAAAGCCCACACTGTTTTCAGAGCACCACCTGGACAGCCAGCAGTTCAGCGACCATAACCTGCTGTAAGCTACATCGCCACGCCGCATTGGGATGGGGCCAGAGCATACTACAGCATCGGACATCGCCTTCGCTAATTTAAACACCTCTACAAAGTTACTCTTAGTAACCTCAGACTGACGAAGGCGTATATCATTAGCTCCTGCATGGATAACTATCTTTGAGAACCTGTGCTTGCCTAGGACCCTAAGATTACCTGCTATGTCCGGCGCCCTGGCTAAAGCTGCTGGTGCCCCTAAAGGCTGAGCTAATTTCACGTGCCGTATGATAGAGTCCCCTATAACCAGAGCTCTTTCAGGTTTCTCAGTGGGTGCATCACTAAGGAGAGCAAACCTGTTCGACACGTGACGCGGAGAGGAGTGGTGCTCCCGTGGGCGAGCCTCTGCGGTAGCTTTGGCTCTACGCTTATGCCGCCGAGCCGTCACCCATTCACCCCGCTGTAAGGGCTCTAATGCCGGAGTTGGGGGATTGCTAACTCCACCTAGGGCGTCCAGACTTTCCCTAACAGAAACTACACTGTTCTCACGCTCACTAACCTGCTCTAAAGCCTGGACACGCGCTTCTAGCACTGAAATCTTCTCCGTCAGAGAGCTAACTAATCTGCACTTATCACAAGTAAAGCTAATAGAGCTATCGCTAGTGACGGAGGAAGAATGACTAAACATCCTGCACTCAGCACACTGAACAGGCTGAAGGTGTGCCATGATGAAAAGATTCACGTACCTTAAATGAAGATCTGTTGATATTAAAGCAGATCAGATGGCCTCCGCTTGTGGACTTTACACAGGAGGAGAGAAAAAGAAAGCTTCCGGTCTCCGCGTTCTTCCGAAAAAAGAAAGAGAAAAAACCGGGAAAAAAAAAACAGAAAAAGGAAAGCGAAAGTGAAGAGTACAAAAATGAAAACGACAGTATAATAAAAATGAAGACGATACTGGAAATTTATTTATAGAAAAAAAGTTAAAAAAGGATTAGTAATTAACGCCGGCACTCGCGGGAAAAAGGACTGGGCGCGAACAACTCAGGAAACAGGAAGTGCGTAAACAGCGTAAATCAAGGCTGTTCAAGGAAATACAATTCTTCCATGATATTATTGAGAGAGCTTTTGAATCTCACCTGAGATAAAATGATTACTGCAAACACGAGCTGTTTTGGTTTTAGCCTCTGTTAGATCAGCCCTGCCGATGTTGTTCAGCCGTGCTCGTCTCGTCTCTGTACTAAGCCTCAGATGCCCCTTTTCCACCAAAGCAGTTCCAGGGCTGGTTCGGGGCCAGTGCTTAGTTTGGAACCGGGTTTTCTGTTTCCACTGACAAAGAACTGGCTCTGGGGCCAGAAAAAATGGTTCCAGGCTAGCACCAACTCTCTGCTGGGCCAGAGGAAAGAACCGCTTACGTCAGCGGGGGGGCGGAGTTGTTAAGACCAACACCAATAACAAGACCGCAAAAGATCGCCATTTTTAAGTGACGAGAAGCAGCAGCTGTACAAACGCGAAGTCATCCATTATTATTATTATTGTTGTTGCTGCTGCTGCTTCTTCCGTGTTGTTTTTGTTTCGATATTCGCGCCAAGGTTTAAGCAAACGTAGCGACGTAACTGACGTATACAGCGACATAATGACGTGGCACCGCGAGCTATGGAAAAGCAAACTGGTTCTCAGCTGGCTTGCAAGTTGAACGAGTTGTGAACCAGCACCAGCACTGGCCCCGAACCAGCCCTGGAACTGATTTGGTGGAAAAGGGGTAAGAGTTTCCTCGCCCTCTTTCTGAATCACAGACGGAATTCTAAAAAAATCACGAGTACTGTTGTGACTGCAAGCATATACAGCACAAAGATATGGCATAGCTAAAAGAACGCTTAAAGCAGTGGAAAAACAAAAAGAGTTGCACACGCGTGACTATGTTTTGTATGGAATGTCGCTTGACCCTGCATTTGTATATCCACCAGCATGGCCAACATCTGGGTTTCGATTTTGCTTTGATGTCACTTGCAAATCAAGGATACACCTCCCTTCAGTGGTCTTTCAGAAGCCCCGCCCACCTAATTCATGGACACGAACAACTGGCCTAGCGGACCAAAAGAGAAATATGGTGGAATCCAGTGAATGTCTCTCTCATAGCTGAAGCAACCCAACATCATAATATAAAATGTCAGTGAGAGTCAGTTGTTTTGATTGTTTTTACAAAACTACAGAAACTACAGTGAATGAAGAGAGGATCATAGGTTTACAGTTAAACTACCAATGAAAGTAGCGTTATTTACGAGAGCATTTCGAATTATGTATCAATCCAGATAACTCCCCTGTGCTAGCAAAATTGTGTTTTTAGTTTTAGGTAGGTATAAAACCCTTCACAAATGTAGTAGTCTGCTGGAATTGGATGTAGAACGGCTTATTGTCCAGGGAGCAGCCACTGGAAAGTAGGATAGATGAGAGAGCTGGCTGGCTATTGTTTGTTTTTTACTGCTTCCGAACACACCCACCCCTTATGATGCTCCGTCTCCCAGCTACTTTTCTTTCTTTTTCTGTGACGTTTATTGGCTGTTGGCAAAGAACAAATTGGTATTACTATCACCAACTAGTATGGAGTGGGGATCAACGTCCCTCTCATTCCTACCATCCCACTTCCCCTTTCCTCTTCCTCCTGTCTTGTGCACAAGCGTGAACACCCCGCCCCCTGTTGGTGATTGGCTGGAATAATGTTGTGTGGCTAAGTCAGATCCATTTTCTCATCTCATCTCATTATGTCTAGCCGCTTTATCCTGTTCTACAGGGTCGCAGGCAAGCCGGAGCCTATCCCAGCTGACTACGGGCGAAAGGCGGGGTACACCCTGGACAAGTCGCCAGGTCATCACAGGGCTGACACATAGACACAGACAACCATTCACACTCACATTCACACCTACGCTCAATTTAGAGTCACCAGTTAACCTAACCTGCATGTCTTTGGACTGTGGGGGAAACCGGAGCACCCGGAGGAAACCCACGCGGACACGGGGAGAACATGCAAACTCCGCACAGAAAGGCCCTCGCCGGCCACGGGGCTCGAAGCCGGACCTTCTTGCTGTGAGGCGACAGCGCTAACCACTACACCACTGTGCTGCCCTCCAGTTTCTTTGTTTCCCTTTTAAAGAGCCCAAGCTGTTCAGCGTGCACACAGAATGGATAAATAGCGGATCATGACGACATATTTGCTGAATTTGACAAAGTGTACTGGATTAAAATCAATCACTGCAGCTTTAATAACTGTGTAGTATATTTTTTCAAAAGTATATTGTGGCTGGGGAAAAAAATCAGTCATATTTTCTGAAATTTATGAATATTTTAATCACCTATAATTTATTTCTACGTATGTTGATCCCATTTTATCAAATCTTGAATGAAAAAAGAATAAAGTTCCAGAGTACACATCTTAATCGGAAAATAGCCTCTAAAATACCCTACTTGTACTTTCAAGTTGAATAATTTCAAACTGAAATGTACTGCTTTTTTTTATATATTTAAATTCATGAACATTTAATTTGTAGACTATGTGGTGAAATAAGTAGAAATAATTTAAAATGAGTCAATATTACCGGAAAAAAATAATAATTTTCCCATTTTAATGTGTGCTAATAAATTATTTCTGAAACAGAGGGAAAAAAAAATAATTGACACAACATATTCAGACACTATGATTAAATAATTACATAATATTGCTTCTAGAATATTTAAAAAAATTATGTTCCACTGCCTAATAGCTCTTTCTTTTGTTTTCATTGTGGACAATGCTGTGTTTATTTTCACTTCCTGTTCAATTCAGATCACTGCTATCAAGAGTAACTGGCTTTCACCACAACCTTGTCTCTTTTTAATGAAATTCTGGGATGGGACACACACACGGCTAGGCCACGGGTCACATTCACATGCTTTGGCATAATAAAAACAGTTTTCTCCACAGGGTTAGGGCTCTTCTGGGCTTCGTGATGAACCATCGCCTGCCATGTCTGATTAGAAGAATTGATCTTGTAGTGATGTAGTATTTTTATGTCCTCTAGCTGGAGACAGGCTTCATGCTGCGTCTCTTCCTTGTCACAAGGCCTTGAACATTATTCTGTCATGACAAGCCTTGTTGTTTCCGCATCATGGTTTTTGGGAGACCATGGGGACAGTTGAGTAAATCTCAACAAGTAAATCCTGAGACAGTTGGTACTTACAGTGGTGCTTGAAAGTTTGTGAACCCTTTAGAATTTTCTATATTTCTGCATAAATATGACCTAAAACCTCATCAGATTTTCACACAAGTCCTAAAAGTAGATAAAGAGAACCCAGTTAAACAAATGAGACAAAAATATTACACTTGGTCATTTATTTATTGAGGAAAATCATCCAGTATTACATATCTGTGAGTGGCAAAAGTATGTGAACCTTTGCTTTCAGTATCTGGTGTGACCCCCTTGTGCAGCAATAACTGCAACTAAATGTTTGCGGTAACTGTTGATCAGTCCTGCACACCGGCTTGGAGGAATTTTAGCCCGTTCCTCCGTACAGAACAGCTTCAACTCTGGGATGTTGGTGGGTTTCCTCACATGAACTGCTCGCTTCAGGTCCTTCCACAACATTTCGATTGGATTAAGGTCAGGACTTTGACTTGGCCATTCCAAAACATTAACTTTATTCTTCTTTAATCATTCTTTGGTATGATTAGGGCCATTGTCTTGCTACATGACCCACCTTCTCTTGAGATTCAGTTCATGGACAGATGTCCTGACCTTTTCCTTTAGAATTCACTGGTATAATTCAGAATTCATTGTTCCATCAATGATGGCAAGCAGTCCTGGCCCAGATGCAGCAAAACAGGCCCAAACCATGATACTACCACCACCATGTTTCACAGATGGGATAAGGTTCTTATGCTGGAATGCAGTGTTTTCCTTTCTCCAAACATAACGCTTCTCATTTAAACCAAAAAGTTCTATTTTGGTCTCATCCATCTACAAAACATTTTTGCAATAGCCTTCTGGCTTGTCCACATGATCTTTAGCAAACTGCAGACGAGCAGCAATGTTCTTTTTGGAGAGCAGTGGCTTTCTCCTTGCAACCCTTCCATGCACACCATTGTTGTTCAGTGTTCTCCAGATGGTGGACTCATGAACATTTAACATTAGCCAATGTGAGAGAGGCCTTCAGTTGCTTAGAAGTTACCCTGGGGTCCTTTGTGACCTCACTGACTATTACACGCCTTGCTCTTGGAGTGATCTTTGTTGGTCAACCACTCCTGGGGAGGGTAACAATGGTCTTGAATTTCCTCCATTTGTACACAATCTGTCTGACTGTGGATTGGTGGAGTCCAAACTCTTTAGAGATGATCTTGTAAACTTTTCCAGTCTGATGAGCATTAACAACAATTTTTCTGAGGTCCTCAGAAATCTCCTTTGTTTGTGCCACAATACACTTCCATAAACATGTGTTGTGAAGATCAGACTTTGATAGATCCCTGTTCTTTAAATAAAACAGGGTGCCCACTCACACCTGATTGTCATCCCATTGATTGAAAACACCTGACTCTAATTTCACCTTCAAATTAACTGCTAATCCTAGAGGTTCACATACTTTTGCCACTCACAGATATGTAATATTGGATGATTTTCCTCAATAAATAAATGACCAAGTATAATATTTTTGTCTCATTTGTTTAACTGGGTTCTCTTTATCTACTTTTAGGACTTGTGTGAAAATCTGATTATGTAAAAACCTTTCTCTGGGTGTCAAACAACAGGAAGAACAGAAAATGGCAAAGTAGCCTCACCTGCAAATCATTGCAAGTAATCTGGTGGCCACTGAGGATTCTCAAAAGTACAGTACTCTAATCCTAAAGGGAGATCAGAACTCTTTTGCTTAACACATACCAGAACATACAAGAATACCTGTAATGTGCAATTTTTCCGAGCCTCTCAATAAGGCAATTTTTCTATACTTTTTCACGGTAGATAATGCAAATAGCCCTCTGTATTTAATCCTTCGTTTGTCTAATTTTTATTTCAGTTTAATTTGTTATCTGTTTGACATTTTTTTTTCTTGCTACTGTAACACGTGAATTTCCCCGATGTGGGATGAATAAAGTGAATCTAATCTAAGAAGTATATGTATCGGTAGTAGCAGATCTGTTTATCTGTAAACTACTTGCTCATAAATTTGAGAAATGTTTCCCTGACTTTATTTTTTAAGTTTTCATTACTCACACACGCTGCTATAATTTATTTCATATTATTACTCAAACAGGATACATTTTCAATGAAATAAAAACATGCATTCTATTCCCCTCTCACGGGTTTCTTTCATTTGGTTTGACAGCATGCAATATTGTTAGCATATCGCTTATCCTACGTGTATTATGTCACTCTACCCAATGGAGAATCAGCATTGAATATGGTTTATGATATTGCATGGTTGTCAAGACAACATGACGTCACATGTCGGAGCTGATCCAAATATCTAATGAGAGAGTTTTCTGCTGTGCGTGCACAGAAGCATTTATTTGTTCACCAGGAAGGAGAAAAACGCATTGAACACCCGAAAGGCGACCAAAGCTTCTTTTGATATTCCTCAGCATATTTACAAGAGACAAACATACCAACGGACACTGAAAAACTGGAAAAGAGTGTGAATAATAATAATAATAATAATAATAATAATAATAATAATAATGGCTTTTTTCATGGTATGTCAGATATATTCCATTGAGCTACTCATCTTTGACTTGATCAATATCATGCTAGCTGAATGGAATATGTCTGATATCACACTCAAAGCCAGACAATATTATTTGATGAATAAACTCAAAGCATTTTCCATTTACAGTGGCAGAAAGTTAAGGTGGCCCACAATGCACATGAAATAGGAAGATGGGGTGGGGCTTCCAGGTGGAGTTGGTTAATATTGGAAAGTAAAAAAAACAAACAAAAAAAAACTGTGTAAATCAATCCAGATTCATATTGGTCTGTCTCGGGGAAAGAAGACGGCTCTTTTGGTGTATTTTTGAGTGATAACTGGCACTAGAATTCTCAGATGTTGAATTGCAGAGCTCCTTTCCAAAATATGTAAAGGTTAGCAGGTCTTTTCAGACAAAAAACAAAACAAAAAAACCCTGAATATATTATACATACAGGACACTTTTTCCATGGAATAAAAACATGTATTCTATTCCCTTCTAGAAGGTTTATTGATAGCATGCAATATTGTTCGCATTTCGCTTATCCTCCATGTATAAGGTCACGCTACCCAATGGAGAACGAGCGTGCAATATTCTTACAATATTACATGTTGTCAAGACAACATGATGTCACACATCAGAGACGTAAAACTTCCGCATTAGTGAGCGACAGTGACAATTTGTAAACAAACATGGCCGTCAGGTTTGCTTCGTTAAAAACGGAAGATTTTGAGAGAATTTTGTTTGCCAGGTCGCTCCATTGTGTGCAGTTGTCAATGTTGATTTTAAAAGTAACTAAGTAAATTACACAGGGAAAATAAAAATAATAATAATAATAATAATAATAATAATATTCGACTTGTCTGCGCTAGCATTGGCCTTTGCTAACACTACACCGGTTGGAAGGTAACTGGAGTGCCATGGTAACAGCACCAAGTCGCAGGTAAGCTCACGTTGGTCTTCTAGAATGCTGATATGAAGAGAGTGTGTATGCATAATAATAATAATATTGGCTAGCTTTTTTGTGGTATATCAGATATATTCCATTCAGCTACTCATCTTTGATTCATTCAGTATCATGCTAGCTGAATGGAATATATCTGAGAGACCACTCAAAGCCAGCCAATATTATTTAAATATAATGTAATATAATAGATAAGCATCACTGAATATTACAGCAATATAGTATAATCTACTCTAGGGAAGATAAACTAGTTATATTGCACAAACCTTGTGCCAGCATAAAACACCTCACTTGATTGAAATAACGATGAACACACAGACAGTGTCACACTGCTCAACATCACCTGGGGGAGTGGCAGCTCTCAGACTGATAAAACAAGCTTCTCATTTATTGAAAGAACAATTTGCATTAACAAATTGAATACAGAAATAATTATTGGTTTGAGGTTACAGTTCACAAAAATTACACCTGAAGTAATTAAAATCTACACCCAGGCATACTTCACCAACACCAGAACAGTGTAAACTGGGAGGAGTGTTCTGTTGTTTCTACACAACAGCACCCTTCACAGGTCTTTGTGCATTACAGCTCCAGTCTTTTAATCTACTTAAAACCCTGAACTTGTTTACATTTGTGTTTTGTGCCGAGTGTATTGTTGGTCCATTTGGTAGAAGCCATTAGGTAGGTCAGGAATACATTTGATGATAAATGGATTCAGGCCCTGGCTACATGAAATTTATCATCATAGACTGATACAGTGTCTTGCAAAATTATTCATCCCCCTTGGTGTTTGTCCTGTTTTGTTGCATTACAAACTGGAATTAAAATGGATTTTTGGAGGGTTAGCACCATTTGATTTACACAACGTGCCTACAGCTTTAAAGGTGAAAATTGTTTTATTGTGACACAAACAATAATTAAGATTAAAAAAAAACAAATCTGGAGTGTGCATAGGTATTCACCCCCTCCCCCCCCCCCAAAAAAAAAAAAATCAATACTTTGTAGAGCCACCTTTTGCTGAAATTACAGCTACAGGTCTCTTCGCCTATGGCTCTATGAGCTTAGCACATCTAGCCACTAGGATTTTTGCCCATTCCTCAAGACAAATCTGCTCCAACTCTGTCAGAAATGGCGAGCTGAGGTGAAGTGAGGACCCAAGAGCAGACTCAAGACAGGCAGTGTACAAAGAAAAACTTCTTTAATGAAGTACAGGGCAGAGGTACAGTAGGGCTCAGGCAAAAATCCATGGTCAAAGAATGGGCCAGGAGGTCAAAAACACAGAGGAGCAGGTAGGCACAGTCAGGGACGAAAACAGGACAAAAACTGAAGAACACAGTGACAAGGGAAATCCAGGCAGGGGAAGCAAAAACAATCCAAAAGAACAGGCAGGTAAAGCAGGGGCAAAAAACTAGACAGGAAACAGACAAAAAACAAGGAATAATTCAGGCAGGGGGAATCAATAAGACACAATACCAAAGGGTTTTGGCGAGGTGAGGAAAGTCTACTAGAGACAGTCTGGCAACTGGAGTAGCTCCAAACAGTTCTTAAGAAGGCCCTGGCTGATGGGAGAGGAGTGGTAGCAGGTGTGGGAGTGCCGCTTCAGTGGAAATGCCCTTCAGCAGGGCAGGACTGAATTCCTGTCCTGGATCCGGCCTGGAGCCAGCATGGAAGTCCCAGAAACTCAGGTATGGATGGACTGGACCAGACTGTGACAGTAACCCCCCAACAGGCGCCTCCAGGTGCCTTAGGAAGTGCCTCAGGGTGTTGTTCATGGAAGTCCGTGATGAGGGTGGGATCCATGATGAACCTGGCAGGAACCCAGCTCCTCTCCTCAGGACCATACCCCTCCCAATCAACCAGGTACTGGAGTCCTCTGCCTCGGTGTCGTACCTTCAGCAACCTCCTGACTGTGAAGACCTATGAACCTGGGAGGAGGAAGAGGGGGTTTGTAGGGTGGGGACAGGGAACTGGAGACAAGGGGTTTGACTTGGGAGACATGGAAAGTTGGGTGAATACAGCGCATGGTTACGGGCAGAGACAGTCTTACAGAGCAGGGATTAATTACCTTGAAGATGGAGAATGGTCCTATGAACCTGGGAGCAAATTTGCAGGAGACCATCTTGAGGGGCAGGTGGCGAGTGGAGAGCATTACTCACTGCCCCACCCGATAGATGGGAGCTGCCGAGCGGTGTTTGTCAGCTTGGTCTTTAAACATCTTGACGGAACGTAGGAGCTTTTTCCTGGTCAATGCCCATGTTCTCCTGCAGCGGCGCACAAACACTTGGGCAGAGGGCACCGCAACAACTTCTTCTTGGACGGGGAAGAGTGGTGGCTGGTAACCCAGAGAGCACTGGAAGGGGGAAAGACCTGTAGCAGAGGTGGGTAAGGAGTTGTGAGCGTACTCTATCCAAGGAAGGGTCTTGCTCCAGGAGGCAGCATCCTTGGACACCATGCACCTGAGAGCCACTTCCAACTCCTGGTTGGCCCGTTCTGTCTGTCCATTGGTCTGAGGGTGAAAACCTGAAGACAGACTGCGAGAAGGACCAATGAGTTTACAGAAGGCCTTCCAGAATTGAACAGAGAACTGGGGTCCATGGTCTGATACAATGTCTGAGGGGAGTCTGTGTAGATGGAAAACATGGAGTATCAGCAATTCGGCGGTCTCCTTGGTGGTAGGAAGCTTGGGCAGAGGGATAAAGTGAACAGCTTTAGAAAAACGGTCAACAACAGTGAGGATACAAGTATTGCCACCTGAATTAGGGAGTCCTGTGACGAAATCCAGGGCTATGTGTGACCAGGGCTGGTGGGGAACAGGAAGGGGTCTCAGCAGGCTGGCAGGGGGTCTGTTGCCAGTCTTTTTCCTGGCGCAGATGTCGCAAGCTGCCACAAACCTCTGAATGTCCTCCTTGATGGATGGCCACCAGAAGCGTTGTTGGATGAGTGCCAGAGTCTGGGCTACTCCTGGGTGGCACATCATTCTGGAACCATGACCCCACTGCAACACCTGTGCCCGCACAGAAACAGGAACAAAAAGATGGTTTGGAGGTGCATCACTGGGCCCTGGGTCCTGCTCAAGGGCCTTCTGGACCAGGGTTTCCACCTCTAACAGAGCGGCCCCCACCAGGCACCGTGGAGGAAGGATGGTCTCAGGGGAGGTCGAGTCCTCCTGGAGGGGAGAAAACATTCTGGACACAAGGCATTGGGCTAACCGTTCTTTGAGCCTGGGTGGAAGGAAAGTGTGAACTTGAAGTGAGAAAAGATGAGACGATCAGGCCTGATGAGAATTGAGGCACTTGGCAGTCCTGAGGTATTCGAGGTTCTTGTGATCTGTCCATACGATGAAGGGAAGGTCTGACCCGTCCAACCAATGTCTCCATTCTTCCAAGGCCAGTTTAATGGCCAACAGTTCCCTATTGCCAATGTCGTAGTTTCTTTCAGAGGGGGAAAGCCGATGAGAGAAGGAGCAAGGATGAAGCTTGTTGTCACTAGCCGATCTTTGGGACAATATGGCCCCAACCTCTGACTCTGAAGCATTGACCTCAACCACAAACTGCCGGGACAGATCCGGAATGGTGATTATAGGTGCTGACATGAACCTTCGTTTGAGCTCGGAGAACGCCTTCTTGGCCCCTTCCCCCAGCTGAAAGGGACCTTGGTGGAAGTTAGAGCCATGAGGGGCCCAGTACTGGGCCCTGTACTAAATTCCTGATGAATCACCTGTAGAAATTTGCAAACCCAAGAAACTGCTTGAGTTCTCGGCGAGAGGATGGGGTGGGCCAGTCAGCAACTGCCTTGAGTTTCAGGGGATCCATCTGAATCAGTGCAGGGGAGATAATGAAACCCAGAAAGGAAACAGAACTTCTATGGAACTCACATTTCTCGGCCTTAACAAAGAGTTTATTTTCCAGGAGTCGTTGAAGGACCTGCCTGACATGGATGCGGTGTTCATCAAGGGAGCGGGAAAAAAATCAATATATCATCCAGATAAACAAAAACAAAAAGGTTAAGGTAGTCCCTCAGGACATCATTAACGAAGGCTGGGAAAACCATGGGAGCATAAGTCAGGCCAAACGGAACCACGAGGTATTCGTAGTGGCCCATGGGGGTGTTGAACGTCATCTTCCATTCGTCCCCTTCCCTGATCCTCACGAGGTGGTAAGCATTACGCAGGTCTAGTTTGGTGAAAATCTGGGCTCCCTGGAGTAACTCAAATGCCGTAGACATGAGAGGTAGGGGGTAATGGTTCTTGATGGTGATGTCATTTAGCCCTCGGTAATCAATGCAAGGGCACAAGGATTTGTCCTTCTCCACAAAAAAGAATTCTGCCCCTGCAGGAGGAGAGGAGGGCTGAATAATTCCAGCTGCTAAGGACTCGGTGATGTGTTTATCCATGGCTTGCATTTCAGAAGGAGAGAGAGAGAGTAAAGTCACCCCTTAGGTGGTGCAGTCCCAGGGAGAAGGTCAATTCCACAGTCATAGGGCCTATGGGGAGGAAAGGAAACAGCTTGAGACTTGCTGAACACAGGTTTTAAGTCATTACAGGGAGTGCAGAATTATTAGGCAAATGAGTATGTTGACCACATTACCCTCTCTATGCATGTTGGCCTACTCCAAGCTGCATAGGCTTGAAAGCCTCCTACCAATTAAGCATACCAGGTGATGTGCATCTCTGTAATGAAAAGGGGTGTGGTCTAATGACATCAACACCCTATATCAGGTGTGCAAAATTATTAGGCAACTTCCTTTCCTTTGGCAAAATGGGTCAGAAGAGGGATTTGACGGACTCAGAAAAGTCAAAAATAGTGACATATATTGCAAAGGGATGGAGCACTCTTAAAATTGCCCAGCTTTTGAAGCGTGACCATCGAACAATCAAGCGCTTCATTCAAAATAGTCAACAGGGTCGCAAAAAGCGCGTTGAAAAAAAAAGGCGCAAACTAACTGCCCGTGAACTGAGGAAAGTCAAGCGTGAAGCTGCCAAGATGCCACTCGCCACCAGTTTTGCCATATTTCAGAGCTGCAACATCACTGGAGTGTCAAAAAGCACAAGGTGTGCAATACTCAGGGACACGGCCAAGGTAACAAAGGCTGAAAAACGACCACCACTGAACAAGACACACAAGATGAAACGTCAAGACTGGGCCAAGAAGTATCACAAGACTGATTTTTCTAAGGTCTTATGGACAGATGAAATGAGAGTGGGTCTTGATGGGCCAGATGCATGGGCTCGTGGCTGGATCAGCAAAGGGCAGAGAGCTCCAGTCCGACTCAGACGCCAGCAAGGTGGAGGTGGGGTACTGGTATGGGCTGGTATCATCAAAGATGAGCTTGTGGGACCTTTTCGGGTTGAGGATGGCGTCAAGCTCAACTCCCAGTCCTATTGTCAGTTTTTGGAAGACACCTTCTTCAAGCAGTGGTACAGGAAGAAGTCAGCATCCTTCAAGAAAAACATGATTTTCATGCAGGACAATGCTCCATCACACGCATCCAAGTACTCCACAGCATGGCTGGCCAGAAAGGGTCTAAAGGAAGAAAGATTAATGACGTGGCCTCCTTGTTCACCTGATCTGAACCCCATAGAAAACCTGTGGTCCCTCATCAAATGTGAGATCTACAAGGAGGGGAAACAGTACACATCTCTGAACAGTGTCTGGGAGGCTGTGGTTGCTGCTGCACGCAATGTTGATCGCAAACAGATCAAAACACTGACCGAATCCATGGATGGCAGGCTTTTGAGTGTCCTTGTAAAGAAAGGCAGTTATATTAGTCACTGATTTGTTTTTTTTGTTTGTTTTTGAATGCCAGCAATGCATATTAGTGAATGTTGAGTTGTTATATTGGTTTCCCTGGTGAAAATAAATGAGTGAAATGGGTATATGTTTGTTTTTTGTTAAGTTGCCTAATAATTATGCACAGTTATAGTCACCTGCACACACAGATATCCTCCTAAGATAGCTAAAACTAAGAAAGCCCTACTCCAACTTCCAAAAATACTCAGCTTTGATATTTATGAGTCTTTTGGGTTCATCAAGAACATAGTTGTTTGTCAATAATAAAACTAATCCTCAAAAATACAACTTGCCTAATAATTCTGCACTCCCTGTATACTTGGGAGGCACGTTAGAGAGGTCAGGATATTCACCAATGGTGGGCTAGAGCAGCTCGGCCTGAGGGAGGGTAGATCTCAGGCATGACAATAAACAGAATTCACTCCATCCTAAAATAGTGTTGTTAGTCCAGTTGGCATGGGGGTTATGTAGAGTTAGCCAGGGCAGACCAAGAACTATGGGCACATGGGGATTACTCATGACAAAGAACTGGATGGATTCAGAATGTTTGCCAGAAATTCTTAAGGTGACCGGGGCTGTTTTATGGGTGATAGTGGTCAGACTAGTACCGTTAAGGGTCAGGACAGTGAGGGACGGGTTCAGAGCCAGTAGTGGAATCCCCAGGTGCTTGGCGGTGGTCGAGCAGATCAGGTTTCTGTCAGCCCCTGAATCAATGAGTGCCTGGAGGTCATGGGACTGATTGCCATGTATAATGACCACTTGGAGTAGTAGTTGACCAGTAGGGGGCTGATTCTGGACATTGCCCACCAGGGCCCCTAAACTCGCTGGTGGGCTCTTCCTTTTAGAGGGCAAGATTGGCAGAAGTGCCCCAGCTGTCTGCAATAAAAACATGCCCTCATATCCCGACTGTGCTGTCGTTCCTCAGGTGAGATGCGGGCTTGGTCTACCTGCATTGGCTCAGCAGAAGGAATGGGGGGCTGAGGGGGAGTAAGACTAGTCCAAGTTTTCTCTTTCACCTGCTGTCTGATCCAGGAGTCAATACGACTGGAAAGGTCCATGAGACCGGGGAGATCAGATGGCAGTTCTTGTGAGACCAGCTCATCCTTGATGGAGTCTGACAGCCCGTTCAAAAATGCGTCAAATAAGGCATTCTCATTCCAGCCACAAGATGCCGCCAAAGTGCGAAACTCAATAGCATAGTCAAAAGCGGACTGGGCACCCTGCCGCAGCCCCATGATTTCTCGTGCTGCCTCTCTGCCAGACAGAGAGTGGTCAAAGGTTCGCCTCATCTCCTCTGGGAAATTCTTGAAGCTGGCACAGCATGGTGCATTGGCGTCCCACATAGCTGTTCCCCACTCCCTAGCTTTGCCAGTGAGGAGAGTGATGGTGTAGGCCACTTTGCAGCTCCTTCAGTGTTATCTTTGGTGTCTTTGTTGCATGTCTGATTAATAACGCCCTCCTTGCCCAGTCTGTGAGTTTTGGTGGGTGGCCTTCTCTTGTCAGGTTTGTAGTGGTGCCATATTCTTTCCATTTTGCTGTAATGGATTTAATGGTGCTCCGTGGGCTATTCAAAGTTTGGGATATTTTTTATAACCCAACCCTGATCTATACTTCTCTACAACTTTGTCTCTGACCTGTTTGGAGGCTCCTTGGTTTTCATGTTGCTTGCTTAGTTGTTTTGCAGAGTCAGGGCTCTTCCAGAACAAGTTGATTTATACAGACATCATGTGGCGGATCACGTGACACTTTGATTGCACACAGGTGGATCTTAATCAACTAATTATGTGACTTATGAAGTGAATTGGTTGGACCAGTTCTTATTTAGGGGTTTCATACGAAAGGGGGTGAATACCTATGCACACTCCAGATTTCTGTTTTTTCATCTTAATTATTGTTTGTGTCACAATAAAACAACAATTTACACCTTTAAAGTGGTCGGTATGTTGTGTAAATCAAATGGTGCTAACGCTCCAAAAATCCATTTTAATTCTAGCTTGTAATACGACAAAACAGGACAAACACCAAGGGGGATGAATACTTTTGCAAGACACTGTACCTTACCTTACCTTACCACCTACCTTGGTTAGGTCTATAGCCACTCAGGAGAGCAGCTCTGCCTGCTGTATAGACTGATACAGTATCAGTTTATATCCTGAAGCTATAAGTCTGTAGTTCTAAGTTATATGCTTTGGCAGCTGCTTATGTTGCCTACAGCTAGGACTGTCCCTGTGAATACCTTGTGTGGGTTGGACTAGAGTCTAATACATTCTCCTCCTTGTTGTAGAAGAATATTTGATCATATAGAGCACAAATATACATTACAGGTTGCTGTAATAATGGTATCTCGGGTTCTGCAGTTCTTTCTGACACAAGCCCACTTATCTTTCTTTTTTTTTGCAAAATTCACTTTTGTTTTTTGTTTCATTTTTTTTTTTTATTTGTATGTGTCTAACACTTGTTGTCCTCACGTTATGTTTTTATCTCATGTATTACACTTGAGATTGTTTTATGGGTTTAAAAAAACAAACAAAGAAGACCTGCAACAGAAAGCCAGAGTGTGTATAATTGCTTGTTTGGGCTACTCTTCCGCAGACTGGGCAGCAGAGATGGTGGGAGCAGGAGATCCCTGTCGAAGGCCCCATTCAGAAGGGAGAGCTCATCACCTATAACCTGACAGAGCTCATCAGACCTGAGGCCTACGAAGTGCGCCTGACCCCTATCACCCGCTTCGGTGAGGGAGACTCCGCCATCAGGATGGTGACCTACAGTGGTGAGTGTTACACAGCTGTTACTAAAGCAGCTATTAATAAAAATGCAAGCCAGCAAAATGTAATAATTAACAATTATTCACTGAAGGTGAAGTGAATATCGGTGAGTAATAACCAAGACAAATTTGCGGTGATTATTTGAAAAAAATCATATTTTTTAAAAAGGAATAATTTATTCCAAATTTCAAAAGCGGCAGGCAAATGTCATAAAGGTGCATGCATGGTTGTGTCACTTATTTACACCGAGTCACATAAAATACTTTGTTTTGAAATACAGCTTCAATTCCAAAAAAGTTGGGACGCTGTGTCAGACATAAATAAAAACATAATGTGAAGATTTGCAAATCACAGAAAGCCTATATTTCATTGAAAATAGTACAAAGACAACATATAAAATATTGACACTCAGAAATTTTATTGTTTTTTGAAAAATATGTGTTTATTTTTAATTTGATGTCAGCAATACATTTCAAAAAAGCTGGGACAGGGCAACAAAAGATTGAAAAAGTTCTGTAATGCTAAAAAAAAAAAAAAACTAATTAGGTTAATTGGCAACAGGTCAGTAACATGATTGGGTATA
The DNA here is from genome assembly GCF_027579695.1 of Neoarius graeffei. Classification (NCBI taxonomy): domain Eukaryota; kingdom Metazoa; phylum Chordata; class Actinopteri; order Siluriformes; family Ariidae; genus Neoarius; species Neoarius graeffei. The sequence continues at coordinate 112,213,178 of NC_083571.1, read as the reverse complement.
AAAAGAGCATCCCAGAGAGGCGGAGTCTCTCAGAAGTAAAGATTAGGAGGGGTTCATCGCTCTGTGAAAGACTGCGTAGGCAAACAGTGCAACAATTTAAGAATAACGTTCCTCAATGTAAAATTGCAAAGAGTTTGGAGATCACATCATCTATGGTCCATAATATCATTAAAAGATTCAGAGAATCTGGAGAAATCTCTGTATGCAAGAGACAAGGTTGAAAACTGACATTGGATGCCTGTGATCTTCAGGCCTTCAGGAGACACTGCATTAAAAGCAGACACGTGTCTGTAGTGGAAATCACTGTATGGGCTCAGGAACACTTCAGAAAACCATCGTCTGTGAAAACAGTTCATTACTGCATCCACAAATGCAAGTTAAAACCAGATATAAACAATATCCAGAAACACCGCCCCCTTCTCTGGACCTGAGCTCTTTTACAATGGACTGAGGCGAAGTGGAAAACTGTCCCGAGGTCTGATGAATCAAAAGTAAAAATTCTTTTTAGAAATCATGGACACCACGTCCTCTAGGCTAAAGAGGAAAGGGACCATCTGGCTTGTTATCAGTGCACAGCTCAAAAGCCAGCATTTGTGATGGTATGAGGGGGCATTAGTGCACATGACATGGGTAGCTTGTACATCTGGGAAGGCATCATTAATGCTGAATGATATAAACACGTTTCAGAGCAATATGCTGCCATCCAGACAAAATCTTTTTCAGGGAAGGCCTTCCTTCTTTCAGCAAGACAACACGAAACTGCTTTCTGCACATATTAAAACTGCATATTATCGCATTCTGTTTGCAAAAGAGTCCAGTTGCTAAACTGGCCTGCTGCAGTCCAGACCTGTCTCCTATTTAAAACATTTGGCGCATTATGAAGTGCAAAATATGACAAAGATGCGAGACCCTGAACTGTTGAGCAACTGAAAATGTATATCAGGCAAGAATGGGACAACATTTCTCTTTCAAAACTACAGCAATTGGTCTCCTCAGTTCCCAAACTTTTACAGAGCGTTGTTAAAAGTACGATAGAGGTGATGCAACACAGCTGTAAATATGCCCCTGTCCCAACGTTTTTGAAACATATTGCTGATATCAAATTCAAAATAATCATATATTTTTCAAAAAACAATAACATTTCTCAGTTTCAACATTTGATATGTTGTCTTTGTACTATTTTCAATGAAATGTAGAGTTTCCATGATTTGCAAATTATTGCATTCTGTTTTTATTTACAGTTTACACAGCATCCCAACTTTTTTGGAATTGGGATTGTAGATTTATTTTATCACAATTCCACCTTAGCTTTGAATAGTTTTAGACCAAACTTCGTAGCATCTTTAGTGCTTTTAGGAACAGCGTTTTCTTTCATCGTTTGTAATTCTTTCTCACTTTCGTTGACAAAGCGATCGGCCGCCATTTTGCCGAGTCGCTCAAAGTGATTATCGAAAAATAGTCAAAATTTATTGACCAATCAGCATGTACAATTTTCTATAATCGCCTACATATTTATGCTATTACATGGCTCATTTGAATACTTGATTCTGATTGGTCAGTTGTGGCATGAGCGGTTTGTTATTTCTTTCGTTGTTAAGTATAACAGATCATTGCTATTGCTTACATTTAGGACTGATGCTTACTTTGCTTCTTACAGTTTCGCTGTTACCAAGGAAAGTGTCATCTTTAGAAATTGATAGCATTTAGTGAATAATCGAAGAACGTAAAGGGAAAATCATGGCTCAGGTCATTGGGGAAGGCAAACTTGAAGGATATTCCATATTATTCACAGTAAATTATGCTTGAAATATCCAAAAAGGAAATGTTTATTTTCAGCTGATGTTAAGAAAATGTAGAAAATGGTCATTAGGCAGATTTTGTCATTTTAATTCATGCGGGGGAATAAACCATAATAAACCATTATGTTTTCATAGTAGATTAGGTACAACTATTTATCAACACAGTGTAAGTGTTTTATATCTGTAAACACAAAATACACTGATTGTACCCCAGGCACATAAAAAAGCACGGTGTGATCAGAATATCCTGATTGTGAGTTATAACTAGCCTTTGGTGCTTAGTAATTAAAGTAGTGCAATGCTGATTATTAGTGTGTCATGTATATAGTCTGTTCCCATTTAAGTGACTTCCTGACTCTGACTCTGTATGTGAGTTAACATTATCCAATAATGTTTCCTAGCAGCTCCAAATTACCCTAAAATGCTCAATATTTTTTTTCTTGTCACGTAAATAAATGCCTTACTAAGTAATACAGAACAAACTTGTTTTACACAATGCATTTCAAATGGAAAACACTGAAACATCCTGCTCAGTCATTCTTCCAGGCTACGACTCTAACAGAAGCCATTCGAGCTCCTTGCTGCTCACAGAGGCTTGGATTAGTGGAGACAACATGGTGGTTGCAATTAGTTGCAGTTGATTGTATTGGAAGTGACAGACAGTGAAGTGAGCTCATATTCTGTTCAAGCATGAGCTTTATTTGAGGTATCGAACATTGGTTTTGTTTTTCACTGGATCATAGTTTCAGTGTCTGGTTATTTAGCACAAAAGTCTTTTAGCACAAGTTCCAAAGTCTCAGCACAACTCTGCATTATGGTCACAATAATTGAAAAATAAATGCTCATCTTGGGCAGCACGGTGGTGTAGTGGTTAGCACTGTCGCCTCACAGCAAGAAGGTCCGGGTTCGAGCCCCGTGGCCGGCGAGGGCCTTTCTGTGCGGAGTTTGCATGTTCTCCCCGTGTCCGCGTGGGTTTCCTCCGGGTGCTCCGGTTTCCCCCACAGTCCAAAGACATGCAGGTTAGGTTAACTGGTGACTCTAAATTGACCGTAGGTGTGAATGTGAGTGTGAATGGTTGTCTGTGTCTATGTGTCAGCCCTGTGATGACCTGGCGACTTGTCCGGGGTGTACCCCGCCTTTCGCCCGTAGTCAGCTGGGATAGGCTCCAGCTTGCCTGCGACCCTGTAGAACAGGATAAAGTGGCTACAGATAATGAGATGAGATGAGATGAGAAATACTCATCTTGATCTAGGAAGGGGTTTATGATCGCTTAGGCTACTATCACACTGTCTCGTAGCTTGCCATGTAAGCGGCATGTGGGTCAAATGCCAAGAAATGAGGCGCATTTTGCCCACAATTAAAGTCCTGTGACGTGCACAGCGTATGTTTGGCGTTTCTGTGGCGTTCCTGGGGTTTGTATGGGGTTCAAGGGACATAAAGTTATGGCGTACTGAGCTGGCGTATGATGTGTTGCCGAGGCGTAACCGTTTCACTGGCTTGGCGTTTCGTTCTTACACGTGACATTGCTGCTGCATACCTGCGGCGTATCTGCGGCGTTCACAGGTGAGTATAAAAGGGGGCCCCACGCTGCGTTCGTTGTCATTCGTCACAGTCAAGAAAGCCTCATGCCAGTGAAGAAGTCAGGACCCAAGAAGGGCAAAGGAAGAGGGAAGACATCAGCCACATCCACCCAGCAGCCCCGGAGCCACCTTCATCAGACATACATCAACTAAAGCGTTTGCACGGCATAATAGGTGTTCGAGCAACATTCCCGCTGCGTCACTGCTGCTGCATAGCTTTCGTTTTTATGGCGTACATGTGACATATGTGTGACGTATCAAAGCTGCTACGTATGTGCTACGGATTTTTAAGTGCGGACCTAAAAATACGCCACACCCTGGCGTACAAGGAGGTCGTGTAACGCATCCTAGAGTATTAGCTACATAAGCTGGTGATGCTGTGACGTTCCTTTCTTACTGCCACGTATCTTGATACACCGTACATACTCAAGGCTGAAACGCCAACGTGTGAACCAAGCATTAGGGACTGGAAGCCAGAATTTCTACTGCTGTGCATGTTAAGGATCAGTTGCTGATCCCTGAAACATGGACTGAAAAGCCAATTCTTTGGTGTCTTTGGATATTTGTCGTTAAACCATTACAAACCTTGAATTGTCGGCACCTTCATAGATAACTTCAATCACTTCTGATCAGATCACAAATTCAACAGTTATGTGTTTGCTGAATTAATTAACCGGGGGATTATATCTCTTGCCCTGCTTGACAACATGTGTTTTGCTGACTAAGAAGTAACCAACACTTGCGATATGTAAAGAAAAGAAAGAAACTTCCACTAAAGTATCCTAAAATGAACGGCAATTAAATTAAAGTGCAATGACAAAATAACCAAAATTTATACGTCAGTTGTTTATAATACGGCAATCGTGAAGCAAGAAGAAGAGGTTACGCTAAGATGTAAGGGTTGTTTGATCATCAAGACAAGTCTCGAAGCTGTCCCTAGTTTACATGGAAATCACTCGTTTTTGATTGGAATCTCAGCAACTTTTAGCCTAGTAAACTAGACCCACCCGCCTAGCGGCCAAAAATATTTTTGCCTACGAGTGGGTCTAGCCTCGGACCATACCCATATCAACAACGCGCCCCGGGCATCAAATCGTGCCCGCCAATCACAACGCAAGGTTTTTGTTTGGATGCTTTGGGCGGGCTTTTGCAGGAGTGACAACAAGGCTGCACGACGCTGGAGAAAACACAACAGGAAAGATGGCTACGGCTATTGAACAGCGCTCGTTTGACTCCGCTTTGGAATCAGTTTTAGAAGAATTAGACTTGGAGTTTTCGTTGAAACATGAGCAGGAAGAGGCTGTCCGCTCATTCCTTTTCAAGAAGGACGTTTTTGCTGTTTTGCCGACCGGCTATGGCAAAAGTCTGATCTACCAGCTGGCTCCGCTGTTAGCCAAAAGGATGGGGCTAAGTGAAAACCCTATGGTGGTAATTGTCTCGCCCTTGGTAGCCCTAATGGAGGACCAGGTGAAGGAGGCAAACAATTTCGGACTCACGGCCATGCAATTGGGCGTCGATGAATATCACATTTAGTCTGGCTTGCCAGGCTACCATGATCGCTGAATCTTCACCAAAACACTCGACGCTCCAATGGTGTCCCTCTCCACATGCTGTTTGTTTACCCTCCCCCACTGCTTTCAGTCGCTCTGACTACGTCACAGTCACTGTTGCGCTGATTGGTCAGGGCGTTGGCCTATACGCACAGAGACAGTTTGAAAGACAACGGGTTGTTCCTACCCACACCCTTCGGAAATGTCTACGACCGAGACCAGACTAAATGTTCACATTTAGTCTGGCTTGCCAGGCTGAGCAACTTTCATAAAAAAATCCATCAAACATCTTTAAACATGATCAGTAAGTATTTATAATAAAGATCAAGTGTTCTTGGATCTTATGTTTAAGAACTTAGAGCTGTGTTAAAAGACTTTTGTGCTCAATGACCGTAAACCATCGTTTCACTGTGTGTGTATGTGTGTAATGAGATTTTATTTGTATTAGTTGTACAATTATTTGTCAGGGTTATATAATTTTTTTTTCTTCTCCTTGCTCCTCTTTGGAATCGCACTTGAATCACACGTTGATAGACTTGAAACTCTGACATGAATTTGAATGGCTGGCGACTCCAGACTGAACACTTGTCAAAGAACTAATACATTAGGGCTGCCAACAAAATGCAATTAATGAATACAAGTGTTGTTTTCCGTTCTTAATTGGGTATTCAGTTGTCATGCAATGATTTATTGCAGGGCTAATTAAGCAATTAAATACAACATTTCCCCCTAATAGAGAATCTGCTCTATAGTATTCTAATCGCTGACCTATTTGGCTAGCATTAAGGGTGGGTTTTCAGTAAGTCACTCTGGATAAGGGCATCTGCCAAAGAGTTTAGTTCGTGTAAACATTGGGGGGAACGCGAGGATCAGTGCTGGGAGCAGATCTGATTCCATAACAGTTGGAAATGTCCAAGAGGCGCGTAAAAAAAAAAAATGAAATTAGAGAAGATTACAAAAGGTAACCTAAAAGCCTGATTTCTAAACCAATATCCAAAATGTGCTACATGTAGAAGGGTTCTGTTTATTCGGAATACATTATTAAGAAGCGAACATTAATACAGCTACTCATTATTATCCCTCATTCATTTTCTGATAAGGACATTACTATTTTTTTTTTTTCCTGGCTACACAAACAAGAAGCTGGAATCATTAATGTTTCTCTTTGCAAGCCAGTGTGTGAAGCATGCAGCTGTGTCATGATAGACTTGATTAGCAATTTAGATGATTGTCTTGAGGGTGGCACGGTGGTATTATGGTTAGCACAGAAGGAAGAAGGTTCTGGGTTTCAGCCCAGTGGCTGACGGAGGATTTTCTGTGTGGAGTTTGCATGTTTGCACAGGTTTCCTCCGGGTGCTCCGGTTTACCCCAAAGACATGCAGGTTAGGCTAATTGGCGGCTCTAAATTGACCGTAGGTGTGAATGTGTGAGTGTTTGTCAATATGTATCAGCCCTGCGATGATCTGGTGACTTGTCCAGGGTGTACCCTGCCTCTCGCGCATAGTCAGCTGGGATAGGCTCCAGCTTGCCCGCGACCCTGCACAGGATAAGCGGTTATGGATAATGGATGGATGGATTATTGTCTTCATCCATGGAAAACATGACCAGTGAAAGATTCTCATTTGGAGAGTTGTGTTGGAGAAGTGGAGGTGCTCTGTCGGGTTCTGTTTGAGATATTTTCCTGCCATTGGAAGGGAAATTCTCCTTGGCCCAGAAGCTCATGAGTTTGTATCTTGATAATCCATGGCTAGGAGTCCAAGAGAGCAGTATTGGCCATTCTTTCTCTCTCTGGGTGTCGGTGAGCTCCTGTGCTGTCTGTGGAAGACGGGACGTAGCGCTTTCCTACAAGTATTTTACATAGCTCTGTGATGTTGCATGAGAAACAGTTTGAAACGATGGCGGCTTCACATGTCTCAGAGGAAGCAGATGCATCTTCACCCTCTCTGGGTTGTAGTTATTGTGTTATAGGGGACAGCTGGCTGCTTAAATCAGGGATCTGTGCTTTAACCTCAAGCTGCACATTGTAGATCCTCTATCTCATCATTACTTTCACTATTTTCTTATGATACAAATGTTTAAGAAATAACAGTCTCCTTATTATGGCCACTGATTGAAATGTGCTGTGTGGGTGAATTACCGTATAGGCTGGCATGTAATCCATTCAGATGCGTTCTAGCACATTCACTGAATCCTGTGCATCCTGAGACATGGGTTTTCACTAGCAATGAAAATGAATGTATCTTGAGTCCATGGCATTTCCAGATGTCAGAGTGGCAATGTCATTACTTTAGTTATTTTGGAAGCATCCTGAGGTGGGTTAGGGGGTTTGCATTTATCTTATCACTTATCATAATGGTATTTGCTACCATCTTGATTCCACTAAAAATAGCTCCTTTTCGCTAATCTAACTCCAAGGTTAATTATTCAGATTATTCACATCACAGCTGAAGTAAACAAAAATTAAATGGCAGCTTGCCAGCATGTTGATAAAATTAAATCAGGACAAAGCCTTGGGGAAGAAAAAAAAAACAAAACAAAACACCCATCACACATACTCCAGCTATACACAGAGAAATGTATGAGGAGGGTATTGCTTAACATTTTCTACTATTTTCTCAATATACACAAAGCCCTGGGAGTGATCTTTAGACAGTGGTATCTTACAGGACTATGAAGTAAAGTAATTATGTATTAAAGTCATACAACCCCGATTCCAAAAAAAGTTGGGACAAAGTACAAATTGTAAATAAAAACGGAATGCAATGATGTGGAAGTTTCAAAATTTTATTCAGAATAGAACATAGATGACATATCAAATGTTTAAACTGAGAAAATGTATCATTTAAAGAGAAAAATTAGGAGATTTTAAATTTCATGACAACAACACATCTCAAAAAAGTTGGGACAAGGCCATGTTTACCACTGTGAGACATCCCCTTTCCTCTTTACAACAGTCTGTAAACGTCTGAGGACCGAGGAGACAAGTTGCTCAAGTTTAGGGATAGGAATGTTAACCCATTCTTGTCTAATGTAGGATTCTAGTTGCTCAACTGTCTTAGGTCGTTTTTGTCATATCTTCTGTTTTATGATGCGCCAAATGTTTTCTATGGGTGAAAGATCTGGACTGCAGGCTGGCCAGTTCAGTACCCGGACCCTTCTTCTACGCAGTCATGATGCTGTAATTGATGCAGTATGTGGTTTGGCATTGTCATGTTGGAAAATGCAAGGTCTTCCCTGAAAGAGACGTCGTCTGGATGGGAGCATATGTTGCTCTAGAACCTGGATATACCTTTCAGCATTGATGGTGTCTTTCCAGATGTGTAAGCTGCCCATGCCACATGCACTAATGCAACCCCATACCATCAGAGATGCAGGCTTCTGAACTGAGCGCTGATAACAACTTGGGTCGTCCTTCTCCTCTTTAGTCCGAATGACACGGCGTCCCTGATTTCCATAAAGAACTTCAAATTTTGATTCGTCTGACCACAGAACAGTTTTCCACTTTGCCACAGTCCATTTTAAATGAGCCTTGGCCCAGAGAAGACGTCTGCGCTTCTGGATCATGTTTAGATACGGCTTCTTCTTTGAACTATAGAGTTTTAGCTGGCAACGGCGGATGGCACGGTGAATTGTGTTCACAGATAATGTTCTCTGGAAATATTCCTGAGCCCATTTTGTGATTTCCAATACAGAAGCATGCCTGTATGTGATGCAGTGCCGTCTAAGGGCCCGAAGATCACGGGCACCTGGTATGGTTTTCCAGCCTTGACCCTTACGCACAGAGATTCTTCCAGATTCTCTGAATCTTTTGATATTATGCACTGTAGATGATGATATGTTCAAACTCTTTGCAATTTTACACTGTCGAACTCCTTTCTGATATTGTTCCACTATTTGTTGGCGCAGAATTAAGGGGATTGGTGATCCTCTTCCCATCTTTACTTCTGAGAGCCGCTGCCACTCCAAGATGCTCTTTTTATACCCAGTCATGTTAATGACCTATTGCCAATTGACCTAATGAGTTGCAATTTGGTCCTCCAGCTGTTCCTTTTTTGTACCTTTAACTTTTCCAGCCTCTTATTGCCCCTGTCCCAACTTTTTTGAGATGTGTTGCTGTCATGAAATTTCAAATGAGCCAATATTTGGCATGAAATTTCAAAATGTCTCACTTTCGACATGTGATATGTTGTCTATGTTCTATTGTGAATACAATATCAGTTTTTGAGATTTGTAAATTATTGCATTCCGTTTTTATTTACAATTTGTACTTTGTCCCAACTTTTTTGGAATCGGGGTTGTATTAAGATTATTATTATTGTCTGTTACACATAAAGTTGCCATGAAACATATAAAGAGAGGGAATTTTTAAGTGGTTTAACAGGATGCTAGTCATCAGACATGAACACATATCTAGAAGATCAAGTCCTTCCCACACCATTCATGGCACATTTGGCGGCGCCGATCTCTGCCTATATTACATAGCTAGGGTTACAGTGGGGGGCTAGTCCTCAGGTAACCACAAGAGTTTGACTCCCCACTCGCATCTGTATTGCAGCATGCCTTGCCAAATGGCAGTAGGCACCATTTTTATGATGGTCTTTGGTATGACCTGACCATGAGGAGAACTCGTGATCTCCTGATTGAGAGGTGGACATGCTAACCACTAGGCCACTCGCTGGTTGACGTATCCAGAAGATGGTGGTGGTAATAATAAAAATAATAATTTCAATTTAGGGGTGGCATGGTAGTGTAATGGTTAGCACTGTCGCCTCACAGCAAGAAGGTTCTGGGTTTGAGCCCAGTGACCGATAAGGGCCTTTCTGTGTGGAGTTTGCATGTTCTCCCTGTGTCTGCATGGGTTTCCTCCAGGTGCTCTGGTTTCCTTCCCCCAGACTCCAAAGACATGCAGGTTAGGCTAATTGGTGGATCTAAATTGACTGTAGGTGTGAATGTGAGTGTGAATGTGTGAGTGTTTGTCTCTGTGTATCAGCCCTGCGATGATCTGGTGACTTGTCCAGGGTGTACCCCACCTCTTGCCCATAGTCAGCTGGAATAGGCTCCAGCTTGCCTGCGACCCTGAACAAGATAAGCGGTTACAGATAATGGATGGATGGAAGTTCAATTTATATAGTGCCTTTCTCATACCTAAGTTCGCTTTACAATTAGAGGAAGAAAAAAAAAGTTCACCAAAAGAGGGTCAGGATGTAATTCCAGTGGTGTAGCTGCTCATAGTCCCAGCAAAAGGCGCATGAGAGTATGTCTCACACCCGCTACGATGCCACTGGGAAACATCGCTTGGAACACCACACCAAGCACAGAGCACTGGACAACCCTGATATGAAAGAAAGTAACGAGCTCACTGCAGTCTATAGCTAGGAGCACAGGCATCACCCACCATGGACCAAAGCCTGAAGGGAGCTGATGCCAAAACTACACCGCAACTGGTGGACAAAACATTCAAACAAAGAACAAACCATCCATCTATCCATTCATTATCTGTAGCCGCTTATCCTGTGCAGGGTCACAGGCAAGCTGGAGCCTATCCCAGCTGACTATAGGCAAGAGGTAGGGTACACCCTGGACAAGTCGCCAGATCATCGCAGGGCTGATACATAGAGCCAAACAACCATTCACACTCGCACCTATGGCCAATTTAGAGCCACCAATTAGCCTAACCTGCATGTCTTTGGACATTGGGGGAAACCAGAGCACCCGGAGGAAACCCATGGGGAGAACATGCAAACTCCACACAGAAAGGCCCCAATCAGCCACTGGGCTTGAATCCGGAACCTTCTTCCTGTGAGGCGACAGTACTAACCATTACACCACCGTGCCGCCCACAGGAAACCATACAATCACAAAGAAAAACAAAGGGGAAAAAAGGAAAATAAAAAGCTTCTGGCACCAAAACATTCACAGCGTACTCTCAACCGGAAACAGAAACGGAGGTGGAAGACAAGGTGCTCTTTTATTTAATAAAATGTCAGGAAAAGTGGCAGGTGCAGAGCTTTGCGAGGTGTGCTGGGGGTCCAGCAGCTCTTCAGTCATGGGCTGGAGCTGTGTGGAGAGCTTGTTACTGGTGTGATGATTTCCTCTTTTTCATCATCGGTAAGCTGACCTACAAGCAGATGAGAGGAGAACTTCAGCATTGTAGCTGCGCCTAAGCTCAAGATGAAGAGAAGCATTGCTTAAACTGCTCCAAAAAATGCGTGCTGAACCGAAGCTGTCCTTTCAGCACCCGTGATGAGGGATCACCGTGGCAGTGGGTAATAAAAATGGATGAACACTTAAAGATATTATTGTTTGATTCTGCTTTATGGGATCAAGCTGTATGCCGTTTGAGGAACTGTTCACCAAAGAATATTCTGTTCATCTGTCTTTCCACCTGCTGAAAAAGAAAAAAAAACTTCTCTTGATCAACATAACTCAAACAGTACAATGTTCACACGCTCACACTCCTGCCTGAAATGCATGTTCTGATGCTGCCAACAAACCAAAGATGGCTGCTTTTTTTTTTTCTTGGTGTGATTCCTGTATAGATGGAAAGGATGTGTGTAAAATAATTTGAGTCTGTTACTTTCAGAGTGATGGAAAATGTTTTCAGTTCAGAAGATTAATCATACATACGTATAATGACGAACAGTCAGCATTAACGCACACGCTTCTTTCTGCTTTTTTATTAGTATTTTCGAAAGGTTATGGTCGCTTTGAATGATCGGGTTCTGGTTACTCCATGAGATAAACCTCGTACGACATTCTATGTGTTCATAGTAAGGTCATGAAGCTCATGTTGACTGTAGGTCATGTCCATGTGAAGTATATTATTTTGCATGTGGTCTTTAGAAAAGACTGCATATTTGACGCTAGGAATAAGTGACGCTGTTGGTATGTGTCCTTGCTTATCCAAGCTTTTAGCTGGTGGCATAAAGAAGAAGAAGAAACCTTTATTTGTCACATGGACACTTCAAGCACAGTGAAATTCATCCTCTGCATTTAACCCATCTGAAGCAGTGAACACATGCACACACTCCCAGAGCAGTGGGCAGCCACACTAGAGTGCCTGGGGAGCAGTCAGGGGTTCGGTACCTCGCTCAAGGGCACTTCAGCCCAAGGCCGCCCCATGTTAACCTAACTGCATGTCTTTGGACTGTGGGGGAAACCGGAGCACCTGGAGGAAACCCACACAGACACGGGGAGAACATGCAAACTCCGCACAGAAAGGCCCTCGCCGGCCACGGGGCTCGAACCCAGAACCTTCTTGCTGTGAGGCGACAGCGCTAACCACTACACCACCATGCCATCCTTTTTTTTTATTACTACACAATAGCCTTTGTGTAGTAACAAGTCCTTCACTGCATTCCATATTCAGTAGTTACACCATATTTTTAACTTTCAGAAAAAATAGGTACCCTATGGGTACATGTGGCTACTGCTTATAAATAAAATTTTTCCGATACCATGTCCATACAGTAACTATAGCATATATATAGTATTTACTCTGTGAGGCAGTAGCCACAAAAATTAAGCGTAATCCAAAAATGAACAATTCAAAAATCACAGAAGTAAAATATATCAAGTGTCTGTACATATGTTATTTACCAGCTGGGAGGTCCGTATCATGAAATACCGTGACCGAGGTCTTGAAAGTACTGAGTGCTCCGGCCGAGGTTCCGGAGCGCGTTCCGGAACCTCGGCCAGAGCACTCCGGGAGCAAGCCGGAGCGCGCTGCTTAATTTGAAGGGGAGCAAGCCGGAGCGCGCTCCGGAACCTCGGCCGGAGCACTCCGGGAGCAAGCCGGAGCGTGCTGCTTAATTTGAGGGGGAGCAAGCCGGAGCGCGCTCCGGAACCTCGGCCGGAGCACTCCGGGAGCAAGCTGGAGCGCGCTGCTTAATTTGAGGGGGAGCAAGCCGGAGCACGCTCCAGAACCTCGGCCGGAGCACTCCGGGAGCAAGCCGGAGTGCGCTGCTTAATTTGAGGGGGAGCAAGCTGGAGCGCGCTCCAGCAGCTATTTACACTGGATCCGGTGTAAATAGCTGCCGGATCATAATTACAGTAAACTAGTAAATACAGTAAAGGAAAAACTTGAGACTGAAAGGTTTTAACAGTCATCCAAATGACTGAACGTAAACATTGCTACAGTAACATACTAGCTACTATGTTGTTGACATTAGCTAGCTTGACCTTCAAAATGGCGGACACCGGGGCGTCACGTGACCCTGTGACATCAGGTGAAATACCTCAATAGATTGTTTTGTTGGAAAAGCATACATTTTTTGTTGCAAATTGTCTCGTTTTTGTCAGGACTGTAGCCTGCTGGGGGGGTGTGGGTAAATTACCATATGGGCCATTCACGTGACGATTTAAGTCTTGGGTTTTTTTTCCGCCAATCAGCTGTATGATACGAGCTGAGCTCGTGGCTACTTAAGCTGCATACAGGCATGTAATTTCACTATGGAATGAATATGGAGCAAGCTAAACAGATCACAGAGGAGCTGAAACACCTCGAAGCAAACAGATGCACGGTAGTTACATCGGAGATGACCATTTCTAGCAAAAAAAAAAAAAACGCAACCAAAAGGAAGTGTTCTAGGACTACATATTCCATCAGAGGCAATGATGTGTGCAAGGCGACGTTTCTCTTTCTGATGGGGTGAGTTTATTAATCTAAGGTTGTGTGGTTATTTTTGCATGTAACGGAGTGTTGTGGTTTGGTTACATGAAACTAGCGTTGTGTTAGTTGTGTCATCATCGTGCTATCTTTCTTTCTTACGGTGTGAGTAATTTTTCAACCACAAAACGTTAAAGTATACTTTAGGACTTTATTTTTGTACTTCATAATTGTGTTGGGCATACTTTGCATGGAAGGAAAATTGACGTGGTGATCTTTGTTTACATGAAAGTAGCATCGTGCTAGCTAGTAGGGGGTAGAGCTTTCCTTAATGTCATGCAGATGAGCAGCATTATGTGCCCGCCCTACACCCAGAGTAGCTGAGATGGAAAACTTTGAGGGCGATTTTCTCCCTTTCCTGTTTTAAGAGGTATGCACTTTCAAAAGGCCACACATTCTTCAAATATTGTCAGATCTCCACATGGAAGGCATCATTGGAAAGCTTAGAAACTGTACTTTCTGAATCTGTCAATAACTCAAAATGCCCCCGGGCCGACATGTGTCCCTGGATTCCGTGATCAGTCAAGGAATTTTTAGAAATAATTAATGCTGTTAGAAAAGTTGGAGCTGTGTTCCCTACGGCAGAGCAATAGGGCCAGGGTTTTATATTTTATTTGGAAACTTCTGAGAAAAAAACTCAGAATTTTTGAGATTAAAGTCAAAATTTTCGAGGAAAAAAGTCAAAAGTTTCGAGAAAAAAGTCTAAATTTTCAAGAAAAAAAAGTCAGAAATCTGTAGAAGGCGGGCTTCCATACGGAAGTGACACTCACTCGCGGCCGGTAGACATGAATGGCTGAGACCAGAGCCATGGAATTCAGAGTTGTGACAACCGGGGTACAGGAAGTCGGTTGGTGATGTGATTAACAATATTGTGATTCTGTGCCAAGACTGCAAGGATCTCTTTGTTATTAAACCCAATCCCGAAATAACATTTGATTAAGTCGTCCATTTCAGCAGCACTAAACACAGTAGTGGCAGACTAAGACCCGGTCCACACGTAGCCGGGTATCTGCTAAATCGAAGATATTTTTCTACGTTTTGGCCTGTCATCCACATGAAAACACATCAAAAACGAATATTTAAAAAAACTCCGGGCAAAGTGAAGATTTTTGAAAACTCCGTGTATGCCTTTTCGTGTAGACAGAGATAACCGGAGTATTGCGTTTTAGAACGTCACAATCTGCGCCAAAAAAATGACAACAACTCTGCCCTGACGTCAAACGTGCGACCTTTGTTTACTGCAGAAGCCAGATTAAGCATGGACTTAAGCTAGCCGCACACCACGGCGATCCACGCGGTACCGAACCGACCCATTTCAGAGCCGACTCCCGACAGGGCACGCACATATCCCCCGACTGTTGACGAGTGCAGTCGCGATTGAAGCGACATGTGACAACTTAATAGCTTTGTGATTGGCTATTGGATATAGTTACTGTTAAATCCAACACTTGAAGATGCTACAGGCTGAATTACAAATGACACAACATGGAATATGTAGCGCACTATCTAGGCTGCATGAGCTATTATTTCCAACCTTAAATAGTGCACTTATATAGGGGAGTTAAAGTGATTTGGAATTCAGCCACACAACTTGAGCAGAGTGGCTTTCCAGCCCACTGTGTCTATGGATAAAGCTTCAGTCTATGGAATTACAGTATATACCTGCATTAGGTGCTACCAACACGTATTCCTCGCGCTAGAAATTGTGTTTAATGATGTCACGTGTTATATGCGAAAGATATGATTGGCTATTGCTAGCGACTCTCGCCGATCAGTCTGGCTCCCGATTAGTTTTTCGAATCGGCTGTGAGATGAGTCGGTACCATCGAAAACTAGTCTTTACGCCTGACTCGCGACTTCAGTTGGCTCGGTACGCTGAAAATCGGCGTAGTGTGCGGCTAGCTAAAGAGTAATGGATCGGAGTAGTGCCTTGAAAGTGTTAATTATTGTGCAGGTGCTATTTACATGTTTAATTTTAGAAGCCCAACTACTGCTCCAAGAGCACAGGCGATGTGATTAGAGGGTAGGATTTGGGGAAATAATGCCATCTACAGGTTTGGAATGCTTATGAATGTGATTGAAGACGCAGATGTTCGGTTATGTGTGGAAGGGATTTTTTTCGAAGACAAGGTGGTGTGGATAAAACATTTTTATAAACGGAGGGGGGGAAAATGTTCGGTTTTAAAAATACCCGGCTACGTGTGTACATGGCACAAGTCTCCGTCAGCTCTGAATGACCTGGTACTTCCTGGTAGCCTAAATTTGTGACTGTTTTCTCAAAAATTTTGAGTTTATTTTCTCAAAACTTTTGATAAATTTTGACTTTTTTCTTGAAAATTTCGACTTTTTTCTCAAATTTTGACTTTTTTCTCGAAATTTTTGGCTTTTTTTTCTCAAAAGTTTTGAGATTGTTTCTCAAATTTTTTTTTACTTTTTTCTCGAAATTTCTGACTTTAATCTCGAAAATTCTGAGTTTTTTTCTCAGAAATGTTAAAAAAAAATTTATTTCTTAGTAGAACTATTGCTCTTCCGTAGGGGTGTTCCATTCCTTTCCTTGTACATAGAAAAAAAAATTGTGATGATTCGTGCGAGTTTGATGTTGTGACAAACACACAGTGTGCTCAGTGTTGGAAAAGGTCTGTGTTGGATCGAACATGGCAGAAGTGTTTGTTTACAGTCATGTCTGCGTGGGTGGCTGTACATATGCTCTACATTGTCTCATCGCTGAAGTCTTACCAGATGGTATGTAATATTTCTCTGAATCATTTTTTGCATTGCCCTTGTGTAGTGCCTGTGAGGACAGGACAGATCAGTGATATGCTCTCAAGCCATTTCTATCCATAAAAATTCAAAAAATGGTAATGGCATGCATTTTATTGACTTCATTATTTTTATCATTTTAAATCTTACCACTGTATCATCAAAGCAAACGTGCACATATTCTGCGTCTCTCTCTCTCTCTCTCTCTCTCTCTGTTTTGCCGCTCTGCAAGACTGACTCAGAAATCTTAACCAATATTCTTTTACACATGTTTGCTTTGCGGGAATGATTTCTTATTAGCTGGTTTAATCGAGTGAATTAAAATCAATTCTTTCCATGACCTAAAGCATTTCATAAATCATGCCGCAGTAACAAAGTTTCGGGGTTAAGCTGATGCTCCACATTTATTCAGCGTGGCAGAAATCGATCATAAAAAAGCCCATGCATCTTCTTGACAGCTTAGATTGTATTTACTCTGTGAAAGAAATTACAGTGACTTATTGAAACAAACTGTGTTTTTGTACCCTTGACCTTTAGCTTGTTTTCCACGGATGTATCCTTCTCGTGTTCCTAGTGAGGACTGCATATTGAGAAGTAGCTGCTTTGAAATGCATGCGTATAGCCTTGTAAAGACACAGTGTGGAAAGGCTTCGCTCTGTTGCATGTGTGCTGGTTTGTGCACTGAATTGCAAATGATATGAGGAGATTATTTCAAAATTGTCTTCGTTATGCTGAATTATCCATTCAGTGCTTCAAGGATCAGGGATCAAACCAACATGGACTTCAGCAGAGAAAGTTTGCGATGTTAATTTATGAATAACAATATATTAGTCAACAAACTATTAAAAAAGCAAGGGATAGTAGCCTATTATGATTCTGATACTCACACAACATATCAATATTCTTATATTCCACAATTTTACCATATGTTGTTATAAAATATCTGGTGAGGATAGTTCTTAATTTCCCTTTTCTGATTTTCAAAATCAGTCCTTGTAATTCTTGGTTATTATAATAAATTATAAATTTTATACTATATTGCCTCAAAGCAAGACGGCCTTTCGATTTCATAAAATCGGTGAAATTTAGTTCCCTCTGAAATTTGGTCATTGTGATATTTGTTTAGTTCTGCAATATTTGACGGGATTCCCAAGCAAATAATTTGCATGAAATCTCTCATTTCGTGCAGGCAGGCAGACAGAGGAAGTCCGTATGCGCATGCGCAGGTTTACCTTCTTCTTCTTTTGGGTTTTACAGCAGCTGGCATCCACAGTGTTGCATTACTGCCATCTACAGGTTTACCTTTGAGCGTGCACTGACAGTTCCATCATTCTGTCGCTAAACAGCTGATCACACCGAGGTGCTCGCTGAGCGCCGATATTTATTAGTTTGGTTCTGCATTTCCTTTCTTTCACATATAAGATAACGTCTTTTCTTCTCGCTTTCTTTCCGTTACTGTAGTCAGTCTTTCACATTTCATTCGCACACTCATGCAGTGGCGGCTCCTGAATTTTTTTTCAGGGGGGGCAATTTTCCCCCGTTATATCTACACGGACCGTAAATGTCCACAGGACTGAAGTAAATTGACCTAGGTAGCAAATCAATTGGCCGAACTTGTTTTTGCCTAGTAAATTCAGATATCAATACAGACAATATCTCTTCTCTCCACTAGGTGGCAACACTAAACAAGTTAAAGGTGGCAAACTAAGGTAGCCTAGTAAACTAGACCCACCCGCCTAGCGGCCAAAAATATTTTTGCCTACGAGTGGCAAATATTCACATTTATTCTGGCTTGCCAGGCTAAAACTAAGGAAGATTCATTGTGAAGCCTTCAAAGCAAAACATTTGGCATCACAATCAATTAATATTACATTACTCATTTATTTTCTCATATTATTCCAGTATTCTATAATAAGTAGACACAAATTCTTAATTATAAACATATTCTAATTTCTTCATTCTAAAGAATGCAATTAAAGTGGCAGGATATAAATCCAAAACAAGTGTTTAAGTTTTGAAAAAGATGAAGAAAAGTATCTATCAAACAAACATGTGCAGCTTAATTATGTGGGGTTTTTTTTTTATATGGAATTGCACCATTTTAACAACAAATAATAATTCTAAATAAATTCTGCAGTGTTTTTTTTCCCAAGAATTCCTCCAGAAAGCCATGCCTTAAAAGGAAATTTAAAGTATTACAAGCATGTCAATGAAAAAAGGCTTTAGTTATTTAGCTATATACACACAAGGTTACACAAGGTTTTGTAGTCAGTGCAACTTGGCTTAACAAGTTGGAAAAAAGGTAAGGTGCTGCTGGCTCCAATGAACACATACTGTACAATATATAAAAACTGAAAATATGCTTAATTTACACCAAGTCAGAGAGAACTTGAGGCTACTGAAATATTCCAAGCATGGCAATGTTAAACTGCCATTGGTAACACACACACACACACACACACACACACACACAAAAAAAAAAAAAAAAAAAAAAACTTTTGCCTAGTAAATTCAAATATCAGATATCACTGTACCGTCTGCTGTGCTACTTCCAGGGTGGAAGAGAACGCAAGGGTAGCAAAAAAGAGCATTGACTACATCACAGCCAGCTAGCCAAGTTTTCTGGTGGCACCAGTTCTTGTTAAAACCTCTTGAGTAGGTCTTCTCCCCCTTCGTAGACACTTGCTTGATGTTTAAATTCGGTCTAGGAGGTCCTAGCTGTTTGATTGCCGTTTTCTCCTCATTGGTACGACGACTAAAGGGAACTTCTTTCAGAGACGCTATCGTATTGTTGCACTCAACACTCGCCATCTTCTTCATAGAATGTTCACACTATTCCCGCGCAAGTTGCGTTTTCCAGCCCAAAATGTTCAAAACCCGCCAAAATGCACTTAAAACCGCCCGATCTGGCAACACTTGCGCGGCGCAACAGGCGTATGACGTAAGCACGCTGCTTGTGCGAGCACATAAAACCTAATAGAAAATGCATTGGGAGCATGATTTTCGAAAAAAACGTACGTACCATTAGTGTCAATGGGAGATTTTGGGGCAAATCTGAACCTGACAGAAATCGCACCAAAAGGGTGTGGCTACACCAGGCGCGACCTTAGCCTGATTGGACAATGACATTACTGTTGCCGTGGTAGTAGGAGTAGATAAAAAAAAATCTCCCTCCCTGTTTGGGAGTGCGTCGCCCAAATCGCCCCTATTAACGAGCCGCCAGTGCACTCATGTCCTCCATTTTTCTCTCCTGTTTCAAATTTATATCCCACAATGCCTTGCGCGAACAGGGAAAGCCCACCACGTGATGCATGATGTAGTATCTTGAATTGCATCATGGTGAAGCAGGAAAAAATAGCGGCGAATTTAGGAAAGTCTGTGATTTGAATTCAGTAGCTTTCAGTCCACTAAGCAAAAATAATTGGGTGTCGGGGAAAATTCTTTTTATGACCTACACTTGAAAAATCTGAAATGGAGTAACTTTAATGGAGTTGGAATGCTTTTGGCAAACTTCACCCCCCACGCCTCCTGTGCAGCTACCCTGTTAGCATGTGAACTTTAAGGAAAACCTGGTCTAGAATACAAAGCTTTATCCTTATTTTTAAAATCCTTACATATAAAATTATTTTCACTTGTTTAACACTTGTCTTGGTCACTAAATGATTAAGTTATTAAACGAAATCGAGTCGTACATGAGCTGATCGCTATAAGCCATGTACAACAAAATTGAGTGAAATAACTGTAATAAATAAAAAATAAAAAAATAAAGTTATAAAAAGAAATAAAAATAAAAAATAAAAAAAGAAATAAATTCTATCCACATTCACTGGATTTTGAAAAATAGAGCATTTTTATTTTTTTGCAAATTCGATGAATAAAATCCTTATACAAAACGTCCGACAAAATCAGTTCCGCTTAGAATCTAAACAAACCAGCGAAATGACGGTAGCGATTTGTGAAAAAATACAATCATAGAAATAATTCTGGAAAAATAAAAAAGATACCTTCTTCCCATCAAATACTTTTATTCCATATTTTGTTGCTTTTTTGTACTTTTTGGGGTTTTGTTTTTGAGTAGAGATTTTATTTTGTCCTCAGTTGGTTCAGCAACACACTCCACCATTTTGTTTTTCTCTACTGATGGTATATGAGCTGATAGCCTAGTAGTACAGTAGCCAATCTCATATCCAGTGAATATGGATAGAATAAATCCATATATATATATATATTTCAATGTCATTATTGATTGTCATTTTTATTCTAAAATAATAATTGTTAGGTAGTGGTTAACGTCAGTATTATTTTAAAATAGTCGAAAATAGTAAAATGAAGAACATCTGATCTGTTTTTGAGTCATATCGTATACGGCATGTTTTCATTTTACAGTTCCCTGTGTGCTTTTAATGCCCGTTTTTAAAACATGTTCCTTTTTTTTTCTTCACAGCGCCCATTAACCCGCATCTGAGTAAGTATCCCTCTCCCCAGTTTTTTTTTTATATGTTCTAGATGAACATCTAAATTAATATTTTAATTTTAAGTGAATCCCCTGTTTAAGTCTTCAGACATGAAAGTGGTGAGGGTCAACAGTCACGCCTCTGGGACTTAAGCAAAAGCCAGTGATCTGTGCTGAGAGATACCTTGGTTTAAAAAAAAAAAAACACAGTTCCTGCCTCTTTGAAGGTCACCACTGCACACTGCTCCCAGTGATGTTTGAATAAAATCAATGAATATTTATCATAAACCACTCAAGCAGAATATCAATAGCACCACAGCGATGCCACAGAAAGGCAAGACAAGCCTTTAAATGCTTCATAGGTAGTTCTGGCATTTTCATTGATTGATTTTGTTGTAAGGGTTTGACAGTGTGTTACGGAAGTTATACATGATTAAGTAAGCTCCTGATCATCAGTAATACTGAAGTCCCTCAAAGCTTCTTAATCGTGTCTCGTGAGGTGTGTTTTGCAGTGGCGCCACCAGGGGGTGGCCAGGGGGGGCTGTGGCCACCCCTACAAATTTACTGGCCACCCCACTGGCCAGTATAGATTGTAGTAGCCTCAGTTATGCAGTTCATCCCAAATGCACAGCCAGCCAGGCAAGACGCTCTTGATCTTCGGTGAGTGAGGGAAGATCATCTTCCCTCACTCACAGCAGCCCCTCCCCTCCCCCCCCCCCCCCCACCGTTTTTGCGCGCTCCTACAGCAACGGCTCAGCATGTGCGCGTGACCGCCGCTTGTACCTACACAGGTAAATAATGACCTCAAAAGGAGTTAAGAGAGAAGACGGAGAAGACTACCAGTAAGTAAGTAAGTCAAAATATTCTTTAGTAAAAGAAGAGGGGGAAGTATGCGTCGTAACGTGTGCTTTTTAAGTGCTAAATAGTGCTGTTACAGCAGCTTTTTGACGGATTTTTGACATGTATTTAACTGAGTTACGTAGCTAACGTTAGCTGCTGATTGTATGTTATGTCAGTCATTTTCAGACAATGAAGAGAAAGTCCACAGACATCTCTTCTTATTTTAAGAAGAATATTAGATTTTTAGAATTAGAATATTAGAATTATTAGAATATTAGTTTAAGCAATTTGGGGGTGCTTAGTGTAGAATCAAGAAGGGCTTAGGCCATAAACCTTGATGACTTTGTGAATGTCTTTGCCAAAAAACACAGCAACAGGCGAATAAGGCTACATCCACACGACAACGGCAACGAGATGTTATTTAAAAATATATCGCGTCCAAATGGGCAACAATCAGTAAAATATCAGGTCCATATGGCAACGCAACGCTTTCTGAAAACGATGCAATACACATGCCACACCTCTAGGGGCGCTGTAAGACGGTCCCTTCGGAGACACCAGAACAATAGAAGAAGTAAGGACGCATGCGCATAAACTATTATGCGCGAGACTTCATATTAGCCACAAAGTCAGGAAAATCTGTTTGTAAAATTACATTATAATGACCAAATACAATGAAAAGTATTTTTCCAGTCTCACCTGTGAAAGGTAATCCCATGTGATCTCGTTTGGACGGCAAACCTGTTGGTACAGTTAAACGCAGCTAATCTTTATTCTCCGCTTTGACCTCTCCAAAATGGCGGCGAGGATGACATGATTCTACGCGGAAGGCGGCGTCTTTAATGGTCCGGAATAAATTGAATGCTACACGTTGATGGATTAATTTGTTGTTTGTCACCTGTGAAAGGTAATCCCATGTGATCTCGTTTGGACGGTAAACCTGTTGGTACAGTTAGGCCCAATCCCAATTCTAATTTCTACCCCTACCCCTCCCCCTTCCCCTCCCCCTTCCCCTTGGCCCTTCCCCTTGAAACTGAGCTACAAGGGATAGGGCTTGAAATTCAACCCTTACGTATTGGGATAGCCCTTCAACGATCGCATACGTCATCGCGTACCTCCGTCAGCGTTTACGTTAGCAAAACGCGACCAAATGCGTCATTGGCTGCGACCAGCCGCTACAGTCAGAGCCAGAAATCTCTGCTGGCAGGGTGTGATTTGTTAACTAACACCACTGAATGGGATATCTTTGGCGCTTCGTGCACCACATCCGACAGAATGAGGTGTCAGAACACTCATGTAAACAATAAAAGCGAGAATAACAGAACAAAACGTACGCAGTCAAGCAACCGAAAACAATACTCACTCCCAAAGCTTTTTAGCAGCAGCTTGGATTTCAGAAATCGCTGCTCATTCTCAGCTCGAAAGCGAATCAAGCGGCGTGTTTCCTCTGGATAACAACTTAAAACACGTAAATAATGGAGAAAATACATTTATGACAATCTTTCGCCGCGGGAACCGCCATCTTTCTGAAATCCGCATGAAATCTCGCTGAAATCCGCATGGCATTGTGGGAAATCACTCAAACCCCTTTGTTCGGAGTCAGCTCCAGGAAAATCTCCGTTTGGAGGGGTACAGAAGCCCTACCCCTTCCCCTACCCCTCCGCGTTAACTGGGATTGGGATACCCCTACCCCTTCACGTGAATGCGCAAAATGGAGGGGAAGGGCCAAGGGGTTGGTCCAAGGGGTGAAATGGGATTCGGCCTTAAACGCAGCACATGAATCTTTATTCTCCGCTTTGACCTATCCAATATGGCGACGAGGATGACGTATGATTCTACGCGGAAGGCGTCGTCTTTAATGGTCCGGAATAAATTGAATGATACACGTTGATGGATTAATTTCTTCTACGCCCTTTTTGAGGAATGTATTGCAGGACTTAAACCCACATCTGAAGAGGTAAGATTGCTCCTTTTTTTTCCCCTATTTTTGCTGGCGGGATTGACTCTGCCCTAAGGGCTATTCTCTCTCTCTCTCTCTCTCTCTCTCTCTCTCTCTCATTTTGCACCATTACACAATAAATATTCACAGTGAAAATATTTTGTAAGCGCGTTTCATGAACCAAGTTATAGGATTTGTTGACAACTCGCATTGAGTTCGTTACACTTCTACCCGGCGTGAAGCACTCACAGTCATGTGGTTGTGACGTCATCGTAAACAAATCCGTTCTACTCATCCAGACGACTTCGCAACGGCAACGTTGCCAGATCTTTCCACTCTGGAACCCGTTCTCAAAAAGATTGCGTTTTGGGCACCCAAAACGCCGGTGCCGTGTGGACGCCAGGCCTAAATGATAAGCAATTGTATCGGAGTCACCTGAATCCATTGCCGTGTGGACAGGGCCTAAAACTGTTCTGAAGCATACTGTATTGCCTAATCAGAATCAGAGACTATTGATCCCTGTTGGGAAATTCCTGTTAAATAAAGCAAATATATGATTGTTTCTGTCTCCAGTAGTTGTTTTGTTTACAATAAATGTACACCTTATGCCTTATATATTCATTACACAATGAAACATAATTATTGTGGAACTCAAAATGTTAACTGTACTGTTATTAGTCTGTGCACATTAGATCATTAGTAACATTAAATATAACACAATAAACCAAAGTATATCAGTAGGCATTTCCTTAAGTCTTTCTGATAGTTTTCTACTGGCCGGTTTACTACAACAGTATAATGATATCCTGAAATTATGGCTTTTAGTTTTGGTGTGCCACCCCAAGATTTTAAGTGTCCCCATCTGGCCACCCCTATGAAATATTTCTGGAGGCGCCACTGGTGTTTTGAACTACTGAGCATGATCGCATCTCTCCTTTGTCAGGGGAATTCCACTGCAGCTTTGAGGAGGAGCCCATTTGCATGTTTACTCAGGACAAGAATGACAACTTTGATTGGACAAGACATAGCGCTGCGACACGTGACACTAAATACACTCCGAATACAGGACCCAGTGGAGATCGTAGCGGCTCAAAACAAGGTTTGTATGACCACCAAAAATGGGACATATTCACCCCTGGGAACATGGACAGCTATCGTCAGCTTGGCGGTCATTAAAATTTCATCTTTTTTTTTTCTGCCAGTAAGGTGAGATGCGTTTAAAGTAATCAACCGTGCTCTGTTAAGTTTTAAATGCCAGCTTGAACCGTTTAATTTGGACATAATTCAGCTGTACAGATTCGACTGTGTAATTTCCAAGCTGAAATGAAAATTTCCCTAACAGGCAATAATGGTTTTGAAAGTGACATCAAAGACAGACTGGCTTGCCAGTTGCAACAGAGATTCAGTCTGACCTCCCTTTATTGACACTTCCACAAAGAGGCTTTTGATAGAAAGAGGAAGAGGAGGGAGGAGGAGGTCTGGAGGGAGGCACGCTAGTGATTGTGGCTTTTATGGCAATGCAGTAGCAGCTGATGTTATAAATAATACATTTGCTTTAATCATCCTGGTGGCAGACGGAAAACTATAAAATTGCATTATCCTCAAGAGTCTTTCTGGACTTTTAATTATCCTTTAGTATATTAATATAGAAACTTAAGAAAAAAAAATCTATTTCATTTTGACTGGAGGATCTTTAGTACATATTGTGTATATTAAAATAGGTTATGCAGCTGGTGGCATTGGTACCTCACAGCTCCAGGGTTTCATCCTGAGCTTTGCGTAATATCTGTGTCGTGTTTTGCGTGTTAAATACTGAGTTGTGATTTTTGTCTCACTGACAGGTTTCTATATGTATATTGAGACCTCCAGACCGCGTAAAGAAGGCGACAAGGCTCGTTTGCTGAGCCCCACTTTCAACGTGGCGCCTAAAAATCCTTACGGCATCACCAACCCTCCAGCATACTGCTTTGGCTTTTATTACCACATGTACGGGAAACATATCGGTAAGTCAATTCAGAGTTCGTTCTAGAACATAACCACGACTGGTTTACGTAACATCTACTTAAAGCTAGACGGCCTTTCGATTTCATAAAATCGGTGAAATTTAGTTCCTTCTGAAATTTGGTCATTGTGATGTATGTTTATTTCTGTAATATCTCACAAAAGAAAAAAAAAAAACAGTCAGGCTATTCTGTGGCTGGGAAGTTATTTAATTTGAGGGGATTAAAGCAAATAATGTGCACGAAATCGCTCGCTTCGCGCAGTCAAGCAGACAGAGGAAGTCCGTGTGCGCATGCGCAGGTTTACCTTCTTCTTCTTCTTTTGGGTTTTACAGCAGCTGGCATCCACAGTGTTGCATTACTGCCATCTACAGGTTTACCTTTGAGCGTGCACTGACAGTTCCATCACACCGAGGTGCTCGCTGACCGCCGATATTTATTAGTTTGGTCCTGCGTTTCTTTTCCTTCGTATATAACATAACGTCTTTTCTTCTCGCTTTCTTTCCGTTACTGTAGTCGGTATTTCACGTTTCATTCGCACACTCACGTCCTCCATTTTTCTCTCCTGTTTCAAATTTGTATCCCACAATGCCTTGCGCAAACAGGGAAAGCCCACCACATGATGCATGATGTGGTATCTTGAATTGGGTCATGGTGAAGCAGGAAAAAATAGTGGAGAATTTAGAGCCCCATGGCCCTAAATTCATGAATTTTTCTATTTAAAAAAAACCTCAAAAATTCAGTAGCTTTTGGTCCACAAAAAAAAAAAAAAAAGGGTTTCGGGGAAAATTATTTTTATGACCTACACTTGAAAAATCTGAAAGGCAGTCTAGCTTTAACCATCGAAAAAAGTGGTGAAGTGAATAAATCTAAAAGCATGCATTTTGTGACAGGTATTTGAACCATCTCCACATGACTGCAACATTAATGTGACAAGTTGCTGAACTGGACAGTTTCTGTCAACTTCTGACTTGCCATGTAATGGGGAGAATAGCAGCACATTCTTTAGTCAGTGTGCTTGACCTAAATCACTCCTGATAACATCACTGGATCCAATCCTGTCTCATGTGTAGAAGCTCGGTAGACACATGCATTTGCTAATAGAGCTGTAATGCCATTGTGTCAAAACGCATAGACTAAAATGGTAACAAGGCAAATGCAGCTCGTCTTTCCCATTCATGCTGGAATCGTTGCTGTCTTACTGCCGCTTGATGTTGTCGTCCTTTATCATCGGGCTGTTTTAAGTGCTGAGTGCACTTTCACAAGAGTGCCACGCTGCTGTTCTTCTGTCCGTCTTGAAAGAAAAGATGTGTTCCCAGCAGGGAGGAAACACATCACATATAAAACAGGTGAAACTGGATTCTGACCTGCTGTGATGGCTTTTATGTTGTCAAGTCCAGAGGGAATTTTAAGCTCTGCCAGATGACGAACACTACACTGTTCATTGTGCCATGGTCTTTTCTTCTCACCTTCTCACTTCTCTGTAAGCACTAGTGTGATGAAGACCACCATCACAGACATGAGTAGCCAAGATTTTTGCTAAGTGCAATGGCAGCACATTGTGTCTCAGGATGTTAACAGTATAGTGAACACTACTGTAATAGTCAAGTTTATTTGTAGAGCACTTTTAACAATAGACGTTGTCCCAAAGCAGCTTTACAGAATCTGAATGACCCAAGGCACGAGACAATTTTATCCCTAATCTATCCCCAATGAGCAAGCCCGTGGCGACGGTGGCAAGGAAAAATTCCCCCAGATGACACGAGGAAGAAACCTCGAGAGGAACCAGATCCAAAAGGGAACCAATCCTCACCTGGACAACAACAGACAACATGACTATAACATTAACAGTTTTAACATGAAGTCAGTTTCATTGATGTTATAAACTCTTCATTAATGGAAACTTGAGTGCAAAACTGTTCATGACAACCGCAGTCCTAAAGTTAGCAAGCCAACTGTAGTCTTCAGCCATAAAAGCATTACTGTAAGTGTCCAGAGTGTCTTCCAAGTGTGACTTTCAACTGTCCATATGGGGCCATCCTCCACAGGAGCGATGTGATGAGACTCCAACCAGACATGGGGCATCAGGATGGATCAGGCAGGTCTGAGGAACAGAAGAGGTCAGCACCTCGATCCCAGGATTGACATATAACTCAGAGGGACAGATTGGAGTGGGGGTGGAGAGAAGAGAGAGAAAACAGGTTGTTAGGTATGCCCAATGTCACCTGAATAAGTAGGTACAGTATACATTTTAGGCTGAGTACAAGCAGGGACTCCAGCAAAACTAACTATGACAGCATAACTAAAAGGGGAGAGCCAGAAGATAACACAGGCATGAGGGAGCCCCGGGACATAAAGCAGCAGCCACTACACCGTCAATAAACTCGAGTGAGCAAGCGAGTGGGGACTGACAGCATCCATACATCCCAGTTTACCAAAACACTCTGTCTGAGGACCCTCCAGAGCTACACCTTTACCTCATAAGCACCGTTAACGAAAGGCTTGACTAAACAGATATGTTTGTTTTCAGCCTAGACTTAAACGCTGAGACTGTGTCTGATTCCCGAACACTACTTGGAAAGCTGTTCCATAACAGTGGGGCTTTGTAAGAAAAGGCTCCACCCCCTGATGTAGCCTTCACTATACGAGGTACCAGCAGATAGCCTGCACCTTTTGATCTAAGTAGGCATGGCGGGTCATAGAGGATCAGAAGTTCACTCAGGTACTGTGGTGCGAGACCATTCAGTGCTTTGAAGGTCAATAGTAGTATTTTATAATCAATATGAAATTTGATTGGGAGCCAATGCAGTGTGGATAAGACAGGCGTGATGTGGTCATATCTTCTAGTTCTAGTAAGGACTCTTGCTGCTGCATTTTGAACTAACTGGAGCTTGTTTATGCACTTATTGGAACATTCAGACAGTAAGGCATTACAATAATCCAACCTGCAGGTAACGAAAGCATGAGCTAGTTTTTCTGCGTCATGTAGTGACATTAACTTTCTTATCTTAGCAATATTTCTGAGATGAAAGAAAGCTATCCAGGTAATGTTATCAATGTGAGTTTCGAATGAAAGACTGGGGTCAATAATCACTCCGAGGTCTTTTACTGCTGCATGTGAAGAAACCGAAAGGCCATCCAGAGTTACTGTGTAATCAGAAAACTTACTTCTAGCTGCATGTGGTCCGAGTACAAGTACTTCAGTCTTGTCAGAGTTAAGCAGAAGGAAGTTAATAAGCATCCAGTGTCTAATGTCCTTTACACATTCCTCAATTCTATTAAGCTGGTGTCTCTCATCTGGTTTTGCAGAAACATACAACTGTGTGTCATCAGCATAACAGTGAAAACTAATACAATGTTTATTAATAATATCACCCAGAGGTAACATATATAAAGAAAAAAGCAGTGGACCCAAGACAGAACCTTGTGGAACACCAAACTTTACCTCAGTATGTCTTGAAAAATCATCATTTACATCAACATACTGATAGCGATCAGTTAAATAAGACCTGAGCCAGGAGAGGGCCATTCCCTTAACTCCCACAACATTTTCTAGTCTATCCAGAAGAATGGAATGATCAATGGTATCAAATGCTGCACTAAGGTCAAGCAACACAAGCAGCGAGACACAGCCCTGATCCAACACCAACAGTAGGTCGTTTACTACTTTAACCAGAGCTGTCTCTGTGCTATGATGAGGTCTAAATCCTGACCGATACATTTCACGGATGCTATTCCTATGTAAATATGAGCATAACTGTTGCGCCACAGCTTTTTCAAGGATCTTGGAGATAAAGGGGAGGTTTGATATTGGCTGATAATTGGACAGCTGACAGGGATAATAGGCTTTGCAATTGTCTGTATTCATATTCGATCTTCTACATCACACTGATATGGATAGTGTATAGATAACGTGACCGTCAATGATGGCGTAGCTCACTCTGGCCCTGTCTAGTCCAGAAGGAATGATCTAAAGTGGGTCACCTTGCACAATAAATGTTGCAAGCTATATACAAGCTATATACAGAAGCTATATCCACCCTAGGAATACCAACCTATTTGCCAGAAAGAATCCAAAACCGTGAGGAATTGACTGAGAAGTGATTTTTGTTGAACTGCTATTGAACATTAAGGCTTATTTAGTTCATAACTTCATTTATAATTGTAATTAAGCAAATCTGGGTAGAAGTTATATGCACCCTAGGTACCCCCACCTTCATGCCAGAAAGAATCAAAATTGGTGAAGAATTGAAGGAGAAGAAGCAATTTGTGTGGAAACTGCTCATTAGGGATTGATTAATTGCTCCATATCTTCACTACTGATTGCAATTATGCAAATTTGGGCATAAGCTATATGCACCCCAGGCAGACCTACCTTCCTGCCAAAGAGAATAAAAATTGGTGGAGAATTGAGGCAGAAGAAGTGATTTTCCTGAAATGTGGATGATGCCAGAAGGACAACAGACAACACATGATGGTATAAACTCATCACCTGTCAGCTGGATGAGCTAATGACGTGCAATTGTCTGGGGAAAAAAAATTCAAAGTTGCTCAAAGTGAACAGATTAAAAAGATGAGAAATCAGGTTTTCACCAAACTTATGTTTTTCTACCAATAATACACTTTGACATCTCCGAAAGTGACATGGGAAGAGTGTTATTTAGGTTATTTTCTAATCTTGCCTTGGCAGCTTCCAGCAAAGATCACATCACATCACATAAGAAGCCATTTTAAGAGTGACTTTTACCTCATGTGTCAAGACAGAGACAGATGTGGAAGATGCAAATAATCAAAATGATAATCAGCATTTCCTACTGTAAACTTATACTTCCTCAGTTCTACCAGTAATGATGTTAATCCATAACAAGTTTAACTTATGAATATAGAGGTTTCCTTTCCATCAAAAGGAGTCAGTTGAGGTGGTTCGGGCACCTTGTTTGGATGCCCCCTGGATGCCTCCCATGGGAGGTTCTCTGGGCATGCCCCACTGGGAGGAGACCCCAGGGAAGACCCAGGACACCCTGGAGAGATTACATTTCTCAGCAGGCCTGGGAATGCCTCAGTATTCCCCCAGAAGAGCTGGTGGAGGTGGCCGGAGAGAGGGAAGTCCGGGCAGCTCTACTTAGGCTGCTACCCCGGTGACCTGGATTTGGATAAGCAGTAGAAGATGGATGGATGGATGGATGGATGGATGGATGGATGGAAGGTCTTTCAATAGAATGAGAATGAAATCGAAGATGGCTTCTTTTACTCCTCTTTCAAACCACGGGTCTTCTCTGGCTAGAATGTGTACATTGCAGTCCTGAAACGAGTGTCCTTTGTTATTGAGATGAAGATAGACTGCAGAGTCCTGGCCTGAGGAACCAGCTCTTCTGTGTTGAGCCATGCGAGAAAAGACCGGTGGTTTGAAAGAATAGTAAAAGAAGCCATCTTCATCAACCTGGAACAACCATCACTGAACAGACAAGGTGAGCTGAGACACCACTTATCAGCCACCTACGTACAATGCAGTCCTTGATACACTTCCCATAAAACTGAATACACATCCACACCAAGACTCAGCTGACTTCAATGGCTCACATGATGGCAGAGAGAGCCAGCGATCCACAGATCACCCTAATGACCCTCTAGGCTGCCAACACTGTTCACACCCGGCCCCCAGTGACCCTAACACCTACAGGATGACTGAGAATGTCAATGACCCATGTGACCTCAATGACTCTCCTTAGGGTTGCTTTTGATCCACTGGAGGATAAATATCTGGAACTCCACACTGGTCAGACAGAACTGAAGAAGCCTTTTTGGATGAGAGGTGAAATGTCTTCAAGGATTTCAAGCAAGTCCGGTTGCCTTCTTTAGCACCTATGGTTTACTATAACCTGAGAACCTTCACAGACTAGAATTATTATAATTAATATTCAACTATATTGGTGACATTCTTATGGAATAAGAATAAAACAACCAGTTGATGTTCAAGTGTCAGCTTTATTTTCAGGTTCAGCCATTCAGTTATAATACATGACTCTCCAGATCTAACTCAGGGACTGGCACATATTACATGCATGGCACATAAGCATCTCTTAACACGGATGGCACTTTCCAGCGAACACAGCATCAGGAAGAAGATAAACCAGATTAGCATGATCAGTGACAATCTCCACATGGAACTACTTGGGCAGCTATGCACCGGGTGCTTATGTGGACGGGGAGTGGAGTACGGTATGTCAGAATGTAGAACATTTGCATGGCGGCACTCTGTCACTGCTGCGTGGAAATAACAAGAGAAAAGTAAACAAAAGACCACATTTTTCAAGATTGGCAAATCTTTTGATTCATGTAGCGGCAACTTTTACAGGCGTCAGCAATATTGTGGGCGTAGTGGTAAGGAAACATTGCATATTGGCCTGATATGCTGAAAAGGTCTAGTTAGAACACTGAGACAATGCATAGGCAATTTAGTTACTGTAAATCTTCACAGTTGTGGTCTTGACCGGTCTTGAAATAAAATCCTGAGTCCTCTATGTCTGTGACCGAGTAAACATGCGGTCGATTCCTGGACAAGACCGAGACCTTCAAAAAGTAGTCTTGAGACCAAAACCAGTCTCAAGTACAGCACCACTACTAATTATATAAGTGCATTGTAGTTTTCAACAAAACGTATCCTCATGCTCATACAAATAGAATACAATCAAGCTAAAATGCTGTTAGAAAGAAATTAGTTTGGAAAAAAAGTATAAGAATAGGAGCTGAGGGTTTTTTTTTTCCTGCTCATTTAAGTGCA
Organism: Neoarius graeffei; assembly: GCF_027579695.1. Classification (NCBI taxonomy): domain Eukaryota; kingdom Metazoa; phylum Chordata; class Actinopteri; order Siluriformes; family Ariidae; genus Neoarius; species Neoarius graeffei. The sequence goes on along the minus strand of NC_083571.1, from coordinate 112,180,808 downwards.
TAGTGAAGAGTTGGTCTTCACATGTAAATATTTGTGCTTAGTGAAGAGGGAGCTTGAAGAAAATTGGAAAGTCTCATGTTTTTACAATGCAATTCAAGTGTGATTATTACTTTGACATGCTTGCAGTTGTGCAGGAATAAACACAGGGGGAAAAAATGAGCTAAAACCTTAACTGGTACAAAAACCTAAGCCTTTTGAGCATCAGCAGTAACTCTGAAGTGCTGCACCAGTGTGGAGGTGTGTGGAATTTTATAACCTTCATGAATTTTTAATAGACACTTACCTTGTTCAGTTAAACATTTAAACAGTTAACATTCACCTTTTTAACACACAAGCATGGCACTCCAGCCTGGCTGAAGTGAGAGTTGTGACGGCTTCTGAGGGTTGACATTTCCAATTTGGGAGACATTCAGTCTCACATTTGTCCTGCTGGACTGAATGGAAAATCTATCAATCCTCTACCCGTTCTGTTCTTTGCGTTCAGAAGAATTTCCCTCTTTGTGAAGGAATTTCATAGTATTTGGCAGGAGGAATTGCACCACTGGGCTGTAACCTATTCTTTTTCATGTCTCTTGACCTGGTTTGAGAAAATTCCTCATGCAGTTCTGCCTGATTTCAAAGCTCATGCACTTCTGTAATCGGTTTTATTGTTGTTTGTTATTACTAACCTATAATCCCCAAAGCAATTTTGAAATGAAGTCCACATAAAGCATTATTAGTGTGCGCCAGAATCATCCGGGCATATATCTACACAGAGTGTAGTGAACTCTCGAGGGCTGTAGTTTGAAGTAGCTTGAAGAACCAGTGGTTATATTTTAATGTGTTGACCAGGGAAGAGGCTGGAGCTAATTAATGAGACACTTCAAAGTTTGCTGTAGGAACCCTTTTTCTCTCTTTGAGTTTGTTTATGTGATTAAATCACCAAACTCAAAGCAAACACTCACTCCTGAATGCCTGTCCCTACGAGGCAAAAGGATCACAGCATTTCCATTCGAGGGGATGGTTAATGCTATTCATCTTCTGGAGTACATACTCCATGGTGTTACAGTGAGTCACATCCAAGTGAAAGCATTCTTAAAGTTTACCATATTTATCTGTAAATGAAACTGCCTTCGTAGGTTTCCTCATAGTCTCTCTCTCTCTCTCTCTCTCTCTCTCTCTCTCATTGCAAATACAAAATAATGAGAATAGAGGTGTTTATAGAATACAACCCTATTTACAAAAAAATAGCTGGGATGCTGTTTTAAATGTAAATAAAAACATAATGTGATGATTTTCAAATCATCGAAACTCGATATTTCACTGAAAATCGTACAAAGACAACATATCAGATGTTGAAAATGAGAAATTATATTGCTTTCTGAAAAATATATGCTCATTTTGAATTTGATGCCAGCAACATGTTTCAAATAAAGTTGGGACATGGGCATGTTTACCACTGTGTTGGTAATCACCTACTACTTTTAACAACACTCTGTAAATGTTTGGGAACTGAGGAAACCGATGTGTGACAGGTCTGCATTGCAGGCAGGCCAGTTTAGCAGCTGGACTCTTTTACCATGCATTTGTAAAACTTGCAGAATGTGGTTTGGCATTGTCTTGCTGAAAGAAGCAAGGCCTTCCCTGTGGGAAAGAAAACTAAACAAACAACAGCAACAAAAAAGTCATCTGGATGGCAGTATGTTTGCTCTAAAACCAGTATACGGTATATCACTCAGCATTAATGATGCCTTCGCAGATATGCAAGCTACCCATGCCATGTTCACTAAGGCACCCCACAGATGCTGGCTTTTGAACTGTGCACTGATAGCAAGCCGGACGGTCCCTCTCCTCTTTAGCCTGGAGGACATGGTGTCCGTGATTTCCAAAAAGAATTTCAAATTTCGATTTGTCAAAACCACCGGATAATTTTCCACTACGCCTCATCAGCCCATTATAAAAGAGCTCGGGCCCAGAGAAGGTGGCGGTGTTTCTGGATATTGTTTATATCTGTTTTTAACTTGCATTTGTGGATGCAGTAATGAACTGTTTTCACAGACGATGGTTTTCTGAAGTGTTCCTGAGCCCATACAGTGATTTCCACTACAGACACGTGTCTGCTTTTAATGCAGTGTCTCCTGAGGGCCTGAAGATCACAGGCATCCAATGTCAGTTTTCAGCCTTGTCTCTTGCATACAGAGATTTCTCCAGATTCTCTGAATCTTTTAATGATATTATGGACCATAGATGATGTGATCCACAGATTCTTTGCAGGTTTACATTGAGGAATGTAAAACTGCAAAGAATGTAAAACTTAAATTGTTGCACTGTTTGCCTATGCAGTCTTCCACAGAGCGGTGAACCCCTCCCCATCTTTACTTCTTAGAGACTCCGCCTCTCTGGGATGCTCTTTTTATAACCAATCATGTTATTGACCTGTTGCCAATTAAACTGATGAGTGTTTTTTTTTTTGTTGTTGTTGTTGTTTTTAAACATCATATAACTTTTCCAGTCTTTTGTTGTCCCTGTCCCCACTTTTTGAAACAGGTTGCTGACACTAATTCAAAATGAGCATATATTAAAAATATATATAAAATTGAATACAATAAATAAATAAAAGTTCTCAGTTTCAACATTTGATATGTTGGCTTTGTACCATTGTCAATGAAATATAGGGTGTCCATAATTTTCATCTAATCTCATCTCATTATCTCTAGCCGCTTTATCCTTCTACAGGGTCGCAGGCAAGCTGGAGCCTATCCCAGCTGACTATGGGCGAAAGGCGGGGTACACCCTGGACAAGTCGCCAGGTCATCACAGGGCTGACACATAGACACAGACAACCATTCACACTCACATTCACACCTACGCTCAATTTAGAGTCACCAGTTAACCTAACCTGCATGTCTTTGGACTGTGGGGGAAACCGGAGCACCCGGAGGAAACCCACACGGACACGGGGAGAACATGCAAACTCCACACAGAAAGGCCCTCGCCGGCCCCGGGGCTCGAACCCAGGACCTTCTTGCTGTGAGGCGACAGCGCTAACCACTACATCACCGTGCCGCCCCCATAATTTTCAAATCATCACATTCTGTTTGTATTTACAGTTAACACAGCATCGCAACTTTTTTAGAAATGGAGTTGTAAACAGAAGAGCACTTTAGAGGAAGTGAGACACAGAATATATCTAAATTCTATAGTGCATCATTCTGTATTCCACAGTGCATAGTACTGTAAAGTGCAATAATGAATATTTCCTGTGGTTATGGGAATATTTTTTAAAGCAAGACGGCCTTTCGATTTCATAAAATCGGTGAAATTTAGTTCACTCTGAAATGTGGTCATTGTGATATGTTTATTTCTGTAATATCTCAAAATATCAGGCCATTCTGCAGCTGGGAAGTTATTTAATTTGAGGGGATTAAAGCAAATAATGTGCATGAAATCACTCGCTTCGCGCAGTCAAGCAGACAGAGGAAGTCCGTGTGCGCATGCGCAGGTTTACCTTCTTCTTTTGGGTTTTACGGCAGCTGGCATCCACAGTGTTGCATTACTGCCATCTACAGGTTTACCTTTGAGCGTGCACTGACAGTTCCATCATTCTGTCGCTAAACGAACAGCTGATCACACCGAGGTGCTCTCTGAGCGCCGATATTTATTAGTTTGGTCCTGCGTTTCCTTTCCTTCGTATATAACATAACGTATTTTCTTCTCGCTTTCCATTACTGTAGTCAGTCTTTCACGTTTCATTTGCACACTCACGTCCTCCATTTTTCTTTCCTGTTTCAAATTTTTATCCCACAATGCCTTGCATGAATGGAGAAAGCCCACCATGTGATGCATGACGTAGTAGCTTGAATTGGGTCATGGTGAAGCAGGAAAAAATAGCGGAGAATTTAGGGCCATGTGGCCTTAAATTCATTAATCGTTCCGTTTAAAAAATAATAATAATTAAAAAAAATAAAATTGGAAGTCTGTGATTTGAATTCAGTAACTCTCAGTCCACTAAACAAAAATAATTAGGTGTCAGGGAAAATTCTTTATATGACCTAAACTTGAAAAATCTGAAAGGCCGTCTAGCTTTAAGTAGTATTTTTAGTTTTTAACCCTATTATAATTTGTCATTATTCATCATGTGGACCTATTTATGGAGATCGTGTGGATTTATATTCTTCAACAAGAGATGTAAATAATTCTCTTCAGGCACTCTGAATGCGTTCATGAAACAGAAAGGTCAAGCTACTTCAGATGCTGGTCCAGTCTGGTCACTCAGTGGGAATCAGGACGATCGGTGGAAACAGGCCAAAATCAGCATCCACCCCACTGCATCCTTTCAGGTAACACACTGACTGATCAGCAGTCTGATGTCTCATCTCACTTATATTGCTTCTAATCACTGTCTGAGTTTCCTAGGGTACTCATGTGGCAATTGCAACAGTGGGTTTAAACAGATTTTGAAAACTCATGCATAGACACACAAGTTTAAAACGTTTACCTTTGCATGTTTAATGCAGCATATTCAGTATTGGAACATTTTTTTGTGCGCTTTTTTGTCAAAATGTCAATCGTATTTACAGAAACTTTGTCAACATTTCTGATCATCGTATTTTTACACTGACGATTACTCCCACAGATAAGTAACTGAAATATTCTGTGATTTTGATTCTCTCTTGCCTTATTACAGAAACATCCTGACTATGTATGAAGCTCTGAAATCCTTTCTTATATATTGATTAACCATGATCACTTCACTTAGGATCTCATTTAGGACAATGTGTTACAGTATAACAATTCTTCACTTCCTTATTTTAACTCTGCATAGTAAATGGGCATTGCAGAAGTATACTATCTTGACAAAATCCCCTAAAAATGTCTGAACTCGTTCTAAAGTTTCTGTTTCAACTGTTAGCTGTTAATGTTAAGGCCCAGTCACACAGCCAAAACTTACGATTTACGCATGAATTGCGCATAAATTTCGAGTCGTGCGTGATTCATCAGTGCTGTGCGTAATTCATAAGTTTTTTTGACGTGGAGCATCAGTAGTTGTCAGTGGATGTTCGACGAATCGGGTTTGTGCGCGATTCCAGGTTTTGAGCTGCTCAAAAATATTGATCACGCACAAGTATGCGCGATTGTGCGCCGTTTAACGTAATTCGTGCGTCCTTTGCCGTAGTTCTGACGCGGACAATGCGCGACATATGCGTGGACCGTTAGTGGTTGATCGCAAGAAATTTACCGCTACCGCGCACGTCGATGACTTTTCACTGACGAATAACGCACATATCACGCATGTCTCGCTGTAGTAACACGTACATTTCACTGATATCCACTGACAATCACTGACAAAAAAGTATTAATGCATAAAACACTTGATCCATGCGCGCTCTATGCGTCGTTCATCAGTGCTAGTGTGCGGTTCATGCGTGCTTATACGTGGTTCATACGCAGTTTACGCGTGGAGTGTTCGTCAATAAAAACCAGAAATTGTCCCTCTTTTGACCCTATGCGCTGATGTGCGTGATTTGTAAGTGATTGTAAGTGATTTGTACGTAGTTCATGCGCAATTAATCGGTGATTTTCGACCACGCACACCCCCAAAAAATGGTCAATTTCTCCACTGACAATCACGCACAAGCCAACTTTATACGTGATTTATACGTGATTTATGCGTGATCGGCTGTGTGACTGGGCCTTTACCTTTGCTTATCGCACTTGTAAAGGTGGAGCAAAACAAGGTTCTGTGACTTAATAAAAATGTTTTATTTTTTCATCCTGGCTGCTATCAGTATTGAAAATCAATGCTGTTTGGACTAAGTCATTTAATTTAATTTAATTTTTATTGTGTTGGCTGTCTAGCTGTAACAAGTTTGTCTTCATATTGGATTTGTGTGTGTTTATCACAGTAAACAAAATGAAGTAAATGGTACTATCCAGTGTTGTAGTCTAGTCACTAAACCTCGAGTGTGAATCCAGTCTTGAGTCCCCAGTGTTCAAGTCTGAGTCAAGTAAAAATAATTTGAGTCGAGTCCACAATTGATCCGAGTCGAGTCCGAGAGCAACACTCCAACCGCACCATTTGACGGTGGCTGTTTTAGCGCCATTAACATTAGTTTGTTCTTGAACATGCCATATGAACAGGTGAATGTGCTTCTCTTTATCAGGGAGTGTGAAGTATTCTGTCAGAGATGGTTGGGAGGCGGATGCAAGTGCAGAAGGTGTGTTTATTAATACAAGTGAAGACGGTAAACAATCCAGGACGACAGGCAAAATCGTAAAACAGTGAAACAGGCGGTAGGTCAAGCGAGGCACAAACAGGCTATCGTAGACTCGGCAGAACCAAAGACGAGAAACAGAAAATCAGGGATCAGGAAACCAAATAAGGAAATAAGGCTCGGTAATGTATCAGCAACACAACTCAATACTTCACAAAGTAAGTGCACTTTCACAGTTTTTATATTGGCGTGCTGATTGCGTCTTAATCCTGTGCAGGTGCAAGTTGTTTATGGCGCGCACGAGAGAGTCCACTTGGAGCACATGCTGTCCGGAGTCTATCTGATGGACACACCAAGGCGCACAAGTGTGATACTCTTGCATGAGATTAGTACAAATTTAATGTTACAAAAAATAAAGAAAAAATCCAAGTCCTCGTCTCCAGTTTACGATTCCGAATACAGTTAATGCACGAGTCCGAGTCCAAGTTATCAGTGCTCAAGTCAAGTCACGAGTCCTTAAAATTAGGGTATGAGTTGGACTCGAGTCTGAGTCCTGGACTCAAGTACTACAAGCCTGGTACTATCATCTTTTAAGAAATGACCCAGTCACGTGAAGCTTATTGCTTCGTTATATACGACAACATTTATGCTCACCCCTCTCTTGCTTGCCATTTGTTTATTTGGAAACAGCTGTCTTTAAAGTCCAAGATTCATTACAATTAAAATACATATTTATATGTCAAAATGACTGTATAACCTGGTTTAAAAATACTTAGTTAGTTTTCTTGATCTTTAATCAAATTGTGCTCATTAGTGCAGCTTCAAACTGTGGTTACTTCAGCAATACCTGCAATCAAGTTGCAGTATCCTGCTAGCTTCCTTCGTTTTGTTTGTTTGTTTTGGACGATACCTTTGAGTCCTATTTGGACACGTCTTCAATGATGAACCCAGTGTTTCAGGTTTTTAATCATTAGACACCCTCACCTGGGCAACCCAGCCAGGGGTGATCAGCCCCCGACTTGTGTCCAAGTGACACACTGCTCCACGGATCCCCCATCCGGATCCACAGCCACCATGACACCTTTTCAACAGCCTCCAGAATGTTTTTGGTGGCTCTTCTATGCTGTAGTCATTTAACACCAAGGAGTTTGAGCGTCCGGACCAATGAGCAGTCAGCAAATCCCTGGCACCCAACCTCAACTGGCTCACAGTGGGCTCTCTAGCCATTGCTCTTACACTCTCTGACCATCTGTAAGTATTTGGCCAACCTTTTACACTCATTGGCTTCTTCAGTTCAGTCTTTCCAGGGGACAGTCAGTTCCAGTAGGACCACTTGTTTCATTAACTCCGATATAAGCGCTACATCTGGGCAGAATGAAGTGGTTATGATGTTCTAGGTCGACTTGAAGCTGCCATTTTTGTGCCGTGGACAGAAGCCCTCCCGAGGAGTTGAACTGATGTTGAGCTTGCTCCCCAAATCTGATGAAGGTGATGGACCGTTTGGGGGCATGCTGATGCTTGCTGTTCTGAATCACTGTACTGTGCTGACAACAAGCTGTCAGAAAAAGAAAAAAAAAGTGTAGTAAAAGCAATGTTGTGCCCACTGTGTTCTTTCACAGAGGGACAGTACAACTCAGACTGGCAGCCAAGGAAAGGCAAGAATGAAAAGCATTTAGATTCCAATGAGATCTACTGTATAGTGATATTTTTGCAAAGGAAAATGTGCATGCATTCGTAATCATTATTTAAAAGTGTTTTTGCCTTTATATGGTAGCTTCATAAGCTCTGAGGAACTGTCACTTCTGTTGATATAATACCCACAGTTAAATTGGTTTCATTTTTAACATTCATAATTTCAATGCAAACGTTATTCTAACACAGCCTGTGGAAAGGTTTTTATGGATGTAGATTGTATGGTAATATCTGATTTATTTATTTTGCAGATAGGTTATATTTCAAGCCTTTTTTTTTTTTTTTAGTTGGACATCAAACAATATAGAACATCTGGTTTTAATAACACTGATGTTCTTCACATGGCTATAAAATGATTAAGAAATGAACATAATGCAAAGAGTTGCAAAAGTTTAAGTTTCATGGTCGTATTGCCAGAAGCACCTGCTAATGTTCAACTCTGTTGGCTAATGATGTTCTTTAGTGTTCTGCCTGATGAAGGGTCCAAGTTTCTAGGGAAGAATTACAGTAGTGGTTTCCTGTTGCCTTCTACTGGATTATTATAGAGGTTTTCTCCTCTCAACCACACACACATTCACACCTATACCGTAGGTAATTTAGAGCCACCAATTAACCTAACCTGCATGTCTCTGGACTGTAGGGGAAACCAGAGCACCCAGAGGAAACCCACATAGACACGGGGAGAACATGCAAACTCCACTCAGAAAGGCCCCATCAGTCACGAACACAGAACCTTCTTGTTGTTAGGTGACAGTGCTAACCACTACACCACCGTGCCACCCTGGTTAATATTAAAAGTCCAATAATATGCAGCTTAACTGCTAGCATCTATTGATATTGCTAGCTTCCATGTTAATGCCTTGGAGACTGGCAGATGAAGGGTTGAGTACCGTACAACCAGTGCCATGAAATGAGCAGTATGATGCTGCGTATGACTTTGGATAAATTCACATGCAAGTAGATATTTTGATATGGGATGGAATTCGCTGAACAAATACAATGTCTCATGCATTTTTCTAACAGACATTAAAGTGATGAAAAACAAACAAAAAAAAACCCTTTCATGATTACACTAACTTATAATAAAGAAACTATGATTTATTTATATATATCAGTGGCGGCTGGTAGTCTTTCAAACAGGGGAGGCTGGTCGGTTACGATATTTCCAGATTTTAAAAGAAAAAACACATCAATTTTGCCCATACTCTTGCCCCTGATCTGGCTGATTGTTGGCAGCGTCACAAACTGTGAAATAACAGGTTCTTTTGGCCCATTAGCCTACTGTCCAATATACATGATGGTGGTGTTGGGGGGGGGTGTATATTTTAACATTTTATATTTAAAAATTGTGGCATGTTGTTTAAAAATTGACCTCGGCTGTGTTTTTGTTTAAAAATGTTTTCCAAATTGTAGCGGTGTTTAATTCATATCCAGAAAAACATATATTCCAATATAATATACTCAGCATAAACATTTTAAATAGATTCTATATTTTTGGTCCATCCATGACATATTACTAAAGTAGCCTATTTACTGTTGTTGATGTGGGTCACTTGCTGTTAGCCAATTCACTTTCTCGTACCAGGAGAGCTGAAAGGAACGAGTATTATTCCCTACCTTTTTCACCAAGTCAATTTGAGGCATTGGTCTACCCTGCTCTTTAATTTTAATTTTTTCCTCGAAAGGAAGACTGGCAAATGGCTTCGCCAAAATTAAATCAGCAATGCTTGGCATCCGTGCGCAGCTTTCTTGCTCGCTGACTAGCCCCCTCAAGTTCAAGTTCAGTCACTCAAATAAACGAAATTTCTGGAACTAAGATAGCAAACTTGACAACACTATATTTACACTTTATTTACAATGAAAATATATACAAACTAAAAAAGCTGGTAGAAACCGTATGTAATGAATGAAATTGAAATGTAAGCCGATCTCTTACAATACACCACAGCACTTGCGAATCCGCATGGGACTGAACTGATGTTGCCAGATACTGCTGACGTTATCCAGCCCAAAATATGTTCAAAACCCGCCAAAATGCACTTAAAATCGCCCAATTGGGCGGGAAACCGCCCAATCTGGCAACACTGTACCGCTGCCTGTCTATATTTGAAACGAGCTGTCAATCAAAGAAAATATCCGGCCGCTTTCACCAATCACCAGTCTCCTCGCGGAAACTGCCATGTCCCTCCCATGTGAGGCTCGGAGTCTGTGGGCGGGCATTTTCGCAGTATTTGTCCAATAACCGTCTTGCATTTTGAGATTGAAAAGCGCATAGCTCCCAAATGCCGTTGAAGTCCATTGAGGCTGGGAGTCCGTGAGACTCCGTGGGCGGGCGTTTTCGCAGTATTTGTCCAATAATTGTCTTGCATTTTGAGATTGACAAGCACAGAGCTCCCAATCCACTGAGGCTGGGCTGCATCGCGCTGTCACGAGGGGGAAAAACTCACGCACACATTAGGCGAACTGGGGAAAGTTATAACGGAATGATTTCGCACTGTAGTTGGGTTGAGCACATATATTTCTATGATTCTGGATCTGAAATAGCAATGTTATAAGGTCGGCTATAACATAAGCCTAGCGCAATTCATCCTACACGATGTTCATCATTTTTAGAGGAGGCTGAGCCTCCCTCGTTGTCTTAGAGTAATCGCCCGTGATATATATGTGTGTGTGTGTGTGTGTGTGTGTGTGTGTGTGTGTGTACTGTACTGTAGTATCACATGGTATCTGATGTTGGTATTGGAGCATATTTTATTCCTGGAGTCCCAGTATTTATGCATCCCTAATTTAAACCATGTTTTTATTGCATAATGCTCATATATAATCTCATATTAGTTACGTGGTACATAATTTTGCTGCATTTTGTTTCTGCCTTTACACAGGTGATCTTTGAAGGCATTCGAGGCCCAGGGATTGAGGGGGACATTGCAATTGATGATGTCACTCTCGAAGAGGGGGAGTGTCCTGACCCTCCATCCAATCGTATGTATTAAAGACACTGCTTTAGTAAAGGCCCCTAATTACATTAATGTGTGTGAGTGCTGGAATTAGTTGTACCTGTTGGAGGTCTGTGATTGCACTTGCAGACAAATAGAGAGAGAGAAAAAAAAACAGAAGTCAAGACAAAGTAATGGCCTGGAATTGATTAAGCTATTGAAAGAGAAATAAAGATTTTGTTCTTCTCAGCTTTTACTTTTCTGAAATCCATGAAACAGTCTGGCTATGTGACTTGGCTTTTCTTTTCTAAAAAAAAATCCTCAACCAGATAAACCAGAACAGAGTTTTTCTGTCTTTCATTTTTTCATTTGATTGATACACTTTGGCTGGAATAACCCTTACCCATAACTACCTCGTCGCTTGTTTACCACAATGCATTATGGTCGATACCCGGGGTCAGCTCTGCCGTATAGGTTACTTTCACCTTTGTTAAACACTGCATTGTTCTGTCTAACTGGTTTTAACCATGCCACCTAAAGTGAACTTCTGTGTGCCTAACTGTGTCTCCACAACAAAGATAACACCTCATTTGAGCTTTTATCAGTTGCCAGTCAAGAAGAAGAGAAGAAAGAAATGGATAAGTTTAATCTGCAATGAAAACCTTCGACCTGAATCGAAATGGACGAGTGTTTGTAGTTTATATTTCTCTCGTGGGAAAAAGACATACTTAAACTATGACCCAGCGATATTTCCATGGTCTGAGGAACAGCCCTCGGTTATAGATGATTATAACAATCGACACTGTTCATCGTCTGACACTAGCGATATTCCATAGCCTGTAAAGCGAAGAACCATTCTTCGGCCTTTGCCTCTCGACGTACCGAAGCACTCGGCAGCCGAACGAGCCTGTCGGATGGATAAAATTCCCAAACCACGAAGGGTTCTCTTTCGGGTATGCATAATGTTCAGTGTACTTCACTAGCGGCATTTATTTAAGTAAATGCATTTATACTGAACATGGCACGGCAGATCAGCGGGTTTCTAAAGATTTTTTTTTTTTTGTAATGTTTTCTGATATCAAGTTTTATTTAACTAATCACTCATTTATAAATGTTTTAATAAGACATTCTGAGATTTGATGTTATTGCTGTTCAGTTGTAGACTCGGTCAATCTCTAGGTTGTACGAATTCTTGTCACTTACGGTATGTCTTACCTTCTCACCAAGCTTGATTCGGATTTTCCTGCTCAACATGTTATCCACCTCTTTACATCACCAATTTCATTGTCTTCCACGACAGAGCACGGCAAATTCGCTCCTCTCACATCGCTCTCATGTAAAATTAATCTAACATCTGCAATATTGCACAGCTACCGACCCCGGCTATCCCCCATAATGCATTGCAGTAAAGAATTGATGGCGTAGTTATGCGTGGGCGCTATTGTTTTCATGAGGAATATGTCATAAAGTTGTCTAAAAAAGCATTTTAGTAGTGCACAACTCTAAAATTCTATAAGAAATGTTTATTAGAGTCCTTTATTTGATCAAAATCTAAATCGCTTGTTTGTTTGTTTGTTTGTTTGTTTGTTTGTTTGTTTCTTCCTTCTACCCCTTTCCTTCTCTTGTCATCAGATATCGGGTCAAAGGCGTCATTCCGAGTGACACATATATGGCCTTTATGCCCTGCCCTGGCTTTCACACTGTTTCAAGGTCTTAGGTGACCACCTCGCTGAGTGGAGACTGGTGGCACTGTCCAAGGCCGTGATCCCATACCCTCAATATAATCACCAAAGATTCACATTTTCAGATGACTAAGAGGGAAACAGGACTGTCTCAATATGGATTATCAGACATAAAATCATGAAAAATGGAAAAAAAAAGACAAAAATTAGAAAGGATTTGATGTATCAACTGAAAACAATCTGCAAACTATTTTGCTGTAAGATGCTCCCAAGGACTTGGATGAGAGCACCTTACTGATGGAGTAGCATGAGGCAGGGCTCGTGTGAAGGGCTCCCACGCAGATCTGAGGACAGTTTGTAAAGCACAAGGACAACTTTGCCAGCTGGCAGTAAAAAAAAAACAACAACAACAAAAAAAAACTCATTATAAAGGTGGGGAAATGACAGGTGGTGGCAGTCTCCACCAGCTCTTTATGAACACCTTTCAATGGACAGGAACAATCCTTCCTGTCCTTCATTGTATATTCAGACCGTATTAGCTTTTTTCTCCACATCCAGCCCTGATCCACATGATTTAAGATTCTTTTGGCTTGGTGCTTTAGAACATATGAAAAACTTTGGCAAAAAAAAAATAAAAAATACTCATATCTGCTTTATATCCCAACCTGGGTAGCGGCCTGTTTTGATTTTCAACACTGTGCTCACATCCACTAGTGGCAGGCCAGAAGTAGGAGACCAGGCCAAAGGAGCTAATGAGCGCCTGATGAAGGAGGGCAGAAGAGAAGAGAAGAGAAGAGAAGAGAAGAGAAGAGAAGAGAAGAGAAGAGAAGAGAAGAGAAGTGCAGAAGCCTGAAGCAGAAGGCCATGGAGGAATACAAAAACAGGTTTCGAAAATGCTCCTCTTTTCACTTTGTCGAGAACATTAACAACTTTGGAGCCACTTTTTTGCCATGAAATACAAAGTGCCTTCAGATTATGAGCAGAATTGCGAGCCTGGCCGTTAACACCAAACGTGTAACGTCAATATTTCTAACGTCACCGTTGGGCTATTTTGTATGATTATTTTGCTCCTTCAAGTGCTGATTTGAATGGTGGTGGAGGTGGAAGGTGGTTCCAGAAGTCAGCACAAGACCTAGACCTGCCTGTAACTTGCAGATTTAGCAAAGTCCCAAACTAAACACAAGTAACTATGTTCTCTACCATAAGAGCAGAAGTGTCTTTGACTGCACTCAGTGTCACATAGTCATTGTGCTGCCTTCAGAATCGGCAGGTTACTGCGCTATCGGTCGGAAAGGTACATGGAGACATAGTCAGCCTGCCATGTCATTGCTTTACATGGACGCTCATCAAGTGGGCCTTAGAACAGTAAGAGATAACTCCAACACCATGGAGGTGAATGCAGGAGGCAGAGCCTGCACAGGATAAGGCCTACTATCCCTACTCACACCTCTGCCATTTATACTGAACAGTGTGCATTCTGAAAGAAAAAAAAAAGGATGATATTCATAATAAAATATTTTATTACACTAGCGAGAATGTTTCTCTGATTTTACACAAACTGTGAAAATAAACTTTGGAAGAAATTTACCTGAAAGCGACCATAACCAGCTGGTTTTTAAAAACATATTCAAAAGAAAGAAAGAAAGAAAGAAAGAAAGAAAGAAAATAATATTTGCGTATATTGTTGGTTATGAATAATGTTTTGAGGAGCTGTGTCTTGTTTCTTATTTTTTATGTTAAAGCTGTTATGACTTTTAGCTTTGTTTAATTCTTGTTGTCTCCCTTGCATTGCTGAAATATCAAAATGGTTGGAAACATGTTGAATAAGTTGGTTTGGTAAATGTAAACAAACCTGTATATGTAAAGAAGCTCTGTTAATCAAGGTTTATATGAAATGTTTATGTATGAATACAGGAAGCACAATATTTAAGGTTCCACATTAAAAAGACGGTTTTAATTCATGTATGTGACTTTCTATTTGCAAAGCCAAGAATATGAAATTTGGGGATGTAATTTTCTATTTGAATTTCCTCTTGTCTTACCAGAAAACTCCTTTTTATTAAAACGTTCAAAATATTACTCGTATTTGGTCATTAGTATGTCTTGAAAGAGGCCTGTTCGAAACCTTCCATCTTGGCTTTCATCTTCCATCGTAACTGAGGGAAAATCTGAACGCAGAAATAAAGTCCTGGACAAAAGGTACTGATATCATTTAAGACCTTCATAGTCTTGGTTTTGTCAGTGTGTAGGTCACATATATGTTCTGGTATATGCAGTGTAAAATAGGTGTGCTAGGAACCAGATACAATACATGTTGACAATGTGACCAAACCAGAGTACAATGACTGACAGTCATTACAGGACATAATGAATACTGCTTTCAGTTCGATTGGCAGAATACGGCAGATGCCCTTCCCCAGTGTCCATCAAAAATATCCTCATGCTAGTACAAATAGGACAGGGTCTAAGAATATAGTACAATTAAGCTAAAACCTTTAGCTGATGGTCGATGAAGGCCATTTTAGAGCTCAGGTCGATTTGCACTGCTATTACAAGCTTTTTTTTTTAGCATCAGATAAAAACAATTACAATGTAGGCACGCCTAACTGACAAAATGACACCCAAATAACATCACCATTGAAGGCAATAACTTGTTATCCCCACTGGCCAAAAGGCCCAAATGGGGTATTATGTCGTGGCGATTTCCGTCTGTCCGTCCATCCGTCCGTCCTGGGAAGGGTGCTCACTTTCTGAAATCAACTCCTCTCACAATCTGTGGAGGAATTTCATTTTGTTAAATATGGTCACATTTTACCAGAGTTACAGCCCTTGATTAACAAAATTATCATTTGACAATTTCATGTGTGTGTTTTCCTTCTGAAATCGACTCCTCTCACAATTGTTGGAGGAACTTCACCAAACTTGGCAAAAGGCATTGTTATATCTCATTAGTACGCATATTGTTATTTTGTTCAATTCGGTCACATTTGACCAGAGTTGCGGCCCTTGATTAACAACCCTGTGCTTTCACAATTTCATGAAGGTGTGCTCGCCTTCTGACATCAACTCCTCTCACAATTTTTGGACAAATTTCTCGAAGCTTGGCAAAAGACCTTGTGATATGACGGTAATATGCATATTGTGATTTAATTTCATTTGTGAAAATTTTACCAGAGTTTTGACCCTTGATTAAATAACTTGTACTTTGACAATTTCATGAGGGTGTACGTTCTTCTGAAATCAACTCCTCTCACAATTTGTTGAGGAATTTCACCAAACTTGGCAAAAGGCTTTGTTATATGACAGTTATACACATATTAAAATTTCATTTAATTTGGCCAAATTTTACCAGACTTATGCCCTTGATTATTAACTAACTTGCACTTTGGCAATTTCATTAAGGTATGCTTGCTTTCTGAAATTAACTTTCCTCACAATTTTTATCCCTGGCTGGCCAAAAGGCCCAAAGGAGGATTATGTCGTGGTGATGTCCATCCATCCCAGTAAGAGTACTCACATTCTGAAATCAACTCCTCTCACAATTTTTGGAGGAATTACACGAAACTTGGCAGGATTCTTTGTTAGATGATGGTAATATGCATATTCCAGTTTTGTTAAATTCAGTCACATTTTACCACAGTTATGGCATAGTTGCCAGCAGGGGATATTGTGCTCTCAGAGCACTCTTGTACATGGTTTGTTATATCAAGAAACCACAAAGTTACCAAGACATATTATACAGATACAAAAAATAATTTGAAGTGAATTTTGCAATTGGACTAAGTCATTATTACTATAAGTAATACTCACACCTCTCATTATTTCAGCAGTATTTTGTCAATGTGTGACTCCTCTGCTAATTGTATTAATTGTATCAACAGCATTCCTACATGGCCTTTCCTTCACCTAGTCCATACACTCGTTCATAATTAAAGAGTTTAATAATTGTTATTCTGCTTGATGTATATATGTGTACAAATAAAGGGAAAAGTAAAAAATGTTTTCATGTTATGAATAAAAGCCCAGTTGTTGTCAATTTCAAAATTACATGGGGGGGGGGGGGAATGAAAGGCAATTTCAATCTCATCAAGTGTTCAAGCCTGAGCATATGGAAGAAGGAGCTAGCCAAGATATGTATTAGTTATTTCCTGTCGAACCCCAATCTCAAATATGAGCCAAGATAGTAGTTCAGAAACCTGTTACCTCAATCTTGCTTGCACAATCCCATTTAAAAAGACTTAAAAAAAAAAAAGCTAGACGGCCTTTCAATTTCATAAAATCAGTGAAATTTAGTTCCCTCAGAAATGTGGTTGTTGCGATATATGTTTATTTCTGTAATATCTCAAAATATCAGGCCATTCTGTGGCTGGGAAGTTATTTAATTTGAGGGGATTAAAGCAAATAATGTGCATGAAATCGCTCGCTTCGCGCAGTCAAGCAGACAGAGGAAGTCCGTGTGCGCATGCGCAGGTTTACCTTCTTCTTTTGGGTTTTACAGCAGCTGGCATCCACAGTGTTGCATTACTGCCATCTACAGGTTTACCTTTGAGCGTGCACTGACAGTTCCATCATTCTGTCGCTAAACGAACAGCTGATCACACCGAGGTGCTCTCTGAGCGCCGATTTTTATTAGTTTGGTCCTGCGTTTTCTTTCCTTCGTATATAACATAACGTCTTTTCTTCTCGCTTTCCGTTACTGTTGTCGGTCTTTCACATTTCGTTCACACACTCATGTCTGACATTTTTCTCTCCTGTTTCAAATTTATATCCCACAATGCCTTGCGTGAATGGGGAAAGCCCACCACGTGATGCATGACGTAGTATCTTGTATTGAGTCATGGTGAAGCAGGAAAAAATAACAGAGAAGTTAGGGCCACGTGGGTGTCAGGGAAAATTCCTTTTATGACCTACACTTGAAAAATCTGAAAGGTAGTCTACCTTGAAAAAAATCTGTTCCAAATAAAAAAAAAGATCTTTATAATTACTTTTTGTGCACATAGTAAATACAATAGCCTATTTGGCATCACATCAAAGTCTCAATGTTTTTTAAAGTTTTGCTTTTCATTTTTAAATTATAGCTATTTAGATCAGATAAAAAAAGTGTTTTAATGATCTTTCACGGATTTCTCTCTCAGCTCAGATAAAATAACCTGACAACATTTCAGAAAGTGCTTTCTGTTTTCCCCCAAAACACCTGGCTATAAAACACTGTGTGTATCTCATTACTTCACCCAAGGATACCAGTGTGCTTTAATCACTTAAAATACTTTATCTGCCATTAACAGAAGGGCTTTTAAAATAATATTCTTTAAATTATGTGGCTCAGTCCAAGGCAAATAATGGTAATTTGCAGCTATTAATATTGATAGTGTGACCTGGTCCTCTATTCCCTCCAGTTGTGTACTCTCCCTGAACATATTACAAATGACCGAATGAAAAGTTTCAGAGTGTATTGACTCTATGACAACTTCCTGTACTGACATATGATCATTGTACTCTGCTTTGTGCTCTGTTTAGGCTTCCTTTCACTGTATTTCTTTGGATTTATCACTGATTCTTTGTGCCATCCCTACAACTAATGATAAAACAATAATAAAAAAAACAGGTATTTTACATCAGCGTTTGAAAAACGTTCTTTCACAGAAATATATATTTGTGTGTGTGTGTCGTATAATTGTGTCGACGCACCATAGAGGTTTACAAATGTGCACATGCTACTCTTGTTGATGATGTTTGTAAAGGAAAAACGTTAGCATAGTGGGTGAGAATCAGACGTTAATTCATAAGGAATAAGTGTGAATTCAAGTAGTGCATTCAGCAGTTACTTGGCAACAGCTTATTAGTGTTTTATTTAATGAGCTTATTTTCCTCTCTTAAATTGTAGTATTAAGTGCTTATCCTTAATGACTGTTGTTTCTGGAAATGTGCAGGCTAATTTGTGAAACACAAGACAAATTTAAGTCATAAAATGTGCCAGGATGTGCAGAAGACACCAGAAGTTGATTATTTTCCAATAACAGCACATCCAGTCTTGTTTTATTACTTCCACATATCTTGACACTGTAGGGTGTGATGTAATAGTGGAGGGCTGTTACCACCCCAAGGTTGATTATTTTTCAGTCACAGTACATCTTGATGTGTATTATTCATCTTATACCAAAACATGTTAGGGTCGCTGGAGGTGTGGTGAATTAGGACCCAAAAGCAGAACACGCACACAGACAGTAATCCAAGAAGCGTAGTCGGTTTAATCCAGAAAGAGGCGTGGCAAAAATGTAAACAAACTTGATTAAAAAAACAATAACGGAAATAGTCCAGGTATAAAAAAAAATGTGAAACTTGACTTGAAAAAAAACGAGGCAGGCAAAGAGATGAAAAAACACTTGGAGGAAAAAAACATGAAAAAGTCTCGAGGCAAAAAATGGCTAGAGTCTACAAACGAGACATTCTGGCACTGTGTATGGCTGAGAATGGCATTTAAAAAGGCAGGAAGTGAATGCAGGTGAGCGCTTGCTGAATGGGGAAGCAGGCAAGATGGAATTCCCGTCCTGGATCCGGATCGGAGCTGACGTGGAAGACCCGCGAACTCGGGAGCGGATGTCCGGGGCAGAGCGTGACACTACCCCCCCACCCCTTCAATGAGCACCTCCAGGCGCTTTAGGAAGAGCGTCAGGGTGTTGCCGGTGGAAGTCAGTGATGAGGGTTGGGTCTAAGATGAACCTAGCGGGGACCCAACTTCTCTCCTCGGGACCGTAACCTTCCCAGTCCACCAGGTACTGAAGTCCTCTGCCTTGCCGCTGCACCTTCAGCAGCTTTTTGATGGTGTAGACTTCGCCGCCATCTATGAGCCTGGGAGAAGGAGGGGGTTTGGAGGATGGGGACAAAGAACTGGAGACAAGAGGTTTCAACTGTGATACGTGGCACATGGGGTGAATGCATCGCATGGTGAGTGGTAATGCCAGTTTGACGGAACATGGATTGATTACCTTACTGATGAGGAAGGGTCCTACATATCTGGGAGCCAGCTTGCGGGAGACGGTTCTGAGAGGCAGATGGCGCGTGGAGAGCATGCCTCGCTGCCCCACCCGGTACGTGGGTGCCTTAGAGCGGCATTTGTCGGCCTGCCTCTTGGATGCTAGGGTGGAGCATAGGAGTCTTCTCCGGGCCAATGCCCACGTCCTCCTGCAGTGGCGTATGAAGGTCTGGGCTGAGGGTATGGCGACCTCCTCCTCTTGGTTGGGGAAGAGTGGTGATTAGTAGCCTAGGGAGCACTGGAAGGGCAAGAGACCTGTGGCAGATGAAGGCAGAGTGTTGTGAGCATATTCAACCCAAGGTAGGTACTTACTTCAAGAACCGGCATCCCTGGACACCATGCACCTGAGTGCCACTTTCAAGTCTTGATTTGCCCATTCCACCTGGCCATTGGTTTGAGGGTGGAATCCTGATGAGAGACTACAGGAGGCCCCAATGAGTTTGCAGAAGGCCCTCCAGAACTGTGCAGTGAATTGAGGACCCTGGTTGGAGACGATGTCAGAGGGGAGTCCGTGTATGCGGAAGATGTGGAGGATGAGTAGTTCAGCAGTTTCTTTAGCTGTGGGAAGCTTGGGCAGAGGGATGAAGTGGACTGACTTAGAGAAATGGTCAATGACTGTGAGAATGCATGTGTTGCCACCCGAGTTGGGGAGTCCTGTGACGAAGCCCAGGGCGATGTGTGACCAGGGTCGGGAGGGGTCTCAGCAAGCCAGCAGGGGTCCAGACAATGAAGGGGAGATCCGACCTCTTGAGCTAGTGTCTCCACTCCTCCAAGGCCAGCTTGACGGCCAACAGCTCTCTGTCGCTGATGTCGTAGTTCCGCTCAGCAGGGGACAGCCGGCGAGAGAAGAAGGAGCAGGGGTGGACCTTGTTATCATTGGCCCTCTGGGAGAGAATGGCTCTGATCCTGGACTCGGAAGCATCGACCTCCACAATGAACTGCTTGGCCGGGTTGGGTATGGTGAGGATGGGTGCTGTGGTGAATTTGCGTTTGAGCATGGAGAAGGCTTTCTCTACTTCCTCCCCCCACTTGAAGGGGCTCTTGATTGAGGTCAATGCCGTGAGAGGTCCGGCCACCATGCTGAAGTCGTGGATGAAGCACCTGTAGAAATTAGTAAACCCCAAGAAACACTGGAGCTCCCGCGGCGAGGATGGGGTGGGCCAGTCAGCAACTGCCTCAAGCTTGAGGGGGTCCATCTGGATCCTCGCTGGGGAGATGATGAACCCCAGAAACAGGATGGAACTCTGGTGGAACTCACTTTTTTCCTCCTTGACAAACAGCTTATTCTCTAACAGGCACTGGAGAACCTGCCAGACGTGACCCCAATGTTCCTCCAGGGAGCAGGAGAAGATCAGGATGTCATCCAGGTACATGAAAATGAAGATGTTGAGATAGTCCCTTAAGACATCGTTCACGAGTGCCTGGAAGACTGCAGGAGCGTTGGTCAGGCCGAAGGGGACTACAAGGTACTCGTAGTGACCCATGGTGGTGTTAAAGGCCATCTTCCACTCGTCTCCCTCCCTGATCCTGATGATACGGTATGCATTGCGTAGATCCAGCTTGGTAAATATCTTGGCTCCCTGGAGTAGTTCAAAGGCCGTGGTCATGAGCGGTAGTGGGTAGCGGTTTTTGACCATGATGGCGTTGAGACCTCGATAATCAATGCAGGGGCAGAGCGACTTGTCTTTTTTCTCCACAAAGTAGAATCCTGCCCCTGCTGGGGAGGAGGAAGGGCAGATGATCCCAGCTGCCAAGGACTCGGAAATGTACTTCTCCATGGCTTGCCTTTCGATGGGAGAGAGAGAGTAGAGTCGTCCTTTGGGTGGCGCTGTCCCAGGCAGGAGGTTGATTCCACGGTCATAGGGTCTGTGAGGAGGGAGGGACACTGCTTGGGTCTTACTGAAGACACGCTTTAGATCCAGGTATTCTGGAAGCACGTGAGAGAGGTTGGGAAACTTGCTGGCTGAAGGCTGCGGTGGCTTGGCGGGAGGCAGAGCAGAGTGCAGGCAGGAAGCTAGGCAGGACTGGCTCCAGCCTAAGATGGTGTTGTCGGCCCAGTTTAGGTGGGGGTTGTGCTGCATTAACCAAGGTAATCCTAGAACGATGGGTATGTGGGGGTCGTTCATGACGTGAAGTTGGATGGTTTCAGAATGAAATCCTCAGGGTAAGCAGGGTGGTGAGGTGGGTGATGGTGGTCAAGCTGGTGCCATTGAGTGTCAGGACGGTGAGAGGAAAGTCGAGAGCGAGTAGCGGGATTCCCAGACGCTTGGCGGTGGCGGAGCAGATCAGGTTCCTGTCCGCCCCTGAGTTGACAAGGGCCTGGAGGTGGTGATGCTGGTTGTCAAGGATGATGATGGCAGGGAGTAACGGTCGATCAGTGGGGGGCTGGTTTCGAGTGTTGCCCACCAAGGCCCCTCAATTCACTGGTGGGCTTGTCTTTTTAACGGGCAGGCTTGGCAGATGTGTCCCAGCTGACCGCAGTAGAAGCAGGCCCTTGTGCTCCACCAGCACTGTTGTTCTTCAGCTGAAACCCGAACCCGGTCTACCTGCATGGGTTCGATGGACGAGGTGGGAGATGGAGAGGAGGTGAAGCTGGGGCGAGTCTTCTCTCTCTTCCATTGCTGGATACAGGCATTGATACAGTTGGTGAGGTCCATGAGGCTGGAGAGGTCCGACGGCAGTTCCTGTGATACCAGTTCATCCTTAATGGCATCGGACAAGCCGTGCAGGAACGCATTGACCTGGGCATTCTCGTTCCAACCGCTTGATGCCGCCAACGTCTGGAACTCAATGGCGTAGTCTGAGGTAGACCGGGACCCCTGCCGCAGCTCCATGAGTTCTCTAGCCGAAACTCCATGAGTGCCGAAAGTTCGCCTCATCTCCTTGGAGAAATCTTTGAAGTTGGACTAGAAATGTGCATCAGTGTCCCAGACTGCTGTTCCCCACTCCCTGGCCTTGCCGGTGAGGAGCGTGATGATATATGCTACCCGGGAGCATTCTGTGGGGAAGGCCAGAGGTTGCAGCTCCAGGATTAATGAGCATTGAGACAAGAATGATCTGCAAGTACCTGGTTCTCCATCGTAGGGTTGAGGTGCTGGGAGTCTCGGCTCACGGAGAAAGGTGGTGGCAGGAGTTGGAGTCAAAGACGGCTGGGCAGGGGTAGGCGCGGCTTGATAACGCTGCATCTGTGTGGTGAGGAGGTTGAGTGAGTCAGACAGGGTGGCGAGGGTCTGATTGACTTGTCGTAGGTCTTGTTGATGGGTCCCAAGGAGAGTCCCTTGTTGTTGGACGGCCGTTCTCAGATGGGTGAATTCTGCTAGATCCATGTTGGCCAGAACGTACTGTTAGGGTTGCTGGAGGTGTGGTGAATTAGGACCCAAAAGCAGAACACACACACAGATAGTAATCCAAGAAGTGTAGTAGGTTTAATCCAGAAAGAGGCATGGCAAAAATGTAAACAGACTTGATTAAGAAAACAATAATGGAAATAGTCCAGGTATAAAAAAAACATGAAACTTGACTTGAAAAAAATGAGGCAGGCAAAGACATGAAAAAACACTTGGAGGAAAAAACTGTGAAAAACCCTCTAGGCAAAAAATGGCTAGAGTCTACAAACGAGAAGTTCTGGCACTGTCTGCGGCTGAGAATGGTGTTTAAAAAGGCAGTGGTGGTAATCAGGAAATGAATGCAGGTGAGCGCTCACTGAACGGGGAAGCAGGCAGGATGGAATTCCCATCCCGGATCCAGATCAGAGCTGACGTGGAAGGCCCGCAAACTCAGGAGCGGATGTCCAGGGTGGAGCGTGACAAAAACAATTTTCCAGTGCTGTTGCAGAAAGAAAAATAATACCTTATAAATTGATGTGTTTAGTACAAAGCTTTTTTTTACAGTGCAACATGCATGGTATTTAATGTACATGTGTTTCAAGTAAAAAATAAATAAATAAAATGCTAAGCACTAAGATAGTTGAATTTTAAAAAAAAAATCCCAGATATGCTTTATGTATTGCAGTGGACATTACTCATAAAACAAATGGTTTCTTTGTAACATGTCAGCACGGTGGTGTAGTGGTTAGCACTGCCACCTCACAACAAGAAGGTTCTGGGTTCAAGCCCAGTAGCCAACAGGGGGCCTTTGTGTGGAGTTTGCATGTTCTCCCCTTGTCTGTGTGGGTTTCCTCCAGGTGTTCTGGTTTCCCTTACAGTCCAAAGACATGCAGGTTAGGTTATTTGGTGGCTCTGAATTGACTGTAGGTGTGAATAGTTGTTTGTCTCTATGTATCAGCCCTGTAATGATTTGGTGCCTTGTCCAGGGTGTACCCCACCTCTTGCCCATAGTCAGCTGAGATAGACTCTAGCTTGCCTGTGACAGGATAATTGGTTATGGATAATGGATGGATGTAATGAAATGATAATTTTCATAGAAGTATGTCTCACACAATTAAACATCAGTGTAATATTTTGCATTAAGGGACATATACATTCTCAGAATTAAGGAAGACCAGATCACTTCATTGTCTTGTGACATAATTGTGAGACCAATAATGAGATACCCATCGCAGTTACGAATACATATTGGCACTGCATGCCATATGCCAGAAACAACACCACGACATTATGATGGTGTGACTCTGCTGGGTGCCCAGTGGACAGCAGTGAACCAGTGCTTTCACTTTACATCATCACTCTATAGTTACAATGGAATATCAAACTTGATATGTCAAACAGTTATCTGGTTAGATCTCTCACGTCCAGGTACATTGGCACACATGCGGCACCATTAGGATTAATTACCATGCACCTGTTCCTAATTAGAGTGCAATCACAGCACATACATATAAGGACTCTCAATAACACACAGATGTTGTGAAGTATACTCTCTGAACCCTGCATCTGACATTACCAAGCCTTGTATTTTGTATCACTTTTCTGGTTTTGACCCTGTTTGTGTTTTTGGATGTTGAGTATTGTATTACCTCTGATAATACAATACTCTGTGCCTCGCATGACCACTGCCTGTTTGTCAACTCTGCTTTTTCTACGTTTTTGATCTGTTTGCGAGCGTGTATTCAATAAAACTCTTCATGCACTTACATCTGTCTACCACGGTTACATGACAGAAACAATTGTCCAGCAAGGTAGTGGACTCATAAAACTGTTTTAACTAGTATTATATGATATTGCCGAGAATATTTTCCATTAAATGTGTTCGTAAATAATCCCATATTATTTTTTAAAAACCCATCTATCTTATGTAAATAAAGATACAAATTTTATTGTCCAGTGGTCGAGTGTTTGAGATGTTGCCTTGCACTTATGATCAGGTTCCCTTTGTTGGTACACGTACGTTAATATATTAAATGAAATATGAATAAGCTCCTAATGTTGCCAAATAACTGTCTTATTCACTACTTAGATGAAAACTAAGCATATATATGAAAACTAATCATGGAAGCCAAGTCAGGTCTATGATATGAATCCCTGTTCTGAAGTGTTACTTGAAGTCAACTCACTGTAACGCTGCTCCATGTAACACTGTCTGTGCTTACCTGCATAACACCAGAGGCCAGATCATATTCTGTTCCTGAGCCTTTTTTTTTTTTTGTCCTAGTGACTGTTCAGAAAAAGCAACTTTGCTGCAGACTCTTTTATTCTCCTCTGTGTGGTGATGAATTGCAAGTCCCTGTGGCTCAGTGGTATTTGTTCCATAGCTCCATCTTTTCACAGATATGCCCCATGTCTGTTCAGGTGAGAAACAGCCCATATATTGGATGCTACTGGTGTTATATGGACTTACACTGATGAGACACCAAAGTGCTAATGGTTTATGGCAAATATCAGGTCTCTTTTGAGAAAAAAACATAAGCATCTTGGGGTTTTTGGAGAGTGTTGCATTATGTTTGCTTAAAAGCTGAGAGATTAGTTCTTTAATACTGTGTACACCTTTTGGTACTGTAGTTTAAGTCTGTGTGAAAGATTGCGAAATAAAATCACAATTATATATATATATTCACTGAATATGAGCAATTGCATGTTCTGATTGGCGATTCTACGACGAGGCTATCAGCTCATATACCATGAGTAGAGAAAAACAAAATGGTGGAGCATGTTGCTGAACCAACCGAGGACGAAATAAAAACTCTACTCGAAAACAAAACCCCCCAAAATACAAAAAAAAAAACCAACAACAATGAAATATGGAATAAAAGTATTTGATGGTAAGAACGTATCTTTTTTATTTTTCAAGAATTATTATTATTGCATTTTTCACAAATTGCTACCATCATTTCACCGGTTTGTTTACATTCTAAGCGTAAATTATTTTGTCGGACGTTTTGTATAAAGTTTGTATTTATTGAATTTGCTACAAATAAAAATGCTCTGTTTCTCAAAATCCAGGGAATGTGGACAGAATAAAAGTTATTCCACTCAATCTCATTGTATATGGCTTATAGCCAACTCGGTGCTACACGTGTCGTTGGCTGTCAGCTCATGTACGACTCGATTTCTTGGAATAACTGTTGATATATTATACAATGGGGCAAAAAAGTATTTAGTCAGCCACCAATTGTGCAAGTTCTCCCACTTAAAAAGATGAGAGACCAGTAATTTTCATCATAGGTACACTTCAACTATGAGAGACAGAATGGGGGGAAAGAATCCAGGAAATCACATTGTAGGATTTTTAATGAATTAATTGGTAAAATCCTCGTAAATTCCTCAGTAAAATAAGTATTTGGTCACCTACAAACAAGCAAGATTTCTGGCTCTCACAGACCTGTAACTTCATCTTTAAGAGGCTCCTCTGTCCTCCACTCGTTACCTGTATTAATGGCACCTGTTTGAACTCGTTATCAGTATAAAAGACACCTGTCCACAACCTCAAACAGTCACACTCCAAACTCCACTATGGCCAAGACCAAAGAGCTGTGAAAGGACACCAGAAACAAAATTGTAGACCTGCACCAGGCTGGGAAGACTGAATCTGCAATAGGTAAGCAGCTTGGTGTGAAGAAATCAACTGTGGGAGCAATTATTAGAAAATGGAAGACATACAAGACCACTGATAATCTCCCTCGATCTGGGGCTCTATGCAAGATCTCACCCCGTGGGGTCAAAATGATCACAAGAACGGTGAGCAAAAATCGCAGAACCAGGGACCTAGTAAATGACCTGCAGAGAGCTGGGACCAAAGTAACAAAGGCTACCATCAGTAACACACTATGCCGCCAGGGACTCAAATCCTGTAGTGCCAGACATGTCCCCCTGCTTAAGCCAGTACATGTCCAGGCCCGTCTGAAGTTTGCTAGAGAGCATTTGGATGATCCAGAAGAGGATTGGGAGAATGTCATATGGTCAGATGAAACCAAAATAGAACTTTTTGGAAAAAACTCAACTTGTCGTGTTTGGAGGAGAAAGAATGCTGAGTTGCATTCAAAGAACACCATACCTACTGTGAATTATGGGGGTGGAAATGTCATGCTTTGGGGCTGTTTTTCTGCAAAGGGACCAGGACGACTGATCCGTGTAAAGGAAAGAATGAATGGGGCCATGTATCGTGAGATTTTGAGTGAAAACCTCCTTCCATCAGCAAGGGCATTGAAGATGAAACGTGGCTGGGTCTTTCAGCATGACAATGATCCCAAACACACCGCCCAGGCAATGAAGGAGTGGCTTCATAAGAAGCATTTCAAGGTCCTGGAGTGGCCTAGCCAGTCTCCAGATCTCAACCCCATAGAAAATCTTTGGAGGGAGTTGAAAGTCCGTGTTGCCCAGCGACAGCCCCAAAACATCACTGCTCTAGAGGAGATCTGCATGGAGGAATGGGCCAAAATACCAGCAACAGTGTGTGAAAACCTTGTGAAGACTTACAGAAAACATTTGACCTCTGTCATTGCCAACAAAGGGTATATAACAAAGTATTGAGATGAACTTTTGTTATTGGCCAAATACTTATTTTCCAC
Organism: Neoarius graeffei; assembly: GCF_027579695.1. NCBI lineage: Eukaryota > Metazoa > Chordata > Actinopteri > Siluriformes > Ariidae > Neoarius > Neoarius graeffei. Next base: position 112,153,308 of record NC_083571.1, on the reverse strand, counting down.
CATAATTTGCAAATAAGTTCTTTAAAAATCAGACAATGTGATTTTCTGGATTTTTTTCTCATTTTGTCTCTCATAGTTGAGGTAGCCCGATGATGAAAATTACAGGCCTCTCTCATCTTTTTAAGTGGGAGAACTTTTTTGCCCCACTGTATATATTGTGAGGTGTTCCTGGCATGCAGTGGTTAATACCTACCAAAAGTGGTCCAAGGAAAGATAACCGGTGAACCAGTGGATGCCCAAGGCTCACTAATGTGCTAATTGATCCTACAGAAGAACTACAACCCTGATTCCAAAAAAAGTTGGGACAAAGTACAAATTGTAAATAAAAACAGAATGCAATAATTTACAAATCTCAAAAACTGATATTTCTATTCACAATAGAACATAGACAACATATCAAATGTCAAAAGTGAGACATTTTGAAATTTCATGCCAAATATTGGCTCATTTGAAATTTCATGACAGCAACACATCTCAAAAAAGTTGGGACAGGGGCAATAAGAGGCTGGAAAAGTTAAAGGTACAAAAAAGGAACAGCTGGAGGACCAAATTGCAACTCATTAGGTCAATTGGCAATAGGTTATTAACATGACTGGGTATGAAAAGAGCATCTTGGAGTGGCAGCGGCTCTCAGAAGTAAAGATGGGAAGAGGATCACCAATCCCCCTAATTCTGCGCCGACAAATAGTGGAGCAATATCAGAAAGGAGTTCAACAGTGTAAAATTGCAAAGAGTTTGAACATATCATCATCTACAGTGCATAATATCATCAAAAGATTCAGAGAATCTGGAAGAATCTCTGTGCGTAAGGGTCAAGGCCGGAAAACCATACTGGGTGCCCGTGATCTTCGGGCCCTTAGACGGCACCGCATCACATACAGGCATGATTCTGTATTGGAAATCACAAAACGGGCTCAGGAATATTTCCAGAGAACATTATCTGTGAACACAATTCACCGTGCCATCCGCCGTTGCCAGCTAAAACTCTATAGTTCAAAGAAGAAGCCGTATCTAAACATGATCCAGAAGCGCAGACGTCTTCTCTGGGCCAAGGCTCATTTAAAATGGACTGTGGCAAAGTGGAAAACTGTTCTGTGGTCAGACGAATCAAAATTTGAAGTTCTTTATGGAAATCAGGGACGCCGTGTCATTCGGACTAAAGAGGAGAAGGACGACCCGAGTTGTTATCAGCGCTCAGTTCAGAAGCCTGCATCTCTGATGGTATGGAGTTGCATTAGTGCGTGTGGCATGGGCAGCTTACACATCTGGAAAGACACCATCAATGCTAAAAGGTATATCCAGGTTCTAGAGCAACATATGCTCCTATCCAGACGACGTCTCTTTCAGGGAAGACCTTGCATTTTCCAACATTACAATGCCAAACCACATACTGCATCAATTACAGCATCATGGCTACGTAGAAGAAGGGTCCGGGTACTGAACTGGCCAGGCTGCAGTCCAGATCTTTCACCCATAGAAAACATTTGGCGCATCATAAAACGGAAGATACGACAAAAAAGACCTAAGACAGTTGAGGAACTAGAATCCTACATTAGACAAGAATGGGTTAACATTCCTATCCCTAAACTTGAGCAACTTGTCTCCTCAGTCCCCAGACGTTTACAGACTGTTGTAAAGAGAAAAGGGGATGTCTCACAGTGGTAAACATGGCCTTGTCCCAACTTTTTTGAGATGTGTTGTTGTCATGAAATTTAAAATCACCTAATTTTTCTCTTTAAATGATACATTTTCTCAGTTTAAACATTTGATATGTCATCTATGTTCTATTCTGAATAAAATTTTGAAACTTCCACATCATTGCATTCCGTTTTTATTTACAATTTGTACTTTGTCCCAACTTTTTTGGAATCGGGGTTGTACTTTTAGGACTTGTGTGAAAATCTGATGTTTCAGGTCATATTTATGCAGAAATATAGAAAATTCTAAAGGGTTCACATACTTTCAAGCACCACTGTAGTTTGTTCCTGAACATGACGTATGAACAGGTGAAAGTGCATTCTCTTGCATGAAATTAGTATGAAAATTAATGTAGATATAAATATCTTATGTCAAATTATTATGGCATGTTGCAAAATAAAGAAAAAATCCGAGTCTGAGTCCAAGTCACCAGTGCTCAAGTCCAAGTCAAGTCACGAGCCTTTAAAATTAAGGCATAAGTCGGACTCGAGTACTACAAGTCTGATTAAAAATCTGTGCAGGTAAGAATGAAAATAGAGAGGTTACTCGTCCTTTTTGTCATCTCCATTTTAGAACACTTTTATAAAATCACAAAAGTCATTGATCACGACTCTCCTTAAATTTACATCAAAGTATCTTACTCTCAGTCACCTTTTCACACCCTCCTCTCTTATCAGTCTCAAATCTCATTTTAGCTGATCTAATACTGACCTCTAGTTCCCCATTAAAATGAACTTCTGGTAGCTCATCTAGTGTACAGTTTCATTTCATATACATTTTGTCTCCCTTTTTTCCTTCCCGTGGTTGGTGATGGTGTTCCGTTTACATCGCAGCTCCTGTTTCCTAAGCGCATAGGGAAATGTCACTGAATGCTAATGCATCACAATGCCCCTTTGAACAGCATACACTGTCAATCAAGACTAATCCATATACCATGCAAAATGTCTGTCAAAGACCCATAGACATTTGTCACATATAATGGATCTAGAATCATTTGTGCCCAGAATCCACTAAAGCAATTTTCAAGATAATGTGTGAATAACTGTTATAGCCAAAACAAATTCAGTGTCAGAATAAAGAAGGGCAAGATTTTTTGTCCTCCTTCAATAATAAATAAGCAATTTTCTCTGCAGATAAGTGGAAAATACAGCTTTCATATGTATCATATCAGGAAATCAACAAATTCTTGCTGGACACTTGCACCCTCAATTCATGACGAACAGCAGCTCATTAGAGGACCATCAGATGCACATTTATATGCCAGCCTACTGCAACATGAGTGCCATTATATCTGTTTGGAGCAGAGCAGAGAATTTGCCTAATGATAGGCCTCTGGCTGGTGAGCTAACTGATGATCGTGTTAGCTGCGTTAATTTAGATTAACTATAAGAGGATTTTCTTTTAGTGTTTCAGAAGATTTCATGATTGTATATTGATGAATTGAGATAGATAGATTGAATAAGATTTCAGTAAATGGATTTTTGTGCAGATTTGAAAATCTGCTTTTCTGCTTCGTTTCACAGAAAGGAATGCAGGTTCAAAGAGATCAAATGTGTGAGCTACAGATAGGACTTATGGGTCCATCAGCATTCCACCAGAGTTAATTCCAGGGTTGGTTCTTTGGAAAACAAAAGGATCAGGCTGATGCTGGGGACTGGGGCTGATGCTGAGGATAACCCAGGGCCTGGGGCTGATGTTTGGTAAAACTCACTGGCTGGAGCTGCTGCCAGGGAAATTGTGGGGACTGGAGCTGATACTGGGGAAAACACAAGGACAGGGAATAATGCCAGGTAAATAATAGAGACTGGAGATTACTTCTGGGGAAAACTCAGGGACTGATGCTAATGTGAAGGATTAGGGTTGATACTGCGGAAAACTCAGGGACTAGGGCTGAGGGACTTGGGCTGATGTTGAGGAAAACTCAGGGATTTGGACTGAGGGACTTGGGCTGATGTTGGGGAAAACTCAGCGACTGATGCTAGGGAAATCCTGGAGCTAGTGCTGACATTGAGAATGGCTCGGAGATCTCGGGAATTTAAATGAAGTCTTAGAGGTTAAACTTGATACAAGGGAAGGCTAGGGGATATACCTGACACTGAAAAATTATGAGATAATAATAATAATAATAATAATAATGTTCAATTTATATAGCACCTTTCTCAAAACCCAAGGTCGCTTTACAATTATAACAGAAAAAAAAGTCCACCAAATAGAGGTCAGAATGTCATTCCAGTGGTGTAGCAGCCACAGTCCTACCAAAAGGTGCACAAAAACACGTCCCACACCGCCAGCACAGCCGCCACGCCGCTACCGGGCAACATCACTTGGAACACCATGCCATGGATCCACAAAGTGAGCACAGACACACCACCACGCAGAGTGCTGGTATGTCCCAAACCGCCTGCACAGCAGCCACGACGCCACCAAGCAACATCACTTGGAACATCACGCCAAGCACTAAAGGACTGCTACACATAGCTAGGAGCACAGGCATCACGGCAAACCAAGACCTGGAGGGAACCGACGCCCAAAACTGGGTCTGGAGCTACACCACAACTGGTGGACAAAAACACTCAAACGAAAACAAACATCAAACTACACAAAAAAAAGCTCCAATGAGAAGCAGCAGCCAGGATGCGCACGACATACTCTCAACTAAAAACGGAAAGGTGAGGTGACAAGTGATACAGAATTATAGATGAGAGAGACACATGGTCAGACACTGTTTGGGGTTACAAGGTAACCAAAAGAATAGGAGCAAAGACAGTAACAGAATCCATCCCTAACCACTTATCCTGTGCAGGGTCATGGGCAAGCTGGAGCCTATCCCAGCGGACTATGGTCGAGAGGCAGGGTACACCCTGGACAAGTCACCAAATCATCACAGGGCTGACACATACCGTAGAGACAAACAACCATTCACACCTACAGTCAATTTAGAGCCACCAATTAGCATAACCTGCATGTCTTTGGACTGTGGGGGAAACTGGAGCACCCAAAGGAAACCCACACAGACATGGGGAGAACATGCAAACTCCACACAGAAAGGCCCCCGTTGGAACCCAGAACCTTCTTACTGTGAGGCAACAGTGCTAACCACTACACCAACATGCTGCCCAGTAACAGAATCTCAAGTTGAAACAAGAATTGAACAGCTCAGCAAATAAAGACACAGAGCTAATAGCTTAAAGACTGTTAGGAGTAGGAAATATGAGCAAAGGCCTAGACTGAGTAAGATAATTAAAAGGTACAGATGAATTATAATTGTGAACTGGGAAAAAAAAGTTATTGGTGGGGTTATTTCATCTGTAATCAGAATCCTAAAGCCGAAACTTATGATTTATATATAATCTCAGTGAGGTGTATAATCAATGTCACCAATAAATATTGCATTGAGTACTGTATCAGAGAGGGCTTAAACAAGCAGAAATTATAAAATATGGCATTATGCAGCGTTGAGACTAGATATAGAAATATCTGTGATGCGTGGTTTGTGGGGAAAATGAGGAGATTGGAATCAGGCCTGAGACAACTCCAAAGGTGCACTTTATTTGACTTTCACTCACTTTTCAGCAAGCTTAATTTATTCTTGGCACACACCCACACACACAGAGCTCCGCGCTGTTCAGCTTTCTCTCTCCTTACTGGCTTTTAACCCACTAGACAATACTAACCCACTAACCCACTAGACAATATTGGAAACTCAAAGTCGGTTACAAGAAGACAACCGAGTTCAAACTCCGAGCAACAGCAACAGCAGCATGGACAGAGCTAGACATAGAGAAACATCATCAGAAGTACAAACAGAAGCAAAGACTCTCTCAGAGCCAGAAACATTCAAAATTATCTGCCTTTATAACAAAATGGAGTAGATGTCTGTGAAGGTTCTCAGTAATCCAGGTCATCGTAATCCGTAGGTGCTAAAGAAGGCAACTGGACTTACTTGAAATCCTAGAAGATGTTTCATCTCTCATCCAAAAGGCTTCAGATGAGAGTTGAAATGTCTTCAAGGATTTCAAGCAAGTCCAGTTGCCTTCTTTAGCACCTACAGAAAATGGAGTAGTGGTCCCAGATAGCAATTTGATCTGAGCCGGATCAGCACCGGATGTACCCCAAAGTCCGGTCTGAATACAGCAAACGGATCCATCCCACATAACTTTTGCTCTCCATCCCATATCAGGAACAGATACAATTTTTGGATCTGGAACAGATGTGGGCCAGGTCCGGCACTGATCACTAAAAACCTATCTCTGCACTGCCCAAATCAGGTACAGATGCGAGTTGGATCAGGGCCGGATGTACCGTAGTCCAGATATGTACAGCAACCATCTGAGGTGAACCTCCAACCCCCAAGTTTGCTTCATTAGCATTAATAAGACAAATGTTAAGAAAAATCTTCAATCACAAAGTACTTTTATTGACATATGAACATGTGACTTTGTAGATCAGCTATTTTCAAGTTGGTAATTGGAATCAGCTCACAAAATTTCTGGCACAGTGCAATAATGAACAGTGCAAAAAAAAGTTAAACAATGTCAACAATGTTCAGAGTGCTGAACTGCATCGTATACATCACCATATATGTAAAACATGGATTAAGTACTGAACTGCATTATAAACACCATACAAGTAAAACATGGATATAAAACAGATGGCTTTCACACCAAAATGTACTCAAATTCACGGTCCAGGCTTGTAAAGTGAACCTTATGCATGCTGTCGCTGAGGTACACTACTGTTCAAAAGTTTGGGGTCACCCAGACAATTTTGTGTTTTCCATGAAAAGTCACACTTTTATTTACCACCATAAGTTGTAAAATGAATAGAAAATATAGTCGAGACATTTTTCTGGCCATTTTGAGCATTTAATCGACCCCACAAATGTGATGCTCCAGAAACTTAGGCCCTGTTTACATTATTTCGAATCAGCGGATCATCAGATTAACATTTTTAAAACGATTCGCGTGCACACAGCAACGCCAATACACGGATACGCTAATCACATGACTAATTAGATGGCACGTCACATGATCCCAGTGCATATCGGGCATGCGCAAGTCACTCACCACTTGCAAGTGGAAGGATGGCAAGCGAACACCTTCTCCAGCAGATAAACACACCTGGCTGTGATGTTCATGTTCTCACTGAGTTTAAGCGCCTGAAGGAGGTTGAAATGTGTAAATAAACCTCAGTGCGGCTCAGCGCTTCCTCCTGCGCTCCAAATCACTCCGCCCTGAACAGCGAGTGCCCTCTGGAGGGTGCGCACTCCGGCCCTGCGTAGCTCACAGAGCGCGCGAGTGAAGCGCACGAGCAGTGATTCGGGACTGAGCCGCTGTGTGTGAGATCCCAACGCCAGCGAATCAGGAAGGTGGATGTCGCAGTGACGTTGTCCAATGATGACGTCAGCTAGAGCTCAGCACAGCGTATCCGCGTATCCTCAATGTTTACACAGCACCAGACCAGACACGAACTGGATTGAATACGTGGGCTCTGGCGGATTCCCGTTTCCCGGCGTTTTAATGTGAACGGACAGTGCATCCGCGAAGAAAACGAGACAGATACGGTCTAATGTAAACTTGGCCTCAATCTGCTCAAAGGAAGGTCAGTTTTATAGCTTCTCTAAAGAGCTCAACTGTTTTCAGCTGTGCTAACATGATTGTACAAGGGTTTTCTAATCATCCATTAGCCTTCTGAGGCAATGAGCAAACACATTGTACCATTAGAACACTGGAGTGAGAGTTGCTGGAAATGGGCCTCTATACACCTATGGAGATATTGCACCAAAAACCAGACATTTGCAGCTAGAATAGTCATTTACCACATTAGCAATGTATAGAGTGGATTTCTGATTAGTTTAAAGTGATCTTCATTGAAACGAACAGTGCTTTTCTTTCAAAAATAAGGACGTTTCAAAGTGACCCCAAACTTTTGAACGGTAGTGTAAGAGAGGTTGTTTTCACACCAAAATGTCCTGAAGTTCACACAGGCCCAGCATGTCAAGTGAACCATGGCTTTAAAAATTAGGTTAAAAAAAAGAAAGAAAGAAAATGGCAGTGTATGGTATTGGTACAAAGTTTTCACACGTGATTTAATCAGCGATCACACCACTACAAATGAACCAAACCAATGGAGGAAACTGACCGAACTTCCCGGTGTGACTGTGCCCTCAGAGAGCGCCCCTCTCTACAATCACACATCATCATTCGCCTCGTGCTCAGCCTCTTGTACCTGAAGATGAAAAACATTTATCAGTTCTCAAAATGGCATGATTCAAACACAAGTATATCCAGCAATCCTTCCCTACCTGATTGGTGTAAATGATTTAACCAAAACTTCTGGCAATTAGAGCTGAAACCATTGATTATTTTAGTAATCAATTTCAGTCATTAGGCTAACATCGCTAACTGTGCAGAGTCGGTGATGATAGCCTAATGCTACTCAGCCTTAGCGCCGGTCTGACAGCTAACGTGGCGGAGTCTGCCTTTTTTCGTCCAATTATCAGCAATTTACTTTAATATTGTACATACAGGAACTCGTCTAAACACACAGTGTCTACAACACTACTGTTTTATATTTAACCAATAACTACAACTGTACTGTTTTAATATAAAAAACACATTAACAAAATAAACCATGTGGAAAATAATCCCAGCCATGCCAAAACAGCCTCACACACAAAATAACTTATCCCAAACAACCTTAGCTTCATTCCGTAAAATACTATGGTTATTCATCCAAAAGAATAACCATAAAAGACTGGACTGAAGTGGTGTTTGTTGAAACTATTTAGCCCAAGAGCATTAGCTCAAAATTGAGTCCAACCCGGAACAAATTAGTAACAAGCTGAATTTTTCAGAATATGTTCAGAATACCCTTAGGAATAACATACTAAAAGTCCCCAGGAATCCACCTTGTGCTCTCTGAAAAATTCAAGATGGCGTCCAAAATGGCCGCCGATTGGAGATTTTTCAATATCTCATGGATAAAACATAATATAAATGCAATTAAAATGTTAAATTATATGTTCTCTCATACAAGCAATGCAAATTCACCATTGTCACACTGTTAAAATTAAAATTAACCAAGATTACAAGGTCATTAATGTGGAAATTACATGGAATTTGATGGTTGACATGATTGACAGATTAGCTTAGTAGGCTACCTACATACATGAACATAATGTAAGACAACAATTAGACATCAATTTCCTTAATATTTAGTGCATCTTTAAGCTTTGATAAAATATTAAAGGGAAATTAAATTTGAGAACTCTATCTTCTAAAACTACAATGGCAAGCTGTTTCAGTCCACTTCTTCAACATTCCGGCGACTTTCATGACAAAAAGGTCTGCCTCAATAAAAGCTCTTGCTTATAAACAATGAGTAGACTTAAACACTTCTCAGTGCCTCAGTTGTAATGCTTGGACCTTTGTTGTACCATCAATGAAGTAGGGAATTTATTCAAGCTTGTTTAAGGGTGGAAAAAAAATTAATCCTTGAGTTTCTAGCACCAGTCTTTACTACTAGCAATGCCAGTGTGTTCGGACAAAAAATGACTAAACTCAGCATGACCTTTTAACATGCCATTTTTCATTTTACACCACCAATTTACTTTAATTAATATTAATGAAAATAAGTGCTCCAACCCCTAGTAATTGTGTTTGTTGTTTTGTGAACAGAATAGGATGATACGGAGTGAACGAGTAACCAATGGATCCACACTATACACAAATATACTGTTATAATAATGTGTACATTGTTATTATATAATGTTTATACACAAAGTAATTAATACACACATGTTGGAATTTACTCTCCTACCCTACAAAACATATATTCTGACCTTTTCAGCTTCTGAAATTTTCAGCTTGTTACTAATTTGTTCCGGGTATAACCCTATTACTCCTGGGCTAATTGAAGAGCGCACCCGTGCTTTTGAAACTGTTGAAGAAATTGTTGTGTCTGTTGAAGAGCGTGCCCGCGTGGTCCCGCCCCGCGGGTGTATAAAACTGTATCATTCTGCTCACATCCGACACTGATCCGGGGAAAGGGTTGGCCTGTCAGACGGAGCCAATGCGGACCTTAGAACATCAGCTGCAGACTGTAATGCTATCTGGGGGTGCCTTCAGAACTAGAACCAGAACAAAAAATGGGTGTTAAAGCTAGACGGCTTTTCGATTTCATGAAATTGGTGAAATTTAGTTCCCTCTGAAATTTGGTCATTGTGATATATGTTTATTTCTGCAATATCTGAAAAAAATATCAGGCCATTCTGTGGCTGGGAAGTTATTTAATTTGAGGGGATTAAAGCAAATAATGTGCATGAAATCGCTCACTTCATGCAGTCAAGCAGACAGAGGAAGTCCGTGTGCGCATGCGCAGGTTTACCTTCTTCTTCTTTTGGGTTTTACAACAGCTGGCATCCACAGTGTTGCATTAGTGCCATCTACAGGTTTACCTTGACCATGCACTGACAGTTCCATCATTCTGCTGCTAAATGAACAGCTGATCACACCGAGGTGCTCGCTGACCACTGATATTTATTAGTTTGGTCCTGTGTTTCCTTTCCTTTGCAACATAGCATATTTTCTTCTCACTTTCTTTTACTGTAGTCGGTCTTTCACGTTTCATTCTCACACACATCCTCCATTTTTCTCTCCTGTTTCAAATTTGTATCTCACAATGCCTTGCGCGAATGGGGAAAGCCCACTATGTGATGCATGATGTACATAGTATCTTGAATTGGGTCATGGTGAAGCAGGAAAAAATAGCGGAGAATTTTGGGCCACATGGCCCTAAATTCATTAATTGTTCTATTTAAGAAAACCTAATAAAATTGGAAGTCTGTGCTTTGAATCCAGTAGCTTTCGCTCCACTAAACAAAAATAATTGCGTGTCAGGGAAAATTCTTTTTATGACCTACACTTGAAAAATCTGAAAGGCAGTCTATCTTTAACAGTAATAGTGACATCATCCCAAAGCTAGGAGCAGAAGCTGGGAGAAGAAATTGTGCTTTTAGGGTGAACAATATAAACAGAGACACTAGTCTCTGTTTTCTAAATTTGCCACAATCGTACCCATGAGTATCAACCAAGGGCTCCTAGATAGTTAATGTTCACAGTGTTCGAACGTCAGAATGGGAAAAATTATCATCTCAAAGTGTGACTTTCACTGTGGCATGGGTGTTGGTTTGAGCCAGATGGACTGGTTTGAGTATTTCAGAAACTGCTGATCTTCTGGGGTTTTCACACACAACAGTCTCTATACAGAATGATGCGAAAAGCAAAAAGCATCAAGAGAGTGAGCAACAGTTCTGTGGGTGGAAAGAAATACCTTGTTGATAAGAGAGGTCAGAGGAAAATGGACAGATTGGTTCGAGCTGCCAGGAAGGATATAGTAACTCATAGTAACTCTTTACAACCATGGTGAGCAGAAAAGCATCTCAGCATGCATGTCATGAAGACCACATTGGATTCCACTCCTGCAGCCAAGAACAGGAATCTTAGAATCAAGAACAAGTTCTGATTAAAGTGGCTGGTGAGTATACGTTTGTGGATGTATGCACTAGAGGTATATTAAATAAGAAAAACCGAAGTATTTCCTCTCACTGTCCTTCAGTTATTCAGGATCTCTTTCATAATAAAGAAGAATGCTCAGTGAATGTTGCACTGACATTACTGTTCTGTTCAAGAAAAGTCCAAAATGCTGGATTCATTGTTTGAGTTGAAGTGTTAGCCCAGGAGTAATAGGGTTATACCCGGAACAAATTAGTAACAAGCTGAAAATTTCAGAATATGTTCAGAATACCTTTAGGAATAACATACTAAAAGTCCCCGGAAATCTCCCTTGTGCTGTCTGAGAAATTCAAGATGGCGTCCAAAATGGCCGCCAAATGGAGATCTGCCCATATCTCAGGCCCAAAACAAAATATTAATGCAATTAAAAGGTCAGAATATATGTTTTGTCGGGTAGGAGAGTAAATTCCAACATGTGTGTATTAATTACTTTGTGTATTAACATTATATAATAACAATGTACACATTATTATAACAGTATATTTGTGTATAGTGTGGATCCATTGGTTACTCGTTCACTCCGTATCATCCTATTCTGTTCACAAAACAACAAACACAATTACTAGGGGTTGGAGCACTTATTTTCATTAATATTAATTAAAGTAAATTGGTGGTGTAAAATGAAAAATGGCATGTTAAAAGGTCATGCTGAGTTTAGTCATTTTTTGTCCGAACACACTGGCATTGCTAGTAGTAAAGACTGGCGCTAGAAACTCAAAGAGTAATTTTTTTCCACCCTTAAACAAGCTTGAATAAATTCCCTACTTCATCGATGGTACAACGAAGGTCCAAGCATTACAACTGAGGCACTGAGAAGTGTTTAAGTCTACTCATTGTTTATAAGCAAGAGCTTTTATTGAGGCAGACCTTTTTGTCATGAAAGTCGCCGGAATGTTGAAGAAGTGTACTGAAACAGCTTGCCATTGTAGTTTTAGAAGATAGAGTTCTCAAATTTAATTTCCCTTTAATATTTTATCAAAGCTTAAAGATGCACTAAATATTAAGGAAATTGATGTCTAATTGTTGTCTTACATTATGTTCATGTATGTAGGTAGCCTACTAAGCTAATCTGTCAATCATGTCAACCATCAAATTCCATGTAATTTCCACATTAATGACCTTGTAATCTTGGTTAATTTTAATTTTAACAGTGTGACAATGGTGAATTTGCATTGCTTGTATGAGAGAACATATAATTTAACATTTTAATTGCATTTATATTATGTTTTATCCCTGAGATATTGAAAAATCTCCAATCGGCGGCCATTTTGGATGCCATCTTGAATTTCTCAGAGAGCACAAGGTGGATTCCTGGGGACTTTTAGTATGTTATTCCTAAGGATATTCTGAACATATTCTGAAAAATTCAGCTTGTTACTAATTTGTTCCGGGTTGGACTCAATTTTGAGCTAATGCTCTTGGGCTATGTCATCTAGCAGCTATTCAGAAAACAAGAGAGTAAAAAGTCAAAGTCCCTTCCATACCAGAATCTGGTCTTCCCAGGCAGTCTCCTGTCCCAGTACTAACCACTCTTTAAGGTGTAGTGGTTAGCACTGTTGCCTCACAGCAAGTGCAGGCCTTTCTGTGTGGAGTTTGCATGTTCTCCCCTTGTCTGCGTGGGTTTCCTTCGGGTGCTCTGGTTTCCCCCACAGTCCAAAGACATGCAGGTTAGAGTAATTGGTGGTAGAGGTCTGCGCGGGTCGGATTTTTCAGTCCCGCTCCTGCCCGCGCCCGCATTGTGCAGTCCCACTCCCGCCCGCGCCCACAAAGAATTATGATTTTCAGTCCCGCTCCCGCCCGCAAATCTGCCATATTTTGTTCTGCCCGCAAATCCCACATGATTTTCAGTCCCGCTCTGCCCGCAAATCCCACATCCCATAAAAATGTGAATGGGCTTGCTTTGTATTAATGGTGTGTTGTTGTTGTTGTTGTTGTTGTTGTTGTTTTTTTTTCTTTTGCAAAGCAGAGCTAGTAAGAGAAGTGAATTGATTTACTGCTTGAGTTAGTCTACAACTTTAATCAGAGAGACAGGTTACACAGTGACGGTAGGCTTGACTCAATGCTATCCCAGAAATCCTTCCTGTAATATGCAAATTTGGCCACCTCTGATTGGACAGCCAAATTTGCATATTATAGGAAGGATTTCTGGGATAGCATTGAGTCAAGCCTACCGTCACTGTGTAATCTGTCTCTCTGATTAAAGTTGTAGACTAACGCAAGCAATAAATCACTTCACTCATGGTTTTCTTGCTAGCTGGGTGTGAACTGTAAGTCATTAGAGTGATCAAAGGATGCCATTCCTCACTCAATCTGGCAACCTGACTCTCTCTGCAAATTTAGGCATCTTAAAATGTTTTTATTAATGCCAAATAAAATATCCAGCACAAATTATATATGATAGACATAAATTAATAATTTATAAATTTTATTTCAAATAAATTTTTAGTTAGTGGGACTGCAGCTTATCACCACGCCTGCCCGCGCCGCATATGTGCACTTCCGGTCCCGCCCGCGCCCGCAATGAGCTTTCAAAATTTGTCCCGCGCCGCACTGCTTTGCGGCGGGTCCCACGAGTCCCGCGGGACTCCCGCGGGAGTGCAGGGCTCTAATTGATGGCTCTAAATTGACCGTAGGTGTGAGTGTGAATGGATGTTTGTCTCTGTCAGCCCTGCAATGACCTGGCGACTTGTCCAGGGTGTACCCCACCTCTCACCCATAGTCAGCTGGGATAGGGTCCAGCTTGCCTGTGACCCTGCACAGGATAAGTGGTTACAGATAATGGATAGATGGATGGGTATGGCGCTGATTTCTGTTTCGATAGCCCTTGGCTTCTCACCTATACAGCTAGGGTTACAGTGGGGGGGCTAGTCCTCTGGTAACTGTGAGAGTTTGATTTCCCTACTCGCATCTGTATTGCAGTTTGCCTTGCCGGATGGTAGTATGTACCATTTTTATGATGGTTTTTGGTATGACCCGACCGCGAGTAGAACTCACAAGCTCCCAGTCAAGAGGCAGACACACTAACCACTAGGCCAACTCACGGTCCATACAAGAGAGTAGTGTATATATATTTACAGAATTTGTTTCTAATACCCAAGTCATGTCACATATAGTACGTTTTTGTGGGTATCAATTTTTCTAGACTGAGCAAGTCAGTATTCATGGTATTCTAATAGAGTCATGCTGAACCCACAAGAAAAGGCTCTCCACACATTTCCTGTTCCCCTTATATTGTCATTGTTATCTTTGTAAACCAGATGCGTGTTTTATAAACTGACACACCAATTTAAAACAGAAAAAAAACTCAAAAAACAGAAAGCTGTGTGTGCATGTTTTTGTCAATTGTTCTGTGTTGTGCTGTATTTTTATCTTCTGCCCAAACTAAGTTTGGCAGGGGATATAGAAACGGGTTCCATCTGTCCATCCATCTGTCCATCCATCTGTCTGTCCGTCTGTCCGTCCGGTCACATTTTCGTTTCCGGGCCATATCTTTAAAAATACTGAAGATATCTTCATGAAACTTTGTAGACATATCAATCAACATGTGAACTGGTGCCTTTTGCTATTTTGGATTTTTGGAAAAAAAGTATTTTTCAAATTTTTACATAAAAAAAGATTTTGACTTAGTTTCTAAGAGCAATGTTTGTATCCGGAGCATATATCGAAAAGTATTCATGATACGGATTTGAAACTTGGTACACATTAACAAGATGATGTACGAGTAGATGTGCCTTTTCATACTAAGAAATTTGAGAAATTTAAATTTTTCATGTTTTCATGGAAACAATTTCAGACTTAGTCTCTCAGGTTAGTCTTAGGGGTAAGTTTTGTTTCCGGAGCAGAACTTGAAAACTATAAGTGGGATGGTCTTGAAAGTTGGTATATGTGTTGATTAAGTCATGTATATGTGCCTTTTGATACTAAGAAATGTGAAAAATTAAAATTCTTAGCTCACCTGGACGGGGCGGCACGGTGGTGTAGTGGTTAGCGCTGTCGCCTCACAGCAAGAAGGTCCTGGGTTCGAGCCCCATGGCCGGCGAGGGCCTTTCTGTGTGGAGTTTGCATGTTCTCCCCGTGTCCACGTGGGTTTCCTCCGGGTGCTCCGGTTTCCCCCACAGTCCAAAGACATGCAGGTTGGGTTAACTGGTGACTCTAAATTGACCGTAGGTGTGAATGTGAGTGTGAATGGTTGTCTGTGTCTATGTGTCAGCCCTGTGATGACCTGGCGACTTGTCCAGGGTGTACCCCGCCTTTCGCCCATAGTCAGCTGGGATAGGCTCCAGCTTGCCTGCGACCCTGTAGAACAGGATAAAACGGCTAGAGATAATGAATGAGATGAGCTCACCTGGACCAAAGGTCTGGTGGGCTTATGCCATGGGCTGCTGAGGTCAGTGTAAAGAGGTAGGGTTGGTTTCCTGAAGCAGAACTTGAAAAATGTGACAAATAATATCTTGAAACGTGGTATATGGGGATATAGTTGATTCTGACTTCTTGTGTATTCTACAGTTGTATAGCTTGCTTTCCACTCTTGAGCATTGTCGTTGTCACTGCCAAACCCCATCCAGGCGAACCATGTTTGGTTGACTTGGCCAGAATTGCAGAAGTCAGATGGCCAGTTCCTTTCTGCACACTCGCACTCACACCTTTGGGCAATTTAGAGGAGCCAGTTAACCTAACTGCTTGTCTTTAAACTGTGGAGGAAACCCACAGAGAGAACATGCAAACTCCATACAGAAAGTCCCCGTCAGCCACTGAGCTCGAACCCAGAACCTTGTTCCTCTGAGGCGACAGTGCACCACTACTGTGCCACCCCCACGCTTGAGCCTTTGACAAAATTGCAGCGTGAACAAAAGATCTACCTTTTAAAGGAACAGTCCACCGTACTTCCATAATGAAATATGCTCTTATCTGAATTGAGACGAGCTGCTCCGTACCTCTCCGAGCTTTGCGCGACCTCCCAGTCAATCAGACGCAGTCAGACGCGCTGTCACTCTTGTTAGCAATGTAGCTAGGCTCAGCATGGCCAATGGTATTTTTTGGGGCTGTAGTTAGATGCGACCAAACTCTTCCGCGTTTTTCCTGTTTACATAGGTTTATATGACCAGTGATATGAAACAAGTTCAGTTACACAAATTGAAACGTAGCGATTTTCTATGCTATGGAAAGTCCACACTATAATGACAGGCGTACTAACACCTGCGCGCTTCGGCAGCGCATTGATATCTGAGCTCCGTATTAATGTGCTGCCGAAGCGCGCAGAAGGTGTTAGTACGCCTGTCATTATAGTGCGGACTTTCCATAACATAGAAAATAGCTATGTTTCAATTTGTGTAACTGAACTTGTTTCATATCACTGGTCATATAAACCTATGTAAACAGGAAAAATGCGGAAGAGTTTGGTCGCATCTAACTACAGCCCCAAAAAATACCATTGGCCATACTGAGCCTAGCTACATTGCTAACAGGAGTGACAGCGCGTCTGACTGCGTCTGACTGACTGGGAGGTCGCGCAAAGCTCGGAGAGGTACAGAGCAGCTCGTCTCAATTCAGATAAGAGCATATTTCATTATGGAAGTACGGTGGACTGTTCCTTTAATGCTGAACACCTGTGACACCACAATATTTACATGACACCTACATACCTTACAAAATGCATAGTGTTGTAATCGAATGCATAGTTTTTTTTGTTTGTTTGTTTTTTTACTTTTCTACGTAGTCAAACTGAACACCCCTTTCAGCAGGAAATTTTGTTGCATATCTGGACAGTTAGTCACTAGTTGCTCAGTTGGTATCCATTGTTGGAGGTTTATTCTGCATGTGAAATGAGCTTTAAAACAATGGACAGAAATAACCAGTTATGCTGGCTGGAGCGAAATAGATCACTGAGCCCAGTATTGCTGTAATGTCACTCTACAGAGTGCAAGTATTTTGCTAAACAAATTTACAGATATTTACATATTTACTGTTTACTGTTTGATGACCTCAAACTCATTAAGAACACAAGACATGCCACGAATTATCTTTTGATATCGTAAAAAGAAAAATACTAGCTGTCATTTCTCTTTACTTAGTTGAGTGGTTCTTAAGATAATATGGATTACTTTAGTTGTGGAATAGAGCTTTTTACTGTATTTTTATTATTTACTATTTACTCTTTGATCTCAAGCATATTAAAGGTAGACTGCCTTTTGGAGTTTTCAAGTGTAGGTCATAAAAATAATTTTCCATGACACCTAATTATTTTTTTTTGTTTAGTGGACCAGAAGTAACTGAATTTGAATCACAGACTTCCAATTTTATTAGTTTTTTTGTTTTTAAATAGAACAATTAATGAATTTAGAGCCATGGGGCCCTATATTCTCTGCTACTTTTTCCTGCTTCACCATGACCCAATTCAAGATACTACGTCATGAATCACATGCTGGGCTTTCCCTGTTCACGCAAGGCATTGTGGGAGACAAATTTGAAACAGGAGAGAAAAATGGAGGACATGAGTGTGTGAATGAAACATGAAAGACCGACTACAGTAACGGAAAGTGAGAAGAAAAGACATTATGTTGCGAAGGAAAGGAAACGCAGGACCAAACTAATAAATATTGGCGCTCAGCGATTTTTCCTCAGTGTGATCAGCTGTTCGTTTAGCTACAGAATGATGGAACTGTCAGTGCACGGTCAAAGGTAAACCTGTAGATGGCAGTAATGCAACACTGTGGATGCCAGCTGCCGTAAAACCCAAAAGAAGAAGAAGAAGGTAAACCTGTGCATGCACACATGGACTTCCTCTGTCTGCTTGACTGCGCAAAGTGAGCGATTTCATGCACATTATTTGCTTTAATCCCCTCAAATTAAATAACTTCCCAGCCACAGAATGGCCTAATATTTTGTGAGATATTACAGAAATAAACATATATCACAGCAAGAAGGTCCAGGTTCGAGCCCCGTGGCCGGTGAGGGCCTTTCTGTGCGGAGTTTGCATGTTCTCCCCGTGTCTGTGTGGGTTTCCTCTGGTTGCTCTGGTTTCCTCCACAGTCCAAAGACATGCAGGTTAGGTTAACTGGTGACTCTAAATTGACCGTAGGTGTGAATGTGAGTGTGAATGGTTGTCTGTGTCTATGTGTCAGCCCTGTGATGACCTGGCGACTTGTCCAGGGTGTACCCCGCCTTTCGCCCATAGTCAGCTGGGATAGGCTCCAGCTTGCCTGCGACCCTGTAGAACAGGATAAAGCGGCTAGAGATAATGAGATGAGATGAGATGAACATATAATCACAATGACCACATTTCTGAGGGAACTAAATTTCACCGATTTTATGAAATCGAAAGGCCATCTAGCTTTAAGAAGGCAAGAAGTTCCACTAATTAACTTTTGATGTGGCACACGTGTTAACTGAAAAGCATTCCAAGTGACTACATCATGATGCTGGTTAAGATAATGCCACTAGTGTGCAAAGTGTCATCAAGCTAAATGTTGGCTACTCTGAAGAATCTAAAATATGAATTTTTTACAGTTTTTTGTTCACTACATAATTCCTTTTTTTCACCTTAGTGTAGAGACAGGGAGGAATCGGGAAATGACCTCGGGTCGGAATCAAACCAGGGTCCCCGGATTTATGGTATGGCACCTTATCCACCTGAGCCACAATACCCCCTACTACATAATTCCATTAATCATATGACCCATACGGACCTGCGCACACACTTTATAAAACCATTGGGAAAAGTAACATGACTGGGTAGATACAGATTTTTGAATCCAGTCCAGAAAAAGCCGTATGCGGCCCCGGACCCGTTTCCCTCGCTTCCTTCCACTGTTTTCATTTTGCTCTGAATTGTTACTTTGAAAAATGAGCAAGACAACTGAGCACAGTGAAAGTTAATTTTATTATCCAGATGATTTATCAGACACAGACTTAACTGAACAAGCTGAACTTGTCAAAGAAAATGAAGGAAAGGTACTTTCGAGCAAAGAAATTCACTTGTTAAACCCCTGGTCCGAAGGAGGGGGGGCTTACTGGTTTACCTCTGTCTGTCTGTCCGAAACACCCTTTTTCTCAGCAATCACAAATCATAGCCACTTGGTACTTGGTCCCAAACTTCAGCTTGGGGTTCTATACCATGTCTACAATTTCCAGGTCTGTTGCACATCGATTTCCTGTTTACTGACTGAATGTATTTATGAAACATATAGCGTGGATTTACAAAATTTTTGTCACACTTTTCTCAGCAACTACAAATCACAACTGCTTGATATTTGGGATGGAACTTCAACTTGGGGTTCTATACCGTGTATACTGTTTTCAGATCTATCACACATCAACTTCCTGTTCACCAACTGATTGTTTTTATGAAACATATAGGGTAGATTTTGACACTATTCCAAGAAGCAAAATGCTATTTCAAAATGACAGTTTACCAGGATGCTATTTGAAATCCCTGGGGAGAGACACGGCTCTTTACTTACTTGTTTCAGGGTTAATTATTTGTTGAAGTCAACATTCAGAATAAGTGTCCTATTGCTTCGATTGCTTGCATTCTGATATAAGTGAGAGTGGGGAGATACGTAAGTGAGCAGTAGCTCACAGTTGCTCTTGTTTATATAAGGACAACAAGAAGAAAACACCATAAAAAATTCAAAAGATTTCTTGCTCAAATTAAGGAGGAAAGAGACATAACAGTCATCCCCTCTAAGGAGCTCAACAGCTTGCTATGCAGTTTCTATATACAAGCAAAGAAAAAAGGAAATTTAGTCTATGAACCAGACACTTTGTCTTCCTTTTCACGAAGTATTCAACACTATCTTTTTTTTTTTGAAAGATATGAAGTTTATCTTGTCTGTGTCTATGTGTCAGCCCTGTGATGACCTGGCAACTTGTCCAGGGTGTACCCCGCCTTTCGCCCGTAGTCAGCTGGGATAGGCTCCAGCTTGCCTGCGACCCTGTAGAACAGGATAAAGCGGCTAGAGATAATGAGATGAGAATAGGATAAGAATAGGGATAATTTGATTAGCTGACTAATTATACAGATTGCCTGGGCACCCAAGTATGACCACGGTGTCATCCCACCCCTGCACAGGATATACCACAATGAGACGGCAGAGGGAAGGCCCTGTGTGCTAAGCAGCCCACGGCCCATGGCCCCCAGCACCCCCCTCACCCCTCACGACCCACCACACCTCAACTCCAGACCATCACGCAACATGCCATACTTATCCTATGTAAGAATGTAAATGCTATATTGTGGGCTTTCTCTAATGTATTGCATTAAAAGAAGTGTGCGTGCAGGGTGAGTCTCTGCCCAGATTTCCCCCTGTATGCCACAAGAACCCTGCGTGCTCCTAGATATATGCCTCCTCTAAATTGTGTTAGCATTAAAAGAAGTGAGGCGTGCAGTGAAACACCTGCAGAGGCATCTGCATGCACGCCTCGCTTGCCCTAGTCTATTTGTTGTTCTTGGTTATTGGTAGATGTATGATGTATGCAATCTAATATGTAGTGCATTTAAAAGAGAATAAGGTGTGTTGCGTACACACGCATACCTATTCAACACTATCTTGACGACAACAACAACAGTAAGGTAAACATCCTGAAAGTTCTGATAAAAGTCTCATCTCATTTCATTATCTCTAGCCGCTTTATCCTTCTACAGGGTCGCAGGCAAGCTGGAGCCTATCCCAGCTGACTACGGGCGAAAGGCGGGGTACACCCTGGATGAGTCGCCAGGTCATCGCAGGGCTGACACATAGACACAGACAACCATTCACACTCACGGTGAATTTAGAGTCACCAGTTAACCTAACCTGCATGTCTTTGGACTGTGGGGGAAACCGGAGCACCCGGAGGAAACCCACGCGGACACGGGGAGAACATGCAAACTCCACACAGAAAGGCCCTCGCTGGCCACGGGGCTCGAACCCAGGACCTTCTTGCTGTGAGGCGACAGCGCTAACCACTACACCACCGTGCCGCCTCTGATAAAAGTTCAAATAAAAATTGATTGCTTCGTTTTTTCGCACACCGTTGTTCATTGTTTTCCACTGTGTATTTTTGTTAGAAACTGCAGGGATATTTTCATCATGACCTCAAGGACTCAGGAAGTACTTCCCATTGCACATCCCATTCTATAAGTATTGGCCTGGACCAGGCCTTCCTCCTTTTGTTCTCCTTTTCCCCTGAACACTACACCTGTAGAGTGTTCGTCTCTATGTGTCAGCCCTGCGATGACCTGGCAACTTGTCCAGGGTGTACCCTGCCTCTCGCCCATAGTCAACTGGGATAGTCTCCAGCTTGCCTGCGACCCTGTACAGGATAAGCGGCTACAGATAATGGATGGATAGATGGATGGATGAATGAAATTGGTGACCCTTTTCCTAATTTACTTAATAGTAGTTAATATAATCTAATGCTGATTTAATGATTCGTTTGAACAACTTTTATATTTCCTTTCCTTTAGAACCATGGCATTCATCATGATGATCACCAAAACACTCCTTAAGTAAACTTTGTGAAAGACAAGAAACAATAAACTTAATATTGATTGTAACTTTGTTTCCTGGTGGTGTGTGGCTCCAGTCAGAACTTCTACAGTATATCCACAACAATGTTCATTAAAAAAGGTCATATGATAAAATGCTTATTGATTGAGTTAGGTCGGGACGGACAGGAAAATATTTGGCTCTTGGTCATTTGTATGGACCTCGCTGTGCTCGGTCCAGACAGCATAACCTTGAGCCAAATATTTTCCCATCCAGCCCTCCCACTCAGTCAATAAGTACATAATATGTTCCACATGTTATTTCATAGTTTTGATGTTCTACAATGTAGAAAATAGTCAAAATAGAGAAAAACCAATGAATGAGTAGGGGTATCCAAACTTTTGACTGGTACTGTAGATTCTAGGACTCTTTATATCACAAGCTCATGAGATGCTGTAAAAATTCTGCCGAGGCAAGTGTGCTACCAGTAGAGAATTTCTTCAAATCATATAAGCCTGGCACTCTGGGAGCTAGAAGAAGTCCTTTCTGAGAAGCATTGCTTTTAATACAGGCAAGACTGTGAATGCAAACAATAGCACAAAGCTGGCATGGTGGCACCACAGAGAGCATGCTAGTAACTTTTCTGCATGCCAATCCTCTCTGATGTTAGCCAGCTTTGCTCTCACAATACAAGTATGTGCCTCAAGATTTATGCAGAACCCTGTGGTGCCATAATACTCTTGGCAATGGCATGACAAGAAATTATGGTTCAGTGACAGGTTGAGCTGACACAGTTTGGTGCTGTACCTCTGCTGAATAGTTATTGTGCCTTTTGCAGACAGACAACTGGTGATAGACTCATCCCAAAGTCTTTTTCAACATAAACTTAATAAGAACAAAAAAAAGCCTATAAGATGACATGGTGACATCTCTTTTCCAATTACACTGACAGCCAAAAAGCAGTGCCTACATTTTAGAGTATAAAAAATGGTTTCCTGTTATACCTGACAACTTCATTTACATGATCCCTCAAAATATGTAGAAGCATATATACGATATTTATATGCAATCACAATGCTGTATATGGAACATTTTTGTGATGGATTAATGTTTGTTATGAAAAGTTAATTAAGCTGACCTAATTAATAATTTGTTCGCATGAAAGGTATAATCAGGATGCAAGAAATTGACAAAAATTAAAACGCAACTATAACTTTTGAAAGGAGCATGATGTTTGCATTACTTCACCTGTGAAATCACAAATAAAATTTACATACAGTGTCTTGAAAAAGTATCCATCCCCCTTGGTGTTTGTCCTGTTTTGTTGCATTACAAGCTGGAATTAAAATGGATTTTTGGAGGGTTAGCACCATTTGATTTAAACAGACTGCATACTACGTTAAAGGTGCAATTTTTTTTTTTATTGTGACAAACATTAACTAAGATGAAAAAAAAAACACAAAACAGAAATCTGGGTGTGCATTGGTATTCACCTCTTTTCATATGAAACCCCTAAATAAGAGCTGGTCCAAATAATTCACTTCATAAATCACATAATTAGTTGATTTTAGATCCACCTGTGTGCAATCAAAGTGTCACATGATCTGTCACATTATGTCTGTATAAATAAACCTGTTCTGGAAGGACCCTGACTCTGCAACACTACTAAGCAAGCAACATGAAAACCAAGGAGCCTCCAAACAGGTCAGCGACAAAGTTGTGGAGAAGTATAGATCAGGGTTGGGTTATAAAAATATCCCAAACTTTGAATATCCCACGGAGCACCATTAAATCCATTATAGCAAACTGGAAAGAATATGGCACCACTACAAACCTGACAAGAGAAGGCCCCACCCACCAAAACTCACAGACCAGGCAAGGAGGGCATTAATCAGAGATGCAACAAAGACACCAAAGAAAACACCGAAGGAGCTGCAAAGATCCACAGTGGAGATGGGAGGATTTGTCCATAGGACCACTTTAAGCTGTACACTTCATAGAGCACACTTTATGGAAGAGTGGCCAGAAAAAAGCCATTGGTTAAAGAATAAAAATAAGAAAACATGTTTGGAGTTTGCCCAACAGCATGTGGCAGACTCCCCAAACACACAGAAGAAGATTCTCTGGTCAAATGAGACTAAAATTGATCATTTTGGCCATCATGTGAAATGCCATGTGTGGTGCAAACCCAACACCCTGAGAACGCCATTCTTACAGTGAAGCATGGTGGTGGCAGCATCATGCTGTGGGGATGGTTTTCATCTGCAGGGACAGGAAAGCTGGTCAGGACTGAAGGAAAGACAGATGGCACTAAATACAGGGCAATTCTGGAGGAAAACCTGTTTGAGTCGGCCAGAGGTTTGAGACTGGGATGAAGGCTCACATTCCATCAGGACAATGACCCTAAACATACTGCTAAAGCTACACTGGAGTGGTTTAAAGGGAAATATTCAAATGTCTTGGAATGGCCTAATCAAAGTCCAGACCTCAATCCAATTGAGAATCTGTAGCATAACTTGAAGATTGCTGTACACCAACGTAACCCATCTAACTTGAAGGAGTTGGAACAGTTTTGCCTTGAGGAATGGGCAAAAATCCCAGTGGTTCGATGTGCTAAGCTAAAAGAGACATGCAGTGGTACTTGAAAGTTTGTGAACCCTTTAGAATTTTCTACATTTCTGCATAAATATGGCCTAAAACATCATCAGATTTTCACACAAGTCCTCAAAGTAGATAAAGAGAACCCAGTTAAACAAATGAGACAAAAATATTATACTTGGTCATTTATTTATTCAGGAAAATGATACATATCTGTGAATGGCAAAAGTATATGAACCTTTGCTTTCAGTATCTGGTGTGACCCCCGTGTGCAGCAATAACTGCAACTCAATGTTTCCAGTAACTGTTGATCAGTCCTGCACACTGGCTTGGAGGAATTTTAGCTCATTCCTCCATACAGAACAGCTTCAGCTCTGGGATGTTGGTGGGTTTCCTCACATGAACTGCTCACTTCAGGTCCTTCCACAACATTTCGATTGGATTAAGGCCAGGACTTTGACTTGGCCATTCCAAAACATTAACTTTATTCTTCCTTAACCATTCTTTGGTAGAACGACTTGTGTGCTGAGGGTCGTTGTCTTGCTGCATGATCCACCTTCTCTTGAGATTCAGTTCATGGACAGATGTCCTGATATTTTCCTTTAGAATTCACTGGTATAATTCAGAATTCATTGTTCCATCAATGATGGCAAGCCGTCCTGGCCCAGATGCAGCAAAACAGGCCCAAACCATGATACTACCACCACCATGTTTCACAGATGGGATAAGGTTCTTATGCTGGAATGCAGTGTTTTCCTTTCTCCAAACATAACGTTTCTCATGTAAAACAATAAAGTTCTCTTTTGGTCTCATCCATCCACAAAACATTTTTACAATAGTCTTCTGGCTTGTCCACATGATCTTTAGCAAACTGCAAGCGAGTAGCAATGTTCTTTTTTCAGAGCAGTGGCTTTCTCCTTGCAACCCTGCCATGCACACCATTGTTGTTCAGTGTTCTGATGGTGGACTCATGAACATTAACATTAGCCAATGTGAGAGAGGCCTTCAGTTGCTTAGAAGTTACCCTGGGGTCCTTTGTGACCTTTGCCGACTATTACACGCCTTGCTCTTGGAGTGATCTTTGTTGGTCAACCACTCCTGGTGAGGATAACAATGGTCTTGAATTTCCTCCATTTGTACACAGTCTGTCTGACTGTGGCTTGGTGGAGTCCAAACTTTGTACAAATGGTTTTGTAACCTTTTCCAACCTGATGAGCATCAACAATGCTTTTTCTGAGGGCCTTAGAAATCTCCTTTGTTCATGCCATGACGCACTTCCACAAACATGTGTTGTAAAGATCAGACTTTGATAGATCCCTGTTCTTTAAATGAAACAGGGTGCCCACTCACACCTGATTCTCATTTCACCTTCAAATTAACTGCTAATCCTAGAGGTTCACATACTTTTGCCACTCATAGATATGTAATATTGGATCATTTTCCTCAATAAATAAATGACCAAGTATAATATTTTTGTCTCATTTGTTTAACTGGGTTCTCTTTATCTACTTTGAGGACTTGTGTGAAAATCTGATGATGTTTTAGGTCATATTTATGCAGAAATATAGAAAATTCTAAAGGGTTCACAAACTTTCAAGCACCACTGTACCCCAAGAGACTTGCAGCTGTAACTGCAGCAAAAGATGGCTCTACAAAGTATTGACTTTGGGAGGGTGAATACCTATGCACACACTCCAGATTTATTTTTTTTCATCTTAGTTATTGTTTATGTCACACTAAAAAAGTATTTGCACCTTTAAAGTGGTAGGCATGTTGTGTAAATGAAATGGTGCTAACCCCCCAAAAATCCATTTTAATTCCTGTTTGTAAAGTGACAAAACAGGACAAACACTAAGAGGGATGAATAACTTTGCAAGACACTGTAATTTTTGCAAATTAGACGAAAATTAAAATAACAAATCACAGTTGTGGTGACTGCAGAAACAAGTCACTCATATACCATACGTCCTCTTGTTATATTTTTATTGGTAATCTTTTATTAGATTACAAAGACAAATTGCCAAATTGTCCCCAGTTCTCTGGTCTCATTTTGAGTACAGGAAGTGTGAAAACACCATAAAATTTTATTTGGCCTTTAGTGTGTAATTTTTGTCTCTTAAATTTAACAATAGAGGAAAATAAACAGTTGGGGAAATCACTCTTAAACACATTTTTACACTGTTTAAAGTCTAATGGCCCTTTTCCACTACCCTTTTTCAGCTCACTTCAGCTCGCTACAGCTCACTTCAGCCCGACACGGCTCGCGTTTCGACTACCAAAAACCAGCACGACTCAGCTCGCTTCAGCCCTGCTTAGCACCTAAAACTCGCACCGTTTTGGAGTGGGGCTGAAGCGAGCCAAGCCGTGCCGAGTGAGGCTGGGGGCGTGAGCAGACACTCCCCTGTGCACTGATTGGTGAGGAGGAGTGTCCTCACATGCCCACACACGCCCCGCGAGCACGCTGGGATCTGTAAACACCACAAACCCGGAAGAAGAAGAATTACGAGAATTTCTGAAGCCTTATGCGCCTCGCCTCATCTATACGCTCTTGCCAGTATCTGTCCACATTGTCGGTGACAACAAGCCACAGCACCAAGACCAGCAACACTAACGACTCCATGTCTTCCATGTTTATTGTTTACTATTCGGGTCGTGAGACTACCGCTGAAAAGATCACTGAATCAGTGACATACAGAGCATCGTGGACGAGTTCGCGGAGCGCAAGGCTCGTCGTATGCCCTTCAAATAATGCGCGCAGTAGGCTATTGATGTTTTATTATGAGCCATGTACAGTATGTCACCTAATGTTTTTTTGTTTCTGAGTTACATGTTCGTTTGAAGGACTTAATGTACAAAATAACATAGTTGCACCCCGTAGTGTTGAAATTGGTAAACACAGTGCATTCAGTGAGGTTTGCACCGCCCTCCTTTTATTTCTGACTCTTCCTGTCACCGTTGCAACCTCTGAGCGCTCATTCGTATGCCCTTCAAATAATGTGCGCAGTATAGGCTATTGATGTTTTATTATGAGCCATGTACAGTATCCTAATGTTTTTTGTTTCTGAGTTACATGTTCGTTTGAAGGACTTGATGTACTAAATAACATAGTTGCACCCGGTAGTGTTGAAATTGGTAAACACCGCAGTTGCGGACATTTTGTAGCCTAAAATGATGTTATGATAAGCTTTAATAAAGGGCCCGGTCATTTGCCCCGCCCCCGGCCCGGCTCTGACTTGTTCCGCCACTGTCACTGATGTCACTGTTTGCGCTGCTTAACGACATCACGTGACGTCCACCCACTTTCGCTAACTCCACCCAATGTGTCCACCCACTTCCAGCCAGCACGGTTCAGTGCGGTTGTAGTCGAAATGCAACTCCAACAGCCCCGCTCAGCTCGACTCAGCTCGACTCAGCACGGCACGGCTCAGCCGCGTTTGTAGTGGAAAAGCGGCATAAGTCACCCTGAACACCCTGTAACAGTCAGACTGAGTCAACGCTGGTAGGTTGGATTTGAGGCGAATTTTACAGTCTTGTACATCATACTGTGATATGCATTCACATGTCACATGTCATAATGACAAAACCTTAGGCAGAGCTGTGTCAATTCCTATTACTCTTTCAGAAAAGGGGAAAAAACAAAACAAAACTAGAACTTGAGATCTGAAATGCAAAAAAAAAAAAAAAGGTTGTGTCCCCATGGAACACAGAAAGACCAAATCTAACATTACATTAAAAAAAATACAAATTACTTGAAATAACAGCTTTCAACAAGATTTCCAAAATCCCCACAGGTTACATATGTCTGCTTTCAACAAGCAGTCTAAAGCCTTTCCATGAACCTGTTCTAACAGTTTCTGTGATCTTTGCTGTTTTACTTTTATTGTTCATTCTTGGTCCTGAACCTTTTTAATTTAACATCACAATCAAATTACTTTATTTAAGATGAATAGTAAATTATTATCAATATATTTTTTAATTGTTTGGTATTAGCAGATCTCCTAAACTAAAGGCTTAGATTGTTGGTTCATTGATGTAACTGTGTTCCCTTAATTCAGACTTACCAGAATAAAGATAGGTACCCTATGGGTACATGTGGCTACTGCTTATAAATAAAACTGTTTTCTGATCCTGTGTCCATACAGTAAATATAGCATATACAGTATACATGTTATCAGTGATACTCGCCTCATCTCTCACAAACATCACTGTGGCAGCGGGGGCGTGGTCAAGCGCCGGTCTGTGACAGGAGGGCGGAGTCAGGGAAGGTAAGTGGCAGAATCACTACACCTGATGTCAATTAACCTGTGTTTGTGTCTCCCCAGTGACTGCGCCCTGTATAAAGAGAGAGAGAGAAGAGGAAGGCAGCTCTCTCTTGAACCAGCCAACTGGTGTGTTCTGTGGGACTGAAATATATTTGTGTCTGGAAAGAACAAATAAATACAATTATGGAACTTTATTCTGGCCTGCCGTCTTTCTGTGCTCCTCCCCCTCCTACGAACTACTACAGTAGTACTGAAACAGTACAGTAGTACTGAAACCCGGGATGGAGCACAGGAAAAGAACAGCCCCATGGAGTCCTCCCCCTTCGCGGACCTGGTCCACGCCCTTGCCACGGCCCAGCAGAGCCAGCACCAGGCGCTAATCACCCTCCGGAAGGAGCAAGAGCGCCGGTTCGAGGCCCTGGTGCTGGCACAGCAGGAAGATCGTCAGGTGTTCCGGCACCTCCTCGCGTCAGTGGGGTCCACCAGCGCTCCCACTGTGGGCCTGTCCCCCCTCACCCTAACCAAGATGGGCCCGCAGGACGACCCCAAGGCATTCATCACGCTCTTCGAGCAAGTCGTGGAGACCTTGGGGTGGCCGATGGAGCAGCGCGCGGCCCGCCTTCTCCCCCTGCTAATGGGAGAGGCCCAGCTGGCTGCACTACAGCTCCCCGCCGACCGCCGGCTGGCCTACACGGACCTTCGCTGGGCCATCCTCCAGCAGGTGGGGTGCACCCCCGAACAACAACATCAGCACTTCCGCGCTCTGCGGCTGGAGGAAGTCGGCCGGCCATTCGCGTTTGGCCAGCAGCTCTGGGACGCCTGCTGGCAGTGGTTGAGGGCCAACAACGGCGACGCTGAGGGAATCCTCGATCAGGTGGTGCTGGAGCAGTTCATCGGCCGCCTGCCAGAGGGAACCGCAGAGTGGGTCCAGTGCCACCGCCCGGCGTCACTGGATCAGGCCATCGAGTTGGAGGAGGACCTTTTGGCGGCTGTTCCGACGGCAGGACAGCGGATATCCTCTTCTCTCCTCTCTCTCTCTCCCCCTCTCTCCTCCTGTGTCTCGTCCTTGCCCCGTTCCCCCACTGCAGAGGCGGGGGCCGGCCCCACCCCAGCCGGCCCGTCGCACCCGCGGTGTCCTCCCGTTTTTCCCTTCTGTGTCTGTCTCTTCCCCCCCTCAGGTGAGTGAGCCCCAGGGCGCCGGTGCAGAGAGGAAGCCCGGGCCGGTTTGCTGGCGCTGTGCGGAGACGGGCCACCTCCGACAGCAATGTTCGGCAATGGGAGTGGGCGCGGTGGTTCGGATCCCCAATGCGCCAGGAGCTGCCCTCGATCAGGCCAGAGTGTATTGCATACCGGTGAGTATACAAGGGGATACATATCAGGCGTTGGTGGATTCCGGTTGTAATCAGACCTCAATTCACCAAAGCTTGGTGCAAGATGAGGCATTGGGGGGAGCACAGGGGGTGAAGGTGTTGTGTGTGCATGGGGATGTTCACAGCTACCTGTTGGTGTCGGTCCACATTTTGTTCCGAGGGGAAAAATTTATAGTAAAGGCGGTGGTTAATCCTCGCCTCACCCACTCGATAATTTTGGGGACTGATTGGCCGGGATTCGGGGAGTTGATGAGTCATCTAGTGAAGAGTGGGTCCTGCCATAGGTCAGCAGGGGGAGGTCCCAGTGTTGCTTTGGCGGGAGCAGCTGTCGCAGAGCCGTCTATGTCATCTCCGCATCAGAGTGAGGAGCCACAGGCTCCTCCTCCCTCTCTCGGGGAATCCCTTGCGGATTTCCCATTAGAGCAGTCGCGAGATGAGACTCTGCGGCATGCGTTTGACCAAGTGAGAGTAATCGATGGTCAAACGCTCCCGCCAAATGCCACCCTGTCCTTCCCCTATTTTTCTATTATGAAAGATAGGTTATACCGAGTGACGCAGGACACTCAGACGAAAGAGCAAATCACCCAGCTTTTGATTCCAAAAAGCTGCTGGGAATTGGTATTCCAGGCAGCTCACTTTAATCCCATGGCTGGACACTTAGGGCAGGATAAGACACTAGCCCGAATAATGGCCCGAGTCTATTGGCCGGGGATTCGCGGCGATGTCCGTAGGTGGTGTACAGCGTGCCATGAATGCCAGTTAGTAAATCCAGCGGCCATTCCAAAAGCGCCTTTGCGCCCCCTACCATTAATTGAGACCCCGTTCGAAAGAATTGGGATGGATCTCGTTGGGCCATTAGATCGGTCAACACGAGGGTACCGCTTTATATTAGTTCTGGTGGACTATGCAACGCGATACCCGGAAGCAGTGCCTCTTCGCAATATCTCAGCACGCAGTATTGCGGAGGCACTCTTCTGCATCATCTCCCGAGTTGGAATCCCGAAAGAGATTCTGACTGACCAAGGCACCTCGTTTATGTCACGAACACTGAGCGAACTGTATGGGCTATTAGGTATTAAGCCGATCTGCACCAGCGTTTATCACCCACAAA
The DNA here is from genome assembly GCF_027579695.1 of Neoarius graeffei. Lineage (NCBI taxonomy): Eukaryota > Metazoa > Chordata > Actinopteri > Siluriformes > Ariidae > Neoarius > Neoarius graeffei. The sequence continues at coordinate 112,122,225 of NC_083571.1, read as the reverse complement.
CGGACGGTTTAGTTGAATGGTTCAATCGCACCCTCAAGAATATAATTAAAAAATTCATAAGTGAGGACGCACGTAACTGGGATAAATGGCTCAAACCCTTGTTATTTGCAGTGCGAGAGGTCCCCCAAGCCTCCACGGGGTTCTCCCCATTTGAATTGTTTTATGGGCGTAAGCCGCGCGGCATTTTAGATGTGCTGCGAGAAAATTGGGAGGAGGGACCTTCACCAAGTAAAAATGAAATTCAGTACGTTATTGACCTGCGTGCAAAACTCCACACGCTCACACACCTAACCCAGGAGAATTTGCGGCAGGCCCAAGAACGGCAAACCTGCCTGTACGACAGGGGTATGCGCCTTAGGGAGTTCGCACCGGGAGATAAAGTACTCGTACTGTTGCCCACATCGAGCTCCAAATTGATCGCCAAGTGGCAAGGACCCTTTGAGGTCACACGGCGAGTCGGGGACGTCGACTATGAGGTGAGGCGAACGGACAGGGGTGGGGTGCTACAGATTTACCACCTCAATCTACTCAAACTCTGGAACGAGGAGGTCCCCGTAGCGTTGGTGTCAGTGGTTCCGGAGAAGGCGGAGCTGGGGCCGGAGGTTCAAAAGGGCGCATTGGCATCGCATACCCCTCCGGTCCCCTGTGGAGACCACCTCTCCCCGACCCAACTCGCGGAGGTCGCTCAGTTGCAGACCAAGTTTTTGGATGTGTTCTCGCCCCTGCCTGGCCGCACCGACCTCATAGAGCACCACATTGAGATGCCCCCAGGGGTGGTAGTCCGTAGCCGCCCTTACAGGCTGCCCGAACACAAGAAAAAAGTGGTTCGGGAAGAACTCGAGGCCATGCTCGAGATGGGCATCATCGAGGAGTCCCACAGCGACTGGAGCAGCCCAGTGGTCTTGGTTCCCAAGGCCGACGGGTCGGTCCGGTTCTGTGTGGACTACAGAAAAGTCAACGCGGTGTGTAAATTCGACGCATACCCAATGCCTCGCATTGATGAGTTGCTCGATCGGCTAGGCACGGCTCGCTTTTACTCGACAAAGGGTTATTGGCAGATCCCCTTGACTCCATTATCCCGAGAAAAAACAGCCTTTTCCACACCGTTCAGCTTACACCAGTTTGTCACACTTCCTTTTGGGCTGTTTGGGGCGCCCGCTATGTTTCAGTGGCTGATGGACAGGGTCCTCCACCCCCACGCCACCTATGCGGCCGCATACCTTGACGATATCATTATTTATAGTAATGACTGGCAGCGGCACTTACAACACCTGAGGGCCGTCCTTAAGTCACTGAGGTGAGCGGGTCTCACAGCCAACCCAAAGAAGTGTGCGATTGGGCAGGTGGAAGTACGGTATCTGGGCTTCCACTTGGGCAACGGGCAGGTGCGTCCCCAAATTAACAAGACAGCAGCAATTGCGGCCTGCCCGAGGCCCAAGACCAAAAAGGGGGTGAGACAGTTCCTGGGGCTGGCTGGCTACTATCATAGGTTTATACCCAATTATTCGGACGTCACCAGCCCGCTGACTGATCTCACTAAAAAGGGGGCACCAGATCCGGTCCAGTGGATGGAGCAATGCCAGCGGGCTTTCTCTGAGGTAAAGGCTGCACTGTGCGGGGGGCCACTATTACACTCCCCTGACTACTCTCTCTCTTTTATGTTACAGACGGATGCGTCAGACAGAGGGCTGGGGGCCGTGTTGTCCCAGGAGGTGGAGAGGAAGGATCGTCCCGTGCTGTACATCAGCAGAAAGCTGTCGGTGCGCGAGGGGTGCTACAGCACGATAGAAAAGGAGTGCCTCGCGATCAAGTGGGCGGTCCTCGCCCTCCGCTACTACCTGCTGGGAAGCACTTTCACCCTCTGTTCAGACCATGTGCCCCTCCAGTGGCTCCACCACATGAAGGATGCCAACGCGCGGATCACCCGTTGGTATCTGGCACTCCAACCCTTTAATTTCAAGGTGATCCACAGGCCGGGGGCGCAGATGGTTGTGGCGGACTTTCTCTCCCATCAAGGGGGGAGTCAGCTGCAGGCCGGACAGCTGCCCGGCCTGAGTCGGGTGGTGGGGTATGTGGCAGCGGGGGCGTGGTCAAGTGCCGGTCTGTGACAGGAAGGCGGAGTCAGGGAAGGTAATTGGCAGAATCACTACACCTGATGTCAATTAACCTGTGTTTGTGTGTCTCCCCAGTGACCGTGCCCTATATAAAGAGAGAGAGAGAGAGAGAGAGAGCAGAGGAAGGCAGCTCTCTCTTGAACCAGCCAACTGGTGTGTTCTGTGGGACTGAAATATATATTTGTGTCTGGAAAGAACAAATAAATACAATTATGGAACTTTATTCTGGCCTGCCGTCTTTCTGTGCTCCTCCCCCTCCTACGAACTGCTACAATCACCAAGCTGTGAGCAGCATCAGGGCTTGTAGTATTTAGTTTACTATGTTTTGTTCAAAATGTAGTGCTGTGAACTAGATCTATTTTCAAAGTAGTAAGAAAGCAAGCACTTGTTCATGAATTGTCTGAGAAGCATCATAAGTGTAGTGTAAAGACTAAAATAAAAAAATATATATATAAAAAATTAAAGTGAATAGCAGAAGTTTGACCAATTATACTTTTTAACTTTTTCTCTTAGGTTTCACGAAGGAGCTGATTTATTCCCACATGGGACTTTTGTAATTGCAAACCGAGCAGATCGCTCAAAAGATTCCAACGTTGTCTTCACTGCCTTGTCGAGTTTTTGTTGAATGGTTGGAATTCTTGGTGTAAATAATCTGCCAAAAAGCTTAAAAAAACTTACAAAACCTTTCATTTGACCTTTCAGAAGGACCAAACAAAAGCTGTGATAATCAAAAAGTTAATTTTCTTAAAATAAACATCACTTACTTGATATCGAATCAGTACGCTTGGCGAACCACAAGGTGAATTTTGTTTATCTTTATATCTGCTGATTATCTTCCGATCCTACAAAGTTATAATGAAGTTTCTCTTATTTTGTTTCAGGTTCTGATTAGTTCCAAAGTTTATCAAGAAGTAGATTGGGTAATCAAACTTGATCAGGGTAAGTGCTGATTGGTTACGAAGTTTTGCTATTATTAGACTTATTCTTAAATTCTTACAACACGATGGCATAGTGGCTTCACCACTCGTTCTTGTGTACCTTTGATAATGCGAGATCAACTGTTCATATCACGAGATCACGATTCACCGTTCTGGTGATTGTAATGCGTATGCGCAGTGCGGTACTGTTACTCTCATTCTTACATTCTTACAACACGATGACATAGTGGCTACCACAAAAAATGTGAAAAAGACAACAGAGAGGACTATTTTTCCCCTGTGGACATCATTGTCAAAATAGATTAAAAACCTAACATGCAGGTTCGAATGCAAAACCCCCTCAAGCATAGATTATTTATTTATTTATTTATTTATTTATTTATTTATTTATTCAGGGACTTTGTATTATTCTTGAGGGCACAGAGCTTTATCAGTGTGAGCTTGATGGCAGTCATATGAAGAATATCCCTTTGTCAGTTGTGTGACAAATGATGATGGTCTTCTGTTCTGCTTCATGGCTCCTGGCTTTTCCAATCATTTCAGCAGTCCTGAATCTTGCTCTCTGTAGCCACAAGCAGAACAGTGTTTGTATTGTAAAACATTCACATACGGTGTATTCTGTACATCTCATTGTCTGTGATGATTGTCATTGTGGTCTCGAATAATATCTATTTTTAGTATAAATATGCAGGTGATTATAGGAAATTGCACACGCTGATCAGTTGAGAAATTCAGACTATTTCTCGATAATCACCTTGAACGACTCAGCAAAACAGCTGCCAATAGCTTTGTCACCATAAGTGAGGAATAATTACAAATTATGAAAGAAAATGCTATTCCTAAAAGCATTAAAGATGCTATGAGGTTTGGTCAAAAACTATTCAAAATTAAAGCTAGACGGCCTTTCGAGTTCATAAAATCAGTGAAATTTAGTTCCCTCTGAAATGTGTTCATTGTGATATACCGTATGTTTATTTCTGTAAATATCAGGCCATTTTGTGGCTCGGAAGTTATTTAATTTGAGGGGATTAAAGCAAATAATGTGCATGAAATCGCTCGCTTTGCGCAGTCAAGCAGACAGAGGAAGTCCATGTGCGCATGCGCAGGTTTACCTTCTTCTTCTTTTTCTTTTGGGTTTTACGGCAGCTGGCATCCACAGTGTTGCATTACTGCCATCTACAGGTTTAACTTTGAGCGTGCACTGACAGTTCCATCATTCTGTCGCTAAACGAACAGCTGATCACACCGAGGTGCTCGCTGAGCGCCGATATTTATTTGTTTGGTCCTGCGTTTCCTTTCCTTTGTATATAACATAACGTCTTTTCTTCTCGCTTTCTGTTACTGTAGTCAGTCTTTCACATTTCATTTGCACACTCACGTCCTCCATTTTTCTCTCCTGTTTCAAATTTGCATCCCACAATGCCTTGCGTGAACGGGGAAAGCCCACCACGTGATGCATGATGTAATATATTGAATTGGGTCATGGTGAAGCAGGAAAAAATAGCAGAGAATTTAGGGCCACATGGCTCTAAATTCATTAACTGTTCTATTTAAAAAAAAAAAAACTACTAAAATTGGAGGTCTGTGATTCATAATTATTTTATCTATTTCAGAACAAAATCTTTTCTGTGAGTCAGTATAGACAAGTGATACAAGTCTGTGCACATTATATTTTGCATGCTGATTTTGAAGATTGAATTAAATGATTTTTAAAATTTGTTTTTAAAATAAATCACCTGTGTATTTAAACTAAAACAATTATCCGCCTCAGGCTCAGTGAATATCGGTGAATAATAACCTCAACTTCGTCTTTGTGGCAGTGGGGGCGTGGTCAAGCGTCGGTCTGTGACCGGAGGGCGGAGTCAGGGAAGGTAAGTGGCAGAATCACTGCACCTGATGTCTATTAACGTGTGTTTGTGTGTCTTCCCCAGTGACCGCGCCCTACGTAACGAGAGAGAAAATAGAGGGAAGGAGCTCTCTCCCCAACCAGACGACTTGTGTGTGTGTGTGTGTGTGTGTGTGTGTGTGTGTGTGTGTGTGTGTGTGTGTGTGCGTGCGCGCGTGCGGGTGACTGGAAGAGTGTGGTTGCAAAGCTGAAAAGCAAAAATAAAAGTTTTGAGAACTCAGTTCTGGCCTGCCGCCCTTCTGTGCTCCACCCACCCCTATGAAGTGCAACAGTGGTGCTGAAACCCGGGATGGCGCGCAGAGAAGAACAGCCCCATGGAGTCCTCCCCCTTCGCGGACCTGGTCCACACCCTTGCCATGGCCCAGCAGAGCCAGCACCAGGCGCTAGCTACCCTCCGGAAGGAGCAGGAGCAAAGGTTCGAGGCCCTGGTGCTGGTGCAGCAGGAAGATCGACAGACTTTCCGGCACCTTCTCGCGTCAGCGGGGTCCACCACCTCCACCGCCGCTGGCCCTTCCCACCTCACCCTAACAAAGATGGGCCCGCATGATGACCCCGAGGCCTTCCTCACGCTCTTTGAGCAGACAGCAGAGGCCTCGGGCTGGCCAGTGGAACAGCGTGCGGCACGCCTCCTCCCCCTGCTAACGGGCGAGGTGCAGCTGGCCACGCTAGAGCTCCCCGCCTACAGCCTGCTGGTCTACGCAGACCTCTGCTGGGCCATCCTCCAGCGCGTGGGGTGCACCCCCGAACAACACCAACAGTGCTTCCGCGCTCTGCGCCTGGAGGAAGTCGGCCGGCCATTCGCGTTTGGCCAGCAACTCCGGGATGCCTGCTGGCGGTGGCTGAGGGCTGACAACCGCGACGCTGAGGGAATCATCGATCAGGTGGTACTGGAACAGTTCATCGCCTGACTACCCGAAGGGACTGTGGAGTGGGTCCAGTGCCATCGCCTGGCGTCGCTGGATCAGGCCATCGAGCTGGCAGAGGACCATTTGGCGGCTGTTCCGATGGCAGGACGGCAGATGTCCTCTTCTCCCCTCTCCTCTCTCTCTCCCCCTCCCCTTCTGTGTCTCGACCTCGCCCTGTTCCCCCACCATGGTGGCAGGGGCCGGCTCCACCCCAGCCAGCCCGCTGCACCCGCGGTGCCCTCCCGTTTCCTACTTCTGTGTCTGTCCCCCCCCCAGGTGAGTGAGCCCCAGAGCGCCGGTGCAGAGAGAAAGCCTGGGCCGGTTTGCTGGCGCTGTGGGGAGATGGGCCACCTCCAGCAGCAGTGCTCAGCAATGGAGGTGGGTGCGGTGGTTTGGATCCCCGACGCACCAGGAGCTGCCCTTGATTGGGCCAGAGCGTATTGCATACCGGTGAGTGTCCAAGGGGATACATATCAGGCGTTGGTGGACTCTGGCTGTAATCAGACCTCAATCCACCAAAGCCTGGTGCAAGACGAGGCATTGGGGTGAGCACAATTGGTGAAGGTGTTGTGTGTGCACGGGGATGTTTACAACTACCCTTTAGTGGCGGTCCACATATTTTTCCAGGGGAAAAATTTAGTGTAAAGGTGGTGGTTAATCCCTGCCTTACCCACTCGATAATTTTGGGGACTGATTGGCCGGGATTTCGGGAGTTAATGAGGCATTTAGTGAAGAGTGGGTCCTGCCGTAGTTCAGCAGGAGGAGGTCCCGGTGTGGTATTGGCAGGAGCAGCTGTCACAGAGCCGTCTACATCATCACTGCATCAGAGTGAGGAGCCGCAGGCTCCTTCTCCTTCTCTCAGGGAATCCCTTGCGGATTTCCCGTTAGAAAAGTCACGGGACGCAACACTGCGGCATGCGTTTGACCAAGTGAGAGTAATCGATGGTCAAACGCTCCAGCCAAACGCCACCCCATCCTTCCCCTATTTCTCCATTATGAGGGATAGGTTATACCGAGTGACGCAGGACACTCAGACTAAGGAGCCGATTACACAGCTTTTGATTCCAAAGAGCCACTGGGAATTAGTATTCCAGGCGGCTTACTTTAATCCCATCACTGGACACTTGGGGCAGGATAATACACTAGCCCCGAATAATGACCCGGTTCTACTGGCCAGGGATTTGCGACGATGTCCGTAGGTGGTGTATGGCATGCCGCGAATGCCAGTTAGTAAATCCAGTGGCCATTCCAAAAGCGCCTTTGCACCCTCTACAATTAATCGAGACCCCGTTCAAAAGAATTGGGATGGATCTCGTTGGGCCATTAGATCGGTCAACACGAGGGGACCACTTTATTTTAGTTCTGGTGGACTATGCAACGTGATACCCGGAAGCAGTGCCTCTTCGCAATATCTCAGCATGCAGTATTGCAGAGGCGCTCTTCCGCGTCATCTCCTGAGTCGGAATCCCCAAAGAGATTCTGACTGATCAAGGCACCTCGTTTATGTCACGCACACTGAGCGAACTGTATGGGTTATTGGAAATTAAGCCGATCCGCATCAGTGTTTATCACCCGCAAACGGATGGTTTAGTCGAACGGTTCAATCGCACACTCAAAAACATAATTAAAAAATGTGTTCGTGAGGACGCACGTAATTGGGATAAATGGCCCGAACCCTTGTTATTTGCAGTGCGAGAGGTCCCACAAGCCTCCACGGGGTTCTCCCCATTCGAATTATTATATGGGCATAAGCCGCGCGGCATCCTAGATGTACTGCGAGAAAATTGGGAGGAGGGATCATCCCCGAGCAAAAATGAAATTTAATACGTTATTGACCTGCGCGCAAAACTCTACACACTCACACACCTAACCCAGGAGAATTTGTGGCAGGCCCAAGAATGGCAAACCCACCTGTACGACAGGGGTACACGCCTTAGGGAGTTCACACCGGGAGATAAAGTACTCGTACTGTTGCCCACATCGAGCTCCAAATTGATCGCCAAGTGGCAAGGACCCTTTGAGGTCACACGGTGAGTCGGGGACGTCGACTATGAGGTGAGGTGAATGGTGGGGCGCTACAGATTTACCACCTCAATCTGCTCAAACTCTGGAACAAGGAGGTCTCCATGGCGTTGGTGTCGGTGGTTCCAGAGAAGGCGGAGCTGGGGCCGGAGGTTCAAAAGGGAACATTGACATTGCATACCTCTCCGGTCCCCTGTGGAGACCACCTCTCCCCGACCCAACTTGAGGAGGTTGCCCAGTTGCAGACCGAATTTTTGGACATGTTCTTGCCCTTGCCCAGCCACACCGACCTCATAGAACACCACATCGAGACACCCCCAGGGGTGGTAGTGCGCAGCCGCCCTTACAGGCTACCCGAACACAAGAAAAAAGTGGTTCGGGAAGAACTCGAGGCCATGCTCGACATGGGCATCGTTGAGGGCATCCACAGTGACTGGAGCAGCCCGGTGGTCTTGGTGCAACATCTGCATCTGCAACACCTGAGGGCCGTCCTTAGGTCGCTGAGGCGAGCGGGTCTCACGGCCAATCCAAAGAATTGTGCGATTGGGCGGGTGGAAGTACAGTATCTGGGCTTCCACTTGGGCAATGGGCAGGTGCATCCCCAAATTAACAAGTCAGCAGCGATTGCGGCCTGCCCGAGGCCCAAGACCAAAAAGGGGGTGAGACAGTTCCTGGGGCTGGCTGGCTACTATTGTAGGTTTATACCTAATTATTCAGATGTCACCAGCCTGCTGACTGATCTCACTAAAAAGGGGGCACCAGATCTGGTCCAGTGGATGGAGCAATGCCAACGGGCTTTCTGAGGTGAAGGCTGCACTGTGTGGGGGGCCACTGTTACACTCCCCTGACTTTTCTCTCCCCTTTATGTTACAGACAGATGCGTCAGACAGTGGGCTGGGGACTGTTTTGTCCCAGGAGGTGGAGGGGGAGGACCGTCCAGTGCTGTATATCAGCAGAAAGCTGTCGGTGCCTGAGGGGTGCTACAGCACCATTGAGAAAGAGTGCCTTGCCATCAAGTGGGCGGTCCTCACCCTCCGCTACTACCTGCTGGGACGCCCTTTCACCCTCTGTTCAGACCACACGCCCCTCCAGTGGCTCCACCGCATGAAGGATGCCAACGCGCGTATCACCCGTTGGTATCGGACACTCCAGCCCTTTAACTTCAAGGTGACCCACAGGCCGGGGATGCAGACGGTCGTGGCAGGCTTCCTCTCTCGTCAAGGGTGGGGGGGAGTTGGCTGCAGGCCGGACAGCCGCCCGGCCTGAGTCGGGCGGTGGGGGTATGTGGCAGCGGAGGCATGGTCAAGCGTCGGTCTGTGACCGGAGGGCGGAGTCAGGGAAGGTAAGTGGCAGAATCACTGCACCTGATGTCTATTAACGTGTGTTTGTGTGTCTTCCCCAGTGACCGCGCCCTACATAAGGAGAGAGAGAGTAGAGGGAAGGAGCTCTCTCCCCAACCAGATGACTTGTGTGTGTGTGCGCGCGGGTGACTGGGAGAGTGTGGTTGCAAAGCTGAAAAGCAAAAATAAAAGTTTTGAGAACTCAGTTCTGGCCTGCCGTCCTTCTGTGCTCCACCCACCCCTATGAAGTGCAACAGTCTTGTTTATTATTCACTGATATTGCCCTTGCCCTCAGCAAATAATCATTAAATATTTTATTTACAGTCGCACATTCCTATAAATGGTATGCTATCCTCTATATCAGTGGTTCTTCAAATTGGTTCCATGGATCACCATGGGTCTCTGAAACATATCCAGTGGGTCTGTGGTGGTGATGATGATGATGATTATTATTATCCATCCATTATCTATACCACTTATCTGTCAGGGTTGCAGGGGAAGCTGGAGTCAATCCCAGCTGACTTAAGGCAAGAGGAAGGGTACACCCTGGACGGATCACCAAATCTATCACAGGACTAACACAGAGATGAACAAGCATTCACACTCACATTCACACCACTTGGCAATTTCATGTAGCTAGTTGTTCTAAATCACATGTCTTTAGACTGTGGGAGGAAACCGGAGCACCCAGAGGAAACCCATGCAGGCACAGAGATTAAATGCAAACTCCACACAAAAAGCCCCAGTTGCCCATGAGGTTCGAACCCAGAATCTTCTTTGTGTACGGTAACAGTGCTAACCATCCATCCATCCATTTCCCGTAGCCACTTATCCTGTTCTACAGGGTCGCAGGCAAGCTGAAGCCTATCCCAGCTGACTATGGGCGAGAGGCAGGGTACACCCTGGACAAGTCAGTGCTAACCACTGAACATTATTATTACTATTATTATTATTATTATTATTATTATTATTTTTATTATTATTATTATTATTATTATTATTAGTAGTAGTAGTAGTAGTAGTAGTAGTATGTTACAGTGGTGGAAATTGTTGTAATACAGTAATTTGGCAATGGAAGTCAAGACAGGAAATACTGCCACCTATTGTCTGTCTGTATGTTTCACTTTCGTTTTTGAATAAACACGTAAAAACTTCAATAGGTTATGGGCCCAGTCTCTTAGTTTAAAACGGCTGTTTTACACAGAATTTGTGTAATATAAATGGTGTTGTGGGATTCACAATGGAAGATAAGCTGTTTATTGAGAAGCTGAGTGGACCAGAGAACTGGGCAACATGGAAATTTCAAATGGAGCATCTACTAAAAGCTAAAGGACTGTGGGGCATGGTAATGGAAACGGATAACTTAGCAGCAGATGCTAATGCACAGACACGAGCTGAATTCGCAAAACGGAAAGAAAAGGCATTTTCTGTGTTAGTGCTGAATGTAAGTACACCCCAGTTGTACCTGATTACAAGCTGTCAGACTCCTAAAGAGGTGTGGGACACGCTAAAAGGACATTTTGAGAGAGGTACTCTTGCAAATAAGCTGTTTCTAAAGAAAAAGTACTTCAGGTGTGAAATGAAGGAAGGAGAAACCATAACTGAGCATTTAAAACAAATGAAGGAGCTAACTGACAAGCTAGGGGCTATAGGTGCTGTAATTGAAGATGAAGACCAGATTGTAACACTGCTAGGTAGCCTGCCACCAAGCTATGCAACAATTGCCACTGCGCTAGAGATGAAGACGGACAATTTGACACTGCAGTTTATGCAACAAGCATTAATAAATGAAGAGCAAAAGCGAGTCCATGCTAATGATAACGTCGGTAGTGCTGCATCCAGTGGTGCATCAGCAATGTCAACACGAGTTCGTGGAGATCTGCAGGCTAATACTAAGGCAGTGGGAGCAGACAGATCTAAATGGAAATGATATAAGTGTGGGAAGGAAGGATATTTAAAGCGTAATTGTCCAAGTATGAAAAATAAAAATCAAACCCACAAGCCTAAAAGCATGACGTGCGAGGATGCTGAAGATTCGTCTGAGAGTGCCCTTGTCACTAAAGAGGCTAATCAGAATGAGACACCGCAGCAGGTCAAGTGGCTGATCGACTCTGGAGCATCAAAGCACATGACCTGTCATAAGGAAATTCCTCAAGACTACCTGGAATTTTCTAAACCACAATCAGTGAAACTGGGTGATGGCAGAGTGGTTGACGCCCAAGGACTTCGTAACGTCAAACTGAAAATGACTTTCAAAGTCAGTGATGTCAAAGATGTCACAATGTATGATGTACTGTACGTTCCCAAGCTATCTGGGAATCTCTTCTCAGTGGGAGCTGCTGCCAGAAAAAGAAATACAGTGCAGTTTAAGAAGTCTTGGTGCTACATCCATGACAAAGATGGAGATCTTCGAGGGATGGGAACACAAAGATCTGATGGATTGTATCAGCTGGACATTGATGGAAGTTCGCCCGCCTGTCATGGTGCAGCAAGTGCATCAGTAGCAGCCAGTCTATGGCATCAACGACTGGGTCACACTACCAGGTTGAAGGAGCTTAAGACTCTGGTAAGTGGAGTGGATTTTTCTGCAGAGAAAGAAGTCTCTTTTTGTGAAGCATGTGTGGAGGACAAGCTGTCTAGAAAGCCTTTCAAGCCAGTGGGACAAATCCGTTCCAGGCGCAAGCTACAGCTGATCCATAGTGACATCTGTGGTCCCATGCAGACTGAATCCATAGGTGGATCAAAGTACTTCGTGACATTTATTGATAACTACTCAAGATGCTGCAAGGTATACTTCATGAAACAGAAAAGTAAAGTGCTTAGCAAGTTCAAAGAATTTGAAAAAACATTCTCAAATGAGTGTGGACAAAAAGTCACAAAACTGAGAACAGACAATGGTGGGGAGTACACATCCACAGAATTTCAAGAATACTTGAAGGCTCAAGGCATCCATCATGAAATGTCTGTACCCCATACAGCTCAGCAAAATGGTGTAGCAGAAAGAAAAAATCGGACTTTAGTTGAAGCAGCTAGGAGTATGCTGTCTCATGCAAAGTTGCCAAAGACTTATTGGGCAGAGGCTGTAGCAACAGCAGCTTACATACAGAACAGGCTGCCCACATCTGTTCTAAAGCAAGAGACCCCCTACCAGAGATGTTGTGGCAAAAAGCCGAACGTGAGTCACATGAGAGTGTTTGGTTGTGTAGCCTATGCACATGTCCCAGACATAAAGAGAAGAAAGCTGGACAAGAAAGCTGTGAAGCTTCGTTTTGTGGGATATGCAAACAATGCCAAGGGTTACCACCTGTTTGATGAGGAGAAAAGGAAGATTCCAATTTGTCGGGATGTTGTCTTCAATGAATCAGACTTTGACTGGAAACAGGAAGTGGAAGTTTCATGTTCAGAGAATGAGACTACCATGAATACAGATGAAAGGGGAGCATCAGTTGATGAGGCACCTGTCAATGAAGCTCCAAGAGAAGGCGTCAGAATCAGAAAGCCTCCAAAGAGGTATGGATATGATGAGTTTGCTGACATAGTGACTGTTGAACATTATGCCAATGTCTGTTGTGTAACAGAACCAAGAACACTAAAGGAAGCAATGATAAGTCCTAATGCAAAGGAATGGAAGGAAGCGGCTGACTTGGAGTATGAGTCGCTGCTTGATAATGAAACTTGGGACTTAGTGAATTTACCAAGAGATCGCAAGGCCATAGGATCGAGATGGGTGTTCAAAGTCAAGCATCATAGTGACGAACAAGTGGAGAGATACAAGTGCAGGCTTGTCGCTAAGGGTTACTCACAAAAGTATGGCGATGACTACGATGAAACTTTTTCACCTGTGATACGATTCAGTTCCATTCATACATTGCTGTCCTTTGCTGTTCAGAATAATTTACATGTTCATCAGATGGATGTCGTAACTGCATTCCTAAATGGACATCTAGAGGAGGAAATCTACATGGAGCAACCAGAGGGGTATGTCAAACCAGGCCAGGAGCACTTAGTGTGTAGACTGAAGAAGTCAATCTATGGGCTTAAGCAGTCTCCTCGCTGCTGGAGTAAGACTTTAACAGAGTTCATGAAGGATATTGGATTCAAACAGAGCACATCAGACACCTGTGTGTTCATGGGATCTCAACAGGAACTAGAGATACTAGCTGTGTATGTTGATAATTTGATTCTGATTACAGAGTCAATAGAAAGCATGAATAAGTTGAAAGTTGCTCTGAAGATGCGCTACAAGATGAAAGACATGGGTGAGCTGTCTTACATATTGGGCATCTCATACCTCTTTTCCACCAAATCAGTTGCAGGGCTGGTTTAGGGCCAGTGCTGGTGCTAGTTCACAACTCGTTCAACTTGCGAGCCAGCTGAGAACCAATTTGCTTTTCCATCGCTCGTGGTGCCACGTCATTACGTCGCTGTATACGTCATTATGTCGCTGTATACGTCAGTTACGTCGCTACGTTTGCTTAAACCTTGGCGCGAATATCGAAGCAAAAACAACACGGAAGAAGCAGCAGCAACAACAACAATAATAATAATAATGGATGACTTCGCGTTTGCACAGCTGAGGCTTCTCGCCGCTTAAAAATGGCGATCTTTCAGGGTCTTGTTATTGTTGTTGGTCTTAACAACTCTGCCCCCCTGCTGACGTAAGTGGTTCTTTCCTCAGGCCCAGCAAAGAGTTGGTGCTAGCCTGGAACCGGTTTTTCTGGCCCCAGAGCCAGTTCTTTGTCAGTGGAAACAGAAAACCCGGTTCCAAACTAAGCACTGGCTCCGAACCAGCCCTGGAACTGCTTTGGTGGAAAAGGGGCATCAGTTGTCCAAGATAAGACAAAGAACTGTGTGTTTCTTCACCAGAAGCATTACATTGAAGCCATTCTTCAGAAATATGGAATGGATAAAGCCAATCCAGTTACAACCCCGGCTGACGCAAATGTGAAGTTAAAAAGAAATGATGGTGTCAGTAAGCCAGTGAACCCAAGTACCTATCAATCCATTGTAGGTAGTCTGCTGTATGCTGCAATGGCCACAAGACCAGACATAGCACAAGCAGTGAGTGTTGTGTCAAAGTTCAATGCAGATCCAACTACTGCACATCTGACTGCTGTGAAAAGAATTATTCGTTACTTAAAGGGCACCGTGAACCTCACTCTCAAGTATGAGCGGTCAGAGTCTGGAACTTTAGTCGGGTTCTCAGATGCTGACTGGGCTGGAGATCAGGATGACTGTCGCTCTACAACTGGTAATGTTTTCATACTGGGTGGAGGAGCAGTGAGTTGGCTCAGCAAGAAACAGTCAACAGTTGTACTGTCAACAGCTGAAGCTGAATACGTCGCTCTCAGCCAGGCAGCATAGGAGTGTACCTGGCTTACACGACTACTGAGTGATCTCGGAATGGATGCTACGCCTAGCGTGATCCTGGAAGATAACCAAGGAGCTATCACCATCGTGAAGAATCCAGTTGATCATTCAAGGACAAAGCACATAGACATTCGTTATCACTACATTCGTGAATGTGTGCAGAATGGACAAATTCAGCTGCAATATTGTCCTACAGAAGACATGAAGGCAGATATCTTGACCAAGCCATTAGCAAAGCAAAGGTTTGAGTATCTTAGGCGAGAGATTGGACTTTGTGCTGTGTAATTCTGTTAAGGTGTACTGTTTAATATTGAATAGTCCAAGTTAAGAAAACTGTCTCATCTCATCTCATCTCATTATCTCTAGCCGCTTTATCCTTCTACAGGGTCGCAGGCAAGCTGGAGCCTATCCCAGCTGACTACGGGTGAAAGGCGGGGTACACCCTGGACAAGTCGCCAGGTCATCACAGGGCTGACACATAGACACAGACGACCATTCACACTCACATTCACACCTACGGTCAATTTAGAGTCACCAGTTAACCTAACCTGCATGTCTTTGGACTGTGGGGGAAACCGGAGCACCCGGAGGAAACCCACGCGGACACGGGGAGAACATGCAAACTCCGCACAGAAAGGCCCTCGCCGGCCGCTGGGCTCGAACCCAGACCTTCTTGCTGTGAGGCAACAGCGCTAACCACTACACCACCGTGCCGCCCCACAGTGGAAGTCAAGACAGGAAATACTTCCACCTAGTGTCTATCTGTATGTTTCACTTTCGTTTTTGAATAAACACGTAAAAACTTCAATAGAAATCACATCCCATCATTACCAAAGTTGTACTTATTATTATGTTCTTATAGTTATAAACACTTTAACAAGTCAGTGGAATTCAATGGGTTCAATTTAAACCTCAAATACTCCAAAAAAAGTACGCCTATAAATGTCGTCTGGGATCTTTTATATTCTGTTGATGGAACATGCATCCATCTATTATCTGTAGCTGCTTATCCTGTACAGGGTCGCAGGCAAGCTGAAGCCTATCCCAGCTGACTATGGGTACACCCTAGATAAGTCACCAAACCATCGCAGGGCTGACACAGAGACAAACAACCATTCACACTCACATTCACACCTATGGTCAATTTAGAGCCACCAATTAATCTAACCTGCATGTCTTTGGACTGTGGGGGAAACCAGAGCACCCGGAGGAAACCCATACAGACACGGGGAGAACATGCAAACTCCACACAAAAAAGCCCCTGTTCTTGAACCCAGAACCTTCTTGCTGTGAGGTGACAGTGCTCACAACTTCACCACCATGCCGCCTGTTGATGGAACATTCAGAATAAAAAGCTCCAGAATACTGTTGTACACTTTTGAGCCTAATATTTGATTAGTTGGATTAAATACATAAAATAAATGACCTTAGCGAGTCAGTGGAATTGATTCACAGTTAAATACATCCCTAGCTGCAAGTCTGAGAGGTTCTGCTTTACAGTATATTATCAGTGGCATATTGTCTTCCAGGCGGCATGGTGGTGTAGTGGTTAGCGCTGTCGCCTCACAGCAAGAAGGTCCTGGGTTCGAGCCCTGGGGCCGGCGAGGGCCTTTCTGTGTGGAGTTTGCATGTTCTCCCCGTGTCCGCATGGGTTTCCTCCAGGTGCTCCGGTTTCCCCCACAGTCCAAAGACATGCAGGTTAGGTTAACTGGTGACTCTAAATTGACCGTAGGTGTGAATGTGAGTGTGAATGGTTGTCTGTGTCTATGTGTCAGCCCTGTGATGACCTGGCGACTTGTCCAGGGTGTACCCCGCCTTTCGCCCATAGTCAGCTGGGATAGGCTCCAGCTTGCCTGCGACCCTGTAGAAGGATAAAGCGGCTAGAGATAATGAGATGAATGAGATATTGTCTTCCCCTTGCTTACATTTCAAATTTTCAATCACGCTATTTTGTCCAGCAGTTTCAATAGTTCTGTTTATTTTATCCAGGCTTGTTTTCCCATTATGTCAGACTCTATTAGTATGTCCTCCAGCTGTTTGAGCAAGTTTTCAGTAAGACTCAAAGTATTTCACTTTGGAATGATGATGGTTATGGATCATCTGGAGATAAAGCAAGGTATGCTTCTGCCTGTGGCATCTGTATTCGAAACATAAGTTTGTTTTCACTCTCATGTGAGACTCTATGTATAATTCATGAAGCAACATCATAGCCGTGAGAGAAATACATAAAAAAACAGAAATAAAATGGTTGAAAAGGGTGAAAAAGTGTCATGAAAGTTGGATTTGCACAATTCAGTTTGTATTTTCTCTCAAACGCTGGGCACTGATATTTATTGTGTGTGATGGATGTATTTTAAAAGTGTTTGACAGTGTCGCTCAGATAGAAACAGAACAAAACAGAAAGAGAGAACGCATAACAACACTGATTAAACTCATGCCGTGAAACATCCATCCATCCATTATCTGTAACCGCTTATCCTGTGCAGGGTCGTGGGCAAGCTGGAGCCTATCCCAGCTGACTATGGGCGAGAGGCGGGGTACACCCTGGACAAGTCACCAGATCATCACAGGGCTGACACATACAGTGCCTTGAAAAAGTATTCATACCCCTTGAACTTTTTCACATTTTTCTACCTTACAACCACGAACTTAAAAGTTTTTTATTGAGATTTTATGTGATAGACCAACACAGAGTAGCACATAATTGTGAAGTGAAATGAAAATGATAAATGGTCTTCAAAATTTTAAACAAATAAAAATCTGAAAAATGTGATGTGCATTAGTATTCAGCCCCCCTGCATCAATACTTTGTAGAGCCACCTTTTGCTGCAATTACAGCTGCAAGTCTTTTGTGGTATGTCTCTACCAGCTTTGCACATCTAGACACTGAAATTTTTGCCCATTCTTCTTTGCAAAATAACTCAAGCTCAGCCAGATTGGATGGAGAGCATCTGTGAACAGCAATTTTCAAGTCTTGCCACAGATGTGCACACTCACGTCCTCCATTTTTCTCTTCTGTTTCAAATTTGTATCCCACAATGCCTTGCACAAACGGGGAAAGCCCACTACATGATGCATGATGTAGTATCTTGAATTGGGTCATGCTGAAGCAGGAAAAAATAGTGCAGAATTTAGGGCCATGTGGCCTTAAATTCATTAATTGTTCTATTTAAAAAAAACTAATAAAATTAGAAGTCTATGATTCGAATTCAGTAGCTTTCGGTCCACTAAACAAAAATAATTGGGTGTAGGGGAAAATTCTTTTTATGATCTACACTTGAAAAATCTGAAAGGCAGGTTAGCTTTAACAGTAGCTCAGACAATGGTGAGAGCTGTAATTATTGTTGAATTATCATTAATTGGGACTTGTATGGTAGATGCCCTACATAATCGAAGCTGAATAATAATTTGATTTACAAAGTGCTATTATGGCGGCATGGTGGTGTAGTGGTTAGCGCTGTCGCCTCACAGCAAGAAGGTCCTGGGTTCGAGCCCCGGGGCCGGCAAGGGCCTTTCTGTGCGGAGTTTGCATGTTCTCCCCGTGTCCGCGTGGGTTTCCTCCGGGTGCTCCGGTTTCCCCCACAGTCCAAAGACATGCAGGTTAGGTTAACCGGTGACTCTAAATTGACCGTAGGTGTGAATGTGAGTATGAATGGTTGTCTGTGTCTATGTGTCAGCCCTGTGATGACCTGGCGACTTGTCCAGGGTGTACCCCGCCTTTCGCCCGTAGTCAGCTGGGATAGGCTCCAGCTTGCCTGCGACCCTGTAGAAGGATAAAGTGGCTAGAGATAATGAGATGAGATGAGAAGTGCTATTATTTAAGAAAAAAAAATTAGAATCACTCATAGTTTTCAGTAAACAGACATTTATTTAACACTTGGAAGAAGTCTCTAGTAGCAGAGAATTGTAACAGTCAGTAAATCGCACACCATGAGAGAGTCTTCAGGACAGATGACAAACTGTGTGTCTGTTGTTGCTTTTGTCTTATTGACTTCAAGAGACAGAGAAAAAAGTGAGGCAGATACAATTATTCCCTCATGTAAGACATAACAGGAACTAAATTGTTTGACACATGTTCCACAATGGGCGGCACGGTGGTGTAGTGGTTAGCGCTGTCGCCTCACAGCAAGAAGGTCCGGGTTCGAGCCCCATGGCCAGCGAGGGCTTTTCTGTGCGGAGTTTGCATGTTCTCCCCGTGTCCGCGTGGGTTTCCTCTGGGTGCTCCGGTTTCCCCCACAGTCCAAAGACATGCAGGTTAGGTTAACTGGTGACTCTAAATTGAGCGTAGGTGTGAATGTGAGTGTGAATGGTTGTCTGTGTCTATGTGTCAGCCCAGTGATGACCTGGCGACTTGTCCAGGGTGTACCCCGCCTTTCACCCGTAGTCAGCTGGGATAGGCTCCAGCTTGCCTGCGACCCTGTAGGACAGGATAAAGCGGCTACAGATAATGAGATGAGACGAGATGTTCCACAACAATTTTCAACTCATTGATTAAAAAAAATGGAACCTTTGGCAAATTAGTGTAGTATAAGAGGAATAAACCATCTTGAATTAATCATTATTGGATAATAATCATTTTGGGGGTGGTAAAAATAACTTCACTTCAGGCCAGATCACAGCACTGTTGATTATTTTCCTTTAACCGCACACCAGCTGTGTTGAATTCATTACATACTGTAGTATATTCCTGTGTAAAAGTGCATACGTGAAAAAAAAAAGCTCACAATGTTCAGTGTTTAAAGGGGAACAGAGAGCAATATATAGAGTAAATATAATAATAAAACACACATTAACGAACCTTATTCAAGACTTACAAAAGTTTTTTGTTCTAAGGTTGGAAAGTTATAGTGTTTTGAAAGTAGCTCGAGCAAACTATTTCCGCAGTTTGAACAGCCCGCCATGATATTAATTTTATCCAATCAGAATGCACATTCATTTTCTCTGCGTAACACTCATGACGTATGTATGTGCCCAGTCGTGTTGGCTCATTGAGGTTGGGAATAGCACGTGTGAAATACCTGTTTCTGCCTCTTGCGACGATTTCGCATTTCCACGGGTGGCGCCTATCTCATTGCAGCAAATAAATTCTGCTGGACTCGTGAGCAACTCCACGTTACATTTTCCGCACGAACACCACGCCGTGTCACCTGCACGCAGACGCTCTGCCCCACGCTCACCATGCCCATGGTCAGCATCAGTCTCATACTCGCCGTCATCCGAGCTTTCTTCTCTTATTTCATCACCGGAGTCGAGAGTACCTCTCCTAGGTTCAAACTGGTACCCTTCTAAGCCATAGCCTGCTTGCAGTGTGTCTTGCGGGATCTCTTCGTATGATTCGACAGAGCTGTCGCTTTCACTTGATGCGCCCGACGCCATGATTACACGCTTATCTCCTCTATTTCGGAGAGTTCCGCTAGTGCAGTGGGTAGCGCTGACGTCACGGTCTTTTAAAAATGGCGACTCTTGTGCGGTTTAGCGTATAAAGTATTATATTTACAATTACCAAGATATTTCGTTGTTTTCTAGTATATAAATTTGATAGAATACTTAAGAATACATTACTTTGTCACATCATCAACTGTATATATTATATTTGGTACCCCTTTAAAATCCAGAAGCCTTGTGCCCAGTGTGCTGAGACAGAAAAAATCAAGTGGATTTTTCCCAAACACTTGGTTGCACAGGGTGTTTCTGATTGCATGCCCTAGCTATTTCAGGTGATCTTACCCAATGCAGGTGTCCAATTAAATTTCACACTTTGTGAAAAGGTGAATAGGGCTGATGGGGATGATTTGATTGCTCTTGGAATTGTAGGGTTACTCATCCAATGTGAAAGACAGAGTGACTCCCTAGTTCCTGGTTGCCCTTGAGCAGTGGGCAGTGTAGAACTTGTAAGAGTGCATTCTGAAGGAACAGCATGTCCTCCAAACCTCCTTATAGCTCTCTGTAATTTCTCTTCTCCAACTCCAGAGGATCACAGACACAAATCAGCACAACCCCACTACCACCCACTTTCACATGCTTTAGGACTACAGAGTTGTTGGGTTTTTTTTTTTCTCTCTCTCTCTTCAAAATATGTTCAGAAGAGGATAATCTTGTAGCTCAGAGAAAGGGTAGGCGTGGCAGTTGCGGTAGTAAAAATAATAATAATAATAAAAGAAAGAATGGTAAATGTTGAAAATACCAGTATTATGTAGAAATAGGAATGTAAACAGAATGCTGTTTATATTAGACATTTTTACCAAACATGATGTATGGGGGTAATGATTTCACTTCATTCTGGAATTTAAAATGGATATGTACACTTCAGGCGGCACGGTGGTGTAGTGGTTAGCGCTGTCGCCTCACAGCAAGAAGGTCCGGGTTCGAGCCCCGTGGCCGGCGAGGGCCTTTCTGTGTGGAGTTTGCATGTTCTCCCCGTGTCCGCGTGGGTTTTCTCCGGGTGCTCCGGTTTCCCCCACAGTCCAAAGACATACAGGTTAGGTTAACTGGTGACTCTAAATTGACCGTAGGTGTGAATGTGAGTGTGAATGGTTGTCTGTGTCTATGTGTCAGCCCTGTGATGACCTGGCGACTTGTCCAGGGTGTACCCCGCCTTTCGCCCGTAGTCAGCTGGGATAGGCTCCAGCTTGCCTGCGACCCTGTAGAACAGGATAAAGCGGCTAGAGATAATGAGATGAGATGAGATGTACACTTCAACTTTACTTCCATGTCTCAGTTTTCAAAACAGTTTGGTAGAACCAGCTCATTTCTCTGGAGTTCAGAGCAGCATGTTTTAGCTGAAAACTTATTGCTTCGTGATATAATTTTAAAAGTATGCAACTCTCATGTGTATTGGGATAAATACATCAGCCCAGTGCTCAAAACCTGTATCAAGCTGCATTGTTAATAGATCCATGATGTATGACAAGGCACTCTGGAAACATTAACTTTGTGAAATGGTTTTAGGTGAACATAGGGATTAGACAACGTGCAACGTTAGAACAAGAGCAAATAAATCAGTGAGAGCAAGCAATTTGCAGGTCTGTGAAAACATTTCTTTGGGCTGCAAGAAATAAAAAGGACTTATATATGCATACAGAGTTTTCTCCCAAAAAAAATATCAGAGCGGTGCTACTGATGTAGAGCCCAGCCAGTAAGGAGGGGGGCTGGCTGCTAGGGGGGTTCGGGGGCATGCTCTCCTGGAAAATTCTGAAATTAAGGTGGTGTTTACATTAGACCGTATCAGCAGATCATCAGATTAAGGTTTTTAAAACGATTCGCGTGCACACAGCAACGCCAATACACGGATACGCTAATCACATGACTAATTAGACGTCATGTCACATGATCCCAGTGCATATTGGGCATGCGCAAGTCACTCACCACTTGCAAGTGGAAGGATGGCAAGCAAACACCTTCTCCAGCAGATAAACACACCTGGCTGTGATGTTCATGTTCTCACTGAGTTTAAGCGCCTGAAGGAGGTAAATAAGTTGAAATGTGTAAATAAACCTCAGTGCGGCTCAGCGCTTCCTCCTGCGCTCCAAATCACTCCGCCCTGAACAGCGAGTGCCCTCTGGAGGGTGCGCACTCCGGCCCTGCGCAGCTCACAGAGCGCGCGAGTGAAGCGCACGAGCAGTGATTCGGGACTGAGCCGCTGTGTGTCGTTTCCTGTAGTCCGCGCTGTTTTTCAGCAGTCGCGTCACATGACCAACGTGGCATGACCAACGCCAGCGAATCAGGAAGGTGGATGTCACAGTGACGTTGTCCAATGACGACGTCAGCTAGAGCTCAGCACTGCGTTTCCTCGTTCCTCAATGTTTACACAGCACCGGATCAGTTACGAACTGGGTTGAATACGTGGGCCCTGGCGGATTCAAGTTGTTCCGCCTGTGGAGTCGTTTCCCGGCGTTTTAATGTGCACGGACAGTGCATCCGCGACGAAAACGAGACAGATACGGTCTAATGTAAACACCACCTTAGAGACTTCAAATGGTGCATTCTGGTGGTATCTAGGTGGCTGATTTAGGCACAATTCAACATTGGCAAAAAAAAATTTAAACCTTGTTAAATAGGTGGCACGGTGGTGTAGTGGTTAGCACTGTCACCTCACAGCAAGAAGGTCCTGGGTTCGAGGCCAGCAAGAGCCTTTCTGTGTGGAGTTTGCATGTTCTCCCCATGTCTGCGTGGGTTTCCTCCGGGTGCTCTGGTTTTCCCCAAAGACGGGCAGGTTAGGTTAATTGGTGGCTCTAAATTGACCATAGGTGTGAATGGTTGTTTGTCTCTGTGTCAGCCCTGTGATTACCTGGCGACTTGTCCAGGGTGTACCCCACCTCTCGCCCATAGTCAGCTGGGATAGGCTCCAGCTTGCAGATAATGGATGGACCTCGTCAAATATGCAAGGGGCAAAATTTAAAGGGCAACATTTTATTTGAAATGGAAACACTGGAAACAGTCAATTCAGATAAATATTTAATTTTATTGCACAGCAAAAAATGCATAATATTTAAATAATATTGGATGGCTTTGAGTGGTCTGTCAGATGGATTAACATTAATATGTAATTTGTCAGTTCCTACATATTAACTACACAAGAACTGACCTTTAGATAAGAGGACAGTTCCAGTGCAATTACTATCACAATCACAAAGAAAAACAACACTTCATATCAATGTAATGACCCCTGCTAATCTTTGGTTTGCTTCATTAAAAGCGAAAGATTTCAAGAGAAAGACACGGTGAACACCCAAAAGGCAACCAAAACTTCACTTGATATTATTCACGCATATTTACAAGAGAAAAACAGACTAATGGACATTGAAAAAACAGAAAAGAAAGCAATATCGGAAATATTGTCAAAGTTCTACTTGGAGGTGAGGAAAAGTGACCGAGACTTTTACAAGAGGACTTCACTCATGGACTTTACTCAGCAAAGCCCTTTTGTTTCGAACAACTGCAATGGAACAATTAACTATGACTAAAAAGTAACTGTGAACTTGAACTGTCAACCTGGAAATAGCTTGTATATAAATTGGGTTGTTGTTCAGGCTTTTTAGGGTGTTTTCACACTTGGTCCCTTTCAGCCATCTAACCGAACTCAGATCGATGACTCAGCATTTTTTGCACATAATGTGAACAACCGTACCCAGACCCCTTTAAAGCGAACCGAACTGAGACCACCTCAGGAGGTGGTCTCAGTACAGTTCGCTAAAAATCAACGGTACGGTTCGCCTAATCTGCGCATTGTGAACAAAAAGCGCACCGGGTTCACTTCGCCTTTTTCACTGTAGTTTAACCTTCTTCGTTTGCCATAGTTGGTCACGTGACTGTAGCAGGGAAACTCAACTTCCTTTTGGAACTTACCAGCCGTGTTTTGTGCTCATAGATAGCTGGAATAAATTTATTTTCCTTAATCCGCACTATTTTGATCAAAAAATACAGCAGGGCAAGCATGGCAGCAGACATTTTGATTCAAGAGAAAATTACCCAGAATTCCATGCACTGGGGGTCTGAGGGCTCTAGAGGACCTGGTGTGAACAGAAAGAGGACTGAGGCCCCATCAAAGCTTAACTGGACCAGAAAGAGAACCCAGTCCTCTTTGTAATAAATTCACAATGTGAACACAAAAAGAACTGAGTTCTTTTTCTGTTGGTCCACTTTTTGGTCCACTTAAAGAGGACTGAGTCTGGTTCCTTTAAAGGGGACCAGGTGTGAAAACACCCTTAGACTTGTACCATTTTTATTGTTAGAACATTATTCAGCTAGCATGATATTGAACAAGTTGAAGATGAGTAGCTGAATGGAATATATTTGATAGGTCATGAAAAACGCCAGCCAATATTATTATTATTAATATACTGTACATATACATTCAATTGAACAATTGTATATTTTACCAAAAGTTAAGAACAGGGTGGTAACTTACCAATATTGAATGCTGATTCTGATTGAACGTAATTCAGTGTTCTGTCAATCCAATGTACATGTACAAAGTTCTAACAATAAAAATGGTACAAGTCCAAAAAGCCTGAACAAGCCAATTAAGGTTGACAGTTCAAGTTCAGTTACTTTTGGTCGTAGTTAATTGTTACATTGCAGTTGTTCAAAACAAAAGGGCTTTGCTGAGTGAAGTACATGAGTGAAGTCCTCTTGTAAAAGTCTCCGTCACTTTTCCTCAGCTCCAAGTAGAACTTTAACAATATTTCAGATATTGCTCTCTTTTCTGGATTTTAATGTCCGTTGGTCTGTTTTTCTCTTGTAAATATGTGTGAAGAATATCCAGTGAAGTTTTGGTAGCCTTTTGGGTGTTCACCGCGTCTTTCTCTTTAAATCTTCCACTTTTAATGAAGAAAACCAAAAATTAGCAGGGGTCATTACAGTGATATAAAAGGCTGATTTTCTTTGTGATTGTGATAGTAATTGCACTGGAACTGTTCTCTTCTCTAAAGGTCAGTTCTTGTGTAGTTAATACAGTGGTGCTTGAAAGTTTGTGAACCCTTTAGAATTTTCGATATTTCTACATAAATATGACCTAAAACGTCATCAAATTTTCACACAAGTCCTAAAAGTAGATAAAGAGAACCCAGTTAAACAAATGAGACAAAAATATTATACTTGGTCATTTATTCATTGAGGAAAATGATCCAATATTACATATCTGTGAGTGGCAAAAGTATGTGAACCTCTAGGATTAGCAGTTAATTTGAAGGTGAAATTAGAGTCAGGTGTTTTCAATCAATGGGATGACAATCAGATGTGAATGGGCACCCTGTTTTATTTAAAGAACAGGGATCTATCAAAGTCTGAGTTTCACAACACATGTTGGTGGAAGTGTACGTATCATGACACAAAAAAAGGAGATTTCTGAGGACCTCAGAAAAAGTGTTGTTGATGCTCATCAGGCTGGAAAAGGTTATAAAACTATCTCTAAAGAGTTTGGACTGCACTAATCCATAGTCAGACAGATTGTGTGCAAATGGAGGAAATTCAAAACCATCGTTACCCTCCCGGGCAGCACGGAGGTGTAGCGGTTAGCACTGTCGCCTCACAGCAAGACGGTCCTGGGTTGGAGCCCAGCGGCCGGCGATGGCCTTTCTGTGTGGAGTTTGCATGTTCTCTCCGTGTCTGCATGGGTTTCCTCTGGGCGCTCCGGTTTCTCCCACAGTCCAAAGACATGCAGGTTAGGCTAATTGGTGGCTCTGTGAATGTGAGTGTGAATGGTTGTTTGTCTCTGTGTCAGCCCTGTGATGACCTAGTGACTTGTCCAGGGTGTACCCCGCCTCTCACCCATAGTCAGCTGGGATAGGCTCCAGCTTGCCTGTGACCCTGTAGAACAGGATAAATGGCTACAGATAATGGATGGATGGATGTTACCCTCCCCAGGAGTGGTTAACCAACAAAGATCACTCTAAGAGCAAGGTGTGTAATAGTCGGCAAAGGTCACAAAGGACCCCAGGGTAACTTCTAAGCAACTGAAGGCCTCTCTCACATTGGCTAATTTTAATGTTCATGAGTCCACCATCAGGAGAACACTGAACAACAATGGTGTGCATGGCAGGGTTGCAAGGAGAAAGCCACTGCTCTCCAAAAAGAACATTGCTGCTCATCTCCAGTTTGCTAAAGATCACATGGACAAGCCAGAAGGCTATTGGAAAAATGTTTTGTGGAAGGATGAGACCAAAATAGAACTTTTTGGTTTAAATGAGAAGCATTATATTTGGAGAAAGGAAAACACTGCATTCCAACATAAGAACCTTCTCCCATCTGTGAAACATGGTGGTGGTAGTATCATGGTTCGGGCCTGTTTTGCTGCATCTGGGCCAGGATGGCTTGCCATCATTGATGGTACAATTAATTCTGAATTATACCAGTGAATTCTAAAGGAAAATATCAGGACATCTGTCCATGAACTGAATCTCACGAGAAGGTGGGTCATGCAGCAAGACAACAACCCTAAGTACGCAAGTCATTCTACCAAAGAATGGTTAAAGAAGAATAACGTTAAATGTTTTGAAATTGCCAAGTTAAAGTCCTGATCAACAGTTACCGGAAATGTTTAGTTGCAGTTATTGCTGCACAAGGGGGTTACACCAGATACTGAAAGTAAAGGTTCACATAATGTTGCCACTCACAGATATGTAATATTGGATCCATCCATCCATCCCTCCATTATCTGTAGCCGCTTATCCTGTCCTACAGGGTCGCAGGCAAGCTGGAGCCTATCCCAGCTGACAATGGGCGAGAGGCGGGGTA
This sequence comes from Neoarius graeffei, assembly GCF_027579695.1. Taxonomy (NCBI): domain Eukaryota; kingdom Metazoa; phylum Chordata; class Actinopteri; order Siluriformes; family Ariidae; genus Neoarius; species Neoarius graeffei. The sequence continues at coordinate 112,095,396 of NC_083571.1, read as the reverse complement.
CACCCTAGACAAGTTGCCAGGTCATTGCAGGGCTAACACATAGACACAGACAACCATTCACGCTCACATTCACACCTACGGTCAATTTAGAGCCACCAATTAGCCTAACCTGCATGCCTTTGGACTGTGGGGGAAACCGGAGCACCCGGAGGAAACCCACGTGGACACTGGGATAGCATGCAAACTCCACACAGAAAGGCCCTCGCCGGCTGCTGGGCTCAAACCCAGGACCTTCTTGCTGTGAGGCGACAGTGCTAACCACTACACCACCATGCCGCCATAATATTGGATCATTTTCCTCAATAAATAAATGACCAAGTATCATATTTTTGTCTCATTTGTTTAACTGAATTCTATTTATCTACTTTTAGGACTTGTGTAAAAATCTGATGTTTTAGGTCACATTTATGCAGAAATATAGAAAATTCTAAGGGTTTCACAAACTTTCAAGCAGACTGTAACATGAGATTAAGTTTATCATCTTAATCTATTTACATTACAGTCGAGTATCACTGATACGATAGAAATACATAACATTAGAAAATTAGTCTAATTATACAACCCCGATTCCAAAAAAGTTGGAACAAAGTACAAATTGTGAATAAAAATGGAATGCAATAATGTGGAAGTTTCAAAATTCCATATTTTATTCAGAATAGAACATAGATGACATATCAAATGTTTAAACTGAGAAGATGTATCATTTAAAGAGAAAAATCAGGTGATTTTAAATTTCATGACAACAACACATCTCAAAAAAGTTGGGACAAGGCCATGTTTACCACTGTGAGACATCCCCTTTTCTCTTTACAACAGTCTGTAAACGTCTGGGGACTGAGGAGACAAGTTGCTCAAGTTTAGGGATAGGAATGTTAACCCATTCTTGTCTAATGTAGGCTTCTAGTTGCTCAACTGTCTTAGGTCTTTTTTGTCGTATCTTCCGTTTTATGATGCGCCAAATGTTTTCTATGGGTGAAAGATCTGGGCTGCAGGCTGGCCAGTTCAGTACCCGGACCCTTCTTCTACGCAGCCATGATGCTGTAATTGATGCAGTATGTGGTTTGGCATTGTCATGTTGGAAAATGCAAGTTCTTCCCTGAAAGAGACGTCGTCTGGATGGGAGCATATGTTGCTCTAGAACCTGGATATACCTTTCAGCATTGATGGTGTCTTTCCAGATGTGTAAGCTGCCCATGCTACACGCACTAATGCAACCCCATACCATCAGAGATGCAGGCTTCTGAACTGAGCGCTGATAACAACTTGGGTCGTCCTTCACCTCTTTAGTCCGAATGACACGGCATCCCTGATTTCCATAAAGAACTTCACATTTTGATTCGTCTGACCACAGAACAGTTTTCCACTTTGCCACAGTCCATTTTAAATGAGCCTTGGCCCAGAGAAGACGTCTGTGCTTCTGGATCATATTTTGATACGGCTTCTTCTTTGCACTATAGAGTTTTAGCTGGCAACGGCGGATGGCACGGTGAATTGTGTTCACAGATAATGTTCTCTGGAAATATTCCTGAGCCCATTTTGTGATTTCCAGTACAGAAGCATGCCTGTATGTGATGCAGTGCCGTCTAAGGACCCGAAGATCATGGGCACCCAGTATGGTTTTCCGGCCTTGACCCTTACGCACAGAGATTCTTCCAGATTCTCTGAATCTTTTGATGATATTATGCACTGTAGATGATGATGTGTTCAAACTCTTAGCAATTTTACACTGCCGAACTCCTTTCTGATATTGCTCCACTATTTGTTGGCGCAGAATTAGGGGGATTGGTGATCCTCTTCCCATCTTTACTTCTGAGAGCCGCTGCCACTCCAAGATGCTCTTTTTATACCCAGTCATGTTAATGACCTATTGCCAATTGACCTAATGAGTTGCAATTTGGTCCTCCAGCTGTTCCTTTTTTGTACCTTTAACTTTTCCAGCCTCTTATTGCCCCTGTCCCAACTTTTTTGAGATGTGTTGCTGTCATGAAATTTCAAATGAGCCAATATTTGGCATGAAATTTCAAAATGTCTCACTTTTGACATTTGATATGTTGTCTATGTTCTATTGTGAATACAATATCAGTTGCATTCCACACTGAAAAAAATGATACTTTGGACTAACTTAAAAAATTGCTGTAATTTGTTACAGCTAATTTTTTTTAGTTTTTTACAAATTAAATTAATGATTTAGTTGAAAGCACAATTTTCAATTTAATGTAAATTAAATATATTTATTTTGTCAAATTAAAAAAATACTTTCACTCAACTTAAAAAGATCACTTATTATAAAGACCACACAGATTGTTTTTACTTTGATGTAACTCATTTTTTCAATTTGGATAAACTTAATTATAACAGTTACATACAAGTGCATTTTTTACTTTGCAATAAACTAATTAAATTGCTGTAATTTTGTTACAGTCAATTTCATTAATTTAATTCAAACTAAATTACTGATTCAGTATAAACTATAATTTTTAATTAGATCTTAACCAGTATTTTCTCTTTGGTCCCAAATAAAAACATTTCTTAATGTGATCAAATATAATATACACGTACAACTTACATTTTACCATGCAGAAATGCTTATTTTGCAATCAATTTAAGGTAGAATTTTCACTAAATATAAAATTGAAAACACATTTAGTTAACTTCAAATATATATTTAACAATGAAAGACTGAATCATTCTCTTCAAGTGACCTTGTTTATTGTGATGTCAAAAAATATGCACCACCTTTAAACTCTGGAACATCTTGCCGTCAATAAAGCAGCCATGTATGTTTCACACATCAAAAAAAAAAAAAAAACAATCAAATCAAATACAATGTGGTCTTGCTCAAACCTTGTGCAACCTTTTTGTAAAATGTACCACATACATCTTGGCTCACAAACCTTTGTTATTTTTGTACTAATAAAATGAACAGATCAAAATGAACCAGAAAAAAAACATCACAGTTTAACTGCTGAGCGCGCATGAGATGAGCAAAGTGCTAATAACCTCAGCATCCTCCTTTTGATTGCAAACTTAACAATGTTGACATTCAGTGCAATGACATCTGGACAACAGAGGAATCTGAATAAAACTTTTAGAAACATAACAACAACATGGTATATGTCTCTGACCATCCAATATTTAGAGCTTGACACTCAGACTGCACACTCTGCGTGTCATTTTCTTTGGTTCTATCTCCATGAATATTTTCTGCAGTGCATCAAAAGTATGTTTTAACTCGCTTGGATAACGCAAGTTCAGCGCATAGATGAGGCCAAACAACATGGCACATCCATGTGCAAGCGATGGCAACTCACAGAGCACTCTCACACCTTCAATAATGACTCCAATATCACGTGGGGGCTGAAGAGGATCCTCCTCCTCTCTGATGACAAAAACTGCCATGGTACATCTCGCAAGCTCTTGTTCTGCTTCCTCCTCCTGACTGACCTGATACAAGACAAGCAATTAATTAAAAGTCATGCAGATGAAAGCAGTGCCTAATATACCACCATAAAAATATCTACAAACAATCCTGCCAATTAAATCTGTGGCATAGCAAACATGTGACGGCCATAAGAAATGCACCATCTGCTATGACAAAAAATATTACTAGCAATAGTATACAGTGGCTACATACCCTTTTGTTTATTTTCTCAATTTTCTTGCATTGTAGATTCAATACAAAATGGGTCAATTTTTTTCTTTTTCTCATCTACATCATATTAAAGCAGAAACAGCTTTTGGAACCTCAGGTCATTTATGGTTTAAAATTTAAGTTTAGTTTTAAGGTGAGATATTCAGAAAAACATTTTCAACAACTTGATCAGTTTTGAACTACTTACCAGATATTCTTTGAAGAGTTTGTCAACGTCTTCCCCAAGGTAGACAATAAGGCCCTTCAGTAGACACTCTCGTTTCAGATTCACCTCAAGGCTCTAAGGGTAAGAACATGCAAACACTTGCAATATTAATTAATGCAAAATTAAACAGTCCACTTTTCAACCTGACTGTGTCCTTGGGCAAGGCACTCAACCCCAAACTGCCCAAAGAGCTAGTAACAGTAGGAGCAATAACTGTACTGTACTGTTGCTGGTGTCCTGTGGACTGTCCCGGGACACCTGAGCACTGTCGCATGCCACAGGCACCGCCAAAACTACATAATCCTACATGTTGCCCCTTTAAAACAGTGGGTGTACTAGGACAGTACCAGTACCGTATTGGTGTCTCGGGACACCACCTGAGTGTCCCGGGACAGTGCTCAGGTGTCCCGGGACAGCGTTCAGGTGTCCCGGGACAGTGCTCGGGTGTCCCGGGACAGTGCCTGAGTGTCCCGGGACAGTGCCTGACACCCGCGCACTGTCCCGGGACACCCAAGCACTGGCCCGGGACACTTAGGCACGGTCCCGGGACACTCAGGCACTGTCCCGGGACACCCGAGCACTGTGCTCGGGTGTCCCAAGACAGCGCCTCAGTGTCCCGGGACAGCGCCTGAGTGTCCCGGGCCAGTGCCTGAGTGTCCCGGGACAGTGCCTGACACCTGCGCACTGTCCCGGGACACCCAAGCACTGGCCCGGGACACTTAGGCACGGTCCCGGGACACCCAGGCACTGTCCCAGGACACTCAGGCACGGTCCCGGGACACCCGAGCACTGTGCTCGGGTGTCCCAAGACAGCGCCTCAGTGTCCCGGGACAGCGCCGGAGTGTCCCGGGACAGTGCTCGAGTGTCCCGGGACAGTGCTCGAGTGTCCCGGGACAAAGCCTATGTGTCCCGGGACAGCGCCTATGTGTCAGTCCACAGGACACTAGCAACAGTACAGTATAGTTATTGCTCCCACTGCTTCTCGCATGTGAATGAATGTGAATGGATGAATGTGACGAGTAATGTAAGGCGCTTTGAGCGGACGGAAAACCAGAGAATTTTTGTGCACATCTTTCTCACAATCATACAATTACAAGTGTTGAAGAAATGGCAATTGTTGCTTCCGTTTCTTTATGAAGCACAGTTGTAAGGTACAGTTTGAAGTGGGCAATACATACCTGATCAAGAACTCTCAGTATGTTTCGAGTCTTCTCTTTGACAGCTCCTCCCTTGTTCCGAATGATCTCGATTACCTTGCTGTGCTGCTTGTCCAGAGAAGCCAGGAATCGCGGTGTGAGGGGAACAGTTGTAATCCTTGAGAATTCAGCATTGATCTGCCAAAAAAAAAAAGACAACAGAACAAGACTTGTGATTGCGTGACTGTTAAGTGAGATCTTCTAACATCACTTTGACTTGGCTCCATATATTTGCAGATTTCTTGGCATAGGCCAAATTATCACTAAGGCTACTTTACAGCTCAGAAGTGAAATTTTGTTATTGATTTAAGAGGTAGGGTATACACATAAATAATTAGGTTGTTTTATACCAATTTCCACCCTTCCTGACCAAGGATGACAAACACTTTATAATTTTTTGTTTTGCAAAATTATCTTATAAGATTATCTTGTAGTTTAAATCGTGTTGATTGAATGGGTCCCTATAATCTGCTCCAAAAAGGGTCAAGTCAACAATCATAAATATAAAATTCAGTTGTCATTACAATCACAAATCTTTATGTGTTTGGGGAAAGCAGAGGACATGATTTTGTGAATTGTGACATGGAATGCAATTGAGGCAATCAAAAAGCAAGCCAACTAAGAAACAAGGAAGTAATTGTTTCAACAAATAAATAAATCTTCAGATTAAGAAAATCCTTATGCGTGTACTACCCTTTACTTACTTCATCCATCGCAAACAATGCAGGCCATCTCTCTTTTAACTCCTCCATTCCAGTTTCCTTTCCCACAATTTCCTGTCTTCGCAGCGAAAATGTCTTGTCCATTTTGTCCCTTACCACTGCACGATTGTTTCGCTTCTTCACTTCACTTAAAAGTGACAATCTCTCCTCTTCCAACTTGTCAAGGGTTTCTCCAGCTGGAATGTCGGGTATGTGGTTGGCCTCTCCTCTCCTAGGACGCTTTATGTTTTTGGCTGGCATCGCATCTTCTGGAGCTTTGGATTTCAATGAATTTGCAAGCAATTCAGAACACCCGTTTTGCTTCAACCAATAGGACCAATAGGGAGCGAACTGATGTGATGACGTGTTGTCACGTGGTATGGTCACCTCTGGTTTAAAGTGAAAATTATATTTTAGTTTAAGTACTTTTTTTAATTTGTTCCAATCGACGTGTAATTTGCTTCCAGATAAACTAAAAAAAATCAGTTCATACCAGAAACCAGAATTTTCATTTAAATCAATTCAAAAAAATACATCACATTAATTACACAGTCGTTTCACTTTTTTCAGTGCATTTTTATTTACAATTTGTACTTTGTCCCAACTTTTTTGGAATCGGGGTTGTACAATTATCCATTGGATATAGATTTTGATTCTCATATTTTGCTATGGGTGGCACGGTGGTGTAGTGGTTAGCACTGGCACCTCACAGCAACAACATTCTGGGTTTGAACCCAGTGGCTGATAGGGGCCTTTCTGTATGGAGTTTGCGTGTTCTCCCAATGTCTGTGTGGGTTTCCTCTGGGTGCTCTGGTTTCCCCCACAGTCCAAAGACATGCAGGTTAGGTTTATTGGTGGCTCTAAATTGACCATAGATGTGAGTGTGAATGGTTGTCTGTCTCTATGTGTCAGCCCTGTGATGATCTGGTGACTTGTCCAGGGTGTACCCCGCCTCTTGCACATAGTCAGCTGGGATAGGTTCTAGCTTGCCTGCGACCCTGCGCAAGATAAGCGGTTATGGATAATGGATGGATGGATGGATATTCCAAAATTAATGTAGATAATGGCATATTTTCCCAGAAAAAAAAGGACTCCAAATACGTACCATATCTGTGTCTACAAATTCATTATTGTTTTAGATTTGTATATTTCCAGACAGGGCGAATGTTGGGGCTGTTAGACCAAAAGCATAAGTGCTTTTGTCACAGTGGTAGCTGTAAAAGTTCAGACACCTTTCAGTGATATGAGCAGCAAGCTGAGCTGAGTTCTGCTCCTATTGATCATAATCTAATTAAATGATATAAAGGTGATAATGGCGATAATGGTGATAATCATGCACAGTTCCTCACTGCTTTAGAGAGTAATTGTTTCTTTTCAAAAATCTAGGAAATTCAGGAAAATTCATACATTTTACATTTATATCAAGAATTTATATATTTCTGTCAAGCTGCTTTGTGACACTGTCCATTTTTGAAAGAGCCATACAAATAAAATTGAATGAAATTTGGGCAGTACGGTGGTTAGCACTGTTGCCTCACAGCAAGAAGGTTCTGGTTTTGAACCTGCCCAGATTTGTGGAGTTTGCATGGTCTCCCTGTGTCTGTGTGGGCTTTCTCCAGGTGCTCTGGTTTCCTCCCAAAGTCCAAAGACATGCAGATTTAGTCAACTGGCTCCATTAAATTGCCTGTGAGTGTGATGGCTGTCTGTCTCTCTGTGTTAAACCTGCAATAGACTGGCGACCTGCCCAGGGTGTACCCTGCCACTCACCCAGTGTCAGCTGGGATTGGCTCTAGCTCACCCATGACCTGCAATGGATAAGCAGTATAGAAAACGAATGAATGAATTGAATTAAAATGCATGCCTTCAGTCAAGGCAATGATTAATCATTCAAATGCACACATTTTAATTGTTAATGCAAACTATTTATTTATTTATTTCCTGTATAATTTACTTAATTACTTTTAAAATTAACATTGAAAAACTTCATACAACGGAGCAACCTGGCAGCCAAAATTCTCTCAAAATCTTGTTTTTAATGAAGCAAACCTTGCAGCCATATTGGTTTACAAACTGTCACAGGCACTCACTACCATGGAAGTTTTACATCTACAACGTGTCTCTTTTCCAGTTTTTCAGTGGTACGTTTTTGTCTTGTAAATATGCATGAAGAATAAAGTTTTTGATGAATAAAGTTTTGATTGCCTTTCAGGTGTTCAGCGGGTCTTTGGTTTCAGTTGTTAGTTGATTTATTTAGTGCTTAATTATAGCATAGCTAATCCTAGCAGTAGCACTGGATTAGCCTTGTCTTCTCTCTTTCCCAGCGGACAAAGAAATGATTAGCAGAAAAGTTGTGTCACTGGATATTCGCATGAGCTCTGATGTGTGATGTTGTGTTGTCTTGACAATATGCAATATTATGACAATACTGCATGGTCATTCTCCATTGGTGAGAGTGGTGTAATACATGGAGGATAAACGATATAATCACAATATTGTATGCCATCAATAAACCCACTCGAAGGGAATAGAATACATGTTTTTATTCCATGGAAAAAGTGGCCCGTATGTATAATAATAATTAATATTCCACATGTACAGTGCTCATAGTTCATCTACTTGTACTTTTTATTGTTTAGCTTATCACAGACTTTTTTCTTTATATACTGTATGCTTGAATCATTATTTTCATTCATGATTATTTAACTACATTTTAAAGAAGAAAGACTCTCCTCATAAGCATAACAGTGAGCAAAAGCTAAAATGGGGTGAGGCATATTTGTAAATGGATTAATTTGATCAACATAGAGAAAATTAAGCTAATCAGTTTCGCAATATGCCCCGGTTCAAATCCAAAACCAATCCCTTATGGCAAATACAATGCAGCCCCCATGCTTTCTGTAATTGTGCTCAGTTGGATGCAAATGAAAAATCACTCATCTTTGACAATTATTCTGTTGCAGGAGATTTGTTCTGAGTCATCTTCATTATCTTTAGTTATGGTCTAGTTGAATTTAGCGATTAGAATATAATTACAACTTTGGCTACCCCATAATTTAAAGTGGCAGTTTAGTCTCTCAATCTGTGCAATGCAGAGTGCACCATTGATCATAGATGTAACGTGAGTGGAATATCTCTGCCCTGGAGAAAGTTCCTCACTGTGAAGATAGACTGAACATTAGTAGACTATTTATCAGTGTCATTGATGTTTTCCCTAAAAACACACAGAAGCAGTAATTCATCAAACTAACTGTGATGCTTTAAACTCTGAGCATGGTAAATAACCTAGTGGCAAGGCTTTCATGCTATTAGTCTCATAGTTTTTATTAGTCTTAATTAGGGACAAAATTAGGTAAATATTGCTTAAAGAATAAACCCCAGATGCAAATATACAGTATTATCCTTTATATGCATAACTGCTTTCAATAGCAAAGAGAAAAAGTACACATGAGAGCTGTTTTTAAAGCACTGAGATGTACTTAGAATGATGCTTTTCTCGATTGTGATTCAGGAAAAACATACTGAGTTAGCATTTTTTTTATTGGTTCCTTCTCTGAGAAGCCTCTTTCTCCACCCTAAGAATCATTATGAGTAGCTTCTTGACATGAGACACCTAAAACTATAACCATATCTTCCTTCTTCGTCCGTCTGTCGCATGCAACAAGGACCAGAAACAGCATCATTAAGAGTTTGTGAAATAAAAAAGAATACAAAGATGTAACAAATTTGCTCATTGATTTTGAGTGCGGTGTGTTCGCTGATGGCTAATGAGACCAATGTTGGCACGAAACATCCGACCACAAATGGTGCACATGGGTCCATTCTGAGTGGGTTCAGTTGAGCTTGCTGCCCTCCTCTTGCGCTCTTCACGCTTGCATTGGGCTTCGTGAATTCTTCTTTCCTCATAGGCCTCGCTGCCTTTGGAGAGGGTGGATTGCCATACCGATCTCTCTTGGGCCTTTCTTTCCCAGTTGTCAGGATTGATGCCAAGGTCTTTCAGGGAGATTTTCAAGCTGTCCTTGTATCGTTTCTTTGGCCCCCCTCGCGCTCTCTTGCCCTCTGCCAGTTCGCCATAGAACATTTTTTTTGGCAAGCGGCATTCTTCCATTCTGGAGAGGTGACCAGCCCATCAAACTTGTGCCTTTTTCAGCATGGTGTGGACACTGCTGAATTTGGACCGTAGGAGCACTTCAGTGTCAGGGATCTTGTCACGCCAGGAGATCGAAAGCAGTTTTCACAGGCAGTTCATGTGGAACCAGTTTAGTTTTCTTGCTTGGTGCTCATAGACTGTCCAAGTTTCACAAGCATACAGCAAAAATGGTAGGACGACTGCTTGGTAGACTTTCAGTTATGTTTTTAACTTGATGCCATGCCTGTCTCACACAGGTGCACATAGATGCTCAAAAGCTGCACTGGCCTTGGAAAGCCTCAAATCTACTTCATCATCAATGTTAACTGATCTGTTGATAGTGCTGCCCAAGTACACAAACTTCTCAGTGTTCTTCAGAGTGACGCCATGCATGGTGATGCTGGGTTCGGAGTAGGGCTTCATTGAAGCGGACAGATAGAGAACTTCAGTTTTCTTGGCGCTTATTGTAAGGCCAAAGTTGTCACAGGCAGAGGAGAAGGAGTTCATGCTGTCTTGCATCAAGGTTTCAGAGGAGGCATTGAGAGCACACTCGTCAGCAAACAAGAATTCACATATTGGGTTGAGTCTGACTTTGTTTTTTGCCTGCAGCCAACATAGGTTGAACACCCCACCATCCGTTCTTGATTTGATCTGGATGTCGTCTTCAGTGTCAGAGTAAGCATCTTGGAGCATTGAGGTGAAGACCATGCTGAAGAGTGTTGGTGTGAGCACACATCCCTGCTTGACACCATTGGTGACAGGGAAGGCCTCTGATGTCTCTCCATCATCCACCACCCATGCTAACATTCTGTCATGAAACTGATGCACCATATTGATGAACTTGGGTGGACAACTAAACTTTGACATGTTGGCCCAGAGCCCCTCATGGCAGATGGTGTTGAAGGCTTTTGTTAAGTTGACATAGGTGGTGTAGAGGTCACGGTTTTGTTCTTGGCACTACTCTTGGAGCTGGCGGGCAGCAAAAATCATGTCTGCAGTCCCTCGGCTTTTTCTAAATCCACATTAGCTTTCTGGCAGGAGGTTGTGGCTTTTAAGGTGATGGATAAGCCGATTTAGGAGGATTCGAGCAAGAATCTTCCTGGCAGTGGAGAGCAACAATATGACTCTGTGGTTGTTGTAGAAATGCCTGTCACCTTTTCTCTTGTAAAGGTGTACAATTGACACACCTTTCATTTCTTGTGGGATTGATTCCTGTTGCCACATCACTTGGAAAAGTTCTGTCAACTTCCTGGTCAAGACTGGGCTGCTCATTTTGAAGACCTCAGCAGGTATTGCATCTGACCCTGGAGCCTTGTTGTTTGAGAGGAGTTTAATGGCTTTAAGAAGTTCTGCTTCTGATGGTGGTTCAGCTAGAGAGGTGTTCATCTCATGCTGGTGAAGTCATACGATGGCTTCTGTGTTGATGGAGGATGACCTGTTGAGGACACTGTTAAAGTGTTCTACCCATCTGTTGAGGATGGAACTCTTCTCAGTGAGCAGTGTTGACCCATCAGCACTGAGGAGTGGAGCTGACCCTGATGACTGAGGTCTGTACATGGTCTTCACAGATTCATAGAATTTCCTATAGTCATGCTTATCAGTGAATATTTGGATCTCTTCTGCCTTCTTTATGAGCCAAGAGTCCTGCATCTGCCGTAGTTTAGCTTGGAGTGTGCTTTTGATGCAGTTGAATGCTCTTTTTTTTGGAGGCCGAGGTGATGTCTTGTTGGTAAGCTCTGAATGTGAGCCGTTTTTCTTTGAGCAGTCTCTGAATCTCTTCATCGTTCACATCAAACAAGTCCTGGTGTTTTCTCTCGTTCTTGCCAAGGTAAGTATAGGCAGCGCTGTAGACGGTGTCTCTGAATTTGGACCAGTGATCATCTATTTTGCCATGCTCAAAGGTAAGGTCTTGCAGAGCATAGTCTAGGTCAGCAACAAGGTCTGGCTTTACTTGGGATTGGTTCAGTCTGCTTGTGTTGAGCCTCTTGTTGGTCTTCTTTCCTTGTGTGTGCCATTTTGGCTGGATGTGCAGTTTGAGTTTCGACAGGACGAGTCTGTGGTCAGTCCGGCAGTCTGCTCCGCATATGGCCTTGGTGACCCACATATCTTGTTGCTCTTTCTGACTCACAATCACATAGTCTATCATGTGCCAATGCTTGTAGCGTGGATGCATCCATGCTCTCTTCTTCCATGTTGATAGTCGAAACAGTGTGTTTGTAATGATGAGATCATAGGAGCTGCACATCTGCAGGAGAAGGAGACCATTGCTATTGCATTTGCCAGTGCCATGTCTTCCAGTGATACCGTACCAAGTTTGGTGGTCTGTGCTCACTCTTGCGTTGAAGTCCCCCCCAAGAAGTACAAGCTTATCCTCCTTGGGGGTGGCTTCAATGAGCCGACTGAGGTCCTCATAGAAAGCTTCTTTGGTTTCTCCTGGGTTGGTCATAGTGGGTGCATAGGCACTGATGATGGTGGTATGTTTTTTTTTTCTTGTGTAGGGGTAAACAAAGGCTCATGAGTCTGTCACTAGCACCTTTTGGGAGGGCTGAGAGCTTCTTTATAAGATCTGTTTTTATGGCAAATTCAACACCAGCTTCACGACGCTCGTCTGAGCTTCTTCTGCTCTAAAAGAAGGTGTATCCAGCTTTTTCTTCACTCAGTTGGCCTTCATTGGGAAGTCTCATCTCACTCAGAGCAGCAATTTGGATGTTATACTGTTCAATCTCTCTTGCAACAAGTGCTGTCCTCCGTTCAGGTCTGTCTGCCTTGTGGTTGTCCATCAGGGTTCGGATGTTCTATGCACCAACAGTGATTGGTACTACTTTCTTTCTTTGCTTAGTAGACTTTTGGTGGGATACCTGCCTGCTGTGGTATGCAGGCCAGGTGAGGGGGTGAAGCAGGTTATGTTTAAATCAGCTTTTCTAGATCCTTCCTCAGGCCATGGAGGTGAACAGAGTGAATCCTAAAAAGGGCTGCTCAGACACTCAGGGGGCTGCCAAACCCGACTGCTGCTTCGGTCCATTTGAGAGTGACCCTAATGCCCTGGGCTGCCTATGTGCAGGTCCGTAACTATCAGCTACCAGTGTATCCACACCTGCTGATGTCACCACTCGCCTGTCACTGCAGGGCTTTGAGATGATGATGATGAGATGAATGATGATGAGATGAAAAATGATGATGTCCTGACTTGTGCTTGACTTGGATTAAAGTGAAAGGGAGTTGCACAACATCGGCCTCACTCTCTCTTCCCATGTTCCATCAGGGTCCAGTGGCAAGGCAGAGCCAAGACAACTGGGGATGGAACTAGGTGCAGTGGATGACCAAGATGTCCTCAGTGTTCATCTTGCTCTGAGCGCTCCACAGCACTTTGCTTTCCCCACCATCAAGGCCATTGAACCACAGTTGGTTTCCTCCGCCCTCTTTGCCAGTTCCAGACTTTCAGGAGTGATGGCAACTAAAGGGTCACTCCACTCTCCCTATAACCATATCTATTTATAGATAGAACACACATTACATTATATGGCATTTAGCAGACACTCCTATCCAGTGTGACGTACAATGAGTGCAAAAGTCAGGTACATGAAGTGCTGAACTTCTAGACAAGAAAGTTCTAGTGCCAACTAAAGTGACAGTAATACCTTGTGTAATATGCTGTTGAAATACGAATACTCAAACAGCCAAGAAAACCAACCAACCATATAAAGTATAACTAAATAGAGAACTCAAAATGGCTAATCCCAGGCTACAGCCTTGGTTGGTCAAGTTACACAGTGGGCAGGGAAGAAGCGGTGCAGCCCGAAGAGGCAAGTCTTCATTCTGCACTTGAAGGTGGTCAGGGAGTCAGTAGTTCTGACCTTAATGGGAAGGTCATTCCACTAACAGGGAGACAGACAGTAGTCTTGAGCGGGCTGGGCAGGAGTGGAGAGGAGGAGGGGCCAGGTGACCAGTAGTAGCAGACCATAGGGATCTGGCTGGTGTGTAGGGGTGGATCAGACTCTGGAGATATGCTGGCCCTAACCCCTTGAGAACCTGGTAAGCTAGCACCAATATCTTAAATTTGATGCGAGCTGCGATAGGTAGCCAGTGCAGGTTGGCAAGCAGGGGGGTGACATAGGAAGGACAAGGGAGGTTGTAGACCAGGCAGGCTGCAGTGTTCTGGATGAGCTGCAGGGGTCTGATGGCAGAAGCTGGAAGGCCAGTAAGGAGAGAGTTACAGTAATCCAAGCGGGAGAGGATCAGCACTTGGACCAGGAGCTGAGTAGAGTAGATGGTAAGAAAAGGGCAGATCCTTTGGATGTTGTAAAGGAGGAATCTACATGTCCGGGTCACTGCAGCAATGTTCACTGAGGAGGAGAGTTTGCCATTGAACATGACTCCTAGGTTCTTCACACTGGGTGAAGAACTTACAAGTCACCTTGGAGAACCTAGGAGAGACCTAGAGATGTCCTCCATGGAGATGACAATGTCCAAAGGTGGAGAGGATGGAGTAGGAATGTAGATTACTTCTGTCTTGCCTGGGTTAAGCTTCAGGTGATGGTTGTCCATCCAGCTCTGGATGTCACGCAAGCAAGCAGAGATATGAGTGGAGATCTGTGCATCAGAAGGAGGAAAAGAGCAAAACAGTTGGGTGTCATCAGCATAGTAGTGGTAGGCTAGACCATAGGCATAGATAATTGGGCCAAGAGACTGGGTGTAGAGGAAGAAGTGGACCAAGTACTGAACTGGTGCAGATACAGTACCAGACCAGGTAACCTGGAAACAGCGACCAGAGGGGTAGGACTTGAACCAGTCTAGGGCAGTCCCAGAGATCCCTAGAGCTGATAAGGATGACTAGAGGATGGAGTGATAAACCATGTCAAATGCAGCAGAGAGATCAAGGAGGATCAGGACCAAGGAGAGGGAGGCAGCACATGCTGCATGAAGTGCCTCACTGACTGAGAGAAGCACAGTCTTGGTTGAGTGTCTGGCTCGGAAGCTCGACTGGTGAGGATCCAGGAGGTTGTTCCATGAGAGAAAAGAGGAGAGTTGGTTAGCAACAGCACATTGGAGCCAAAACAGTACATCTGTATTTATTCTATCTACATTCACTGGATATGAGCAATCACGTGCTCTGATTGGCTACTCTAGTACTAGGCTGTCAGCTCATATACTGTGAGTAAAGAAAAACAAAATGGAGAAGCATGTTGCTGAACCAACTGAGGATGAAATAAAAACTCTACTTGAAAACAAAACCCCAAAATATACAAAAAAACAACAAATTATGGAATTAAAGTATTTGATGGTAAGAATGTATCTTTTTTATTTTTTAAGAATTATTATTATCACATTTTTCACAAATTGTTACTGTCATTTCACCGGTTTGTTTACATTCTAAACAGAAATAATTTCATCAGACATTTTGCATATTTTTTTTTTATTTATTGAGTTTGCAAAAAAATAAAAATGCTCCATTTCTCAAAATCCAGTGGATGTGGATAGAATAAAACAGTTATTCCACTCAATCTCGTTGTACATGACTTATAGCCAACTCTCCTCCAACTCTGCTCTGCCTCGTTGGCTATCAGCTCATGTACGACTCGATTTCATGGAATAACTGTTAAATATATTAATAGTTTATATGCATGCCCATGTGTCATAATTTCTTTAAATGGTTTTGTGTTTATGCATTTAAAATAATTTGTACATATGAATATTTCAAGACTGAAGAATACACATCTTCTAACTATTACATCCCCTACTCTCCTGATATATGCATGTTGATTTAGTCCACTCCAAGACAGCAGGTCCCATGACTTTAGGTGCATCTTGCAGTAATATGGATGGATGAGAGGAGGCAGGTTGCTGGTATCACACACAATCATGTCAAAACTCCAGAGAGTTTGTGGGGAAAGAGAACTGGGATTTACAGTTGCAATTCATCAAGCACACACGATGATCAAGGGAATCCATTCCATTGCACACATACATGTGGATAAAGCTTGCAAAATGATGGATACATCTGAAGTGGGCCATGTGGAAACACATACTGGATATTTAAAGAGTACATATTTTACATATGTTTGCATATGTATAACACAAACACAGACATGGACGCAACATGAATGCCAACAAGCAGTAAAATATATGTATTCCAAAGGTTCTGTTTTTTCCTAGATGTCCTGTGAAAGAGTGACATCTTCCTGGTATAAAATCATAAAACAAAACAACTTATAAAAGTGGGTTAATGTTCTATTTTCTGTCTTGTTATATGTCTGGTTTCATGATGTGATCCCTACTCCTACCAAACCTTCTTTAGAAAATGGGAAAGCTGTGACTCTGGTAGACATGATAGATGACATGATGTTAGATAATATACCTACAAAAAATTCCTCAGAAAAAGAGGCCCAACCAATAGTGAACTGGTTGACAGGAAGCCCTCCAATCAACTAGATATGCTATCCAAAGGAAAACCTGTCATGCTCCGCCCCAGACTTCCACTCCGGAGATTTATTATCTCCCGGTCCAGCGCTAATCTGGATCCAGGACGGGACTTCCATCTTGCCGCCATTCACTTTCTGGTTTGCGCTGCTGTGTATAAAAAGGCCGTTCTCAGAAGGGGACGTTGCCAGAACGTCTTGTTGGTTTTTCACATCTTCTCTGTGCCCTTATTGCTTTCTGGATTTTGCTCTCTGTTTTACCTGTTCTTTGCCACAGTTTTTTGCACTCACGTCTTGTCATTTTTTCATGTTTTTTGTGCTACGTTTTTTTGTCTACAGTTTTTTTGTCAGAACTATTTTTCATGTTTTTTTCATGCTAGCATTTTTGTCCTTGCCTACCTCGTTTTTTGTCTGGATTACTTTGCTATTTTTGTTTGCTTACTCTTTGACTTTAATTAAATCATTTTTATTCATTGGATTTTCTGGTCTGTGTTCTGCTTTTGGATCCAAACTCACCATATCTCGTCACCCCTAACAGTATGTTCTGGCCACCATGGATCCAGTGGAACTGAACCATCTGAGAATGGCTATGCAGCAGCAAGGAACCCTCCTTGGGACCCACCAACAGGAACTCAAACAGATCACCCAGAACCTGGCCACCCTGTCCAATTCACTCAACCTCCTAGCCAGACAACTTCAGCACTCCCAAGCCATGCATACCCCTGCCCAGCTGTCTCTTTCTTCACCTCCTGCCACCGCCACTCTCCACGAACCAAGACTCCCTTCGCCTCAGCCCTACAGTGGAGAACCAGGTACCTGCTGACCTTTTTTGTCACAGTCTTCACTGATCTTGAAGCTTCAACCTCTGGCTTTCCCCACAGAATGCTCCTGGGTAGCCTATACCATCACGATCCTCACCGGCAAGGCCAGGGAATGGGGAACAACGGTCTGGGACACCGATGCGCCCTGTTGTTCCAGCTTCAAGGAATTCTCTGAGGAAATGAGGCAAACATTTGACTGCTCTCTGTCTGGCTGGGAGGCAGCAAGAGAGCTCATGGAGCTGCGGCAGGGGTCCCGATCAACCTCAGATTATGCCATTGAGTTCCGGACGTTGGCAGCATCATACGGTTGGAATGAGAGTGCCCTGGTCGACGCGTTCCTACATGGCTTATCCGATGCCATCAAGGACAAACTTGTCTCTTGGGAACTGCCATCAGACCTCTCCAGTCTGATGGACCTTGCCAATTGTATTGATGCATGGGTTCAACAATGGAGGAGAGAGAGGAGCCACCTCAACTTCAACCCCTCTCCACCTCCCGCCTTGTCCGTCGAACCCATGCAGGTAGATCAGGTATGGGTGTCAGCAGAAGAACGACAGCGCTGATGGAGCATGGGGGCTTGCTTCTACTGCAGTCAGCAGGGACACATCTGCTGAGCCTGCCCGCTAAAAAGATGAGCCCACCAGTGAATCAAGGGGCCCTGGTGGGCAATGCTCAGAACCAGTCTCCTGCCGACTGACCGTTGCTCCCCCTTATCATCACTCTCAACAACCGGCATCACCATCTTCAGGCACTCATCGACTCTGGGGCGGACAGGAACCTGATCTGCTCCGCCACCGCCAAGGATCTCGGAATCCCGTTACTCGCCCTCGAGGTCCCTCTCACCGTCCTGACACTCAATGGCACTGGCTTGACCACCATCACTTACCTCACCACCCTGCTCACCCTAAGGATTTCTGGCAATCACTCTGAAATGATATAACTTCACGTCATGAACAACCCTCACATTCCCGTTATTCTTGGACTACCCTGGTTGATGCAGCACAACCCCCACTGGATTGACCACACCATCTTAGGCTGGAGTCCTTCCTGCCTGGCCTCCTGCCTGAACTCCGCTCTGCCTCCCACCAAACCACCACAGCCCTCAGCCAGCAAGTTTCCCGACCTCTCTCATGTGCCTCTGGAATATCTGGACCTCAAGCCTGTCTTCAGTAAGACCCAAGCAGTGTCCCTTCCCCCTCATGGGCCCTATGACTGCGGTATCGACCTCCTGCCCAGGACGGTGCCACCCAGGGGATGTCTCTACTCTCTTTCCCCTGCCAAGAAACAAGTCATGGAGAAATATATTACGGAGTCTCTGGCAGCTGGGATCATCCACCCTTCCTCCTCCCCAGAAGGGGTGGGATTCTTCTTCGTGGAGAAAAAGGACAAGTTGCTCCGCCCCTGCATTGACTATCGAGGTCTCAACACCATCACAGTCAAGAACCGCTACCCACTACTGCTCATGACCACAGCCTTTGAACTACTCCAGGGAGCTAAGGTGTTCACTAAACTGGACTTACGCAATGCCTATCACCTAGTTAGAATCAGGGAAGGGGACGAGTGGAAGACGGCCTTCAACACCACCACAGGCCACTATGAGTACCTTGTAGTCCCTTTCGACCTGACTAATGCACCCGCGGTATTCCAGGCGTTAGTTAACGATGTCTTGAGAGACTTTCTTAACACCTTTGTCTTTGTTTACCTGGACGACATCTTGATTTTCTCTCGCTCCCTGGAGGAACATCGGGGTCATGTCGGGCAGGTTCTTCAATGCCTGCTAGAGAATAAGCTGTTCGTTAAGGCAGAGAAGAGTGAGTTCCACCAAGGCTCAGTCTCATTCCTGGGGTTCATCATCTCTCCAGCTAAGATCCAGATGGACCCCCTCAAGCTGGAGGCAGTCGCTGACTGGCCCACCCCATCTTCGAGATGAGAGCTCCAGCGCTTCCTGGGGTTTGCCAACTTCTACAGGCACTTCATCCACAACTTCAGCACGGTGGCTGGACCTATCTCAGCCCTGACCTTGACCAAGACCCGGTTCAAGTGGGGGGAGGAAGCAGATAAAGGCTTTTCCAGTCTCAAATGCAGGTTTACCACAGCATCCATTCTCACCATACCCAATTCTACCAAGCAGTTTATCGTCAAGGTCGACACCTCCGAGTCAGGGGTTGGAGCCATCCTATCCCAGCGGGCCAATGACAACAAGGTCCACCCATGCTCCTTCTCCCACCAGCTATTCCCAGCTGAACGGAACTATGACATAGGCGACTGAGAACTACTGGCCATGAAACTAGCTTTGGAGGAATAGAGGCACTGGCTTGAGGGGTCTGATCTCCCTTTCCTAGTCTGGACTGACCATAAGAACCTGGAGTACCTCAAGTCCACCAAATGTCTCAATTCCCATCGAGCCCGTTGGTCTCTCTTCTTCTCCCAGTTCAAATTCATGCTCTCCTACTGCCCAGGCTCCAAGAATGGCAAACCCGATGCCCTGTCCAGGATGTTCTCTTCCCACAAAGAGGAGTCCAAGCCACCCGAGACTATCCTTCCTCCACACAACCTGGTGGGAGCTGCTATTCTAGAGGTTGAGACGCTCATGCAGAAAGCCCTGGAGCAGGACCCCAGTGAAGGTAACTTCAACAACATTCCTCGTAACCATCTGTTTGTTCCCTGTCTTGTGCAAACTCAGGTGCTGCAGTGGGGTCATGGCTCCAAGCTGGCCTGTCATCTGGGAGCCACCCGAACCCTGGCTCTCATCCAGCAGCACTTTTGGTGGCCATCCATCAAGGAGGACATCCAGGAGTTCGTGGCAGCCTGTGACACATGCTCCTGGAACAAGACAGCCAATCAACCCCCTGCTGGCTTACAAAGACCCCTTCCAACTCCGCATCGACCTTGGTCTCACATCGCCCTGGACTTCATCACAGGACTCCCCAACTCAGGTGGCAACACGTGCATCCTCACTGTTATTGACCGTTTTTCAAAGACCATCCATTTCATTTCTCTGCCCAAGCTCCCTTCAGCCAAAAAGACTGCACAACTACTCATCCACCATGTTTTCCGCCTACATGGTTTGCCTACCGACATTGTTTCTGACCGGGGTCCTCAGTTCACTGCACAGTTCTGGAGAGCCTTCTGCAAACTCATCGGGGCCACCTGTAGTCTCTCCTCAGGCTTCCACCCACAGACCAACGGCCAGGCAGAACGGGCGAACCAGGCTTTGGAGGTTGCACTCAGGTGCATGGCATCCAGGGATGCCAGTTCTTGGAGCAAGTACCTACCCTGGATCAAATATGCACATAACACTCTCCCTTCCTCTGCCACAGGCCTCTCTCCATTCCAGTGCTCACTAGGTTACCAACCACCACTGTTCCCCAGCCAAGAGGAGGAGGTCACTGTACCATCAGCCCAGCTCTTTATACACTGCTGCAGGAGGATGTGGGCATTGGCCCGGAGAAGACTCATTCACTCCGCACTTGCATCCAAGAGGCAGGCCAACAAACATCGCTCCAAGGCACCCACCTATCAAGTAGGTCAACGAGTTATGCTCTCCACGTGGCACCTGCCACTTAGGACCATCTCTCACAAGCTAGCACCCAGGTTCCTTGGACCCTTCCTCATCAAGAAGGTAATCAACCCATGTTCTGTTAGACTGGCATTACCACTCACCATGCGACATGTTCCCTACCTTTCATGTATCTCAGCTTAAACCTCTGGTCTCCAGTTCTTTGCTCGCACCCTCCAAACCCCCTCCTCCTCCCAGGCTCATTGATGGTGGCGAGTCCTACATGGTCAAGAAACTGCTGAAGGTGCGTCGGCAATGTAGAGGACTCCAATACCTGGTGGACTGAGAAGGTTATGGTCCTGAGAAGAGAAGTTGGGTCCCTGCCAAGTTCATACTGGACCCAACACTCATCACTGAGTTCCACCGGCAACACCCTGATGCTCTTCCTAAAGCGCGTGGAGGTGCTCGTTGAAGGGGGGGGTACTATCATGCTCTGCCCCGGACTTCCACTCCGGACATTTATTATCTCCTGGTCCAGCGCTAATCTGGATCCGGGACGGGACTTCCATCTTGCTGGCATTCACTTCCTGGTTTGCGCTGCTGTGTATAAAAAGGCTGTTCTCAGAAAGGGACGTTGCCAGAACGTCTCGTTGGTTTTTCATATAATCTCTGTGCCCTTATTGCTTTCTGGATTTTGCTCTCTGTTTTACCTGTTCTTTGCCACAGTTTTTTGCACTCATGTCTTGCCATTTTTTCATGTTTTTTGTGCTACATTTTTTGTCTACAATTTTTTGTCAGGACTATTTTTCATGTTTTTTCATGCTAGCATTTTTGTCCTTGCCTACCTCGTTTTTTGTCTGGATTACTTTATTTTTGTTTGCTTACTCTTTGACTTTAATTAAATAATTTTTTATTCATTGGATTTTCTGGTCTGTGTTCTGCTTTTGGATCCAAACTCACCACATCTCATCACCCCTAACAAAACCAGAAAATGATGCTGAAGGGATAGACAAAAATACTAGTAAAAGTCCGTCTGGGAGGAACCAGAAGTTTCTCCTGAAACCCCACCAGGGCATGCAATAACTGAACAAAATTCTCAGAGAACACCTATCTTTAGCTTCACAGAAAGGCCAAATTGGGAGTCACTGACTCCAGTGCCTTCAGAATCAGTTGTCAGACCTGCAATAAAATCCGGGCTTAGTCCAGAAAACTGGAAGAAACAGCAAATCTGGCTGTTGCATGATACAGGGACCTAAAGGTGATACACAGGACAAATGCAGGCCTAATAGTAAAATTGATTCAGGTTATCCACTGACACAAGTGAAAGGAAAACCATGGAAGGTTCTCACCCCAGGAATCACTTTCAACAAACATGAAGCTAGGGATGAATGAGATGAGGAATTCTGTAAGGGATTAACAAAGGGAGCACCAAACAAAGAGTGGTAGAATCTGTTTTTATGTAAACAGTGGCTGGTGCAATGATGTGTCAGTGATCCTGCAGCACTGTTCTTCTGACCTAGAAT
The DNA here is from genome assembly GCF_027579695.1 of Neoarius graeffei. NCBI lineage: Eukaryota > Metazoa > Chordata > Actinopteri > Siluriformes > Ariidae > Neoarius > Neoarius graeffei. Next base: position 112,073,257 of record NC_083571.1, on the reverse strand, counting down.
CATTTTTCATTATTTGCAAATGCTTCTACTTCCCCCATGAGTTTGCTTCATTCATTCTGGTTGTTGTTTACATTCCACCTCAGGCCAACATGCAGGACGCACAATGCATGTTGGCCGACCAAATACTAGGTGTGGAGCAGATTAACCCAGACTCCCAAGTTACTGTCCTCAGCAACTTTAACAAAGGTATCCTCAGCCATGAACTTCCCAAATACAAATAGTTTATTAAATGCCCAACCAGGGAGGAATATTTTGGATCACTGTTATACTACAGTCAACAATACCCATCATGCTGTCCCCCATGCTGCACTAGGTCATGCTGACCATGTCATGGTTCACCTGATTCCTGCATACAGACAGAAATTAAAGCTGTGTAAACCTGTAGTGAAGACATCAAAGAAGTGGAGCAGCAAGGCTGTATAGGATCTTCAGGCATGCTTGGACTGTACTGACTGGTCTATTTGGTCAAGTCTGCTACCAACGATCTGGATGACTGGGGAAGCCATGACCTAAAAGTTAGAGAAGCAGCTTTGAGACCAAAAGGTCACTGGTTTGATTCCCTAGACCAGCAGGAATTGCCCCTGAACTGCTGCCCAGGCTAAATGAGCATCTGCTAAATGCCATTAACATCCTACAGCAGCTTCTGTTAGGACTGTTGCATTCCATCTTGCACCACAAAAAAGGCACTTCAAGAAGCTGAACACCTGCAAAGCAGCAGGTCCCAAGTCTATCTCTCCATCCACCCTGAAGCACTGTGCTGATCAGCTGTCTCCAGTATTCACAGACATTTTTACCACCTCACTGGAGACATGCCATATGTCAGCCTGCTACAAAGCTCCCACCATTATCCCCATCCCCCAAAAAGCAAGGATCACAGGACTTAATGAATACAGACCCATTTCCCTGACTTCTGTGGTCATGAAGTAATTTGAGCGCCTTCTGCTTTCTCATCTCAAATACATCACTGACCCTCTCCTGGATCCCTCAAAGTTTGCCTACAGAGCCATCAGGTCTGTAGATGATGCTGTCAGCATGGCTTTCCATTTCATCCTACAGCATCTGGACTCCCCAGGAACCTATACTAGGAACACGTTTGTGGATTTCAGCTCTGCCTTCAACATCATCACCCTGGCTCTTCTGCAGGACAAGTTCTCCCAGCTGAGTGTGCCTGACTCCACCTGTAGGTGGATCACTGACTTCCTGTCTGACAGGAATCAGGATGTAAAACTGGGGAAGCACATCTCTGACTACCAGACCATCAGAACCAGATCTCCCCCCCCCCCAAGGCTGTGTCCTCTCTCCTCTACTCTTCTCCTTGTACACCAACAGCTGCACCTCCAATCAGTCTGTCAAGCTCTTGAAGTTTGTAGATGATATCCAATCTCATTGGATTCATCTCTGATGAGGATGAGTCTGCCTACAGGTGGAAGATTGACCATCTGGGTGACCTGGTGAAGGCAGAACAACTTGGAGCTCAATATCTAAAGACAGTGGAGATGATTGTAGACTTCAGGAGGAGCTCTGCCACACCAGCCCCCATCACCCTGTTTGACTTCCCAGTGACCTCTGTGGAGTATTTCTGCTTCCTGGTACCACTATCACACAGGACTTCAAGTGGGAGATGAACATCAGCTCTCTCATCAAGAAAGCACAACAGATGATATACTTCATGCAGCAGTTAAAGGACTTCAACCTGTTAAAGACAATGGTGCACTTTTATACCACCATCAATGAGTCCATCCTCACCTCTTCCATCACCGTCTGCCACTGCCAAGAATAAAGGCAGATTTCAGCGAATCATTCGGTCTGCCAAGAAGGTGATCGGCTACAATCTTCCATCTCTTCAGGACCTGTATGACTCCAGGACACTGAGGAGGTCAAAAAGGATTGTGGCTGACTCCTCCCACCTCAGACACAAACTTTTTGAGACACTCCACTCTAGCAGGAGGTTGTGGTGCATCAGCACCAAAACTTCACACCACAAGGTCAGCATTTTCCCCACTGCAGTTGGCATCATCAACAAGGTCCAAGACTCCCACTGACTCTGAACTCGCACACACTCCCAGTGCATCACATTAGCACACTTCACCTTTGGATTGCTGTTTTTTGCACATTGCTGTTTGCACTCATTCTCTTTGCATATACTCTTTAAATATGTTTATTTATTTTCTAACTGTAGATTTTAGAGTTCTTCATATTCTTTATTCTATTTATATTTCTACTTTTGTCTCTTTACTTTTTTTTTATCTTAACTGGCACTCACGAAACACCAATGTATTCTCCTTGTGTGTGAGAATGTACTTGGCAATAAACTTGATTCTGATTCCGAGTCTGAGTAGTCATAGCAGTGAGTGCACCATCAGCTCTTGAAATCTGTTACCACTCTACCCTCACAAAAAATGCTAAATTTTCCTATGTAGCTGAAGGGCATGACTTCATGAGGAAGATAGACATTATTCTCTTCTCTGAGTTAGATTCTCTCAGAATAGAGGAGGGGCCTCTACCAACAGAAGATGAAAAAACAGCCAATGAAGCACCAGATAGTGAAGGCCAGGGAGATGGAAAATTAATAAATCAATGGATAACTGTAGGATTATCTTTAAGAGGCCCCGAGGGAACATCCTTATTAAATCTCAAGGGAGACCAGAAATAGAGGGTGAGGAACAATATTCCGTAGAACTGGAATCCAGCCTCTCAAGAGCCACCTCACCTCAGCTGAGGCAGCCTCAAAAAATTAAAAAGAAAAAAGTAGTCTCCTTTAGATAGAACATGACAGACGAGATAGAGGCCGAGGGAGAAACCTCAGTCCTGCAGCAACTCTGAAAGTCAATGACTCTGGAAAACTGGCACTCTTTACCGGATGAGATAATAAACCAAGCCTTTAGTATATCTATGGAAATGACAATCACTACTAAAGACATGAAAAAGGCAGACCCCACAAACACAGTAACCACCAAAGCTAAGAGAAAGAAGTGATTCCTAGAACAAGCTAAATAATCAGGAGTATGTTCTGCTAGTATATGCATCCTATAAAACAGGAATTATGCTCACATCTTGATATCATGGACTTCTTAGTAGAAATGGGAATGGAATTACCAGGAGGAGAAGCCTTCACGATGTTAGAAGAGTCAACAGCAGACAAAATCAATAAGATCTGCTTCCAATATGACAGAAAAACTCAACTGACAAAAGATAAAGAGGGCAAAAGGCAGAAGGACCAGAAAGAGAAAAATAAAAATGATTCAAATTTCAAAAGTAGAGCCACGGGCCCACAGAGACAAAAGAAAAATCCACCAAGACATGCTAAGACAAAACACAAGTTCTTTCCAGCAGGAGGCAAAATACCAAGTGAAGGTTCATCTGGGTTTATACCAAAAGAAAAATAGGATAAAATGAACCCAGAACAGAGGCAGAAAGCCACTGAAACTAGGAAAAAGAAAAAGGGAAATTTCAAATCAAGGTAGGTTAATATGAATTGAAATTTGAAAGGTCTTTAAGCAGCCCGAAATAAGTTGATCCCAAAAACAGATGAAAAGAAAGCTGAGTCTAAGCAGAAAGAAAGAAATAACTATGGTGAGGGCTATAATATAGTGCCCCCCTTAAAATAGGCCTTAAATAAAGTAAGGGAGGCAGGTGACCACTTAAAAATACAAATAGTGAATGAAAACTTTACTGTAGATACAGGAGCCAACATTTCTGTTCTCAAAGAGGGAGTTGGAAATAAAATACCAACAATGGCAATGTAAGCAAACAACCACTAATAAAATTAGGAAAGACTGAGGCCATTGAGGGGCAAGAAAATTTAATATGCTGTCAGGATCTTATAAGACATGTGAATTGGAACAAGACAGTTGAAACAGAGGTGGCATGATGGTGCAGTGGTTAGCATGGATGCCTCACAGCAAGAAGATTCCAGGTTTGAACGTCATGGCTGATGGAGTGCAGAGTTTGCATGTTGTCACTGTGTCTGTATGGGTTTCCTCCCAATGTCCAAAGCCATGTGGCTACTCTAAATTGCCCATAGTTGTGAATGGTTGGTTGTCTGGTGAAGCTGTGATAGGCCTAGCAAGCTGGTGGTGGATGAAGCATGTTCAAGATAGATGCAGACAGCCTCATAAGAGGCTGACAACTGACAGCCTACAGGCGTCAGGATAAGTGAGTTGAAACAGAGATGAATGAATCAGTTGCCCAGCATAAGGAAATGTTTGAGAAAGTATACTAACAAATATGCTATGGTTAAAAATGATTGTGGATTTGTGGATAATAAATATGCTCATAAAATTAAAGGAGGAATACCTATCAATAAAAGGCAGAAGCTGAAATTGACCTAACTATAAAAGAACTGGAGAAGCCAATTATAATCTCTAAAGTCGACTATGCTCCAACCAATGCACTTACTTGGGCAGTTCCTAAACCAGCTGAAAGCTGGTTACCAATTATAAAGCTCTGAATAAGTTGACAGTATTAGATATTTGATAAATGCTCAGGATACTTTATCTAGCCCAGAACAAGGAGTGTTTTTGTCTAAAACAGACTTAGCTAATGGAGTGTACTCATCGGGGGAAGTCATGGCCTAATGGTTAGTGAAGCAGCTTTAGGACCAAAAGGTCACCGTTCGATTCCCTGGATCAGCAGGAATGGCTGAAGTGCCCTTGAGCAAAGTACCTAACCCCCAACTCCTCCCCAGGCTGCTCTGGGTATGTTGTATGTCACTCTGGATAAGGCTACGTTTACATTAGACCGTATCTGTCTCGTTTTCTTCGCGGATGCACTGTCCGTTTACATTAACCCTTTGGTGACTGACCCCTTGAAAATGGTTCCTCCAGGAACGATGACGTTTCAGTTGTCAAGACAACGGAAAAACTAAAATACAAGAGCATTTTGTTTTGTGCACAAGAGCATTGTGACGTATCTTTCTGTTTTTGTATTTTAGTTTTTCCGTTGTCTTGACAACTGAAAAGTCATCGTTCCTGGAGGAACCATTTTCAAGGGGTCAGTCACCAAAGGGTTAAACCGCCTGGAAACGCCGGGAAACGGGAATCCGCCAGCGTCCACGTATTCAATCCAGATCGTGTCAGCTCCGGTGCTGTGTAAACATTGAGAATACGCGGATACGCTGTGCTGAGCTCTAGCTGGCGTCTCATTGGACAACGTCACTGTGACATCCACCTTCCTGATTCGCTGGCGTTGGTCATGTGACGCGACTGCTGAAAAACGGTGCGGACTTCCACCTTGTATCACCTTTCATTAAAGAGTATAAAAGTATGAAAATACTGCAAATACTGATGCAAATACTGCCCATTGTGTAGTTCTGATTGTCTTTAGGCTTGCCATCCTTCCACTTGCAAGTGGTAAGTGATATGCGCTGGGATCACACACACAGCGGCTCAGTCCCGAATCACAGCTTGTTCACTTCACTCGCGCGCTCTGTGAGCTGCGCAAGGCCGGAGTGCGCACCCTCCAGAGGGCACTCGCTGTTCAGGGCGGAGTGATTTGGAGCGCAGGATGCCTGCGGAGCCGAGCGTATCCGTGTATTGGTATTGCTGTGTGCACGCAAATCGTGTATTGGTGTTGCTGTGTGCACACTAATCGTTTTAAAAACGTTAATCTGATGATCTGCTGATACGGTCTAATGTAAACATGGGCTAAGAGCATCTGCTAAATAACTGTAATGTACTGTAAAAGAAAGACGACCTTTACACATAAAACTCAACAATATGTATATAACAGACTACTTCAGGGCTATTGTAATTCATTTAAGGTATTCCAGGCAGTGATTACATGTCTTACATGGTTTACCCATCATGATTTATATTGATGATATTTTATTAGTAACCCCAGGATTAGAACAGGAACATGTTAGATGAAGTCTTAAACACAGTGACAGCTCCAGGCCTAAAATCCTCTCTTAAAAAGATGCAAATCTTGAAAAAAGAGGTTGATTTCTTAGGATTAGCATTTACATGCCAGAACAGAAGCCTAAGCAGCACTATGAGAGCTCCAACAGAGAATCTAATGACTACAACTCACAAAACTGTAAGAGATGTGCAGGTGATATTGGGTACTCTGAATTATATCAGACCCCTTGTACCTAATTTCTCTAAACTGGTTAAAACTCTCTATGAGACAACAAAAGTGTATGCCAACAATGCATAGAATCATGTCGTTTAGAAAGATGAAATGAACACAAAGATCTGTATGTAAACATAGAAATTGATGCAGATGGAGCTAACATTATAGCCCATAATGATGGAGGAAAAATACCAGTTCATATCTGGTTTGATACCATACCCCAACAGAAAGGAAATGGGCCAAGAAAAGTGCAGAGTGGATTCTCTGTGTAATAGCAAAAGGATTAATAAACATAAAGGGCCTAGCAAGAGACACACAGGTAATAACACACTAATCTTATCCTTAGCTACATGGAAGAAAAATCTTGTCAGAGATATGAAGGTAGCCTACCAGTATCGCTATGAACAATGGTCAAGCTTACTGGATGATATCCAGCTAAAGTTTGTTACAACACAGAGAGCTTGAGAATAGTGAAAAACTAAAATATCTAAAAATCTGAAAACCCTACTAACCGTCTACACAGATGGTATTGAAACCCAAGAGTGATGCTCCAATGAGGCTTTGTAGTCAAAGAAAAGAAAAAAGACTATTTAGTCAGAAAAAAGTGCATGTGCAGGTAGTGCTTAGCAAGCAGTAGTACTAGCTCTATTACATGCTTTAGAATGGGCAGAATTTAAGAAAATTGAACAGGTTAACTGGATTACAGATAGTGAATACTGCTATAATGCAGTGACAGAACATTTATATGTCTGGAGAGAGAAAATGGATTTGTAATAACATCTAAAAAGCCACTAAAACAGAAAGAAGAGTGAAAACAAATAGAACAGCTTTTAAATAAAATAAAGTTAAATGCCTTTCACCAGCTCAGCCATATGGAATAAAACAGTGAAGCTGCAAAAGGAAATTCTGAAGTAGACAGAATGCAACACCAAAAATGCATCATCACTGCAAGCACAACAGATGTTTTGCAGAAACAACATGATGCATGTTTGCACCCATACCCATCCTATCTGGAAGACAGCTGCACAAAGCAAGTTTAAATATACCCAGAGGGCATGATAAATGCCACAAGATCAAACTTGATTGTGAAGCATACAGAAACATGATGACACCCAAAGGTCATTATTACTCAAGAACCTTCTTGTCCTTGGGAAGAGTACAGTTTTGATTATTCAGCTCTAGTAAAACCAATGACAAAACATAAGAGTGCTCTGACAGCACAATATCCCCCACTGGCAACTATGCCATAACTCTGGTAAAATGTGACTGAATTGAACGAAATTTCAGTATGTGTATTACCAGCATATAACAAAGAATCCTGACAAGTTTTGTGAAATTCCTCCCAAAATTGTGAGAGGAATTGATTTCAGAAGGTGAGTACCCTTCCTGGGATGGACGGATGGATGAAGATTGTCATGACATAATCCCCTTCAGGCCTTTGACACCAATGACACCAATGACCAATGACAAGACATAAGAGTGCTCTGAGAGCACAATATGCCCTGCTGGCAACTATGCCATAACTCTAGTAAAATGCAACTGAATTGAACGAAATTGCAATATATGTATTACCAACATATAACAAAGAATCCTGCCAAGTTGCGTGAAAATCCTCCAAAAATTGTGAGAGGAGTTGATTTCAGAAGGTGAGTACCCTTCCCTGGGATGGACAGACGGATGGACGGACAGACAAATGGATGGACAGATGGACATCACCACAACATAAATCCCCCTTCAGGCCTTTTGGCCAGCGGGGGATAATAACAAGAGTGCTCTGAGAGCACAATATCCCCCACTGGCAACTATGCCATAACTCTGGCAAAATGCGACTGAATTGAAAAAAATTGCAATATGCATATTACCGGCATATAACAAAGAATCCTGCCAAGTTTTGTGAAATTCCTCCCAAAATTGTGAGAGGAGTTGATTTCAGAAGGTGAGTACCCTTCCCAGGACGGACGGACATCGCCACAATATAATCCCCTTTCGGGCTTTTCAGCCAACGGGGGATAAAAACTGGTATTTCAACTAGCAAGAAAAGGATACACAGGTCAAATAATGGTTTGGCCATTTTCACATCAAAATGAGAAGTTTACCATGAAAAGTATACCTCAATTGCTTCAAATGTGGGGAAGACCCTTAAGAGTCAGGTGAGACAAAGCTTATGTCATTTCAGGCAAAGAAGTTGAAGATTTCTTACCTTCAAAACATGTTGAGTTTGTTAAGTCTCTAAAGTATCAACCAGCTTATGGAATAGCTGAATGAGATCTCTGAACAGTAAAAGACTGGTTTAGAAAAAATGAAGATACAGGTGAATGGGACACACTCTTTGAGAGTAAGCACTGTTGTCATGGCTATTTGTAAACATAAGATACTCTCCGTCTGTCAGAAAATGCAGGCGATAGGCTGATGTAATCACTGGAAGAGGTTTATTTAAAAACATGCTGGCAAACTGATCCAAATCAGTGATCAAAAATCAGAGTCAACAAACAGGCAATGGTCAAGCAAGGCACTGACAAGATATCAAAGGTGGAGACAAAGGGGAAAAATCCAAAATACAAACCAGAATATCAACACAGTGCTACAAAAGACTTAGTAACATGAGACACAAGGTGCATTGCATATATTTCGCAAAGTCTGTGTATAGTGAGAGCCCTTATAAGCACACTGTGATTGCGCTCTAATCTGGAACAGGTGCATGGTAATCAGTCCTAATGGTGATGTGTGCATTTAGGTGAGTACCAGTTCAAGGCATGCTGCTGCACACATGGGCATGACACTGTCAAAGACAAACTTCATATCCTGGACTGTTGAAAGCATGGTGAGAAAGCAACAAATTTATCTAAAGAATATGGTTTTCCCAAAAATTCAATTTCAACTTTTAAAGCAAAAGAAAGAGCTCTGAGACTTCATCCATAACTGCAATCAACATGATAGGCTGCAAAGAAAGAAAATGCACCAAGCAAACAAAAGTGAGTGTGACTTATTTCCTTTAATTCATAAATATGTAAGTGAATTAAACATAAATGTAAATTAAACACAGTTGGTCTTGTTTTCTGCATGGGTTTCCTCCAGGTGCTCCGGTTTCCCCCCACAGTCCAAAGACATGCAAGTTAGGCTAACTGGTGGCACCGTAGGTGTGAATGTGAGTGTGAATGGTTGTTTGTCTCTATGTGTCAGCCCTGTAATGATCTGGTGACTTGTCCAGGGTGTACCCCACTTCTCACCCATAGTCAGATGGGACAGGCTCCAGCTTGCCCATGACCCTGTACAGGATAAGCGGTTACAGATAATGAATGGAATGGTCTTGTTTTATGTAAGAGTGGGTGTTTGTTTGGTTTAACAAGTGGGCCCATTTCAGTATTATGAACTTTTTGGTATTACAAACTATTTGGACATCCCCCAAGGATTTCATTATGGACCCTTTTCACATGATGTCACGACAAACGTGGCTGCCATTTTGGACATGTACTACCAGTAGTTTACCACAGCCAACATTGAGGAACGGCAGCAAAGAAAGTGTTTATTTTCAGCAAGACTTCCATCATGCCACTATATTGTTGTGCACCTGGATATAGTAACCATCAACAAACAAGGCAAGGGTTATCATTTTATCAGATCCCGGTAGATGCTGACCGACGGAGAAGATGGATAGCGGCATACCAACACTTGTGTAGTGACCACTTTGTTGGAGGTAAGACGAATAAAATTAGCCAGAAAAGGCATTACATTGCTGTTAACATTCCATTCTAGTTTACTGTAATTATGATCTGGCAGCTATTTACACCAGATCCAATGTAAATAGCTGCCGGAGCCAATGTCCGAGGTTCGGGTGTGCGCTAGCTAGCTCGCGGCCGGGCCGGTGCGCGCTAGCTAGCTCGCGGCCGGGCCGGTGCACGCTAGCTAGCTCGCGGCCGGGTGGGTGCGCACTAGCTAGCTCGGACGTTGGCTCCGGCAGCTATTTACAGTGGATCCGGTGTAAATAGCTGCCAGATCATAATTACAGTAAACTAGTAAATACAGTTTTCTGCATCTCGCTCCTTTTTCTTTTATGTTTGTTGCCTTCCTTGCATTCAAACCGATTTGAGCCGAAGTCCACTACATGTCCAAAATGGCGGTCGCTGTTACGAAGGTTACGTGACTGAAAAGGGTCTATAGTGGGGTTGCGGTGTAAAAACTACTTTATGACTAATGCCAGTACCTTGACTGGTGATTTGAATACTAATTGTCACCGATGACTTGATTGCCCAGCAGACTATTTAGGCTCTGATATGCAACTTTTAGTGAGTGAAATTTGGTGATTGATATTTGGAATATTTCACATTTGTCAATCTAGATCTCCTTTGTGGGGAACTGTAACTCTATTCTTGCAACTTCCGAGAAACTTCCTAAAAGGAAGAATGTCCTTAGTTTTTTTGTTTGTTTGTTTACCATGTTATATGATGAAAGTAAAGGTTACAATGAACTTGTAGGCCTAAGAGGCAAGTCAAGTCAAAGTCCCTTCCACGACAGGATCTGGTCTTCTCAGGCAGTCTCCTGTCCCAGGACTAACCAGCTCTTTAGGCACATGGGTGTAGTGCCAATCTCCGTTTCCATAGCCCTCAGCCTCTCATCTATACAGCTAGGGTTACAATGGGGGGCTAGTCCTCTGGTAACTGCGAGAGTTTGACTTCTCTACTCACATCTATATTGCATCGTGCCTTGCCAGATGGCAGTAGGTACCATTTTTATGATGGTCTTTGGTATGACCCAACCACGAGTAGAACTCATGATCTCCCGGTCAAGAGGCAGACATGCTAACCACTAGGCCAACTCGCGGTTGGAGTAAGAGGCAGAATAGTAGTAATTATGGGACAACTATCCAGTGTTGTTTTCGTTAACGATGACGATGACGAAATTATTTCGCGACATGCCACCAAAAAAGAATACAGCACAGGTTGAGGAGGTCGACGATATTAAAAGATCGCTCGACATGTTGACGGAGGAGGTTTCTGTTGTTAGACAACAGCAGAAAACCATCATGAGCCTGGTGGAGGAAGTTAAAGCCTTGAGGCTAAAAATCACCGAGAAGGACAAGCGGATTAACTTGCTGGAGAACCGGGTGGCCGATCTGGAGCAATATACCAGAATGAACGACATCATAATCACCGGCTTGGAAGTGAAACCTCGTTCATATGCACGGGCAGTGGCGATGCGGAACGGAGAGGAGCTGAGCGAGGAGGACGCGGCATCGGTGGAGCAACAGGTGGCGGCGTTTCTCCGCTCAAAGAGAGTTGAGTTAGACAGGGAGAACATCGAGGCCTGTCACCCGCTCCCAAGGAGAAACGAGAAGACAAAACCGGCAATAATAGTTCGGTTTGCAAACAGAAAACACAAAAACGAACTGCTGAAACAGGGAAGACGGCTGAAGGGATCAGACGTTTACATCAATGAGCACCTGACAAAGAAAAATGCGGACATTGCCAGAATGGCCCGTCTACTCAGAAAACAGAAGAAAATACAATCAACATGGACTTCAAACTGCAAAATATACATCAAGTTAAATGGAACACCAGAACAAGCCAAAGTACTAGTCATCCGGGAGCTGGAGGAGCTGAGCAAATATTAACGAAACGTACAACAACAAGGTATCCTTAAACTACAGCCATGACAACTCCTGATAATAAACACACATTAGGACTAGAAAACTTTGTATATACAGAACATAAAATACAGGACATAGAACATGATATTGATCCGGATAACAATTTACTCAATGATATAGAAAAAAGCTGCAGTTATTACACAGATGAGCACTACAACGCAACTTTCCAATCAAAGCATAACATATCAATCATCCACTTCAATAGCAGAAGCCTATATGCCAACTTCCACAATATTAAAGAATATTTGAAACAGTTTAAGAACCCATTCAACATCATAGCAATTTCAGAGACATGGATCAGCACTGACAGAGATGTGGACTTTGAGATGGAGGGTTATGATCTAAATCATATAAGCAGAGTGAAAAAGAGAGGAGGAGGTGTGGCAATATATGTGGACAAAGGACTGAAGTATAAGGTGGTGGAGTGTATGACAGCAGCTGTTGATAATCTGGTGGAATGTATCACAGTGGAAATTTGTATGGAAAAAGTAAAAAATATAATTGTGAGCTGTTTGTACAGAACTCCAGCATCAAGTATCGATATATTTGAAAACTGGATGGAAAACGTGTTTTCTAACTCAGTGCAGAAGACTGTGTTTATCTGTGGGGATTATAATATTGATCTGTTAAATCCAAAAAAGCATAAAATGACAGAAGATTTCATAAATACAATGTACAGTATGGGTTTATACCCAAAAATCACCAAACCTAGTAGAATTACTTCTCATTGTGTCACATTAATAGATAATATATTTACAAACAGTATGGAAAATAATACAGAAAGTGGGCTTTTATATAACGACATCAGTGACCATTTGCCTGTATTTATTGTCTATCACTGTAATTACTGGAAACCTAAGGATATGAATCAGCTGAAATACAAACGGATAAGAACCGAAGAAAACATAAGGATACTTAAGAGTGAATTACTTAAACAGAACTGGAGAGTCGTATATGAGGAAGAAGATATTGACAAAGCATACAGTGGATTCCTAAATATCTTTAAAACACTATATGATAAAACCTGTCCTGTAAGGAAATACAATGATGGACAAAAACAAGCAAATGGTCCATGGATCACCAAAGGATTAAAAAATGCCTGTAAAAAAAAGAACACGCTGTATAGACAATTCATAAAAAAAAGAACTTTGGAGGCAGAAATTAAATATAAAAAATACAAGAATAAATTAACCAGCATTATGAGGACATGTAAGAAGGAATATTATAATAAATTATTAGATAGTAATAAAAATAATATGAAGGGGCTATGGAATGTACTGAATAGTATTATTAGGAATAGAGCTAAAAACAAAAACACAAGCTACCCTGATCATTATATTGAGAATGACAGATCAATAAATAATATGGAGGAAGTGGTAAATGGTTTTAATAGATTCTTTGTAAATGTGGGATCAGATTTGGCAGAAAAGATTCAAGATACAGACACACCTGGAGGGGTGGAGGCTGCTCGATGGGAGAGAAATCCTAAATCTATATTCCTTGGTGCAGTTGGCATAAAAGAGGTCATAGACATTGTAAGGAGAAGTGAAAGTAAAACCTCCACTGACTGGAATGATATTGATATGAGTTTAATAAAAAAAGTTATTGAAGAAATTGCAGAACCATTTACTCACATATGTAATATGTCTTTTCAATCTGGTAAATTTCCAAACAACATGAAAATAGCTAAAGTTATACCTTTATATAAATGTGGAGATAGACACCATTACACAAATTACAGGCCAGTTTCTTTACTCTCTCAGTTCTCCAAGATCCTCGAAAAACTGTTCACAGCAAAACTAGACAACTTCATTGAAAAATATAAACTTTTAGCTGACAGTCAATACGGATCAACAAAGACAGATCAACAACCCTGGCATTAATGGAACTTATTGAGAAAATCACAAAGGGTATAGACAATAAAAACATGTTATGGGAATTTTCATAGATTTAAAGAAAGCATTTGATACAATAAATCACGACATTCTATTAAAAAAATTAGAGAGGTATGGTATCAGAGGGGTTGGTTTGGACTGGGTGAGGAGCTACTTAAGCAACAGGCAACAATTTGTAAAAATTGGAGATCACACATCTGAGTATTTGCCCATAACATGTGGAGTACCGCAAGGGTCTGTCTTAGGTCCTAAGCTGTTTATATTGTACATTAATGATTTATGTAATGTATCAAGTATAATGAAATGCATATTATTTGCTGATGATACAAACATCTTTTGCGCCGGGGACAATGCACAGCAGCTTATGAAAACAATCACAACCGAAATGAATAAATTAAAAAGGTGGTTTAACGTAAACAAATTGTCATTGAATTTGAGTAAAACAAAGATTATGTTATTTGGAAAATATAAGTCGAACCCTCAAGTTGAATTGAAAATTGACAACATAACCATAGAAAGAGTGTATGAAATAAAATTTCTGGGTGTGATTGTTGATCATAAAGTCTGCTGGAAACCGCATATTAATCATGTTAAAGCAAAAATAGCAAAGATTACTGCAATTTTGGGGAAATCAAGACACATTCTGGACTATAAATCACTACATACTCTGTATAATGCACTCATACTTCCATATTTGAGCTACTGTGTGGAGATATGGGGTAATACCTACAAATCTAACCTGCAGCCGTTATGCACATTACAAAAAAGAGCAATAAGAATTGTCAATAATACGGGATATCTTGAGCATACAAACGCATTATTCGTAAAAGCACACACTCTGAAATTCACTGATCTGGTTAAACACAAGACTGCACAAATTATGTATAAAGCAAGACATAACCTTCTTCCGGGTGAGGTACAAAATATGTTTATGGAAAGGCAGGGTGGGTATAACCTGAGAGGGGAAATGAATTTTAAGAGAGTAAATGTTAGAACAACTATGAAAAGTATGTGCATAACAGTCTGTGGGGTGAAATTGTGGAATGGTCTGGAAAATGAGCTCAAAAATAGCACCAACATAAAACTATTTAAAAAATTATATAAAAACATGTTAATAAAAATATATGAGAATGAGGACAGGCAGACTATATAGGTGATGATGAAATTGAGAGTAAGTCTGTGACTGGTCTTCTTGTATTTAGTGTATAGTTATAGGTATGTGTATATGTATGTACTGTATATATGTATTGTATGTGTGTATATATGCATAACATAAGTATCTGTATATATGATTTGATTTGGTCGATATTATACCATGTCGGTATGTTTTGATATGTTGGTATGTTTTCTTTTTTGTTTATTGCTTTTGTTTTCTTTTGTATATATAGTTTATTATGGTGGAAAGTGACATTTGATTAGCGGTGGTATAGAGGGTTAGGATTGGATAAGTTATTACTTCTTCCTAATCCTTTCTGAACATTATGTTATTGCCTTGTGGCTACGCTATTCTGTTTGTTTATGATGATGTTTTGATTATTGTATTTTTTATTTAAATTTTTATTTTTATATCTTTCTTCTTTATTGTTCAGAATAAAGTAATCAATCAATCAATCAATCAATCAATCAATCAATCAATCAATCAAAATAATCAATCAATTTCGTTAACGCACCTTTTTCATGACTAAAACGAGACAGTGACGAGCTAAACATAACTCTTTGATCACGAAAGTATGATGAGACGTCTCTGTTGTTTTCGTTGACGAGACGAGACGAAAATGTTAGTGGGTTGGCTATAGGACTATCAAAATGCATGCCATTTCCTCCAACGGCGTGTGAAACCTGTCTGCCAAATGCTGAAAATATCAGCAATGCACTGCATCCTGTCCTTGTTTGGCCACGCCCACCGGCACAGTGCACACAGTTCATGGACCATGGCGGCTGCAACGCGAGCACAAGGGCTTGGTGGGCGGAAAAGACACGATGATTTATGGACATATTTTACACATAATCCAGCAGAAAAGAAAACGGAATGCCTTGTAGTGGGAGACAGAGGTACGCGCTGTGGCTATAAACTATGTGTCAAGAATACGACCGACCTCAAGAGTCATCTAAAGCTCACCATGCTGCTATTTCTGCAACGGTAAGTTAACGTTACAAGAAGTCCTGTTAACAGATCATGTATACGTTTGCTAGCTTTGGTCAATGCCACTCAACAATTGGGCTGTGATGAATTTCCTATGAAGTTTTCCAAAACACCATGACCTGGCGAAAATGAATGGGACCGCTAGCTTCATGCTAAAGTTGGCTTGGTTAAGCTAACTTAAATTCAATTAACATGTCATGAGTAGGCGGCACGGTGGTGTAGTGGTTAGCGCTGTCGCCTCACAGCAAGAAGGTCCGGGTTCGAGCCCCGTGGCCGGCGAGGGCCTTTCTGTGTGGAGTTTGCATGTTCTCCCCGTGTCCGCGTGGGTTTCCTCCGGGTGCTCCGGTTTCCCCCACAGTCCAAAGACATGCAGGTTAGGTTAACTGGTGACTCTAAATTGACCGTAGGTGTGAATGTGAGTGTGAATGGTTGTCTGTGTCTATGTGTCAGCCCTGTGATGACCTGGCGACTTGTCCAGGGTGTACCCCGCCTTTCGCCCGTAGTCAGCTGGGATAGGCTCCAGCTCGCCTGCGACCCTGTAGAAGGATAAAGCGGCTAGAGATAATGAGATGAGATGAGATGTCATGAGTAAAACTTGTCCTGCAGGGATTATTGGTGGGACAGCAACTGAATGCTTTGTCATATATTGACCCATATTTGAGTTACTGTGAAACATATGGGGGGAAATGTAGCTTTTCAGACCTGTTGCTGTGCCTTAATATATTGTGACATGTTAAACGGAGGCAGAAACACGAGTCTGTGAACAACGGAGCATGCGCACTAGCAGACATCCCAGCCTGCAGAAACTCATTTCAGGGAGGTGTCGTGACGCATGACTTTTTCCCATCAGCGAGGGGGGTGTCACGACACCTCCCTGAAATGAGTTTGGATGTCTGTAAACCAATCAGGATGCTCTTTGTCTAGCATGCGCTACATGAACAGGCACACACGCAGTCTCTCTTGCTCTCCCTCGCGCACTCCGTCATATGCGCGATGCAGACATTAATGTTTCGCATGCACGCTCTTGCTCGCTTGCTCTAGATTCCAGGAGATATTCTCCAATTTGCGGGCATCAGGGAGCCACTATCAATATGCGGGAGACTTCCGGGAGACTTGGGATGTCTGCACTAGACAGTGTTTATGTAGAGAGCATACATACTTCAATCAATCAATCAATCAATCAATCAATCAATCAATCAATCTTTTATTTCAATTACATATAAACATATAATAGACTATACGAGTCTGCAAACAGTGCACTGCTAATCAAGGCAGACTCATGTTTACAAAGAAAAAAATATTTTATATGAATTAATATAATACTTAAATATGTATGAAAAAGATAATAAATATACTTGACAAATTAACAACTATTTGGTAACAAAAAGAAAAAGAGGAGACAATACTTGTTGTTTGATATAAAGGTACAGTAATATATTATTCAATAACATTGAAAAAATATATATAGAGAGGTATACTTGTCATACTGATAATTCATGCATGGTATTAAATAATATTTAAAGTTAAAACTAAGAGAAATAAATATATATATATATATATATATATATATATATATATATATATATATATATATATATATATATATATATATATATATATATATCTTAATTATATATAGAAATAAAGTTATGTAGAAAGAAAGAGTTTGGAGATGTCAACATCATATCCACATCTACTTAAATCAGAAAAAAAGGTGTTTGTCTGACTTTTTTCTTGAACGACAATTTAGATGAAGATCTTATAGAAGTTGTAATCTGGTTCCATACCCAAACACCAACATGGGAAAATGAGTTCTTTTGTAGATTTGTACGAGAATACTGAGTATATAAGTTCTTGGACTAAGATGACCTAGTGTTATAAGAATGGATACTAGAAATAGAAGAAAATAATTTACAAATGTTTGAGGGTGCACTTTAACAACGTCATACATTAATTTAGAAATACATTCATAGAAAAGAAGATTTACTGGTAAAATATTGGTTTTGGAAAACAATGGAAGGGCACTTTCTCTATTATCAACAAAATGGATTAATCTTAAAGCTCGTTTTTGTAGGATTAATGCTTTATTTATATGAGTTTTACAAGCCTGTCCCCAAGAGCTAAGACCATATGTTAAATAAGGTTGAATCAGAGAGCGATATAATGTCATAAGAGTATGTAGTGGAATAAAATGTCTAAGCTTGGCCAAAAGGCCGACAACCTTGCTTATTTTGTTGCAAATAAAATCAATATGAGGCTTCCAAGAAAGATTGTCATCGATTATTAAACCCAAATATTTGACATACTTTTTACATTCAAGTGAAACAAGTTTGTTTTGAGAGTATGTTATGTACAACCTGTCAACCTCGATTACAATTTCCTATCTCTGTATTGGCCTAATTTAATGTTTTAAAGTAATTATTTTTTAGACTAAAATGAATGACTAAAACTGAACTAAAACCCTTTTAGTTTTCGTCGACTAAAACTAGACCAAAACTATCAAGGATGGAATTGACTAAAATGTGACTAAAACTAATAAGCATTTCGTCCAAAAGACTAAGACTAAAAGTAAATAAAAAATGGCTGCCAAAAACAACACTGCAACTATCTTTTGCAATTACTAGTACAATACGCAAGTTTGTTGACAACACCAAATGGACAATGTACCTATATTTAGGCTTATATGTTGTTATTTACATCTATCTACAGTTAGGTCCATATATATTTGGACACTGACACAAATTTTGTTTTTTTACCTGTTTACTGAAACATATTCAAGTTATAGTTATATAATGGATATGGAAAGTCCAGACTTTCAGCTTTCATTTGAGGGTATCCACATTAAAATTGGATGAAGGGTTTAGGAGTTTCAGCTCCTTAACATGTGCCACCCTGTTTTTAAAGGGACCAAAAGTAATTGGACAATTGACTCAAAGGCTATTTCATGGGCAGGTGTGGGCAATTCCTACTCAATTAAGCAGATAAAAGGCCTGGAGTTGATTTGAGGTGTGGTGCTTGCATTTGAAAGATTTTGCTGTGATGAAAACATGCAGTCAAAGGAGCTCTCCATGCAGGTGAAACAAGCCATCTTTAAGCTGCGAAAACAGAAAAAAACCCATCCGAGAAATTGCTACAATATTAGGAGTGGCAAAATCTACAGTTTGGTACATCCTGAGAAAGAAAGAAAGCACTGGTGAACTCATCAATGCAAAAAGACCTGGACACTCACAGAAGACAACAGTAGTGGATGATCGCAGAATAATTTCCATGGTGAAGAGAAACCCCTTCACAACAGCCAACCAAGTGAACAACACTCTCCAAGAGGTAGGCGTATCAATATCCAAATCTACCATAAAGAAAAGACTGCATGAAAGTAAATACAGAGGGTTCACTGCACGGTGCAAGCCACTCATAAGCCTCAAGAATAAAAAGGCTAGATTGGACTTTGCTAAAAAACATCTAAAAAAGCCAGCACAGTTCTGGAAGAATATTCTTTGGACAGATGAAACCAAGATCAACCTCTACCAGAATGATGGAAAGAAAAAAATTATGGCGAAGGCGTGGTACAGCTCATGATCCAAAGCATACCACATCATCTGTAAAACACGGCGGAGGCAGTGTGATGGCTTGGGCATGCATGGCTGCCAGTGGCACTGGGTCACTAGTGTTTATTGATGATGTGACACAGGACAGAAGCAGCTGGATGAATTCTGAGGTATTCAGAGACATACTGTGTGCTCAAATCCAGCCAAACTGATTGGTCGGCGTTTCATAATACAGATGGACAATGACCCAAAACATAAATCCAAAGCAACCCAGGAGTTTATTAAAGCAGAGAAGTGGAATATTCTTGAATGGCCAAGTCAGTCACCTGATCTCAACCCAATTGAGCATGCATTTCACTTGTTAAAGACTAAACTTCAGACAGAAAGGCCCACAAACAAACAGCAACTGAAAACCGCTGCAGTAAAGGCCTGGCAGAGCATTAAAAAGGAGGAAACACAGCGTCTGGTGATGTCCATGAGTTCAAGACTTCAGGCAGTCATTGCCAACAAAGGGTTTTCAATCAAGTATTAGAAATGAACATTTTATTTACAATTATTTAATTTGTCCAATTACTTTTGAGCCCCTGAAATGAAGGGATTGTGTTTTAAAAAATGCTTTAGTTCCTCACATTTTTATGCAATCATTTTGTTCAACCCACTGAATTAAAGCTGAAAGTCTGAACTTCAACTGCATCTGAATTGTTTTGTTCACAATTCATTGTGGTAATGTACAGCACCAAAATTAGAAAAATGTTGCCTCTGTCCAAATATTTATGGACCTAACTGTACAGTATGTGTATCACTATATCACAAACACTGCAGTGTGGCTGGCATAATCAGACTAAGAATCCTAATGTTGCATATGATACTTGGTTTTATGATTTGTGTGACTGGAGGCGTAATTGGAGACAACCTGATTGATGGTGTATTAATGATGTTTTCTGAACCCAGAAAGAGTAGAATAAAGTGTAAGACTGTCTTTTCTGTCTCAGGATGGAGACATTACAGATGAAGAAGTGTTGATGATGTGTACAAATTGCATAATAGGGAAACCTAAACCTAAGAAAAGGTTAACTCTCTCAGAACATACATTACTAATGTTGCATGATTATCAAAAGAAGTTAGGAAAAGCATAAATCTGTCAGACAAGTCAGAAAAGAACATTTAGAGATATGATAGTTCTAAGAAACAAAGAATAAATGTGTTCAGAATGTTGGAAAAAGATTAAGCATGTACAAGTGGTACAACCTGACCGTTCATAAGCAAATTGGATGCAATAGAATATATCAAAATTCTTGAAGAAGGATTGAACCCAGTAGCAGTGGGAAAATGCACCCAAGGGTGTTCAATATCATCAGACCAAGAAGGCATAGATACAGATCCCCTTCATGCCTGGCAGGAAAAAGGGACAAGTGGACTAAGAATTCACCCAAAAAGATTCTTGATGCCCAATGGCAGCATAAGTATTTATCTTTATCTATATGATACTCTTATTTTCAAACCAATAACCTGAGGACCCCACCACAACTTGTCAACCTGTCACGGCAGTCCAGGTATTCAGCGCCATTTACTTCGGCATGCTAGATGATCTGGTCAGATGCCTGCAGAGTGGAGAAAAGAAGTTAGATAGGGTCTGGTTTAAAAGTGGAGATTTGACTAAAATGTGGAGTCATGGTGGCCCATTGCTCCATCCATTAAGAATTGGACCTATCAATCCAAGTCTAATGAATTCTGATGACTGGTGTGAAGTTCAATTACAAAAAGAATGGTGACCTGAATCTATCAACTGATAGATTTTGGACCATAGAAGAAAATATCCTTCAATGCACTAGAAGAAAGATCTATGTAAATTTCCCTAGATGGATTGTTGAACCCTCCTATGTACCAGTTATACTTGACACAAAATGGGGGGTTAAAATAGACAATAGAGAAGCAAGTCAGTTCCCTCCAAGGAAAGGCTACGTACCAAAACCTAAAGTAAAACAAGATGATTTGAAAAAAGAGAAAAAAGCTTGTAAGCAGAAAGTAAGAGAGAGTGTAAAGAATGATGTGCTTTCAGCCAACGAGTCCACATCCTGCAAGGAAAAGCAGACGCCAACGCTGCAAAGGAAGAAAGAGCGGGCAGAGGCGGGAGGACAAAGAAGGAACTACAGCCAGAAGATCATCCTTTTAAGGCAGCAGATCAAGGCCCTGGAGGGGAACCTCGAGAAGGAGTAGATATGTCAGCAAGTCAATTGTATGCTGCAGTCACTGCAGGAAATCCGGCTGAGCAGGAGTGATATTACATCTGCACTGCGTGTATGAAGAAATGCTAAATGTGCATTTGTATTTGTGCTTGTACAACTGTTTAAAGGTAGACTGCCTTTCAGATTTTTCAAGTGTAGGTCATAAAAAGAATTTTCCGTGACATCCGATTATTTTTGTTTAGTGGACCAAAAGCTACTGAATTCGAATCACAGACTTCTAATTTTATTAGTTTTTGCCATGTGGCCCTTAATTCTCCGCTATTTTTTCCTGCTTCACCATGACCCAATTCAAGATACTACGTCATGCATCATGTGGTGGGCTTTCCCCGTTCACGCAAAGCATTGTGGGATGCAAATTTGAAACAGGAGACAAAAATTGAGGACGTGAGTGTGCAAATGAAACGTGAAAGACCGACTACAGTAATGGAAAGCGAGAAGAAAAGACGTTATGTTATATACAAAGGAAAGGAAACACAGAACCAAACTAATAAATATCGGCCATCAGCGAGCACCTCGGTGTGATCAGCTGTTTGTTTCATGACAGAATGATGGAACTGTCAGTGCACGCTCAAAGGGAAACCTGCGCATGCGCACACGGACTTCCTCTGTCTGCTTGACTGCGCAAAGTGAGCGATTTCATGCACATTATTTGCTTTAATCCCCTCAAATTAAATAACTTCCCAGCCACAGAATGGCCTGATATTTTGTGAGTTATTACAGAAATAAACATATATCACAATGACCACATTTCAGAGGGAACTAAATTTCACCGATCTTATGAAATCAAAAGGCCGTCTAGCTTTAAGTTTTGTGCATTTTTGTTTGCATACTCAACTATAAAAAGGGTAGGATGTCACAGAGACAGCATTAAAAGGATTTATTTAATTCTTGTATTAACCATAGTTGAGCTTCATGCTGTCTCTGCTGATAATACAGAGATTGCTGCTCCTCTTTGATACCTTTTGATATGCTATTACACTTTTTTTATGATCTTGTTATTCTAATTTACATTTTATTCTTACTCAAAATAAATTGAAACACTTAGAGAGAGTGATTTGTATGCCAAATATCTGGCTTGAATTTGGTTTTCTTAGGACAGAGACCTCACAGGCTTTCTGCAGGGCCTAAAAGGGTGAATGGGCATCGACACTTTCAACTATTTCTGTAGTAAAGCTTCACAATTTGTGCTGTAGCTATTTCATAGCCACGAATAAGTCTTAATTTTCAGATGTTAGGATTTGACAGGGGGCGGCACGGTGGTGTAGTGGTTAGCGCTGTCGCCTCACAGCAAGAAGGTCCGGGTTCGAGCCCCGTGGCCGGCGAGGGCCTTTCTGTGCGGAGTTTGCATGTTCTCCCCGTGTCCGCGTGGGTTTCCTCCGGGTGCTCCGGTTTCCCCCACAGTCCAAAGACATGCAGGTTAGGTTAACTGGTGACTCTAAATTGACCGTAGGTGTGAATGTGAGTGTGAATGGTTGTCTGTGTCTATGTGTCAGCCCTGTGGTGACCTGGCGACTTGTCCAGGGTGTACCCCGCCTTTCGCCCGTAGTCAGCTGGGATAGGCTCCAGCTTGCCTGCGACCCTGTAGGACAGGATAAAGCGGCTAGAGATGATGAGATGAGATGAGATGAGATGAGGATTTGACAGCACAGTGTTTACATCAAGGAGAGGAAAGAACACCTACAATAGCAGATCATGCTATTGTTAATCAAGAGATTCTGCCACTTTTTTTCTCAGTTTGAGTATAATGAGTGTTCACAGAAGGGGAGAGAGAGAGAGAGAGAGAGAGAGAGAGAGAGAGAGAGAGAGAGAGAGAAAGCATCCATGAAAGAGAAGTCAGCATGTGCCTTTCCTTGATTCTTTCTCTGTCTCACTATTTCTCCACATTTCCTCGATGGCACCAAGACACCTTATCAAGAGAATCATCAGTCACATGGGGAGAGAGGATATAAAAAGAAGGGACTATTGTGTCTGATATGAAAGCTAGACAGTCTGTTCTTGTTTACCTTTTTATGTCAAGAGGAAAAGTATTATAAGAATTATTGTCTTGGTTACCCTGGAGACAATCTTGTTGTGGTAGCAATATTAATTAAAGGTTGTCTGTTTGACCTGTGGTGTAGTGGTTAGCGCTGTCGCCTCACAGCAAGAAGGTTCTGGGTTTGAGCCCAGTGACCGATGAGGGCCTTTCTGTGTGAAGTTTGCATGTTCTCCCCATGTCTGCGTGGGTTTCCTCTGGGTGCTCCGGTTTCCTCCACAGTCCAAAGACATGCAGGTTAGGTTAATTGGTGGCTCTAAATTGATGTAGGTGTGAATTTGAGTGTGAATTGTTGTTTGTTTTTATGTGTCAGCCCTGTGATGACCTGGCGACTTGTCCAGGGTGTACCAAGCCTCTTGCCCATAGTCAGCTGGGATAGGCTCCAGCTTGCCCGCGACCCTGTACAGGATAAACAGTTACAGATACTGGATGTTTGACTTGTTTGATCAGGAGTCAGGGAAGATCTGTGGACTTCATCTGTGATACAGGCAACACTGCATCACTTCACTATGCAACACCTGCTTCAGCACACAGGGAAGTAGACTCCCAAAGATAAAAGGTCAAATCTGCTGTGTGGTAAGTAACCAGACAATAATGAGCTCACAAAATATTAAATGCTGCTTCAAAGCAATAATTAAACATTCACCTGTAACATAAATTACTGTTGATTTAATGCACACATTTGGATATTACCATCAGAGATTTTTGTGTACTTGGTATTTATGTTCACAATACTATATACAGTATTTCCCAATTTGCTCAAATCATGCTCAAATGACTGCATATGAAAACCAAACGCAGTATTTATTCATTAGGTTATAAGCCATGTTATAATTGCACTGTAGCACCAAGTACTCAAGTAGCAAAACATCTAGTAGTTTTGACATAAATTGCCTTGTACTTTGATATCACACATGCATAGGGTGACCAGACGTCCCGGTTTTACCGGGACAGTCCCGATTTGGGGTTGTGTGTCCCGAGTCCCGACAAAAGTCTGTCGGGACACGGATATGTCCCGGTTTTCACCACTCGCGACGTTTGCGACTGAGCAGCGTGGGAATCATTAGCGGAGAAATGTCTGCATTTACTATTTTGATGAATTGACAGGAATCGCAAACTTTCCTGGTTACTGCCCCCTGACCCTGTGGCATGGGTGTTTATTTAGCCACATTATTCCAGACAACAGAACGGGTTGCCATGCAACAATAAAATAAACATTAACTGGCGCGAATGTTCTTTGTCTAGCAGCTAGCAGCAGTAATGCCGCAGCAATTATGCCGAAAAGAAAATGTACCTTTTCCAAAGATTTACAGGGCACCTACCCCTTCCTCCGAGAGGTGCAGAACAATGCACACAAAGCCGACTGCACACACTGTAAGTGTTCCTTCTCCGTAGCCCACGGTGGTAACACCAATATACAGGATCACATTAAAACTGGAAAAGATTCACTCTTCTTGTAAATATACGTAGGCTAATGCATTTTGTTTAGGGTGGGTGGATTGACAGTCGCCTTAGCTTTGTTCCTGTGCTTTGTTCTTGTACTGAATTGGGTAGCCTATGTTGCAAATGCTGTGCGCTCCTGTGGGGGCTTTCCTCGGGCTGTCGCCCCTCTCCTCCTTTATTGCTGTTTTGTTTGAGTGTATATTCTCAAATCACTTGTCTCTTTTTTTGTTTCTGTTTAACACACCATTCTAACAGTTTGGCCATATTGCTGTGTTGAACAGCTTGTTGCACCTTCCATTAAAGTGTTCACTTTTGTACACATCATCTTGCTTTATTCATGCAGTTGTGGGGAATGGTTAGTAAGGTTGATTCTGACCTAGGCTATGTTGAGGTCACATATCTACTTTTGAAGTTCATGCTATAGTGCATACAATTTTAGAGACATAGCCTACATGTGCATATGCATTCTTCTTGGTGTTCTCATAAACAGGTGAAATAAATCAGTTGAAATTTGGCCTATGGACATAGCCTGGCCTATTCTCAGCCATTACAAAATCTGTTGTCTGACCATAATTTAACTGATCTGTATACCACTATGCTGCTAGATAACAAAATGCCTGTTTGTTTTATTTCATGTGAGATGTTGATAAATGTGAGCTTCAACAAAATGATAAGAGCACCTCTCTGAGTGTCACGTTTACGTAAAAAAAGGTGTGCGTGCGCGAACATGGTCGCACGCAAAAGTACGGAAGTCGCGAGAGGCCCTTCATATAATCTTTTTTTTATTCACCTTGTTATCCCGAGATAATGACATAATTAATTCAGGATCTTGAGAAAACAACACAACTAATTCGAGATCTCGAGAAAACAAAACCGTTATTCCGAGATAACGACACAATTAATTCAGGATGTCGAGAAAACAACACAACTAATTCGAGATCTCGAGAAAACAAAACAATTATTCCGTGATCTCAAAAAAACAAAACAATTATTTCATGATCTCGAGAAAACATTTGAGATTTCTAGCAGAGCTGCGCCCCCTGTGGGTCAGACAACGAAGACTTAGAAATTGGCGGACATGTAACAGAGCAGAAATGGCTTTTTACGATGCCTGGGGGGGGGGGGGGGGGGGGCAGTCTTCTGCGGAGGTGCCACGGACTAATTTTGAAATTATCCCTTATTAAAAGACTTAATGCAATCTCTCCCTGTGTCAACCCCTGATCAAAATATTGCCTTATTAGGTGATCGATTATTCCAGACATTCTAATGACCAAAGTTGCGTCTATACAGAATGAGAAATAGCCCCAAAGTCAGCATATCACAAGTCTCTTGGCGCACCTGAATGAACCATTTCTCAGCTGTTTACTCGAGATCATGAAATAATTGTTTTGCTTTCTCGAGATCTCGAAATAACGGTTTTGTTTTCTCGAGATCTCGAATTAGTTGTGTTGTTTTCTCAAGATCCTGAATTAATTATGTCGTTATCTCGGGATAACAAGGTGAATAAAAAAAAAAGAATTATATGAAGGGCTTCTCGCGGCTTCCGTACAAAAGTGTCCCGGTTTCAGACTAGGGAAATCTGGTCACCCTACACATGCAAGGAACAGACCAGACAGTACTGGTAATTGCTGGTGATTTACCTTTTAAGTTTTACTGAAAAATAAAGTGCTTCCAAAAATATTCACCATTCTGTTTGATTCTGCGTAACCTGTTTACAAATTACAAAAAAAAAAAGTGCTTTTATGAAATTCATGAAAGAAATTATTGCCGTATGTTTGCATAAAATATGAACAATATGAATATGATCTTTGGAAGAAACAGGAAAGAAAGGGTTAATCTAGAATGAAAGGAAGGGCTCTGTCTGCAAATCTGAAGAACTCGCTGAAAGAAGAGTACTTTGAGCAGAGATCACAGATCACAAAAGGTGAAAATTCCTCTGTGTAAGAGGCCATATGCTGCTGAACACTGGGTGGGCTGTTCTTCTCATCATCACCATAGATGACTGTGTTTGTCCCCTGGGATCGCAGCACTGGCATCCAGATGTGTCATATATTCACAACTAGTCGAGCAATACCACAGCAAAGTGGATGCCAACAAATATGCTTAAAAAAATGAAAAAGCCTCTGAACAGAGAAAACAGACAATTCCGAGATGTACAGTAAGAGGAGTAAAGCTCAAGAAAACAGCAACTCTTAGAAATGATATAACAGTTATTCCATGGAACTGAGTTGCACAAGAGCCTGGCGAGGCGCATAGCACTGAGTTGGACAAGATTGAGTGGAATAACTCTTTTA